>NC_088202.1:120475910-121087482 GCF_037126465.1 Ornithodoros turicata | reverse complement strand
GCGAGTCTTTCCGGCTTCCACCATGTAGCTGTTGACGACATCAGGAAAGAGCGACTATACGCGCATGGTTGTTCTGTTCGCTTCGCTGAACGTTATATCCTGCGTAATTTAGGAGCCTAGTTTACGATCAGCCTACGTAATGGCCACCCGCCGTAAATGAGAAGACGTTGGAAAAGTGGCGTCTTGCCGTCGTCCCCGCGCCAGCGCGACAGGACGATTTGTCGCCGCTTTGGAGGCCATCCATTTGGAGAGAGCACGGCTTGATGCATGGAAATGCTCTTATACGTTCGAAAGAGCAGTACATTTGCGTGTATTGAACATAAATGGTGCCAACGTTTATGCAAACATCGTGTGTGTTGTCTACTTGATTTCCGAAGTGGCGCGTAGCTGCTTCTCTTGGCTCATTAGTCGTAAAGCGATTATCTAACGAACTCGTGATTAGGCCTCATTAATGAATGGTAGCCCCAGAGCTTGCGGGGAGAGAACGTCGACTTCTTATTTTTTTTTATCAAAGCCTCGGAAAAAGTGCATGACCAATTTGTAGTTTTTATCTCCTTATGAGGCCGAGCTGTTTCATATTTAATTTCCATAAATTGCCGTAAATCTTTCTTTTTTTTTTTGCTAATTCATAACATTGAGTGTCAACTATACATTTGGCAAGTGTGGAAAGTCTCGCAAGTTGGTCGGAGTCTATGTTAAAGGGGCACTCAAATGCAAAAATAACTTGCTCTCAAATGAAAGTCCGTGTTTCAATCCGAATATTTCAAACTAAATTCCTTCACACAATGCTAGAGTTTAGAAGAAAAACGCAAAAGGAAGCAGAGCCGTCTTTGGCGGCAACGAATGGGATCCCCAGAAGGCAAAGATTGGCGGCATCCAATGAGCCAGCAGGAGAAGAGCGCGCATACCTATCGTGGCTGTGTGGATTTGGAACGGGTCCGATCGTAGATTTGCGTATATGCGCGGCCTGCTGCATTTTTCAATACCGGTTCACTGAACTATAGCCCACAACAGTTCACGCGAATGCTCCACTGACAACATTTATCTTCACGTCCTTCGGACAGCCACGCCGGTCCGCTTCGTAACGCGCACTATGTTTTTCGCCGGGACTGCTCCATGGCGTGGCACGCGCGTACACGTGCAGCATGGACTAAAAACACCGATGCACGAGCTGAAGCGTCGTTCACTGCTTAATGCCGAAGCAAGAAAGAGTCCGGTATAATTTTGATTGAAGCTTCGTAACGGAATCGAAGTCTTGAATTATGATAACAAGTATACGAAATCAACATAACAATAATACCTTTACAACACCTACCTTACAAACACCTACCTAACAAAATAATACCTTTTTTCTATCGCTTTTTTCACTTCAATCTTTCACCGAGCGTACGCGCCACACTGCAAGATGGAAGATTCCTAAGTTGAGGACAGATTACGGACGCCAGTCGCTAACCTATAGCCTTCCACATATACTGAACAGGTTTTCCGCACTGAATTTGCACGTTAATGATGTGTCATTGTCCTTCCTAAGGACACTAAGCATACGTGGTGCATTGTGTAGCTGATTATGCTGATTTGTTTCCAATGTGCAGTGCATGCATTTCGGGTATATGTCCCTTTATATGTTTTTCTACGGCTAGATTTTGATATAACTATCAATGATGAGTGATAAAGGGTCGTGCCCTAGTCAAGCAGCTTTTTTGCTGCTTTTTGGCCACCCTGTGATGTACAGGTTTTTACAAATGTTCCAATAAATGAAGTGAAATGAAATGAAAACATAGTGTGTAACGTAATTTGAAGTAAACTTGGTTTTGTATTTTAGTGCCCCTTTAAAAAACGAGCGCGGAAACGAAGACTGACAAACACACAGGCTCAAACTGGCGTCATTTGGCGTCGCTACCTTATTTCCTTGCGTATACTTCGCGTCTTGCTCCTGTCTTATGGATGCGGGTGACTAGACGCCTGTGGTGTCAGTGTGCTTACGTGTTTATGTATGTCGTGGCTGACGAGGTGCAACTTTGTTTGCGGAAATGTACTGTTTAAAAGTAACAACTAAAATTCTGAACATTACCGAACGAAAACTCCTGGATACCTTTTTTTTTGGAATAGCAAGCCGACATACCGTTTAGATGACCTTTCCTCCTTATTTTCTTTCTTTCTTCTGATATATATATATATATATATATATATATATCCCCCCCCCCCCCCGGAGCTGATTGACGGTTTTCATTGTTGTATTTGTGTTCAGCATTAAGAGATGGCATATCTCGCGTTCCTGAAGCACAAGTCCATATACAAGTTTTAAAAATTTGCGCACCTGTGCCACTTGTGGCGAAGTTAAGGATGTGGATAAACTACGTGCAACGAAAGCACTTTATCGATCCACGGCCCGACGAGGGCAAGCACGAAGCCCGACGCTGCGCGATTTCATATGCGTGTAAGGGAACGTTGCTGTGTACACCAGTATCGAGCATGGTTTTAGCAGAACGTGCGTATACGTATTGGCAAACCAACTCTTGTCATGGATTCTTCCCTGTTGTGCTTAGCCCCAATTTCCAAGAGAAATGAAATAAAATAAATACAAACACAAAATGCCCGAGAGATAGAAGTCGTGATGAAAATCGCATATTACAAATACCTGTCCACTTGTGATAAGTGGTTATAATAACATGACTAGCGGACGTAAGAAGTGTTCCACACGCGATTTTCGAACGGTCGATTCGCACGATGCAGATCGCCCCATGAGCGATTCTTCTCGCAACTTTCAGGCGCAACCTGTCTATTACTTGGCTCCTCCTCCGAAGACATCCAACCGCAATGGCTGGCTTCCCAGACGTAAGTACCGCAGCCCAACCGGCGCGAGTTTCGAAAGTGATGCTAGCAACATGAAATCTTCCCCGGTGGTTCATGTAGAATAGTTCACGAGAATGTGTTTTCAGTTGTGGCTCTGGTGCGACTGAACGAACGTGGTGATGATGACATTTTTTCTCGCCCTCTCACGAGTCCGTTCAACACCAAAAATGCGAGATGCTCACCGTGTGAAAGGAGCCTACTCTGCAGCTTGAATTGCGTGCAACCGCTCCCGGAACGAAGTTTCAGCGAAAGTTGCATAAGGCAAACGACGGACGGCGCCGGATGTACGGGTAGCTCCGAACTGGTTTCGGTTTTCTATTTTAGGTCAATACTCGGCACGGCATATAGCATGCAAGGCTGGGTGTACCGATGTGATCTGCTGTGGCATAGTTCTTATATACACTGAACCTATATACCGACGCACTACACTGCACGAAAACGACTAGCGGAATTCGCCACAAGCTTCGCGTGTTTCCTCGCTGCATAGCTCGTTTTTATCAGTGGCTGGCTAGCACGGAATATTTTTGCCAGAAAAACTGCAAAATCTCCTGTGTGTCCGTGGGTACCCATATGTATAGTTATGATCGCTCCTCGCTCTTGGTCGGAGATGTAGCGAGGCAAGGGAAGTGTGTGTGTGTGTGTATGTATGTAAATGAGCTGCATATATGGACAGCAAAAATCGGAAAATCAGCAAACAAATTAACATTTTGAACTCGAAAAGTTATACTAGGGATGCCATTCAAGGTGCTCCGCCTCCACCAGTTACTCCAGCTTTGAGACTTACTGCCAAATTCAATTTTCGAACGGACTTAAAAACGTATTTGACGCGTAACCATTTTGACGGCGATGCCAGAAGTGAGAATGGAAGCCGCCCCAGGGTCGGCTGTTTACCTTTCGTTTTTACACGTCCCCACATTGTCCCTTACTCTCCCCCGCCGAATGCCGCGTTCCTTTACCACAGTCTTCCGCCGCATGAGACTTAATGTGGCTTTTACACAGACTTTCAAACACTTCCTCGGTGTCGGCGCGTCCAGCCTCTGTTCCACGCGTGGTGTGCGCGGTGACCTCCATCACATCCTCCTGTGGGACAGTACGATCGCGAGCGTGCCCTAATGGGAACTGCTCTGGGCGCGTCGATCAACGCCAGTTCGACTTAATCAAAATTCTCGGGCCATGGTCGGACCCCTCACATCAGCTGCAAGGCCTACGAGTTGTTGCCGAGTTCCTCTCCAGCACTGGACTAATGGACGAACTCTAATAGGACACCTTACCATCACCATCACTTTCTCATCCCTTCCGCAAGAGCAATGGTGCAGTGTACCGCCATAACGGCGGTGAATGACCCACCACATCATCATCCCACTTATGTGTGTGTCTGTGTGTGTGTGCACGTCCTTCTTTTGTCTCGACCGGAAGTGCGCATATAAATGACAAATTTGGCATAGAATACCATTCATTGTACTCTTTTATCTCTCTCCCTTTCTCATTTGTCCTCTTCCACGACTTGGTTCACAAGACCGGCACCGTAGCAGCTCTGTACACAAGAAGTACTATGCGCTCAGAATGAAGACATCTGATATGGGTTTTCTTATGCTTAGTACTGGGAATTGAATTGCGGCCGTTATAAGACTCTTGCCAGTCACACTTATTCGCTGGAACACTTTATCATGTCGTGCGGGGATTCAGGAGGGTCGTACCCGCATCGATTGAAAATACCCGATTGCGAGGCTAATAACTGGGAATGATAACAATGTCGTCGAGCGATATAATAATGGAGTTTCTCAGCGACTATGTCACTGTCGATAAACTTAGCCGCCGCACTTCGCCGGCTTCCATTATTTCGATTAGTTGATCCGGGCGAGTGATTGGCAAAGCCGGAAGCGCCGTGAATGGGAAAGAGAAGCATTGTCGTTCATCATTGTCACAAAGTTTATTGCAGGCTTGTCGTTGTTTGGAGACGTCCCAAAGCTATTAATTTGTAACGCATGCGGGACGTTGTTTTGGTCTGCTGAAAGCAGGGAGCTTAATTAACGATTGGGTGATTAATTGTAGCTCCCTCATGCGGTGTTAACCATCCTGCCGCCATAACTCATTTTGTCTCATGAGACCTTCAGGGGCGTCGGGTCACAGCTTATCAAGCCGGGCACCTCGTATGCGTGTGGATTCGGTCCAGCGCTGTTATGCAGAACTCCGAGGGTGGAGCTCCAGAAAACTGATTACAGCGAGAGATTTGAAAGCATGTGTCACACCGCCCATATCTGTTGCCTGCATACATGCGGGAAAGGTACTTTTTTTTTCCCTGGATGAACGGAAAGGCGCCGTAGAAAGAAAACGGCTCGTTTTCCGTAAAAACACTGTCCCGGTTTTTTCGCTTGGAGCGTACCGCAGACATACTTATACAAGACTACTATAAAAAGCCACTTGAAATACGTTGCTAAATACTGAAGAGAGAACGTATACTTAAGATAGAGTACAAATTCTTACATATAAAATCGAGTAATTAGTGTAGAGTAGTCAATACATCGCAAAGTATTTAAGATGCTTGAGTATTAGTCACTAAAGTAAATACTTTTTTTTAAAACTCAGCATAGACATTATTGGCTCGTTGCATAACAGATGCAGTCGTGACGCTGCACACATGAGTGATGCCAATAACGGCAGGTAGATCTTGTCACTAGAGCACGGCACGGGCCTAAATTTATCGGCCCGGTCCGGCTCGTACCCGTGGCCACAAAGGGGCACCCGACCCGAGCCCGTCCGAGTAGTTAAAGGTTGAGCCCGACCCGACCTGTACCCCAGGCCCGCTGTTACCTGGCGCAAGCCCGACGTACTTCAGGAAACGTGCTCTGTTTTATAAGGTTGGCTATATCGGCGATGTTTCTCGACAGTGTGGTTGGGGATGGTTGAACATCGCGTGCATCTATTTCACCATAGCGGGGCCCCAACCGAAATCAGCGCATTTGCAACTTACATAAAACAAACTTCATTAACCACGTCAAAGGGCCGAATGTCTTTTGCACAGAAGTGCACACAAGCTAGTGTCAGGCTTTCCTTAACCGGAGTGGAGATTGCATTTTGTTGTTGAGCTGTACGCCAAGAAAGCTTTGCATAAACCGCTCTGCGCATGTCCGTTCGGTTCGTTGGTGTCGCTATCAACTACGAGGAAGGAACTCTCCCACAGCACACATTTTTTTTTTTTTTTTTTTTGCTGTTCTACTCCACAAGCTTCAGCAGTCCAGCACCAAGTTTTTCACGCAGCTTCTTATCTGCGCCGCCACTTGCCACGTTTCGGCCGAATAAAGAGCACTTATTTCTCGCGTCAACTTGCACCGACGCATCGGCGCCATTCCCACGCGCTTGTCTGCGCGTGCAGTGAAGGGCACGGAAGTGAGCTTCTGCGTTCTGACTTCTCCGCAGTTTAGAAGGGACGTGTAGGGGTGCGCCGGCACTCAATTTCTTTTCAAAAGAGCAACTTACTGAACCTCGAGCCCGACCCAGGCCCGAAAAATTTTGGAGAAAGCCCGGCCCATGCCCGTGGTCAAAGCTTTGCCGGCCCTTTGCAGTGCTCCACTTGTCACCACCACCATCACCACCACGCTTCCACGGCTTCCACGTTGGTGGTGCCAATTTTCTCAATTCTTTTTCACTCACTCAACCACTCACTCACTCATTCACTCACTCACAGTGAGGGAGTGGTTGAGTGAGATAGTGATGGGCGATAGTAATCAAAACTCTATCAATAGTACTATCGATGGTTGAGATGACTACTCATTTAAGTATCAATATTTTTGTTCAAAACACTCGATAGTTTCACCTATCGATAGTAAGCTGGACACAGACCAAACCCGCTTGCTGCAAAAATGTAGAAGTCACTGCTCCGAGTTGTTTATCAATCTAATCAAGTACCTTTATTTATAGTTGCACGGTAGATATCTTTCAAATAGTTTCGCATTGTTAGCATGAAAAAAAAAATCGATGGCATAAAACAAAGGAGCCGAAAAACGGACGGGAACTTCTGTTCTGCTTAAGCCAACAAAGCAGAAAAAGAGATTCGTGGATTGTTGTGCGCTATGCGCATGGTTTATATTATTCAGAGCAGCCGTATACGCTGTCAAACTAACTAGTTTATGTCACTGTCACAGTAATATGGGTTTGTGGC
Source organism: Ornithodoros turicata (assembly GCF_037126465.1). Classification (NCBI taxonomy): domain Eukaryota; kingdom Metazoa; phylum Arthropoda; class Arachnida; order Ixodida; family Argasidae; genus Ornithodoros; species Ornithodoros turicata. The sequence continues at coordinate 121,080,470 of NC_088202.1, read as the reverse complement.
ACTTAAGGGCCACTAATTCCTCTGCAGAAATGCAAACTTTATAGCAGTGGGTAGATGTATAGTCCGATTGGTCATATTTCATGAACTTTGTATTTTATTTCTATGGTCATGCTTTTTTTTTTTTTCCGAGAGGTAACTATCAATCACGAGCGAAACGCGATCGTCGAACCGCATGCGAAAATCGAGAATTCAGAAGCTTTTGTATCCAATGGAAATATGTTCACTTTCAAATTGCGAGTGACTAAAGGATAGTTTACATGAGTGAAACGCGAACTCTGCGTTTGTTTAAAGAAACATCAGTACATTTTTAAATTCGTAGTCAACAAACTATTGAGAGTTTCCAGGAGCAAAAGCGAATTCAGAAGGTTTCCTTCTCAAAAGAAACCGCTCAAATTTTAAATTAGGAATAAATAAACTAATGGATAATTTGCAGGAGCGAAACGCAAATTCAGAAAGTTTCGTTGCCTGCTCAAATTTTAAACAAGAAGTAAAGAAACTGTTGATAGTTTGCTAGAGCAAAACTAAAATATAACTTCGGATTGAGCAAACTGCTGATAGTTTGCAGGAGCGAAACGCTAATTCAGAAGGTTTCGTTTTCGAAAGGGACAAGCTAATACTTTAAATTCGGAGTGAATAAAGTATGGATAATTTGGAGGCAGGAGCGAAGTGCTGGATTGGCTTGGCTTAAGCGACGTGAAGCTCGATGAAGCGTACCACCGACGCACCAAGTGCACCAGTCACGATACTATGGATAGTCCGAAAAACTATCGCGATACTATCGATATTCCGGTTCACTCGATAGTTGGACAATCGATAGTATCGAACGTTTCGATAGTATCGACCATCACTACTCATCACCACAGTTTTCGTCTGTCAATCTTCCTCTCTTTCTCTGAAAAATAATCTACTTGACGAATAAGTTGTTGTCCTTCTCTGCAATGTATTAGAAACAAGAAAGACAATGGAAGCGTGGGGCGCCACAGTGGTGAGCTATGGTACCTTGTTGTGAAACTGAACGTGATGTGAAGACAAACAGATAAAGAAAACTGAAAAAGTATTTGACACAGTGTACAAATACATTTAGGAAAACATAATAAGATAATAAAACGCTAACCAAAGTATCTAAAATACTGCATCTTGAGTACTGTACTCAACATACGTTACGAGAAGCTGGTTTGAGAGAGAGAGAGAGAATGCGGGAGGGCTGCGGTATCCTGTAATGTAGTGAATTTATCTCTCTATAACTTCGCAAATCGATTTCATTGTTTTATACAGGGCAAATAATATATGTATAGAATGCGTCTGGTCTAGCTGTGTTTTACTTCGGTATTACTTCGGTGCTACTCATAGCCAGAGTTCTTCGCTTCGCTAACACGGAATAAAGAAAAAGTATTTCAATAATGCCACAACGTGTAGTATAATGCAATCGCAAAGAGTGGACATCCTTCGTGAGTATACACACAATGTCCACATTACTCTACTCATATCTTTGCGCGTCCCAGTGCACACTAATCATGTGAACATGCGTCCGAATTAACACGGTGTACCTGTCATACGTGTAGTTTTGTACTACAAAATTGAAAGGACAAGAGTAAACACTGTGAATTTCTTCCTTCCTTGTTTTTTTTTTTTTTTTTTGATCCTCCGGCGTGAAATTACTTGCCTTTAATACATTCACCCGCCCAAAATTGGAATATGTTTCAGTCATATGGGATCCCTGGGGGAAGTCTCTCGTTCAGAAATTAGAATCCGCGCAAACAGTCTGTGGGCTTTATTTTCAATATATATGATCGGGATTGTAGCATAACTAAATTTTCAAAAGACTGTGGAATTGCCCTGTTAGAAGCAAGACGTAAGATACAGCGATTGCAATTAATGCCCAAACTTTATTCGCCACACAGTCGTTACCTGCGTGCACCTTATTACGTCTCTGAACCCTCCCATCACCCCAACATGTTATATGTTCCTTTAAATCATAATGAATATTTTAGAAATTCTCCTTTATCAACATGTATTAATGATTGGAACTCGTTGCCAGTTCATTTTGTTTTTTTTCTCCGATAACCTAAGTTCTTTTAAAGAAATGTATAATGAACTGTACTTATTCTAGTTTTGTTGTTCGTGTTGTATTTCGGTTTCGGTTTGTATTTCACGTAGTCATTTGAGTTATTTTGTGTTATCTGCTTTTGCCTGTACTTCACGTAGTTATTTGTACTATTCTGTGTTCGCGTTATGTTCACGTTGAATCGCTTATATTTCACTTTTCTGTTTTTGCTTTTACTTCACGTAGTTATTTGTACTATTTCATCCACACATGAATTTCCTAACAATAACAATAATTGTCCCAGTACAGCAGTCGACATTCTCACGAAATAATCTCTCGACGCGTCTCTCACTACTGTTTCTCATATGACTGAACATCCTTACAGCTGTGTATAGTACCAGCGACGTTCCCGGCGAAATGAACAGGTCCCAGAACGGCGCTGGTATATAGCAACGCTGCGGGAGCACCTAATGAATATACGACCGTAATTTGGAAAGGAATCTTCATAATGTCTCTATAAAGCTATCCCGCGCCCTCCGCTGCCCTGGCTCGTAAAAGGAGGCAGGTTGGCGAAAGTGCCTTCTTTGCATAAGACGACCTCCTCAGGAGCATCTTCGTGGTAATGAATTGTGTAGCCCCCGTACTTTCGCGCTCACATCCTTGCGTAGCCTTAACTGCTGTCAAGGGGGTGTCCATACGTCGTCATAAATACGGTGCCTCTAATAGCGCTGGGCTTTCTTGCGCGTGCGCGTTGCCCCGCTCCGCAATAAAATTACGCGCAGTTTGCACGTTGTTGACGCAGCGCGCGCAAAGCATGTGTCAGATCAGCGGTTGTTGAACTGAGGCGTGTGAAGGTGGTCGGTTGTGTAGAGCATGTTGAGAGATTGTGGTGCCATAGGTCTCCCTGTGATTCGTTTGAATCAATGAAAGAAAAAGGGGGTCCCCCACGAGGTTGATGCCGGGCGGAATCTGACAATATGAGTTCATAAAAATGGCTGTAGAAGTCCAGCTCACAGGTGTAAAATATCCGAGAATTTTTTTTTTTTCGTATTCGAAAGATATATGCATGTGTGTGAGCTGTGCTTGGAGGAAAGCACGGAGTCACAAGGCAGTAAAGGAAACAGGAAGGAAAACATATGTAATGGAATTTGAAATCAACTTATACGATGCTGCGTCAGCTCGTCGTAACGTTCGCTCCACTCTGACTTTTCCCGCGTACCGTTGTCTCATACTTAGCCCGTAATGACCGGGTGTTATACTTTGACTTTGCCCGAAATCCCCGTTTTGCATCACGCACTCCAGTGTAATCCTCTTACCTCCTTTTATTTGGGTCTTTCTCGAGAACGAACCACTTCCCCCTCCGTATTCATTTGACGTCCTCCCAAAATGGTGGTACACATAGTAAAGTTGAAGACCCTCCAGGTTTCTTCATTAGGCATGCAGCTCTTTGGGCGCAACATAAATTGCAGGGTTTGTGGACGGGGAGGACTTTTACAAGCGCCCCCGGCTTAAGAACTGGGCCTCTCTCCCCGAGAAAACTCCCGTAAAGAGGGAAATCTTATGGCAGCCCCGTAATTAACGTGCTTGGACGTCACTTTCTTTCTTCTGTTTGATTGCCTCTATTTGCATGTAAATGAAGGAAACACTTGTTCCGGGGGCAGCTTCTGTTCGAGCCCCATCGCGAGAGAGAGCCGCATGCAAGCCGCTGGCTCGCTTCGTTTCCTTTGTACTTGCGCGTGTTTTGTGGTACATGCTTTATCGAGCTTGTTAACTGGTGTTGAAGCTGCTTGAACTTAATTCTCAGCTTCGCCTTTCGAACTGTGCTTTATCCCCAAGGGGCGTATCTTGTAGTGTGCAAGGAGGAGCTTCCTTGTCCGACGAGGGTTCTCAAGATACGTATGCGATATTGAAGCGCTAGTCGACAAAGTGTCGCAGTCTGTTTTAAATTTATCAAGTAAGCGCTGGTGAGCGAGTGACTTTGTGCAGCTGTGTTGTGTTGAAAGTTTTGAAGCAAGGCGGGCGCACTCAAGGTACAGTGAGTTCGGCAAGAAAAGAGATGGAGGCACCCGCAAAGCTATAAATTAGAGATGGGACGAATCCAGGATTTCTCGACTCCGAATCCAAGGAAGGTTCTGCGAATCCACGAATCTTACGAATCCTTTCTTCGAAAAGAGTTTAAAAAGCCAAGGGAAAAAACTCTTCTACTGAAAAGTGTTTTGAAGCAGAATTTGATATATTTGTTTAATAATAATAATAATAAAAAACAAATTTCGGGAGAAGACATGCTTCTCTCCAGAGTGTAACTTGTTCAACATGTTGTTCATCGACTACAGGAAATACATAAACTGAGGAGTCTGAATTCCCTCCATAAAACTAAGAAACAATCAAAGCAAAACAGTGTTACTTTTAAACTTCTAATATCGGAGCTTTATGTTGTGGTCTCGGGGGGGTCGCCGGCCAAGCAGGCTTGGAGGTTCCGATTTTAAAAAGAAACAAACAAACGTGGTTGGTGGATTCGAAAGATTTGATTCGCTGTTTTGTGCAATGGGATTCGGATTCGCGAATTCCGAATCCCTGCCTAGCATTCGAGGATTGGCGGATTCGGTTCGCACATCCCTAAATAATCGATTGTGAAATAGGATGATGCACACGCACGCGTAACTTAGCTGCATGAATACTGTAAAAATTAAAAGCCTCATTCACCCTGCACAGTGATGGGGAGTACCCAAGCTCAAGCATATAGTACGTTCCTGAGTACTTTACCCCAAGTATACTTCAAATTGTGTACTTCCCCGAAAATCGGGAAATGGAAGAAATATTCGTGTCTTGAAAGGGGCAATTTTACAGAAACTTCATTGTTGATAGGCTGGAAATGTTGCCAAGTTATTACCAACGACACTTTCATGCTGTTCTACAGTTATAAGTTGGGAATATAGACAGACACACTAATTTGAGATTGCGATAGTTAGCAAGATGACTTTGGCTTGTCTCTTCGTTTCCCCAAGACGTGATTATTGATTTATTATTTATTGATTGATATATTTATGCCTTGTACCATTTTAAATGGTCACATGGAGTACCTTTCTGCAGGCAACAGAGCCACATAGAAAATGATTTTTTTTCATGCATTTGCATAAAAACTATATAGGCAATGTACTTGAGTACACTAAAATACAGGGTGTTGCACCTAACGTGATAAAAAATTCTAATTAGCGACGTACTCGCCGTAGGATTGTGGGACTTTCGGCAATTACGTTCTATGAACTTTTTCCACCGTTGAGGAAGGCTTTGGACAATTTTTAATTGCGGGAAATTTATTTTTTTAATTGAACTTTGAAAATTGCCAAGCGAGCATCACTTTTTTTTTTTACAGGAATATTAACTCCTCCGCGGATAACCACAGACCCAACAAAAACTATGCACAGTATCGCAACTGAAATAGTCGAAAAAAATTAGTAAAAATTACGGTTTAGCCCCGACTGCTCGATTGTCACAAAGAGGTGCGCACTGAAGATGCGTGGAGAGGAGGAAGTATTCCCGCCTCTTGTTTTACTTTCCTTTCCCCCGCTTCGACCTTGATGCTGGGGACAACCGTTTTATCACAAAGAAAACCAAACAGTCGTCTTATCACAAAGAAGGCAAAACAAATGAAGGCGGGGACACTTCCTCCTCTAGACGCACATTTCGAGCGCGCTTCTTTGCGAAAATCAAGCTGGCGGGGCTAAAGTGATTTTTACGAATTTTTTCTACTATTTCTGTTGCAATACTGTGTATAGTTTTTGTTGGGACTACGGTTATCCGTGGAGGACCTCATATTTCTGTAAAGAAAAAAAGTGAGGTTCGCTTTCAAAGTTCCATTGACAAAAATAAATTTCCCGCAATTAAAAATTGTCCAAAGCCCTCCTCAATGATGGCAAAAGTTCCCAGAAAGTAATTGCCGAAAGTCCCACAATCCTTCGGCGAGCACGTCGCGAATTATAATTTTTTATCACTTTAGGTGAATCACCCTGTACTTTGCCTCGCACCTACTTGAAGTACATTTGAAATGTATTATTTTGTACCGTACATAAAGTACCAATCATGCAGCGTACTTTACTTTAAGTAGATAACTTTGCAAATCACTGACACTGCACTTGCCAGTCACCAAGTATTCTCAGCAGACGAGGTGGCTAGAACAACTTCTTACCAGTTATCATCAAATCTTAGTATGTCTTGTGGATCAGGCGATTAGACATAGAAAGGACAAACACAACACAAGCCTGACTACGTCCAGTTGCATACTTAATTCGTTACTTATTACCTAGTGCAACGTTTATAATTTCGCAGAGTCGCTATACTTGCGTGCAGAAAGACACGTGCAAACAATACTTTTCGTCAAAGTGCATCAGCCTGTAATGTTTGTACCACCTAACCACCTCAAAACCACCTAAATGAGATGGAGCTGCAGGCGCCCTTAGGGCAGCCACCCTGCTCCAAGTCTTTCCCCCTTTTTTTAGCAGTTAATTAATAATACTACTTTACGTATAATGTTATTTTATGCATCTTGCTGGAGGTACGTTCATAAACTGCACGGCTGTTTCATCCAATTCAGTGTACATTGCGTTCTGTTGGTAATATTGGGACTTTGACCCACCACCTACTAGATTATAACGACCATGTCAAAATCGGCAACCCCTATGAGGAGCCCGTCCGCACGATCGCTAGGGGCGCTACTCATCGGCCCGCGAGATCTAAATCATGATTGGACAATGAAAATTTGAATTTTGAACGAAATGAAAGAAGCGGACGTACGGCTACCGCGGTAGCAGACGAGAGTGCTACAGCTCCTATGAAAACGCGTAGAACGATGATGATAATCAACTTTAGAATGAAACATCTTCCGTGGGACATTCAGCGCTTGTACAAAAATATTAAGGTAAGCTGAAGTACAAAGTATTGCAGAAATTGAGGAAGCAATAACTGGGTCGATGAGTAGCGCCACCGCTAGCTTCCAAACGCGGCGCTGGGAAGGGGTGCCTATGATATGGTCGTTATAATCCCGTAGATCTTGCTTTGACCATCTTGGCCGGTATTGATGAAAGCGATCATTCCCCACGGACAGGAAGCCAAATGTAATATGGAGCCGATTTTTAGTCAGTGGCAGTTAAACGGCAGGATGAACACGATTCTCGGACTCGTAACGGGAGGGTCTTATTTTGGGCGACTCATCTGTTCCACTGCCAGGACTCCGCCATCAATTTGAATTAAGCGGTTCACTTGTAATCCGAACAGTAACTCAGTGTTAGCGTTCGTCATTATGCACTGTCCATCTCCCGGAAGAGCAATAAAGAGGCCCGAGGTCTATTTCCACGGCCTGTTCTCTTTAGAGCAATTTTCGGGATCTGGGAATGACGCTATTTTTCTCTGTGCAGCCGTTCCGTTTTCTGTTAACTTTCAGCTTCGCCTTTTACTTCCGCTTTTCGACGCGAAAAATAACGATTGGTTCTGTAAACCCTGAAATATTGGCACGATTCGCCGCTTTTTCATTGTTACTGTTTGGCCGATTTGTGTCATGTATCTTCACCTTTAGAGTGTCGTAGGATCCCATCCTGAAATGAAGCTCCTGTCCTAATGTGTGGATGAAATGTATGGATGACCCTGCAGACTGCAGGTTCTGGTTTACATTATTCCTAAAACAAGATTGTGCAGCGTATATACGTGCAGGTATAAATGGACAGAATGACAGACACTGGGACAGAAGTGTCGGGTTAACTGGAACTAACGTAAGGCAAGGGTGTTTGTTAGTTATGCAATCCTAGGGACACCGAAAATAGAAGATTCAAGGAAGACGTTTTGGTAGAAGGTTTTATGGTTGTATTTGGTTTGTGGAGTAAGATTTGATGAGGAAAACGACGTGAGCTTATTCGTCTTTCTGTGCGCTTGCTTACTGTTCAGATTTCGTTCTTTTTTTCGATGTTCGACGGAGCGCATTAAAGCTGGTCTTCAGACCAGTGCTGCCAGTCATTCTTTTTCTGAGTGGAAGTTTAGGTTTTCACAACAGAAGGAAGACGAAGGTATCGCCGAAACGCAGTTTCTTTTGTTATTATTAGCGAAAAGTATTTGAGCCCATGTGATTCACACAACAGACTGTGTTCTTCCAAAATATTGTTTCTCTCTGCAAAGCGGAAGCACCAAAATATTAATTTTTAAGTTTGAGAAGTATGACGTCATACGGTGGCGTCTACAATGCGTCTGGCAACCTTGCTCCCCGAATGTTGATTTCTGGCTCCTGCATCCTCACCACAGCTGCTGCCGAATTTACATTGTTGAATGAAGATGGGAGAAACACGCGCTGTTGCTGGGAGAGAGACTGTGTGTTCGTACGAGCGGCATCCTCACGGAAGATTCTAGTGGAAGAAAAAGCAAAAAAAAAAAAAAAAAAGGAGAAAGAAAGGGAAAAAGCTACTCAAAGAGCTGAAGTTCCTCCCCGTGTTATGCTGACCATCCACGCGTTGCTTCACTTCACACGCTGCAGTTCTCGCGCTCACCTGACAGCAGAAAGCTATGACGTTTTTCGCATCCTCCGCTGGAGTATTCTGTGGAATGTCGCGGCTGTGAATACACGGAGAGACGGTTACTCTCGATGACGTTACCTGCTCCTGGAGAATCCGAATCAATGGAGCTTTGCGGCTTGCTTCGAAAATACGTGGAAGCGCATAATGTTCACTGGTGACATTTAGATATAAGGCGCGCGGAGTCTCTGAGCGAGGTAATACGAAATAAAATAAATATAGACTTAAGTCTGTGGCGGAACTTTAAGCCTCACGACGTCGTTTTGCACGTACGTGTCTACGAATATTAGTTTATTTTTTTTTAAAATTTATTCATATCACTTTCCGTATCGTTAGGACGGTGCAGCTAACAACCCTCTTATCTTAGAATAAAGTACAAATGCCCCAGTTTACTGCGGATTGCTTCCCAAGTCTCGCTTGTCGAATGATCCGACTGTCTTCGTCGCGTTTTTGAATTTTTAGATTTAACTAAAGGAACCTAAGAAACTTGGGCGAAGTGTAACGTTTTGGCGTTACGGCTTGGTGTATGGGGCTACATTAATTACATTAGCGTAATCAATTTAAATCTAGTTAACAATTTAACTAGTAAAGTAAGATTATCAATAAAATTCAATTAAAAGTGGCCAAAGTAAATTCTACGCCCAAAGCCTCGTGAACCTTACCAACGGGGAGAGCCCCCTAAATTACGTTTTTAATGTCCCGTGTTACTTTTCATATTATTTATACTGTGTTTTTATTTATCCTTCTAAATTTGAATGTTAACGCATTACTACTATCGTTTTCTTCCCTATTGTTCCTTGCTATATCAAAGTCATAGCACATATTTTTATCAGTTTTCAATCGTAAATACGTTGCGGTTAAAATAGCATACAAGCACGCGCACTGATGGACGAAATTCATCGAAAGAAAACTCTGAGCTTGGGCGACACGGAGGGCAATACTCAAGCTTTTTCTGTGGTAAATAGGTTACTTCCTCACCTTGAGTCCACGCTAGTACTTGCGCATGGCCTCACACCTTTCGCGGTGCCACAAACGAATGTATGTTTATGTATGTACCAGTTGGAGGATGGGAGGAAGAAATGCGACTGCCGCGTTGGCTATTGATTTTTAGCCGGGGTATGATGATCCAACTCTATTGGCTGATGTAATGTCCGTTATTCAGTCATTGTCCCTGACAGGAAGACCCTTCCACTTCATCGTTGTGATCTCGATCAGATCTAAGCTGTTGATATCCACTGTTGCCGGAAGAATGAGCTTAAAAAGTACTTTGTTCGAAAAAGCCTATATACGAAGCGATGCTACGAGGAACGAGCCTCTGAGTACAAATGTTTACCTTGTCTGCCTCGACAGGCAATGCAGATGCGTCTTCAAAATGCTGACTAGACGTCTTCGAATAACCCGTTGCATTACTTAGACGTACAAAAAGCGAAAAAAAGAAGAAAAAAAGAAGAACGAACAAAAGGACAAACGCAGGCTTTATGGATTTGTTGGCACCTCCCGCGCGATTTGCGCCGTCCGAAGTGTCGGAAATATTTTTTCTAATAACATTTCGCCGGCGAGAAATTGAATTTTCGCGCACTTCCTCTAGTTGCTTATGTAAATAGACGACGAGCACGCACGGAAAGATGCGTACAAATCTCGTTGCCGAGGACTCATCTAAAATAAGGAGAATTAAATTTTCAGTCGGGGATCTGTGTATAAGATGAAATTACTCACGCACACATCTGGTTGCAGCACGACGAGCAAGAGCGAAGCTTCCGTGTCCTTTCTAGGATAAAAAGGAAAAGGAAGAAAAAAAAAAAGAAAGCGTTGAGATAAGCCTAAGGGGGCTCGAGAGGAAAACGGCATTCTCCTTTTTTTCCCCAGTTCTTTCGTTTTCCTTTTTTTTTTCTACATTGTGGTAGTAACACAAGGTAACCCGTGTTTAAGGGCTTCCCTGCGTTCGAAAGTAGAACGTTGTTTATAAATGCGCGTGCACTCTTTCTCCGCTGCTGCTTCCTCGTTTTCGCTGGAAAATGCACTATCACGAATATTTATGATCCTGGCTGTCAACAGCGTTACGCGAACCTAATTTCGAGACATGTGCAGCCAGCTATGCAAGATAGGTGAGCAACGTGTAGTGGAGCAACGTGCATCTGTTGTGCCAGGCGTAAACAAGGACGTATGCATCGTTTTTTATAGTTACGAATAAGTGACAAGAAGACGTAAATTTCGTGTTTCTTTCCGGGCGTGTTTGATATCGCCCAGGGCGGCTAACGGGAATTAATTACCACCGGCTTTTTTGTGTTCGTTCGAAGTGCTAATGGGAGTATTCTTTGCGTACCTGCTTGGTTTCTGTGATTCGATGGCAGTGTTACGGCGATGGAAATTTGAACGACAAGTCTTGTGTCCATCGTTGAGCGATCTGTGCACTGTATAAAGTGACACGGAACACAGCGGAAATTAAAGAAATAAATATATTAGACAAATGTCGCTGCTGCGGTGCGGGTGCGTTAATCGCACAGGAGGCATAACCGGTTAAAGCGATCCCGCTTTTTGCGTGTAGGGGTTGCAATTGCCATGTTTGTGAGCTACGCCTGTCTTTCAATACATCGAAGCCAGAAACCAATTGTGTGCACCTTTTCTTGCGTACCTTGTGGTTCGTTACCGCAATTTATAGTCAGTGACAACATATGTCATACACTTGACCTCGCCTCCACACAAGAACCGCTCCGCGCGCGCGAATGTAGTGCGGCGTGCGGCCAAGTGGGGACTGGTAGGAGAGAGAGAGCCGGCACTACATCGCGAAGCGGGGACGTCGTGCAAAGGCTGGTAGCCAATCGCAGGAGCCTTCCACGGATGAGTGGGCGGTCCCAGTTTTAGGACTTAAGTTGTCACTGACTATAGGCAGCTCAATTTTGTGCACGTGATGCCAATCACGTCAAGCCAGAACAGGTTCATTATTTGGCACCATTCCAGCAATGATGTCCTCCACGTGGACCGAACTGGCCGGTATAGATTCGATCAGCAATCGTTACACGTAGATATTACGCTTGTGTGCAGGTCTGTTACACATTTATTAGTGCTGTTTCCTCATCAATGTAACAGTGTTCTCTAACCGCGATAATCGTTAGTCATTCATGGCCAATCACAGCATCAGCAAGAGGTAAAGAAAGGAATCACAAATTGGATTTGCGCAATCAAGCGTTGGATATCGACGGCCTGCCTCCTTTTCAGTGTCTTCCTTTTGTGTGGCTCCCATAATCAGGACAAGGAGGGCTACTCTGTATTCTCGCTGCACAGAATTCCCGGCTTGTTGACTTCATTTATAGTTTCCTCGTCTCCGAGTTTCCACGACACGCTGTTTTAGGTCCCCGCCTTCCGAATGGTTGCTCTTCTATCGTGCTGTGTTTTGGAGAAGCGCCGTCTGCCCTTTGTTGTTGCTGTCTGTACGTGTGACAGCCACTGGTTGAGTGATCATTTGTAGTGGGCGTATGCTTCTGAAAGAAGCTAATGGATGCGTTTGCTGCCCTCATCAATCAATTCACATGGATCAGCAAGCGAGAACTCACGAGGAAAGTAGAATTGCGTAGTGGAGCAACGTTATAGTCCTTGTCGTCGTGTAGGAGTGATCATTGCGCGCGTATGTCCTGCATATCCGCATTTTCCACATTTCTTCAGTTTCTGCGTGGAAAGTCCTTCGATAATGAGCACTAACCCTCTGCTATTTGCGCACCTGGGAGGCAGAGCCACAGGAGGCCTGCATATTGCCTCCTCTCCCTCCTTCGCTACGTCGACATATAAAGTGAGAATTCGTCCGCTACTGCGATTCGCACGTTCTGCGAAACTCGCAAATTTGAACCTGTACACTAAAAAGTGCAACACGCTTTCCAGAAAGTCTCGAGAACGATATGGGACCATGTTGCGCTTTATTTTGTTTTCGTATTTTGTACGGGGGACATTCACAACTCGCAGACGACAGTCGGTGCCCATGAAGCTGACGGTGGCTCGTCTTCACGGTGACGACCGCCGAAAGCGCGTACGTGATTGGCTGCGGCCGTTGAAAACACGATCCTAATTGGCTGATCTTAGTTGTTACGTCACGTCGACGACTAAGCAGGCGTTCTGTATCTAGGTAGTGTTGGCAGAGACGCCCGCACGATTACGTGAAGCGTCATCCCCCTCCCCGCTCCCCCAGCTAGACGATCTGTAAACGAAAATGGTGACTTACCCATGAGCCGCATGGGTAAGTGACCTGCAGTTACAGAGAGCCTATGTTTGAATTCGTCTGCAGCGGACGGCATCCGGACTCTATATCAGCCGACACTCGACTCAACACCCCGCCTCGACTCCTGTTAGTGGAGGAAGGAAACACCGACGGCTACCCTGCAGTACTCGGGGAAACCGCGAACTACTTCCTCCGCTTGGGATGGGTTTTGAGTGAAGTTCAAGATTTTTGAAGCACAAAACCTGTTTCGAGGACCAGCTCAAGCGGAGGGTCTAGTGGAGGATCGTTCAAGAATACGGCCCGGCGAGGGAGGCAGGGGAGGCATTGAGGAGGCCTTCCTGATTTAGGTGGCGTTGGTTTTACTCGGTCTTGCATGTTTCTTCGGCGAAATCGATAAGGAGCTGAATTATTTCTGTCTTGTATTTTATTAACTCACCTTGCGCTTTCTTCACTCAGTGTACCCAACGTGCATTCCGTGGTCTGCCTGCAAACGAAATAGAACATGTAGCCCACTATAAGGGATATTGCCTGTTGAAGAACATAATGATGCTGCGGTGGGTACCACCCGTATCCTTATATTGGTTGGTATCGTATTTGTTTTCGCTACAACCACGGATCGACGGAGCTACAAGCAAATGCCGATCTGGTCACATGACATCGGCCTGAGCTACGGGTGCAAACGGGTCAATACATAGATGCAAAAAAACATTGACTAAAGAAAACTGCATTCAAACACATAGCATGTACCGCGGAAAGAGTGCTAGAGTAATTTTGTTCCTCTTTGTGCGGTCGTCTACTGGGGGCCGTAAACGTGGCTCCAACATTGCCTAATTTTGAAATGTAATTTTCGATAATTCAACGCTCCATTGAGAACGCACCCGACAGTGCTCTATTCTGCAGCGTTTGTTCAACCATCGCTTCGGATTGCAAATGCACACACTGCCCGCTCGAGTTTGCCATTCGCGGTTAGAGACTCAGTGCTTTTACAGCTGAAATGCGCACATCTCCTCGTTTTGTATGCGAGAAACGCGGGTATTCCCGATGGGTATTATTATAATAATTATTCCCGATGACATCCTACGTTTGTCCTTTCATCTTAGAACCGGTATCTGGAACCGAGACGTCCGTCAGGTTGTCATACCCTTGACTCCTTTCATCAGTTCGAAAAAAAAAAAGGAAAAAGCGAAAAAGGGACTCCTGTTGATGTACCTTGTTCTCTACCTTTTCGTTCCTGTAGCAAATAAGTCTACTCATCGATGCCTCACGCAGGACAATACGTTGTTCTTCAAGTCACACAGAGGATCCGGATAGAGCCTGCAGCATCGAAAAACTCGACAAATTCGGCAATCTTGACCAAATACAATGTCCCCGCTCTAACTTCCACACAAAAGCCTTTGCTACTTGTACTTCTCAACTTGTGTTGACTTCTTCTCAACTTTTTTTGGAAAGTAAAAGGGAGGCCGACGTCTTTGTAAATATCTGAAATCGTTTGAATCGTAACCTATACGTGACGTCAAAACGACCGCTATATAGTACACGCCCGAACGAAAACATCCCTCGCTGAGCAAAGCTCGAAACGGACCAGCTGATGAATTCTCGAGCATCCTGGAGCGATCGACCCGGTCTGCTCTTGGAGATGTCCTACAGACGTCCGCTTCAAATCCGTCCGACGCGGACCAATATGTATCGCCCGTCAGAAACATGACGGCTCCCAAGGCTTATAGAGACCCAAGCGTGTTTCAAAACGAGAGAAGCTGTCGTCTTTTTTTCTTTTTTTTTCTTTCCGCTCCGGCGGCTTATTTCTTGTTTAGAGTCGAAAGTTTCTCTTCGAAGCGCATCTCTTACAACTTTAGTCCCGCACTTTGCTTTTTCTGGCTTCGGTTTCGGGGTTCCCTTTCTCGTGCTCCTTGTGCTCGGGACTTTACTGATGAGCTTCCCTTGTCAGGGGTATCTGTCTCTTGTGGAGAAGAGAGTTCAGTGCAGATGCTTCTGCTTTTGGAGTTTTTCCAAGGCTCTCTGCGTGCGCGCGTAGCGTCAATTTGGAATTGGGGTTTACGTATAGCGTGAGACTTTTTTATGGAAAGGTTTGAAGGCAGCTTGTTTTCGCACTGCTTCCGCCTGTTGGGTATTACACTTCGTGTTCACTGGAGAGCCTTGTCGAAAGTGACTGCGCATAAAATTTGTGTCTGACACGACAAAGCCGGATGTGTGAATTTGTTTGTTTGTTTGTTTATGTTCTCCTTCGCACCATCCAAGAATACTTGCAGTAACGTTGCCGTTTTATTCTCGTCGGATCTTCGGACGGATTTATGTGTATAAAGAACTTTTTTTCTTCTTCTGGTGCTATTGAGCTGTTTGAAGGGCAGACATATCTAAAGGCAACATAGATCGTATCTCATTCACTTATTCGTGTGCAATGTATGCGGCATACCGGGCATATGCACCGCTCAGTAGACAGTGGAAAGCTCTCAGCCACTGATTGAGGGGTAGTGGGTTAACGTTCACAATCACGCAGTTTCCTTTGCTTTCGAAAGCGTGTCAAACGACTACATTTTTAAGCCGTGTTTCTAAGCGACATATCCACGTTTCTTAATCGACGGATCTAACGTAAACAACAAGAATTTCTGGAACTATCTCCCATGTTCCACGCTCGTTCTTCACAGTCGCTATAACGATGACAATGTTTCCTTTATAATCTTCTGTCAAAGTAAGCACGAATCAAAGCGAAGGTAGTTCTTTCATGCGACTTCCTATTTGCGTCGCGAAGCAACAACGAAAGTGCACTCTTACCCTTCGACGTCTCGCGACCAAAGCGCACTGTCAGAAGCAGGCGTTCTCTGTCGCGGTATGCACCGCTCCTTCGTCTCATTCTTCATATTGTATGGAATCCACGGAATATACGGAACACAAACAAATAGCTCGGTCGCTGTTGATGTTAACGGCCGCCCACCCAATCACAAAAGCTCCGTCGGCAGCCGAGTTTATGCAGCTCGCTTTCCTTACGCATTTACAGTTTTCGCGGAGGCTGACTTTAAAGCCACGTCGCTGTATAGGTGCTACCGCCACAGACTCGAATATTATGGAGAGCACAAAAGTCGGGCGAAATGTTTATCTACGGTTACGCGTTCGCGTTGGAACTTACGGTGGAGCTTTCTCTGTGTACACATGGCTACATCTAGAACAAAGTTAACGAGTCTCGTATGCATATTTCACGCGCACGAGTGTGATAGCGCGCGGTCGCGGTACATCATGGGTGGCTGAGCAGGTGCTGTTGTAAAACTTATTCACCAGACGCGCAGGCCGTGCTCCTTCTAGAATAGGTAACGACTTCGTAAATGTGTTTTGTCTAACCTCAAACTGTTCTTTCAGGTACGCGAAAAAAGGTGCGCCATCCATTCCCGCATTGTTGTCGGAACATATTCATTAAAGTGTGAAACGGAAAGACGTGCGAGAATTCGCGCGTTCGATGCCTGGAGACTTTTCTTATTACTCCGAAACTGCAACCGAAGCAACTTCTCCGACTTGGATGAACTCCAAGTCGGAGAAGTTGCTTCGGTTTGATTTGAAAAGGGAGAAAAATATGGATAGGCTAGCTCAACCTAGACTGTGCCATTCATGAGGACAGACTGTAGAAAAAAAACCAGCACCATGGCCGAGCGGGTTAAGGCGTCCCGATCGTTGGTGGTAGCCAAGGCCGTGCTGAAGACTGGGAGGTGGTGGGTTCGAATCCTGTCAGCGGCTGTGCTGTCTGAGGTTTCCTTTAGGTTTTCCCAATACTTTTCAGACGATTGTCGCCACAGTTTCTTCTGAGGTCGGCCCATGACGCATACTAACCCCCCCCCCCCCCCCACTCCTTCCTGCTGTCCTCCCTCCATCTGTCCACACCTGTACGCCGCTCATAGCCACAGTTGCTTCGCGGCGCTAACACCGAATCAGAAACATACTAAAAAAAACAAATTTACCTTCACGTCCGTTCCTTTCCTCTGACTTCGTCATTAACCCCACCAATCCCCTGTGGTCGTTGTGCAGTCAACAGTAAGCGTTCCGGCGTAGCCGACTCCACATCGAGGAACCGCAATCTCCATATTATTTTCTTTCAAACTCCAAATTTTGTTACTCTTATTCGATCTTGTAGATACGAAAGTCTGTGTCTTGGAACACTCTAATACATCAGAATATACGTGTCTGGACAGCTGTCCCAAATGTACGCCTTACTGTATCCCTTTTGTAACCCTGTAAATACTGTAAACGTATTTTTATTCGCGATGTATTAATTTTCCCGAATCGCGCATTCAATTATTTGCGAAGTTATTCGCAAGTATCTCATTTCGCCATACCAGGGCCTGTTTCCTTTTTCGAGATAATCGTCAGGCTGTATTCGCGAGTACAATTTTTCGCGATCTTTTAGCGGTCGCGAGATTCGCGGAAATTAATACATCGCGAATAAAAATAAGGTGTACAGCAAGGTTTTGTGTTCGCTCGCAGCCGCAAGAGGAGACTACGCGTAAACAGAACGGGTGTTAGATTAGTTTGTACCGCGGTGCCTCCATAATTATCACTATATGCTACTTATAAGCAGTTGCGAAATTACTTTTGCTTTGTAATGCATTCCTCATTACCTCTCCATGCATTGTAACGCATTACTAATGTAATTACTTTCATCAAGTAATGACATTACTTCGGCATTACATTTTACAGTCCTCTGTGGTGTTTGAGGTGCGCACTGAAAAGGGACGTGATTACTTTCTTGCTTTGTTGCAGAGTACCGGTGACAGTAATTACGATTTTTGCAAAATCGCAACTCACGAACGATTTCGTGAGAGATGAGAGCAATACGTATAATCTAAATGAGCAACTCTCTGTAAGATTAATTGGAGCGTAGATAACATTCATTTTCTTCCATCTCTGTCCCTAAGGTGAACACATACACATTTCTAGCGTATCATTGAACATCATTTCTCAGTATGGAAATAACTGAAAACTCCCGGAACATTGTTGCTGCTATTTATACGAGCTACGCCCATTTAAGCACGTCATATCTACGCGTTTATCGAATCACTCGACAACCGCCTTAATTCAGACAGTCATAACATGCTGCATGCCTGTACTCGGAGCTTCCACGACCACACTCCTCCTTGCAGACACAGACGCTTTTGACGTAAAGATGAGAGGTCGATTTGAAGCAGGAAGGGACGATGGAGTTCCACGCAGCGCCGTGTGGATGTGGATTCCTTATCGTCGCCCTCCGCTGTCAGAGGCGCTATGTGTCGTCAGTGGCGTCTGCTGATGACACAGGCTGTAGGAAAAGAAGCATCGCAACGCCCGAGAAACACGCTGCTTTTCGTGTTCCACCCCTGATGACGAGCGGCAACTTCTTGAGATAAAAGGCCGAGCGCTCCAAATTGAATTCGCGGGAACAACTATACAGCTGTCGCCTGGAAATGGATTTCGGACTTGAGTGGATAGCCATTGCATGCACGGTTGACATGGTGTAATGTGGAACGCGCATTTTGATGCTGTGTTTCATCCGGGACGATGGATGGAAGCATATATAGATAAGATGCATAAAAAAATGTTGATTTGCTCGATCGCTCCGCCTTATCATCGGCGAACTTTGCGCGGTATTTCGCCGAGCGCTGTTTCCCTCGCAACCTTCTCTGTAGTGCGTGCACACTTTCGGTCTACTTGTGCATTCCTCCTTTCGAAGCCCCGTTAAGTACCCAGGGATTTGTTAGAACGCGGCCACAGATTGATGAACCTGCATGGAATGGTAATTTCTGCGCGCCTCAAGATGGGGACTAGAAAGTGCAGCGCGAGTAAGAATGGAAGACAACCAGTACGCCTATAGGTCCTTGCAGGTATGCTTTCGTGGCCACAGCGGCTTCGCGGCGCTAACACTGAACTGCAAGAAGAACGCTGTAAGGATGGATCACAGACGTACCGCTCGCATTACGGTGCTGGCACGATCTGTCAGCTCGATAATTGCGCGCTATTTCTGCTTTCTGCCACATGGTGCTTTATGGACTAGCTTCCCTTATTGCTTCAGTATGACGGGCAGGACGTTGACGAGACATGATGCAGCCACCATACTACCATCTTTGTCTCGACCCGTCATTCATAAAGCCGCCGCCGCTGTCCTCTTCCATCCCATGTCGGGCGATTAGTTCCTGCGATAAGAACTTTATTCCGTTATTGACCAGGACATAGCGCAGCGTCTGCCTAATGTATTCGCCAGTGCATGAGCAATTGTGGGAGGTTAATACGCGCAAGAGTCTTAGTATTAGGCGGCTGACAACGGGGCTTTTGTGCTGTTACTGGCTTGCTGTCGTTCTTTTCGCTGTTGGAAGTCGACTGCAATAAGCTAGGTGCGTTCAGTTCCATCAGAAGAAGACGAACGTTCGCCTACCGTGCGCCTTTTATGACGGATTGCTCCTGCGTGAGCAGGTCAGCCATGTTGTTTTCTTTTGTACCGCGCCTTGCGGGTACTTCTCCAACAATTGAAACGTGGCCTGAAGTAATATAACGGCCCGCTTACACGTGTCTACGGCCAAACTGGTTCAGACATAAAATCATCTGAAATAGAGCTAATTATGTGGTTCTCAAAACGCAAAATGATGCAAAATTTCTAATCGGATCTAATTGTCAAGATGCGGAGGTGTAAGCGTTGCGCACTTCCGAAAGAAATGCATCGCAGGGCCACCGCGCGACGTCCGAAAAGAAAATATCTTCATTCCGCCTCATTGCCGCAAAGTTGGCTTTAGAAGCCACTACCGCAGGAAAATGCCTAGAATGAAACTGAAACCGAATTACTAAGGCTATAGCATCCACCAGATGCCACGAGCAGGAAGCGATGAGAATGGGGAGCGATTTGGCGACTATGAACAGAAAAAGGTATCAGGGCAGGCTTGGAGGTATCTTGAGTACCGTTCTCTAAATACTGTATCTTAAATACTTTTGTTGATGTCTTAGTATCGTACTGAGTGCGCTTCGGGAAAAGTGTGTACTGTAATTAAAATACTTCTTTTCAGTATTTAGTACTCAGTACTTTAATTACTCTTTCATTTTTGTCGAATATTCAGATGGGCATTCTTCTTCTTTTCTTTTTTTTTTCCCGCACCTGACAACAGTTGACCTTTCCAGGCTGTTTCAAAAGAAGTCCACGCTGTTATCATTTGGCTTGAAACACCACGTTTTTCAATGAAAGAGAGGACTGTTGTCCGATGAGCACTTTGAAATGCAACTAGCAACGTGCAACGCAACGTGCAAATAAAGCATATATCTAATTTGCAGGCATATTTTGACACTTCTGTGGCTGTTCATTTTGTGAGTATCTTATAAGTATCTTAAATACTTCTCATATTATTTACTACTCTACTCTAAGTAATTTTATTTCTAACTGCATTTACTGTATTTTAAATATATTTTGCGATCAGTGTTTAGTAATGTATTTTAAATACGTTTTTGTAGTATATTCTACATGTCTGTATCAGGGTAAGGGGAATCTATCAACGCTTGCAGACTAGTGCAGGACAGAGACAAAGAAGAGCCAAGCAGCCAGTGAATGAGAACACTGCGTTGTGAACTGATTCTTAATAGTGTTTTGTCATTGTATAGTAAATTGGTTAAGCGCTATGTTTCCTGAAAAAAAAAGTTTGAAAAATTTACAGACTATGTGCAGCTTTATGTTTGCAGAAATAATAAAGTTCAAATTTCTGTGCATCATCTGCGCAACATTACGTAGTAGTAATAGGAAGATACTGAAACAAGGGGAAAAGCCAGGTGGGTTGGTGATACATTCTAAAGTCGTTCAAACCCCAGTGCAAGGGAGGACAATAAAGCACAAACTCGAGACTGCGTGTACAGTGCGTCTGTTGTTTCGTGTTTACCTGTTGTCTCGTTTATGCCTTCCCCTGCACTGGTGTTTTAACGAGTAACAGGAAGAACTCTTCAATGCCATAGAGACTGAAGGGAATTGACTATTTAAATTTTCTTATTTCAGCAATTTCAGCAAAATTGGCGCGTTGCATTTTTGAACCATTCAAGTCTTAAGAATATGTAGAGCTGTGTTATTGTAACAGCATTAGCATTGTATTGCACCATCGCTCATGTTTGGTAGAGTTGATATAGAAAATTCTGAATTATTAATGGACAGTTGTTGTCAGCATACTATGAACGCCCCATCTGATAGGAAAAAATAAAAATGAAACCCTAGTATTTCGGATTTATAAATTTCGCGATTGACGACCGTTCTGCAATGTTTTCAATACGATTTTCGTACAGTACTTCACGTACGAGGACGTCGTCGCTTGTGAATCTCTCGCGCGATGTCGCTCATTCCCGGAACCGTTCGTTATTGACAGCCGCCATTACAATCGAAGGAGGAGTTGGAAACAGGAACTTGTGTCATGGTTGCCGTGTCTCAGAGCCGGGAAGCGTTTGTGATTCCCTAAGACACCCTGTACTTCGGAACAAGTCAACTATACGCTCACAATTCTCAAGACACCTGTGATTGGCTTTGGCTGGCGCATCTCGCCTCCGAGTCACAACGTAGTACGCCCGAAGGCTTCGAGCTGTTGCTTGTGCACTGATCTTGTTGCGGAAACACTCGACGAAGACGACGTACATAGACCTCATTTGCGTGCTCTTAGAGCAGACATCCTCTAAGAAAAAAAGGAGTAATTTAACTCCTTTTCGGGACTAAATGCATTGCCAGAAAAATTTGTCCATTTCGTGAGTAAATGCACGGGAGTAAATGAATGTCACAGAGTGGAGACTGCATTTCATGCTCTGTTCTAACTTCTAAGAGCCCCAGGTATATAATTCGTGTGCATTCGTGAAAATACTTGGAATCAAACCGTCAATCGTCATATATCCAGTGATATAAAATCTTGCACGTTGGCAAAACACGTGAGTCCCCGTCTGCGCGTACCCCACTTTCAATCTGCGGCCTACGTTCCTCTCTAGACTGGATATAAGTTTATGAGTGACAGTTGTCTCGGTATATGGTATGTACTTCCATTTATCTCACGGTGAAGGCTTCCCTTTAGCTGCCTTTACAGAAAGCATAAGAAGTATAAAAAAAAAGAACAAGAAAAAAAAAAGCACACAAAACTGTCTCTTCTGCTCTGTGTCTCAAGTGTCTCTGTCTTCCATGCGACGCATATTTGTTCCCATAACGCGAGAAAAAGAAGAAGAGAAAATGCCTCAACACTAGCGCTCCTTTCTCAAAATTACGAAGCTTACAAACGGCTTGCACGAGCAACGCGTCACTTCTGTACCGTTTGACGTCTTATCACAGTCCTGCAAGAAGGCGGTACCTCGCGTCCCTGGTGATGCATGTTTTCGTTAAGTGCACGCGTGTCAAGCAGGCGCCGTTAGAAATTATCCGTGTCTGCTGTGGCGCTCGCTTACGTGTCAAGCCCCGTACCTCTTGCGCTAAATTCTCGTAGATAACACGGAGTTCGTCCAGCTACCACGCAAAAGTCGCCGAGGCCTATAAAACGTGCTCGTGGGTGGTAGAGTTAAAATTTGTGGTAGTGGAGTGTAATATTTCGAGGAGCTCTGTCGTCTTGTCTACAGCTAGACGGAAACGTTTTTATAGTCGAAACACCGCACTATATATATTTTTTTGTCTACGCGGCAACACTGATGATCTGGAGCTTCGGTTCAGGACGCTGGTGTATCGAAAAGATAGTAGAAATAATAATTGCGTGCCTGAAGCTCACCGGCGAAAAAAGAAACATCGAAAATGAAAATAGCCCGTAACTTGAAAATTCATGCGCTTCTCTCCACAAATTTTTACGATCTCCTTCATTATACGCGACCACTTACCCGCCCGATGTTACTTTGAGGTAGCTTCACCTCGCAAAGCATGTGTCTGCGGGAGAGTACGCTTTACAGGAGCAGCCGCGTCGTTTTCCGGAAGAAAGCGAAATGTATTACCACGAAATATACGCGCGAGCATACATTGTCTATAGTTGTAATTTGATAATCGAAGACGTCAAAAAGTATTTGTAAAGAAGTACATGTAGTACTCCTCCTCCCATGCATCCAAGTGACATTCCAAGCCTCATCCACCGATCGATCTTACAAACGATGCATGTTACAAAAAAGTCACCAATCAAAAACAGCTTTATCCCTTTGTCTGCCGTTCTTGGCCCCGACCAGCTCACCGTACAGATATTTTTTTTTCTCCTCTCTCCGAGCTGCAGTCACGCGTGCAGTAACTGCTTCTCCGAATACGTTGCCATATGTCGGTTGCTACACACCGGTTGCTATATCGCTCTTTGTACAGCTTCGGTTGCTGCGGCGGCGAGCTAAAGAGGCAAAGTGCTCGGCCGATCTATTGCATTCTTCTGGACCCCAAGGAGACGTTACCACGTCGCGCAGGTCAAGCAGAAGACGCGGCCCAAATGAATGATCCAAAGGCATCTTGGAGATGTACTGGAGCTGGCGCTTGATGAATATACGATTCCTTGTGTCCGACTGATGACCCATTGGATTATACTGAAGCGTTTGCTTTCAGCCTCTGGAATCACATAATGAAGCGAGGGGAACGTCGAGTGGCGACTTCCTGATCACCAGTGTTACGGTGATGCGGAAGGAACCCTTTGTGAGGGTGACATAGAAACACGGAGGATGTAATCGAAGTAGTCTACTTGAGCGCTAGTGCGCTTACGACAAAGCGAAGTAATGATACGATAGTGGCTGGCTGTCACTGGCTGGAGTACAGAGGAAGAATGAAAGGTTTCTGCAATGGTGATAGTTTTTGTAGTATTTGTCTATGGCTTTTCCGATTGCAGGTTTACGTATATAGTTAAGAATAACCGTGTGTGTGTGTGTGGGGGACTCATTGAAACTAATATCGTGTGACTACGCACTGAGGAGGAGTTGACGAGCTGCCTTGCACATGAACCGAAAGGAACACAACGAAGGGACTAAGGTACCAAGGGGGAAGGGGGGGGACTACAGCTTGAGGGCAAAAAAAAAAAAGAAAAACAAAAAAGAACGGGAAAGTGGTTAAAAAATAGGGTTAACGTTACCAGCACTTGCTCTTCATCGGAACCGTGGAAAAAATGGAAAACTGGAAGGCAACAAGGGGAAGGGAAACAACACCGTTTTCGGTTTTTAATCGAAGTGTGTCACGCATGCCGTTCCCTTAGCACGTGTTGTGTAGCCACCTAGTGGCTGGTCGGCATGTTTGGCATCCTCGCCTTCCCGTTCTTCATTTTTTCCCACGGTTCCGATGAAGAGCAAGAGCTCGAAACGTTAACCATATTTTTTAAGCACTTCTCCGTTTTTTTTCTTTGCCCTCAAGCTGTTCTCCCCCTCCTTGGTACAGCTCCGGTCAACTTTAATAATAACACCCGAAAAAAATGTGGTCTCGTTCCCGAGCGCGATCACAGCAACACTTGGGGCCATGAGTAAATCTTAATTGAACAAAATTATTCTGTTAGCTTAACGCGAGTATTTTGTTCACTTAACATTCCCCCAGTGCCCCAAGGGTGGCTGTTATCGCGCTCGGAAATCAGACCGAACTTTTTCCGGTGTTATTATTAAGGTTGACCGGAGCTGTACCTTAGTCCTTTCGTTGTGTTCCTTGCACTGCGCACTGACTTATCAGAACGCCTTCTCAGGTTCACATCAAGGTAATTTCCGTCTAATATCTGAATTTATGTTGTGCTCTTACCTTGTTTTTTTTTTTTTTTACCTTTCGCAGATTTGCAAAACTATTATTGAATCTGCCACGTGCCGCAAAAAAAAAAAGAAAAAAGAAAAAAAAACTCCGACGATTCAAGCGTGGATTTTAACTAAACGTAATGTTTCTTAAGTGATGTTACTGAATTTTTATTACCATTCGCATCTGTCCGACGAAACTGTGTGGCTCTCTCTCAACTGATTTTCGTTTTCTCCACTTTCGCTGCGCGCTTTCACTTCCGGCGCAGATTTTTCACCACCTTCGCTCTGGCGGCGGGCCATGTATAATGCTACGAGAATGTCGGAAATGAGATTCTCTTCCCGTCTGCACGTTCGAGCCATGGCCGTTTGCTGGTGCCCGGCGGTGCGTGCTTGCGTGCACGGTTACTGCATACGTGCAGCGCTATTCTTTTCCCCCTTACTTTTTGAAAAAAAGAGAAAAGAAAAGGAAAAAGTAACGACGAACGTAGAAATATAGGGAAAGAAGGGGTATCTCTGTATCATACATTAACATTTCTTGGAAGCGAGCGGTCTTGAGGTATGGTCTCCCGTTTCTTATATCCCTCCTCCTCCTTCTTCTTTTTTTTTTCAATCATTGTTCCTCTTTAAGTGGTGTTGGTGGCGGGGAAAGAGCATTAGCTTAAATATACGAGATGAATATTTCATGAAGCAGTGGCTGGATCCGGTGAGGGGATGGTGCTGGGTGGTGACTTTGATGTGGCCGCGAGATTGCACAAAGGCTGGGTGGTGCTAACCTCGTTGAGGGGCTAGGTGCAGACCATCGGTGGGATTGGAAGAATTGATGACGATGCAACCGTAACTTGCTACGTGTACGTGACACCTTACTTCCCCCGTTCTTTTTCTTTTTACGCGGCGGTTCGATGAACTTTCTATCAAACTTGCATTCGCTATGAGGCATATTCGCTTGGGGTCTGCCCGTTGGCTGATAGCGTATCGCTGCGTACCGGACGGAAAACTTTACGTGAGATGGCTTTCTTGATTATGCTGGCGAAGGTTTATAGTGCACGGCATATTTGCGTCACGCTGCAGTAGCACACGCTGGAGACACGCGTAGCTTCTGACTATTAGTCAGTACAGGAATATAAAAGGGTAAGGTCATTGGTGGCTGAAACAAAATTATTGCGTCAATCCGAGATTTCTCTTCTCTTCTTTTGTTTTACATTTTTATATCTGCGTATATACAGGGTGGTCCACCAACCATGATAGAAATTCATAGTAAAAAACGTAGGCCCCGGAGAGACATGCGGTCAAGGGATTATTTTCTGCCAATAACTTTTGCCACATATTGATAACATTTTTATTTAATTTCAGTTGACAGAAAGTTAATTTCTTCAATTGAACTCCGAAATTTCCCAAGGCAACCTAACGTTTTCTTTGCGGAAATGGGTTCCCGTGGCCATTTTACTCAGTATATCACATAATCCCACTCATAATGCAATGGCAATTGCCGAAATAGATTCGCCGAAAATCCGTGGAAATGAGCGCTTGGCTCCGCCTCTTTTTTGACGGCTCGTAGTTTGAGCGGAAAGCTGCCAAGAAAGGAGGTTACATTGACACGCCACACGAGGGGCGAAAGGGTTACAAGCCTTACCCACGGAACAAACATGCGCGGTGAGTGCGGGAATCAGAGCTATCTTAGCAAAAATGACGTCACCCGATGGCTTGTAACCCTTTCCCTTTCCGTTTTTTACCGTGAATTTCTATCAGGGTTGGTGGACCACCCTGTATAGGCTCATGCATCAAAAGTTGTATCGACTACGTAACACGTAGAAGCGCAACAGACGAGGAATACGACGCCTAGAGCTGAAACTGCTACCACCCTGCTTGGCAATTCAATACTTTCATGAGTATCCTTGCGCCTATAATGCGCGAAACTATCATTTGAGCCTCCTTGTAAGCCCCTATGTAACTTCTGTAGTGCACCCAGCTGTTTCTGTTGCATGTTACGTCGTGCACTCGACGGTCCTTTTCGTCTGCCGTGCTTCACATGCATCCTAATGAAAAATTGGCTCCTTGCTTCCATCTTCCTTTTTTTTCCTTATCTCATTAGCTCCATCCCTCATTTAACCCCGCGCAGAAGATGGAAAACAGAAGGTGTCGGAAGCTTTCCCTCTATCCCAACATATTTTCTTGGACGTTAGCTCAGTAGTGCGCTTCGTCGTCGAGCATGCCGAGTAACTCAATTAAGCTTTCGTCAACTCCGCCAGACTCGGTGGAAGTCTCATATTCCATCTTGGCGCATTTTCCTTCTCTTCCCTCCGGAGGGTTCGCGTGACGCCCCTCCAGTGAAGTATTCCGCATAACTGTCTGCAATTAATTATGCTGGCTTATTGTGCTCTTCCTCCTTGTCCCGAAAGTTTTGCGCCTTCGGAGGATTCTTAACATTCTCTAGTCCCGACTGCGGCAGCTTCATTTTGAGCACCTGCACTCTCTTTCGCCAGTCAGCTTTTACCGCGTCGTGCACGTAGCTTTGCCCGCAGAATGCTTATCCAGGATAATCCTCGGCTCACTAGAAGTTACTTTTTCGCAACGACGCACTTGGACTGTATACGCGTGTTTGTGCATTCGTTGTCTGCTAGAGTGCCATTCTGTCTTCAGGAAATCTTGCGCGGGATATGTTGTGTTCGCGCAGAGTGTGAAATGAGGCAAAACAAAATTTACTGTTCATCTATTTCGCGAAAAAATAAGCGACAGACACGGATGAATGAACTATACTTTGCCTAGCGAGTAAAGAATTGCGATGCACCAAATGTGCACGAAGAAATTCATGGGGTACTCAACGCACGAACTTCCAAGTCGTAACAAAACCAGGAGAAATTCTATGAAGGCAACATTTCTTTGAGTTTGGGGAAGATACAGAAGACAGACACAACACCTGCGAGAATCTCGTACGTGTTGTGTCTGTCTTCTGTATCTCCCTCAATGTTGCCTTCATCAGATGCCCACCAGCTTGCTAGCACACTCGTCATCTGTGCCTTCGAGATATTCTAGAATCAACCTTTTACGAGGCGCTTCTTTTTATTTGAGCTGTTTCGTTAAATTACCCGCCCCTCTTCCCTCTTGTAAGGTCCTCTAATGACATACGGAATGTATTGAATGTCTACTACGAGTAAAAGAGCGCTCTTTATTGAAGGGAAAGGAGCGCGAATGGAGAGGTATACGGTGTTCCAACGCCGCTGTCTTTTCTTGCAACTTTCTCCCGCAAATGTCTTTCTTCCTGCCACAGACAGAAGTATAGTTAGACGTCTGAACAGGAAACAGCAGCGGCTTAACATGGTTCCGCGTACGGCAATTTTTTGCAACGAAAGCGGATAAAAAAGAAAAAAGACTGGCCTTTGAAGCTGTCGCCTTGACCTCCGTCTCAGCTCGCAAATGATTGATGAGCGAGTAGGAGATTTTTGCTTCTCTCGCTAATTTTGCCATCGCGCTTTGATTGATTGGCCAAAGTGAACAAAGGGGTCGCGGAGGTTATATTTGCTTTTTATTGGACACACTTATGTTCGAGAACGCTTTTCATTGTGCACTCCCGGAGGCCACTTTGGGCCACGGCCATTAGTGGCCTGTAGAAAGTAGTAAAAAGTAGTGGTAAAAGTAAAGTAGAAAGTAGTGTGTGGCATGTAGAAAGCCCAACTTTGTACTCGCACCTCGCACGTTAAACGTAAGAAAAGTTTACCCTAATCGATGTGGCCACTCTTCTGCTTTTGTGCCGTTTATTTTTTATTTTTTTCCCCTTGGATAAAGTCTGCGTAGAATTAAGGCAAACTTGTCTTCAAAACGAGAGCTGAAGATGCAAGTTTATTGGTGTGGAATCGCCTCCTTAGAGAACCATTACGCGCGCTTCTTTGTGTACGTGCAGTTTTTGTTCTGACGACTGCTCAACCCACGCGGCAGTGATGAACATTCAGCGTGGGACTCGTATTTCAGCGAACGTGAAATCTCTGAAAGCGCAGGGGCGCGCAAGGGAACGCACGTCGCTAGCATCGTGTCATAAGGCCGGATCATCCTTCTTTCGAAAAGCAGGGGTGTTTTATTATAGATACGGCTATTTTTGAAATGCCGTCGTACGAGGCTATATTTAATGGAGATTAGAATTGTGGGGGGGAGGGGGGGTTCCTCTCCTCGACATTGGTAAATTGACGGGGCTGAACAGCGAGCACACGGTGCAATAGGTACTTCTTTCTTGTGTCCCACTTTGAGGGTTTTATTTTAATAATGTATAAGCCGCATACTACGTTGTTTGTAGTTGCGTTTCCGCAGAAACTTTCATTGATAACAGCAAAGTGGCTGGTCGTCTTAACGCGGCATCCCTGTTTAACTTCCAAGAGTCGTGGAAAGGAATGTTGGCTCGGCATTGACGCAAAAAAATTAGAGGAGCAACGCCGTGTCATTTAACGTTGCTCGAAATCCAAGCCGTCCACAATGAAAAATAATTTCGCTGCCCGGTGTATTGTCACCGCGCTATCAGATTTACAAAAACAACAAACAAGAACAAATCAGGAGGGCGCAAGTGGAACGATGAGAGCGGCAACACTGCCTTGAGTCTGAGGAAGGGCAAAAAACACACAAGGGAACACGGAACCCGTGTCGTCCGCTTCGTTCCGTGTTCCCTTCTGGGTTTCTTTGTCCTTCTCCAGACTCAAGGAAATGTTGCCGCTCTCATCTTACAAAAACCGTCGGAGAAAGCAGCCGCGGACACGATCTTCGCGTGACGTCGAGAAGTTCCCGTGCCCTTTCTCACCTCACGCGCTGCTTATACCAATGCTACATAGATACAGAAGGCCTTGATTAATGCCTCCTCTCCCTCCTTCGCACCTGTGCACGAGAAAGTGCAACACACTTTCCAGAAAATCAGTCTTGAGTAAGATATGGGAATTTTTTCCGCTCTATTTTAAAGTGAAGTAATAGTGAAAGTAAAGTTCCCATTTAGTACGCGGGGACGCTCAATCGCTACTCGCAGACGATGGTGGTTGGTCCCCATGGGTACGACCGCTGAAAGCACGTTCGTGATTGGCGACGGCCGTTGAAAATACGATCCCGATTGGCTGACCCTTTCAACTGAAGATGGAAGAGAAATCTAGTCCGTCAGCTCTCAAAATATTAGTGCGCCGCACATAGGATGGCTGGACGCAGGGAGATCACGCTCTCGCCCTGCGCCAGATAATGTAATCTATCATATTCACTCTGCTTTCGTATTGGCTTTGATATTGGTTACGTGACACTATACTGCAACGAAAGTGCAGTCCCCTACTGATGGCGCATGGTGGCGCTGCACTATTTCTATGTACGTCGAAAATACGATACCCATTGGCTGACTCTTAGTTGTTACGTCACGTCGACGAGTAAGCGGGCTTTCTGTATCTAGCCGGTGTTGCTTGTGTCCGCTCGAGCCGCGTCGGTATACGTCACGAGTCCACATGCCAGGGGAATACGCTACGTCACGACGCTCCCTCATTCTACGGTGCGCTTTTTCAGAGAGCGGAGGATTTTTTAAAGCGGCACGTGGCGGACAGAGGCCTCGCGCTGCGGGTCACTTGCGCCCGTGGTTCTTTCGCAGGACCCCATTTTAATCGTTGCAGAATGCGCCGCAGCCAAAAACAAAAACACGTCTTGGGCTATGTTATGGGTGTGCCTTTTTATCCCGTCCATATGCAGTTCTTTTTCACTTCTCCACCATCATGAGCTCCGACCACCACAGAGAGCCCGTGATCGTAACAAAGAAAGAGCGTAGTTACCTATATATGGCGCCTTCACCGTTGACCGTTGCCTGACCTGTAGAGCGTCCCATATCCAAAGTCACGACTTCCCCTTTAACGATGCTATCGCTGGAGGCCTTCCTTTCATCAGAGGCCAAGAGTAAATGACGGCAGATTTGTCGTAGCTGGAAGCCACGGAAGGCAGAGAGGTCTCTATCGCAGGATCAATTTATTTCGCGTAACGAGATTCCGACACCGCGACGTGGCTCGCTTGCACGCAACCCTGCCCATCCTGTTTTGTGTGAGAGCCGTCGGCAGAGTTCGTGCCACCGTCCCGAATGTCGACGTCGTTTGCTCTTTTGCCTGTGCTCCACGGGGATGTTCGGGCGCATTACATTACGTTCCTCGGTTGAAGTGGAGCGACAGAATCTGATACGTTAGTTCTCGTACAATAGAGCGGCTTGCGCTTGTGTAAGAAGGGTTTAGGTTACCGGGATTACTCTCATTGCGCTGTAGTAGCGCACGCTGATTGGGTCGTAGTACTTTAGGATAATCATAATCGTTGAGAGCAAACACACACTCACCGACGACGGTGGCAAATCCCGCAACGTGCCTTTGTTTGTGAATGTGTATTTACACTCCACGACTATACGTTTGCATTTCACCAACTAGCTGAACGTCGTTCCCTTTTTGAAGGGTACCAGGAAATGGACATGTCAATGATACAGAAGTTCCGAAACGTTTTCGAGATTTCTATTTTTAGATTTTTTTTAAGCGCTGCGTGACCCAAATGCGAGGTGATGTTGTTCGTGAAGAATGCTGCTCTTCGTCAAACACCGCTCCTATTCCGCGGTAGTGCTTACTGACAGCAATCACGCATATAACTGAACCAGCGACATGGCCGAGCGGGTTAAGGCGTCTCGCTCGTGGTAGCCATGGTCGTACCAGCTCGCGTGGCTCGGTGGTTAGCGTGCTGGCCATGTCACGTCGGGACTGGGTACCCGGGTTCGAGTCCCGGTGCCGGCTGTGCTGTCTGGGGTTTTTCCTGGGTTTGCCTCAGACGCTTTCAGACTTATGTCGGCACAGTTCCCTTAGAAGTCGGCCCAGGATGCACATTCCCCAGGGCGTCGGTCGTGACGTTGCCCACATCTGTGAGGCCGACAGCGGCGAGCCCTTTCACCATCACCACCACCTAGCCATGGTCGTGCTGAAGACTGGAAGGTGGTGGGTTGTCCGCCGTGCAAAGAAAGACAGGTGAAGCAGTTGTGCGCGGGAAACTGCCAACGGGGCACTTTGACTAACTTGAACATGAAAATGCAAACACCGAACTTGTCAATAAAAAAATGGCTAGGAAGCAAGCGAGCTGGTGAAGATGATGCATAATGTAAAACCCCGAGAACTTCGTGTTGTGTCTGTCCTTTCGTGTTCCCTAGTCCCGGGGTTTTACATTATGCACCGAACTTGTACTAACCTAATAATAAACTAACCAACGTGCTGTTCCGTCGTGTCCGCCCTGCTAAGCCTAAGCCGCTAAAATGTGGCTCTCGTTCGCCAAAATGACTTGAACAGACATCGAAATTTCGTGAATTTGTGCGGTAAATAGTGATATTGAATTTTTAAGCACGGCATATAACCAAGCCTGTTGCGCTGGGCCAGGTGGCGCTGCAAACCCTGTGTGTCAGCGCCACTAGTGGCGACCTTTTCAACACGCGGCCGGTCCCTAGCAGACGGCACTCATTTCATGCTGGCAAAGTTGGTGTGGAGTTATCGTTTATAGCCTGTTTTACGGGTGCAAAAAAGTCGAATGGATCGGCAAATTCCATCGAAAAAAGTTGCCGAAACACGGGTAGAATGTGCAGCACGACGACGATGTATGTATGCAGCACGCGTGTATGTCGCGAATGACGCTCTTTGTTAGAGTGTTTAGTGTGCTCCTCTGGTGCACTGTGCGTTCCAAAGTACAAATTTAATTATGAGAAAAATCAGGCCTAACAAGAACGAGGCAAAGATGTATTCGCAGGGTGCTTATCGAACAACAACAACAACAGCAATAAATGATGACGATGCGATAGGGTGTTTCAGCGCGGTGGTGTGGTGTCCTACCGCATTGCACGTGGAACATTGTGAAGGTGATGAAGGAAGGATGAAAATACAAAGGGGGGATGGATTAAATGGGGGACTCAACGAAAACGTTCGCCGTTATACTTGAAGATGGGTGAACAATAATACCGGTACATCTAAAAGAAACGACAGGCTGTTTTATGGCTCAACACCCGAACAGTTGCTCCCTGCATACCGCCGGCAGCCTGAATAGCGCTGCTAGGCGGGGGCATCTTTTCTGGGGACTGACATTCTTTCTTACACCCTTCGCGCCTACTCTTTTCGTACCTTGTTGCGGAGAAATGGTAGAAGCATACCGGCGGACGCTGTTCATGATTCCCAAAATTCGACGAAGAAGTCATTGCCTTAGCCAGCTTCCCGCTGTTATGGCACCGTACGACACAATAGTAATTTGCCTCAGGCTTACGCTTTCGTTCTTTGCGTTCCATTTAGAAAAAAACAAAAATAAAACGGCGAACTCTTCGACCCACACGTCCTACCAGTTGGTATCAGTTGCGCATACGAGGCGGGAGTGGCCGCGTGTCGTAGCATTTCGACGGTAGGGGTCAGAGTGGCGCTGCAGTCACTCTCCTCAAACTTTAGCGAAACTTTGATTTTCCTTGTTTCGAGAACGTGAAAAAATGGTCCCGCGGAGTTCCGTGCGGAGAAAAATACAGGATCATCATTGTGAACAACTGAAGAAGCGGATCATAGCCGATCAAGTGCTATCATTCGCCTTCATTATTTGTTGAAATTGGGACACAGGCTTTTTAAATTAACGTTGATTTTAATGATCAATAAAAGCTGCAAGTCATTGAACGAGGAACATAAAAGCGGTTACTTCCGCTGCACTGCTTGTCTTGTGCGGACTGCATCTGTTCTTTCTGTTCTTCTCTCCCTCTATCGTATTTTGCTGAGTACAGACAACGCGGCAAGAGTAGGAAGCAATTCTCCAACAACAAATAAATCTTGACTATGACACGAACCGTTTGATTGAACGCGGGACATTTGGTCGAAAGGGATTTGATCCAAAGCCGCTTGATCGAAATGGCAGCGGTCGTTTGATCGATTTTTCTTATCGGTTCACCTGTAGCGCTGATGAAAAAGAAAAAAAAAAGAAAGAAAAAAGAAAGGGAACATGAAAGAAAGCTGCAGTTCTAAATTCCGTTATCCTAAGGAACATTTATCTCAGTGTAATCCTCTTGATCATAAACAACAACAACAAATAAATCGTAAACACATTCCTTATGCTAACCCACTCTTTTGCATTCAAAAAGCCGTCCAAGGGCCGGGTTGTTCACCCTAGCCCATCGAGGTCCTCCTGAAAACTTCACGAGTTCGGCTGACGGAGGCGTGCAGCGAAAACAAAAGATAACGGCGAATTATTATTATGGGAGGCGAAGGTAGAATTTCTAAGCATTGTTTCAGCATTACGAACATTACAGGACCATCCTGTGGAACGTTACTGGAACGACTGTAAAGCTCGGCTTGCACTAACAGGAAATACGAGAGATTCTCGTCAGCCTTATGAGACAGTTCAAACATTTCACTGAGTGCGCGCAAACTCGAACCGGCATAATCGGGCAAATTGACGTTTCATGTGAGGCTCACATATCCGTCTCACTTCTCTTTACGCGCACCGTGCGCAGAGAGAAAGAGAAAAAATAAGAGGGTTGTTGGTCTCGGTTTTCTTTCTCTTTACATTACGCAGACCACGAGTATGCAGGCTCAGAGGATAATCCCTTTACGAGCAGATAAGAAACCTTTGTACTGGTCTCCAAGGCCATGCCGTAAGTCCGTGAGCCATGAAAGTAAAGGGGAGAGAGATAGGATGACGGAACCAGCCACCTGCAACCTCCTCGCTTGCACGGCGGATGGATGCCGTCAAAATGTTCCGCGCGGTTTTTCCTGTGCCACAACAGATGGCGACACATATGACATGGCTCACTGGGCTTTCAGTCGGTGTGTATGTGTACTCATATTTCATGTTTTCATATAAAAACGAAAAGTGGTAGACATATAAATTTGGTGTCTATCGATTTCTGAAATATTTCGAGAAAAAATAACAGGACAACACTTTCGCAGCGGCTATAGAATTTTTAGAATGAGAAAAAATATGTATTTTTTTCACATTTGTGATGTCGCCGTAAAATACATACGACATGTATCAGAATTCTGTCCCGTTATCTAATTCATCT
The DNA here is from genome assembly GCF_037126465.1 of Ornithodoros turicata. Lineage (NCBI taxonomy): Eukaryota > Metazoa > Arthropoda > Arachnida > Ixodida > Argasidae > Ornithodoros > Ornithodoros turicata. Next base: position 121,045,959 of record NC_088202.1, on the reverse strand, counting down.
CGTGTTCCTCTTTATAGTGAAACCACCCGCGTTAAAATCTGCGCGATGGTTACCGAGGAAAAGCATAAAACGTGTTCCAAAGGAAATACATTGGGACGGAGAGCTGGTATGCCCTCTTAACCAGAATTCGAGGTAACTCGTTACAAGTGACTCGTTACTGTAACTAAGTTCCTTTTTTTGGTAACTTGTAACTTAACTCGGTACTTTTGCGCCGTGGTAACATTCAGAGGAACTCGTTCCTTTTTCAGGTAACTTTGCCAAAGTAACTGAAGTTAAGTTCCCAGTTACTTCTAACTCGCTTTTCACTCTCGTCCACATATTTTCTTACGTTCTCTCCGGTTCCTTCATGTCATTTTTTGCCCTTTGCATTTGCCATTGGCATTTTTTGCCATGAAACGTGATATTCAATCAATGACAGTATTTTATTCAGGAAGTAAGAACCGCTGCCATTGAAATGAAGCTGAACCATTGTGCACCCACAGGGAGTATAACATGCAAAGCGTTCGAATAGACCTCTACGAGCGAAACGTCATCATGACATTGGTAGACAGACTGAAACCGAAAGAAATCGGAAGGAGAGGGCTGGGTTCCACGAACGGGCACTTGTTCTCTGCCTCCCATTGAACGAAAAGCAGGACCAAGGGTCGCTTCCCTTTAAGGGACCATATCGTAATCCCCTCAAGACCGTGGCTTTCGGGCGCGACCTTGTTCACCTTTAGCTTCGAGCGTAGTTCAATTCTATCAAATTTGTGGCGTTGTCGAACACTTTGACATCGTTTGTTTACAAACAGGGAGAGGTCTATTGTCGGACATAAACGAAAACGATCTAAGCGTGTTGCACTCCTCCGCAGGCAACTCAAGGTCTAACTCAACTGCTCATGCGCGCTGCACCTGCGTAATGCTATTTTGTGTCCGAAGTAACTTGGAAGTAACTCGTTCTTTTCTTTAAGTAACTCAGTAACTGCGAGTTACGTTTCAGGCTGAAGAACTTCGTTATTAACTTAGTTACATTTTTTACAAGGTAACTTAACTTGTAACGAGTTCTTTTTGACGGGTAACTTCTCAATCTATGCTCTTAAGCTATCTTAATCTATTAAATCTTTCTTATCAAAATCTTCTTATCAAATCCTCTTTCTAATCTATTTAATCTTATCTTAATCTCTTAATCTATCTATGCTCCGAAGTAACTTGGAAGTAACTCGTTCTTTTCTTTAAGTAACTCAGTAACTGCGAGTTACGTTTCAGGCTGAAGAACTTCGTTATTAACTTAGTTACATTTTTCACAAGGTAACTTAACTTGTAACGAGTTCTTTTTGACGGGTAACTTCTCAATCTATGCTCTTAACGCCTTCATCTGCGAGGGTGATGCAGGCGAAAACGAGGATCCTTTTCGAATCGGCAGACGCTCTTCCGTTGCTACCAATTTTTCTTCGCAGCAGTACTTTAGTGGCAGCGGATTGGCGTCCAATGTGGGGCGTTCGCTTCCAATCCCGTAAGTCCGAGAAGCGCGGATTGTTTTCGCAGGCCAGAGGCAATTTCTGCTGCTGCTTCCAAGCATTGTTGACCGTGTTGTTTCCGAGATGGTCGCTAGAAGCAATGGGCTGTATTGACACGGAAGCTCCTGTTTACACTGGGGATTGCGAACGGGCAGTTGGCGAACCGGTCTTTCATCCATTCCGTTTGTTGGTTTGCACCGTTTGCTCAAGTTCGTAGACTATTGGTCGCGCTGCTCTACTCGAAAATTACCTACACCGTCGTTTGTAACATTCTTTCTTAAAAGAGCCACACTTAGTTTCACGTTGCAGTGGAAGGGCGTTGGCAACCGTCTCTGTCTGATAATTCGCCGAAATGTGATAGCAAGATGGATCGAAACGAAATAACGATACAAGTTTTGAAGTGCGCTTAATCTCCAGTTGACAGTATCAGTGGCGCATAGTACCTTGAAAATTTTGTCAGGTCAGTAATTGTACGTTTTTCGCGAATTCTTTCCCATGCCATGTAAGGCATAACTGAATTCAGTGTAGTGGTTTTGCGGACTCAACCGTTAATAAGCGGGAACCTGTCATAGGCACATCATAAGTTTAGCAGGCAAAGTAGTAGGTTGAACAGGGTAAAGATGTGGGCCGTTTGGTACTTCATACTAAATACTCCCGGCACAGGGGTTTTAGGCTTGTACAAAAAAGTTGAATCAAAATAGCAACAGACTCGGCTTTTTGGTATATATAGTTACAATGCATGATGAACGAGTGCAACGAAGACAGGACAACACGACACATCTTTTCTTTCTTTTTTCGTGTTAGCGAAGTGAAGCAACTGTGGCTATGAACGGCGTACAGACGTGGACAGATGGAGAGAGGACAGCAGGAAGGAGTGGGGGATAGGGGGTTAGTGTGCGTCCTGGGCCGACTTCAAGGGGAACTGTGCCGACATTCGTCCGGAAAGCCTTCGGAAAACCCAGGGTAAACCTCAGACAACACAACCGGTGACAGGATTCGAACCCATGTCACCTCCAAGTCTCTGCGTGGAAAGCGATCTTAACCACTATGCCACGGGAGCTGGTACAACACGACACAGAACACGCACTCATTTCTAACTGACGTTTCCCAAGCAGCACACTGCACTGAAATTCGAGTGCAATGGGGGTGGACGGTATGTGTCTTATCAATGTTCCTTAGTTTCACAGGTATCTTCAAGGCCTTCACCTACCCGTCCACCCCCATTGCACTCGACTTTCAGTACATTGTGCTGCTTGGGTTAATTCCAACGCAACGCCCATTCATGCAGACCGCGCGTCTTGTACATTCAAACAGGGAGACTATGTTCGTTCAGTGTAGAGATAACTTGATGCGACGAGGTAAGTAATTGGATCGCGCCTACTGGACAGCGCTGCACACGGTGATGCCTACTGTCCAATGGACGCGTTCCCATTATTTTTCTCGACGCATCAAGTTATTTCGACACTGAATAAACTTCGCCTCCCTGGTCTGAACTAGTACACATTCCTTTTCAGCGATAACAATGAACTCGTTGCTGATGCAGTTATCTATTCTTCTGATAAGAGGGGCTTCAACAACTCCTGATCGTATCTTTTGGTTTATACAACACTGGACAATTTTCCGAGTCAGGGTGGCAGCCACATACCAAAACATGTTCTTTGAGCCTAACCTCTAAGCTAGGCAAGCTAACCTCTACGGACCTTCGTTGCTCTCTGAGTCTATTGTTTATAGTTATCCGCATACGTCGTCAAACAGCACGCACAAAACTTTGCCCATTAAAACGTTCGGATGACTACATCTTTTCTTAGCGATCCCTCTTGCGCAACATCCCTGATGACGCCGAGTAAATCATCTTCGACAGCCGCGAATTTTAAAGCCCACGCCGCGCATCGTCGCGGAAGAGCTCGTTTCGCGATGCGCTAAGCCTCGTTAATCCCCCGTGTCCTGCTTTATCAGTATCAGCTTACGCACGCTTGCAAGCGACAGATCCCAATGACATACCGAGGTCCAAATCCAGCCTAGATGGCGCTGCTTTCTCTCTAATTGCGAAATGAGACACATGGGATGAACTCTCGCTGCTGGAGGTCGCCGTATATAAATACGGTTTGCAACCACCCGCGTAAAGAAACGTGAGCGCGGTACGTGCGAGACGTTTATTCGCAACTGTGAATCCATTTCTACGCAAAAATTGAATTACGTCTTGCGATGCGTCCCCAAGCGCGCCTGCCTTATCTCATTGCAGGGTTGTAAACAGGGAGATTGTGCGCTCGCGTTTTCGGATAGCTAAAGCATGGATGTTTTATGTGAATGACCGCGGCGGTGGTGCATTTATGGCCCACGTGCTGCAGAAAAAAAAGGGGAAGTATCGGTGTAATAAACCCCATCTCGCCGAAACTTGGCTGAAATTGGCTGCGGCTCCCTGCAGGGGACAGCGTTGTTTGTTTTAGTGCCGTTTTTCTTTCCGGGCGTTTAGTTATCCATTTATGTAATGGAACACTGTAATTGGGCATAAAATATCCACGGGGTGATTGCGTGCTGAATGCCACGGGAGGCGACCCGGGGTTGCAATCGCCGGCACCGGTTGTCCCGTCTGGGTGTCTTCCCTGGGTTTTTATTCAGACGAAGGCAAATATCGACACAATTCCCTTCGAAGACGGCCCAGGGTGTACGATACCTCGACCAGCATGCCGCCATGTTGGCCATGTCAGGCGCTGCAGGAAAAACTGCGGTGCATTTTTCGTGTCCAATTAGTACGAGGATTTGGGACGCGAAAAACGCCGGACAGCTCTTCCTTCACTGCACCTCCTAAACAGCACCGCGTGTGGAATATTTGCGGTGCATGTTGAAGAAACCTAGGTGGTCGAAAATGGCCGCAGTCCTATACACTGCGGCACGAGTAGCATATAGCCATGCAAGTGTAGCCAGCCCTACCTTACGTGTATATCTACTATCGCTCTTTACGGACAGGACATGAGAGCGGTGCATGTGATCATGCGTCATATAGCGAGCATTCCGCCTCGAAAATTTTTGCGCGGCAAACTGCACTTGTTCGACGTACCCTTAGAGATGTTTCGCCAAAAAGTAAATAAATAAATGCGTAAATGAACCTCTTACGCGAGACTTCTACTCAAATAACGCTATGGAAAATGTTCATAGATAAATCGGAAAGCTATGAGCAGTTCCGGCGCCGAAATAGTTTAGTGCACTTGAGAAATCGATTTACTTCTGGAAACACTTAAAACAGGAATGGGGCATTAGTTCGCTGAATTTTTCACGCGAAGTTCGACGCGGTCTAACCGCTCGTGTACAATTTACGGGACATTCTTTTACATTGCGTTAATGTCTCTCTACATCCATCTCTACTTCGGAAAGCGAGGTATCTTTCCCTTAGCGACTCAGATCCCTTAGAGTACGAACAGTAACATTTTGGTATATCGCCTTCACCCTGCTTAGGCTCGCATGCAGGTGCGCTGCCATGTTAATCCCGCCGAGTGTCCGACAGGAATTTAGAGCAGCGCGCATAAAGCTGTGGAGAAAAGTTTCGAGGGACGAGAGAAACGAAGGACCGGAACCATTTTCAAAGTTGTCGCTCTTTGATCGCTTCTCTGTCGTCTTTGCTGACACCGACACAGCTGCAACAACTGGTGCACGAACAACAACAATTAGTGCAGAAAAGCAGGATGGTCTGTAGCCTTGTGGCAGCAGCCGGGCGACAACAAAGTTTCCAACTGCTACGCAGCGCGCCACTCGTGCGCGATCGGTTTGGAGTGTGCTGGCCATTCCAAGGATATTGAGTTGGTGGCCAAGCAGCAACCACGGTGGCTCCAAAACATTGAAGACGTTGGGCACATTAAGTAGCGGCTCCAGAGCGCATGGAGCGCGCTCCTACCCACAATTCAGAGTGCTTCTCGCGCGCTCCACCCTCCTCTCCGATTGGACACTCCTGCACCTTGATTAATATTTTTGAGACTGCAGGTAGGGCCGGATTCGAAGACGGCTCTACCAGCAAATAACATTCAGCAACACCCAGAGCCCTAGAGGCGCTTTGCACACGCAATGCTCTTTTGACTTAAAAACCCGTTTGGCAGAGGCTCCGGAGCGGTGGACGGAGCGCGCTCTGCGGAGTCGCTACTTAACGCGCCCGTTCACTCCGTTTTATCACTGGCTTGTCATTTCTGCAGCCTGATTCTTGCGATATAGAAGCGCAAACCACGGCGTGCCACTCTATGAAGCTACCACATTTCAATGCGTTTGGCGCACTACGAAAAAATGTAACCAAGTTTTTCATCTGCAAGTATTCGATCATAGTGAGCCACAGCTCGGGATTTCGAGCAGAAGGATGTCTCTCGTGCCGAGATGAAGCCGGATCGGTCGATTTTCGACTGCCAATATTGATTCATTGTTGCGCTCCTGTTAACCTGGGCCGGCCGAAGCTTCACAGTATAACTCGAGCACGTCATTGCGCTCCGTTTCTTTTGTTTCTCTAAAGCTCGTCTCGCTGAAATTAGCGATTCAGCGTTGCTTCGGTTGGATGCCGTATTTCCATTTCTTTTCTGGCATTAACAAATGATGTGCATAAGAGTGTCATTAATTTCAGTTTGTCCGATTTGCGATTGAAAAATGGAAAACGAACATCGAAGCGCGAAGATGTCATCCGCAGGCACTGAAAACAAACAAACAAACAAACAAACAATCATCCCCGCTTACACAATGGCCCATGAGTAATGACATGTTGTTCTGCTGCTCCAGCGAATGAAACACACAAAATCATCGTCACAATGTATTTGCTTTTGTTCATTACAACAGTTTTCGTTTTTTGAGCTGTTAAGTAAACTTCTTCTTCTTCTTCGTCACTTCATTCTTTCGACATCACCTCCAGATAACCTCTTTCTCCCCTTCTTTGTCTTTTTCTTTGTCCTTTTTCTCTCACAACATTTACACCGACAGCGCACAGAACCTAATAAGATGGATTCCAAAGAACACTGCTCAAGAAAATTCACAAGCGCAGTTAGAGCTTGGAGGGCCAGACGCGGAACACCTTTACAATGTCGAAAGGTCTGCCGTCCAGTCGTTCGAGAGCGGCCTTCAATGATGAACGTTGGGAGGCATGTCTATTACAATGGATAATGATGTGTTCTGTGTCCTCCGCAACAGCGCACGTTGGCCCTCCCAATTTTGCGAAGAAACTGACGCCCGTACGGCACGTTTAATCGAAATGGGTGAAGAAGTGACTGCACTCTGGAGTAAGGCTTTGTGGGACACTGAACTTCAACTCCGGATCTATTGGGCGAAGAAGACGAGTATAGGCGAAGAGGAATCAGGTTGGAGCTTGAACATCTAGCCACCACTACGTGTATGCACTGCTTCTTGTATTGATAAAACGCACCGGATTTAACTTGAGAAGACGAGATTATAAATTGGATGTTCCGATGCCTACGCGGTCATCGTCATCAGCACATGGACAAAACTGTGTACAGATACAGTTTGGGCAGAACTCGGGCAGCGTTCTATTCGTACGCTATTAATGATGCATAACTTTTAATTTACCAGCTCCCGTGGCATAGTGGTTAAGATGATCGCTTTCCACGCCGAGACTGGGAAGTAACACGGGTTCGAATCCTGTCACTGGCTGTGCTGTCTGAGGTTTTCCCTGGGTTTTCCGAAGACTTTCCACACGCATGCCGGCACAGTTCCCCCTGAAGTCTGCCCAGGACTCATACTGACCCCCCTGTCCCCCCACTTCCTCCTGCTGTCCTCTCTCCATCTGTCCACGTCTGTACGCCGCTCATAGCCACGTAGTACCCACATAGTTGCTTCGCGGCGCTAACATAGAATAAAAAAACAACTTAATTTTGTTTTCTTAAGTTATGTCAGTACAGTATATTTTATCAATACGAAAACATATCTTATGACTTTTGGTTATCTTCATGCACTTCTTGCATTACGTTACAGCACACGACATTTCCGATCAGCGAGCATCGGTTGGATATATTTACCCAGTATTAACGAGCAGCTTTTTAGAAGTCGTCGTCGTTGGCGGAGTGTTTTCTTAACCGGCGCCTTAACGAGGGCCGGGAACTTTGCCGCGACCTCCTCGACCACCGTGGATGGCCGCGATCGTTAGGGGAAAAACCCATCGTTAACAAGGAAGGTGATTAAGATGGTCTCTGGCCGCCTGTTGCGATCGGGTTGAAACATAGCAGTTGGACTGGTGCCTGCATGCGTACGAACGGCAGCTCGGACTATAATTTGCGCGGGCGTCGACGAAGTTAGCCGTGTTTCATTTGAAGTTGGCAGACCGCTAATGAGGCTGCTGAAAAATGGCTGCGAACTTGCGTTGCGTGTTCGGAGTTGCTTTCGAAAGACGTTGGTAGGTTCCATTACCTCTGCGGCTTTTTCACAGCTCAAGTGTTCCTTCGAGACAGTAAGTTCTGTGCCACTGGCTCGCGAATAGTAAAGAGATGATGTTTACAGTCTGTTGTCCGTGACTCCCAGAGGTGTAATCCCAGACTACTTTGGTAGGTGTAGCCGAAATTGCGTTCCAACCGTTCAGCTATTCGAGCTGCAGGACATGCACATAAAGCAAAATCATGCAGTCACTCTTAATTCTGTCGGCACAGATGGTATATTGTTTGCGTACTGTCGATAATTTTTCCTTAGCTTAGCTGTTGGAGACGTGTATGTAGTATAAAACTGTGGATTCTAATAAAAATAAATAAATAAAATTACCGTGACTGTATTCGTGTATTTTCTTCGCGATAAACATTCTCAAGCCCACAGACAGAAAAAAGCGTGGTACATTTTAAAGCGCGAAGGAATTCATTGTTATCGAGGAACTGCCGTAACCATATGTGGTAGTGTAATACGCCTGTATTGAAAGTACCATAATAAAAACATGCCCATAAAACTTAGCACAGGAAATGAACGCAGCAAACGGAAACATTCGCGAAGAAAGCATGACCGTCACTCACAAACGCGTTTTGGAGTAGCCAGTTCTGACTGGGTCGGGACTAACCGCTTCATATTTTTCTTTTTCCAATCCAATCCAAAGCATGACCGCCCGTGCCGGCATTTCTTTAGCAACGTATCTTGCTTATAAAAATTACTGATCACGTGACAGACCTTTCTTCTCATCTTCTTCTTTGAATAGATAACCTTATTATACGTCCTCGAGAGACATACACGTTGGCCTGATTTCCTTTTGTCAGTCGCATCAATCTCGTCACTACAAACAGTCTTTGGTCCATTTGTACTGTGAATCTGCTCATTGCCCGAAGACCTCTCCCAACGAATACATAATCTGTGCGCGCTCCCACAACTGTTTGCCGACGTTCCCCAGCGACCGGTGTGATGAATCTTCTAATTCTCATAATACCTTTTCCTATGCCCTCTCGCACGAATGATATTTGAATGCGAGTTGATTGCCTCTATCTTCCTTTGTCCGTTAAGAAGAAAAGTTCAATCTGAGGAACGTGTTTCCCACTGCGGCGTGTAGCTTGCTGGTTCCTTTTATGGAAAGCCCACATTCGATAACCATTTTCCTTTGAGCGTTTGCGCTAGGGACCTGAATAGTAATATTCCCGCATCTCGAAAGAACAGCCAAATCTAATGCAGCATTACAATACTTTTTGAACGATGCGCTGGCGAGAGAAGCGTTTTTGTTGCTAGAGAGAGGTTCTCATTCTGTCGTTGATAGAAAGTCTGTTTCGTAAGTCTTAGGTATTCACGCTTTTGTTGCTTAGTTGTTGTTGGAAATTAGTTACGGGCGCTTGTGGTCACACCTGAATGATACTTGGAAATGGCAAGCATGTATAATACTTCATAACGAAATGACGTCTACAAAGGCGTCCGAAATTCATTGCGACTTCTCTATGCACTCGAACAGAAAATCATAGAACGACGACGATCGTGAAGACAAATCTGAGGTACTATATGAATTTGGGGTCTCTTGTGTGGTTTGCCACCCAGGTCTTTATCAACGTCCCGGAGTTCGCGACGGTTTCCTTAGTTTCCGAGTCAGCCTACAGCCAAAGTATAAATCTCTTCACCGCTGTCATAGTACACACACTGCGGCTGCAAGCCTACAGTAGGCTATAGAACGTTGGAAGACGCCAAGCCAAAAGGATGTTTAAAGAGCGTCGCTTCACAATTCAGAGAATCGTTCCGGTAGCGGGAAAAAAGAAGAAGGAGAAGAAGAGAAAAAAAGGTTTTCTGCTCCCTACTTTTCCAATTTTGGTAAATAGCGATACTTTATGATGGGAGGGGGGGGGGAGCGACGCAGTAGGGAAGGCAGCGAGATCTGCACTTTGAAATCCGAGACACGGGACCGCAGTCAGGCGACGTCCCATCAACGACAGCCATGGAGCGCGTAAATAGACTTTTCTTTTTTCTCCCCACCGTTTTCCCACATAGCAATTCCAACCTCGTCGACTGCAACGATGTCCCCATCCCAGTTCATCATGCTTAGCGAGGTGTCATAGACGGTCACGTGAGTCGAAACTTTGACGACCACTCCGGCATTTTTTTCCCCTTCTTCGCACACTTTTGACGTCTTTCCTAATGCGACACGATGACGGCCTCCATTATAGAGTCATTTGAGGAAGAGAAACTCTATCCTTTATATTGCCAGAAGAAGAAGGAGGAAAAAAAAAGTCATGGCGAGCTGCGTAATTCGTACTGTATTGTTGAAAGGAAACACTTGTAGCGACATCTGCCGCATGCTGAGTAACATGGTCTGACCGATGGAACAGAGTTGATCGTTTCTCTCAAAGTTGTGACGGATGGGGATATCATAATGGACACGACGGGAATATAAAGCGGGTTTCTTTATCGGAATTTTTATCAGTCTTCCTTCTCATGATTTTGTTATACAAGCTGCTGAGAGAGAGGGGGGGGGGGGGAGAATAGTTTTTATCGACACAAAAGCAGTAGTAGCCGCTTACAACTGGGACCGCCAAGTGATCTTGCATTGCAATCCCGGCCCAAAAGTAAATTTCAAATTAATTAATTTTTTCACAAGCGTGTTGAGGGAGCAAGTCAAATATCTCGTTGTCAACTTGTTCAGAACACAAAGCCCTGGAACATAAATTATTTCTGGTCACGTTATTGTTGCTCGGGTATACGTGCACGGATGAAGAAAGAACTGACGCAGTTAACGTTTATACCATTGACACTGACTAATAGCTAGTGAATATATAATATCGGATCATTCAATGATTTCTTGCCAAAGTGAGAGTTTGAGCTCATTGATTAGGTAGTCCTTGAAAGGAGTAGATAACATAAATATGCCCTAATGCAGGTGTCCGGTGTCTTTTGTTGTACCGTCGTATTGAGCCCAATCGAGGTTTTATTCGTTGTATATCTTCGTATTCATTGTTTATCTCGTGCACACTTTTCTCTGCTCCAAGTGTCCGAAAGAGCTGTTCTACGCATACAGCATTTCTATTTCTGGAGCAAACGAACACGCTCTTGGACGGCATTAGTACGGCTCGAGCAAAATACACGTTATACCCCTGTCACACGGGGAAACTGAATGTCATTCCCAATGAACGGCACTCGAAAGAATGAAATTTGTTCAGTGCTACACGGGTACGCAGAATGACATTACACGCGACTGACATTCGCCTAGCGAATGTGTTCGAGGAACTCATTCACTCTTCCTCCTCGCACGAACTGCATACCCTGGACGGTAGTGAGGCAGTGAGAAACAACAACGTCAAGCATTCACAACGACAGAAATGCGACCGAAAAATTTACAGTCATTAATTTTTGTTAAAATGGTGACATCTGCGATGAGGAAAGCAGGGGTAAAGTAATGTTGACACGATACTACCCAACTACTCTCGTCCGCTGTCAACACTGACGCCATGCTCAGCGCTATGGCGGACATAATGGCAGGAGTTTCGCCTACACCCACTGTAGTTCCAGCCGTATCAGCTGTTGCGCGTGAGGAAAAAGAACGGACCCAGTGGACAGATCACGAGACAGATCAGCTGTTGCGCGTGGCATTGTTCATAGTCGGCCGCAAAATCGTTCGCGGCGCGATCAGCCATTTTGTTTGGTGACCACCTCCGTCCAGAAGCGTACCCGACTTGGCTTCGGCCTTGTACGACATGCAAAGCACGGACTCAAAGCAAACCGCAGGTTCGAAGGCGCGATGTTGAACGCAGTTTTCAGAAGCACGCAAAAGTATATAAAGATTGAGTGCATGCACACTCGTATGAAGCTGTCCAACTGTTTCACGAATCGCCATTATCATCAGCACGGAATGTCATTTCTCTTTGCCGTGTAGCTACGGCTAGCCTTTGCGAATGTCATTCATACGAATGTCGTTCGTTGGGAATGACATTCAGTTTCCCCGTGTGACAGGGGTATTACTCGGCGCGAATTCAAGGTTTTGCCATTTTCTTCCATGACATCACGTTCGCACGCTTTGGGCTCACGGCTGTTGTTGCCACGAACCTGAAAGGAGGAGTTTATAGAGCATGTGGGCATAAGTTACGTTTTTTTTTTTTTTGTACTTTCCTGTAAAGTGTGCTCTGCCCCATCTACTCTCAATGTGCAGGGGAGCACCCTTTACAGGGCAACCTGTGTCTGGCGTTCTCGCATGCATCCACTGTACGGATGCTGTTTGCCATCGTTTTTCGAAGCCATTGATTTAGCAGTCACTCGTATTACTCGTTAAACTGCGTCCAAATACCTTGAAGTCTACGAAAAATTGTTGTGACGCTAGTTTCAAGGGGCAGTGAAGTTCGAATGGCAACCTGGTGGCACAAGCCGCCGCTCGATTTGAAGACTGCCGCAGTGTGTTGTCAAGGCTTTTGTACTGGTGCTTTGTAAAATCTGCGCTCAAGGTGAGTAAACGCGAGTTGTTGCTATGTTTGTATTTTGCGCCCTTTTATGACACTGCTTTTGAGAGTCATTGATGCACGCAAGTTTGATACATTTCTATTGGAATTCGGCTCACCCAATCGGACGGCGCTTTGAGAGCTTTCATTGTAAAACACATGCTGGTAGCTCGAAGTAGAAGCTGGACCGGTTGTTACGCTCAATTCAATGTAACGTTACGTCGTGTTCAGTAACGGTTTAAAGCCTGCGGCTCGTCCTGTGTGTGTCTTCTGTCGTTGTTTCTGCCGCACTACTGCGAATACGTGCTTCAAGTGCATGAACCGATCCTTCGAGGGAAGCCGTGGTGACATATTTGGCGTGCTCGAGGCATTCGGGATGCTCGTAGAGTTTTCTTCTTTTGCCAGGGTGCTATATACCGTAATGGCTTTTCAGGGGACTTTTAGACCGACACGCCCTTCCACATGACGAGCATTGATGACATTCTGTGTCGAACGAACAGTGCTGAATATAACCAGAAACAAGATCGAAAAAACTTCGTAAAAAAATAAAGGGGCGATACTCTTTAAACATTGTTCAGTCCCCGAAACTTTCCGATCGTGTGTTTGAGGCTGCAGTTTCTTTTCGCTGGTGGCACGTGTTTTACTTTTTACCCTGTCTTTGTATTTCACACCGACAACCAGTTAGTTATTTTGCACCAGTGTTTCTTCTTAGGCATTCTCTCCCTCCGGTATCATGGGTTGCTCCTGCCCGCTGCCTTCTTCCGATGGCTTCCGCTTACTGGTACCTTCCTCGGTGCTCCTCCTCTGCGCACGCGTTGTCAGTCGAGATTGCCTGACGCTTTTGATGAGGTCGAGGATGAGAGGCACTTTAGTGGCATCGCCTTCATAGCGTCGAAGATGACTCTTGATGATACGCACTCCAGTAATGCTTGCTCAAAGAACTACGTGCATCAAGAAGGTGCGCATCTTGGCTAGACCTCCGCCGAGTTCGTTCGAAACATCGTTCATCCACCCGAAGAACGTGTTTCAAAAAAGTTCTCAGAGCGCTGTCTATGTTGCCGAGTCGAATATGAACGTATACATGGAACGTGTATATAAATATGCGCAGTAGATGACGTAATATATCAATATAAAAAAGCGGCTTTATAAGCGGGTTGCACACTAAACGAAAAATAAAAAATCGAGCTTGCAAAGTGCCTCTCAGTCTTGGCCTCATTAAACGCCTCTGGCTATCTCTAGCGAAAGGTGCCCAAAGGGTCAGTGTCGAAGAATGTCCATGAAAGCGGAATCCAGCAGAAAACGGCAGTGGTCAGGAGCAACCCAGGCAAGGAGAGATTGAGAAAGTCCAGGTGGCACGAGAGTAGGACATTGCTCATTGGCGTAGAAGAACCAGTCCGTTTGGGTGTGAAACACAAACACTTGGATTGGGAAGAAAGTGACCACGCTCTTCCGCCCAAACGGAACTCTAGCCCAGGAGCGCGTTCCTCGCAACCTCTTGGCTATGCAAGTACGCGTTAGTGCTATGCCAGAGATCATCCAATGGCCATGGTGCGAGTGAAAAAAATAAAAGACCATTTATTTGTAGAAGCTCAATCGCCGTCGCCAACAGTCGTGCTGCACGAGAACGCGTAGAGAATTCTGTTCTACGTTTATCCTCCATTGGCTGCTTGTCGTGCTGCTGCTACTTTGTATTGTAATACTATTACTGTAATTTCTTTGGGTATTTGTATTATGTATTATAACACTCATTTTCGAAATGTATTTGTATCTGTATTATAATACACAAAATCGATGTATTACACGGATTATAATACTTTTGAAGGTGTAATACTTTTCCAGAGGTCGTAGTCCGACCTGCTGAGTGTCCTTTATCTGTAATTTTTCCTGTCCCGAAAACATTTGTGTACGAACAAGGCTCCTATTATTCCCCTGTCCTAAATTATCCCAATAGGAGTAACCTCGGTGCCTGAGGTTACGGGTGGCTTCCCCGCATTCCTTGCAGTTCAGCGTCCATAAGAATGAGTCATCCCATGGCAAGTTCTTTGTCGTATGAAAGAGTGCCTCCAGTCCAGTCACCCCTGTAGGCGGTTGCACTATGGACGGTCACACACTTTTGAACGGCCCACATTTTATCGTTCAGATTGGACGAAATCAAGACTCTGTTACACTGAGAGCAAGCTGTTCACTGTGATCGTATTGATCAGCGCTATCTCATCATACCCGGAGAGGCGATGCACTATAGAGGACTTCCCTTTGAGAACATGCTAAAAATGTAAGCACCTGAAATAAATGTGATTGGAGAATGACTGTCTCGATAAGTACTGCTGAGATTGTATACGAATATATTACTGCTTTTCTTCTCCTTTCTTTCTCTTAAAGTTACGTATCAATGTAGTACTAGTATTACTTGTGTAATACACACAAGTATTATGTATTATAATACCTCAGAATAAAAGGATTACGTATTAGTATTATAATACCAATTTCTAGGAAGTATTATGTATTAGTATTATAATACAAAATATGGGTATTACTGCCCTCTGCTGCCGCCAACACTCCTGATTCCTAGCTGCCGCCCGCAAGGACATGATTCTGTCAAAGCAATTTTTTAAGCCGAACGCGAAGCGAAATTGAAATCCTCCTTTATCGAACTAGCGGTCGCCGGTTCCGGCTTCAAGCTGTGTTTGCGGGCAGGAAATTTGGAAGCACCTGGGTAATCGGATTAGAGAGGCGTGTCTTGTTTTTCCCCCTCTGCTATCCTTTTTGAAATTTACTCCTGCCTGGCTAAACTCTGGCATAGACCCTCGCCCATTCACCAGGGCATTTTGCCCTTCACAGGCCGGTTTAATTAAACGCGCCTGCGCCGGTGGGCCGTAATTTCCTAATTGCTAGTGCCCTGCAGACCGACTCCCGTCTTGGGATGAGTCTATTTTCTCTTTTCATGCCTGGTATTATACACACACTTGCACCACATAATTGGACACTCGCGTTTCCGTTTTAATACGGTCGAACGCCAAATTGAGGAAGCGGGTTGAACACTTTTTTTGCGTGCTTACCAAAAGAAAAAAAAAAAGAAAAGAAAGAAAGCGCAATCTTCGTCAGAACTCCACGTACGGTGCGTTATTGTGTTTCGTACGCAATAATATTAGTGAGTTTTAGTATACCGTTGATAAGATTATCGTGTCTATCGGAACCAATCCTAGTCGCGCGTGACTCAGAATCTTATCCACTGATTGGATCCGGTTGATACGGTTTGACGCAAGCCACGTTATCAACGGTCTGCTAAAACTCTCTATTTTCTTGGACGGTTTTTACTTACGTTTCTTGAAACCGACATTAAACCCGGCCTCTCACATTTGGGAAACTTGACGCGCATAATGCAACGGTACATGGCGTACGCAACTTCACCAATGAGCTTTACGTTGCGTTAACTAATAGAGTTTGACGCTTACGTACGCTATGGATGGTCGGAAGGCAAATGCATCTAAGTGAACGGAATAACATAACATTATCGCGAGCGCTATAGGTGTGTTCAACCGCATGTAGTGAAACCACCTTTTTCCGCCCTTCACATAAAACCTGGCAATTTGTCTGCAGTGTGTTGCACGGTGAATCTTGCGCTCCTCTTCCTTCTTTAAGAAGACGCTGTTTTTCGTGACGCTGTTCCATCCTTCGCATTCTTTCCCAAAAACAATCTATCGTACAGAGCTCTCGTGGGAATCCAACTCGTTAAAGTTTCCTCTATTACATCGCTCCCATTGAGGCAGCAATTGCCGTGCTAAGACTGACGCGTGTCCTATTAGCTTTCGGCGAATTTTCAATTGCTTACTGTATTTGTGCATTTCTAAACACGTGATGGCATTCTGGTTCGTTAAAGGCTACGGTGGGGAGGGGATACGTGTTTATTTGAAGAACTAAACCAGAAATAAGACACGCAAGGTAGACTTGCTGTGCCGTTGAAAACAGACAAAAGCTACGGGATATTTGGAAACGCCGTATAGTCTTACAAATCATGCAAAAAGCCGCTGTACAGCATGAGACGTGGGGATAGGATAACTCTCGTTTGTAGTGGCTCCGTCGAGGTCAAAATAAAGTGGTCTCTCCAACGCCCTTTCATTTTCTCGACACGACTTAGATAAATGAATAAAGGAAAGTACAGTGATGAACTGCCAAGCTCCATGACGTATTGGACGACATACAGAGCATCGACAGACATGTCTGTCTCACGTCTTACGAAACTCTGAACCGAACCACAAAAGGTAAAAAAAAAGGACACACAGACCGACAAAGAGAAAGACAAGCATTCTCTAGAAAGACTAGATTCTCCACGGATTACAATTCATTTTCGCATAGCTGGAAAATGTTCGTGAAACCAAAGGTTCTGATATCTAACACGAATTGTGTAAATACAGCACGGCGAAAAAAAAAAAAAAAAAGAAAAGAGAGAAAAGAAGCAAACAATATCACTATTATGTAGAAGAAATGTTGCCTAACTGCGGAGCAGTCTGCTATCTCCAGTGCTGACCCCGCTCCGATGACTTCACGTCGTACTGAATATCTGCTGCGGAAGGGGTTAGATTTCTTTACAATAATTAGAGTGATAGAGGGAGGACGCTGCAGCCATTGCCACACGTTTAATTATGACTTTTAGGAGACCATCTCTATGGAAACAGGGGAGGAAAGGTTAGACGACGTTTATGGCGTCGTGCCCAAGCCGGCGAGCGATACAGCAGCCTGTCTAGCAATATGAAGCTCGGAGCTGTTCCCAGGGTAGTCGATATAATGATGTCTTATATTCGCGAGCGATTTCAGTCTTAGTTCCTGTTTCCTGTTCCTGTTCCTTAGTCTTAGTTCAGTCTTAGTGGCACGGGGCAGCCTTTCTAAAGTAATTTCGAGACATTTTCGTAATGTTGGACAAGCATGTAGACAAGTACAGGTAATACACACGTGATGATGCGTTATAATTTTAGACGTCCTGACTTGACGCGATAGCTGCCGATGCAATTCTGAGCCTCATCCTGGCAACAACAACTACTTTATTTGATGATTATGACGGTTTCAGAGTTTCATCGTCAGGGGGCGATACCCTACCACATTGCTGCTGGTGATGTAATAGAATAATGAGTCGCTTCACAGTAAGGACCCAAGTCCTACGGTGTCCAATAAGGTCAGAAGAGCTTTGAGGGCAGAGTGTTGGTGGGCTGGATGCGGTCATGGACCAAGCAATTTTGACAAAGAGAAGGGGCGAGAGTCCAGCTGACTGAAAGACCCGGAAAGTGTGGTTAAGGTTGGTAGCGTGGGCAGTGAAGAAGAATGTGCTCTACATCTTCCAGGTCGCCGCAGTGGCGGCATCTGGGAGAGTCAACTTGTCTCGAGCGGTAACGGTACTGAGCTGTAAAAGCCACATTGAGTCGCATCCGATGAATTAATGCAGCGTCTTGACAAGAGGTGCTTCGCGGCATCCGGAAAGCGAACGTTGGATCAACTCTTCTTGACATTTTTTTTTGTGTGTGTCTCTCTTTCTCTCTCTCTCTTGTGTGCGAGTTCGTGTCCGGCCTCAAACTCAAGGTGATATTAGCGACAACTTCCGCACACTACTTTGTTCGTTTGCCCCCTTCTTGTTTCACACTATATGCACCAGTTTCGGCATTTTCTGGTGTGTCCTATGTGGGGCACGCAATAAAACAGTCGGGTCAGTCAATGCGCACTGCTCGTGTACTGAGCTATGATATGCCCGAAATGTGCTTGTCGTTATAACCTACAATCCTCTCTTGTCCCTACGAATGTGAACACACGGTGCACACCGAAGTAGCAACGCACGCGTGCATGCGAGGCACTACTCGAAATATTGGCGGAAACCAAGTCTTACAGGATGCGAAACAACATCTAGAGAAAGGGGAATCGGCGCGAATGTCCTCACCTGTGTGGAGGGAAGAAGAAAGTACAAAATAGTGGTGAAAAGAGAGGCGAGAAAAAAAAAAGTCAAATTGGAAGTAATATAGGTAATGGCAACTACCCTAACGTGTAACCTCGGCGCTCTCGTGGGTTGCTGCCTGTGGTGTAACATCCACCAAGTGACTGACGTTGCTTGTCTTCATGTTTATTTTTTCCCTCGCGCGACAGTGAACACCGTGCAGTACTCCAGGTCGATGGAAACCGCATGAAATGAACCAACAAGTAGCACGCTAAGCTGCGTGCCCTAGCTGTCGTGTGACGTTACAGCTCTGGCGACGTCGCCCTTCCTATCTTGTGCGCACGCAGCAAATTGATTGTCTTTTCTATTCTTTTGCCTTCGTTGTCGGTGCAGCAGCGAAATTGGCTCGTGGACCGCTCCTGTTTTCTTAAATGTTTTCTCATCCTTGGAGTGGAAGTGTTTTGCTGTCTCGCGGCTGGCACTTTCCCGGGGGAAATTTCAAAGTTCTTAATCGTGTCCACCGTCTTTGTTTTGGACGCCTCTTGCGTAAGTTGTGTTCTTTGTCCCTTTGCATTATTCATTGCCAGGCTTCCGAAAGGCTAGCACGTGTCCACATTGTATTGTTTCTTTTACCATAGTCCCTGGTACGTTGAGGGGATGAGGAACTGAGTTTGCTTGTTTGTCGTACCTATGAATCGACCACAAAGGACTATGGGAACCTGTTGCGTTGCAAATAGAATGTCTAGAACATGCCTGATTCGAAGGCTTCCACTATATGGAATTTCCGCAAAGACTGCTACAGTTCCGGTTAAAGTCGATCGAGTAATTACTGTTATCACGCACGAACCGATTTTGTGCTTCGATTTGGTTGCGAGCCTCACTCACAGAGCTCAGCAAGGGCTCGTGAGGCGCCCTCCATGCTGGTTAAAGGGGAGTCACGCGTAATTGTGTCCCGTCTGTTACGGAACGTTCACATTGACGCTGCTAAAACGCATTGACGCAATCCCATATTGATTTAAATACAACTTTCGAGGTTGCGGATGTGCGGATGTCTTTATATCAATTCATAATAATGGTTGCTGGCGTCAAACTCTCTGAGATTGCTGCACATTTTGTTACATTTGTATAAAAGCGAAAACTTAATATTCTTTTGCATACTTCGTAAAGTATATAGAAATACCCAAGTACGTTTATGTAACATCGCAGTATTTCTCTTGCGTACAAATCCCGCAACACTTCTAGCATTTTCAGACCTCATTGGTAAAGCTCACTCGACATTCCGTGACAAATGTTGCACGTCGTACAATATCCATGAATACACGCAATTTTCTTTGTTTCGTATATCATACGAAACAATTTAAGTCTTTAACGTTAAAGCTAAAATTGATGCCGCAATAGCACAGAAAAGCCCCGCATTGCATTACTTCCAAGTGTAAACAAGTTTTGCTTTGTACCTCATAATGCTGGCGCCCCATTCTGCCACAAGTAGCTCTCCACTCCTGTCTAAGAAAAGAAAGCACTGGTCTGGAATGGTCAGAGCGCTGTGTTTCATCACTGCTTATCACCCTGGCTGTGGTCCTGGAGGACTGCTAACGCGATTACGGCATTCCGGTGCCCGCAAGTCTCACACACTTGTCCCGTGGAGAACGTTTTGTTTCCTTCGTCTTCTCTGGTCTGTACCGACCGAGACAGTTTACGATTCGCACAACATAAAATGTGACTTCAGGAACCGTCGAAGACGCTTTCCAGCCATGAGGACATTACACCAGTCGCCGGAGAGCGTCTGTTTTGAGCTTGATAGACTGTACACTAATGCAGGTGACCACATCTTCCCGTTCATGACGCACACCAAGTGGACGTTCAAACTGTTCAAAGTGCGAGCGCCGTTTCCTTATTCTTGTTTCTTTAATGACATAATTTTACGTCGTTTTGGTGTAGGGTTATATCGGCCGAATTAATGCAATTAATGTAATATTTAACTAATGATTAATGTATCAGATAAAACTTTTTTTAATTATA
Source organism: Ornithodoros turicata (assembly GCF_037126465.1). Lineage (NCBI taxonomy): Eukaryota > Metazoa > Arthropoda > Arachnida > Ixodida > Argasidae > Ornithodoros > Ornithodoros turicata. The sequence goes on along the minus strand of NC_088202.1, from coordinate 121,025,683 downwards.
CTTAAAAAATTATTTGAAACTGACAAAAGTAAATTCTGCGCAAACCCTCGCGGACCTTTCTCTCGGAGGTAGACCACCTTTCCTTTTTTTTTTTTCTTCGTATGCAAGATGTTCTGAAATCAATCTTATTCAATTCAATTCGTTTATTTCCATCGCCCTTGCGCCTCGATTTTTTTATCATTATCGATTCCGTACAGGAACAAAAAATAATTCATGCAGGACAGAGACAGAACAGACGCTGATTCTCCCCTCTGCTTCATCACTGAAAAATTACTGGGACGTACTTTGCTCTCGGACGAGTTCGAAGAAGTGCACCAATGCAGTGCTATGCCTGGCAAATCTAGCGGTATTATCCGTAGTTCAGAAATGAAACTCACCAGTGTGCTTGAAAACCAAATCTTCTAATATGCACATTGGAGCACCTCTTTCTATTATGTTCGACAATTGCAAGAGGTCAGAAAAAGTTTTTACGCTTGATAATTGAAAAACTACAACCATAAAAAAAAAAAGAGAGAAAAGAAAAAACACAGTCTTGCGTTCCATGTATGGACTTTTTCACCGTTGGAAATAGCTAGCATTTTACGGCATGGACTTCCTTGCATTCCTTGTAAACAACGGCTCACGCTACGGTACTGTTAAAGGGGTTGGGACACTTTCACAGATGTGGTTCATTACAACATGGACGCATTGTACAGCACGCCAGCATACTGGGGAAGAAGAATTTTTCTTCTACGTGTCGTACTTAGCGAGATACAAGCCCTCGAACACCCTCCCGAGCAAAGCGCAGACGTCACAGCGCTCAGAACTGCGTCCATTCCCATTGGCAACCGTAACCACGTGAAATCTCGTGCGCTGCCTCACTGGCGTCGGCGAGGGCTGTGATGTCAGAGCCGCATGAGTTTCGGTATCCGCGGCGCCCATTTTCTCCCTTCTTCTATTACCCTCTTCGCTGTGAAACTTTCAATGCAGGTTCACATCGATGTAAAGAGCCGCGTTTATAAGTGTATCTGGGATAACCTGGGATGACCTGTCGCAACCCCTTTAACTGTGCCGTCAGCTAAATTACGCATACGCAAAAGTTACTTTCTCTCGCGCCTGGAATAAAAGAAACAAAACTAGCGAGCACGGTGTTGCATATGGTACTAACAACTGTACTGCTCCTTCAAGCTCGACAAGCAAGACTATGTTACCTCGACTTTTGGAAGAAGCACAAGAGGCTGTCGTATTGATCAGTCAGCTAAGTGTAGCGGGAGGTCAGGAAGTTCTTCGGTGTTTGTTTCGGATATCTGTGCTGGAGTTTCTCTCTCCTTTTTCTTCGCGCATCTACCAGTGCTGCAGTGCATGCACGCGGAAAACCTTGTATCGATCGCGTACTTGTCTGTTTGCGTGGATAAACTTTTGCCTTGACTTTCTTTCCCTGTGGGATCGCCTCGACTTCGACGCTTTCACGCTGTCCTTCATCCTATTTTGCTTCTCCGTGTTGTGTTCGAAGGGAACAGAAGAAAGCTTTCGCGCCAACAAGGAAGGGGGAACCGAACAAAGGGGAAAAAATGTGGTGGTGCTGGATAACGTCGTTGGTGTAACGCTGTCGTGTGTGAACTTATTCAATAGAATTGTTTGGAGCTTTTATCGTCGGGTATCATTGGTGCAGGTGAGTGCGGGTTCGCATCAGTACGGTACCCGCGTTTGTAAGCTCTCCAACCACATCAGTAGCCGCATCCGAGCGGTATTGAGTACATGTGCACATCCGCGACCATAACATTCGCGGACAAAAAATCTGCATGACAACAATGTTAAGTTTAAACCTTTCTACTTCTGAGTATGCGCACTGTTTGGGAACATGACGGATAACAGAATTGGAGACGCCATTTTGAATTTACCGGGTACTCTCAATTGTGACTCTACCATGGGGACCTCAGCAGAAACAGCAAGGCTTACTTGCGGATAGTGCTTGTGGTTGTACCCACACTTTATCCGCGCGGATTTGAAGACGCTCGATTTCCATCCGCAAATCAGGATGTCGCGCGTACCCGCGGATGTAACCCCACTCGCGCACACCTCAATCATAGTAAAGAAAGACGCATCGTCTGTAAAGATAAACGAGTTGTGATGGCGCAAGAAAGAAAATGTACGGTTTTCTTTCTGTTCACATGCTGTATGCCACATAGCCAGTTCTTCTTTTCGTCTGTCTGTCGCATTTCGTTACCAAATGAGACTGTATTCGGATCTTCTTATTCGCAACGGCAGCAGGAAGGCTACTATAGACAGACAACCAGACGGGGAAAGCTGGCAGCACTGCACTCATAGATGGAGATGATGTATGCGACTGTATTTATACGCAAGATATAAAGCATGGAAACACAGTGCTCGGCGTTGCTTCATTCATTGGCAAAGCAAAAGATATACAGGATGGAACGAGAGTTTTTGACATGTTTTCGGCTCATCACCGGAGTTCTCGCGAAGAGAGTACCATAAGTACAGATTACATGCAGGGCGCTTGGCTTGTGTACCGTATCCACTCTTAATGAAGTGTCTCACTTATCAAATATGCGACGTCATCACAGTGGCGCATCGAACGCGAAAAAAAAAAAAAAAAAGAGAAGAAAATTGATAGTGTGTGTGTGTGGGGGGGGGGGGTATTAAAGAAAGGTAACTGAAAGGTTGTCCAGGCTGCCGGCTTGCTATTCCAAAAAGAGAAGAAAGGAAAACAGACGGAAAGATAGTGGAATTTCTTGTTACAGCCGCTTTTATAAGAACAGTCTCGAAAAGAGAAGAAAGTTCCCGAGATGAAAACTTCCCTCCTCAGTGCGCCGAAATACTCGGCGGCAAATCCAAGCTCTCGATAAAGTATACGTGAATGTGCAGCGGGGCCGAGGCAGCCGCTCGGAAATGTTGAACGTGCATGAGGAGATAATGTAGACGCTTGAAACCATATGGCTTGGCCGCCTTTCTTTGAGAACGCCTCTCTATTGAGGGTCCCGCGGCGTGTCGGGTTTTTGTCTGGCTGCTCCCACGTCTACCTTTCCAGTCAAGAAAACAGAAATGTGCAGACTAAGCACCGTATAGAAATATATTGTCGAGCGATAAATAAACCTATTTGAAACACTTCTCCGGGGCCTGCGTTAATGCGGAAGCATTTGAACTGCTTTGCGCGGAATAAGAGACAAGTACTCGGGCACGGAAATTCTCGTGCGCTTTGACCTCTAAGAAGACAAAGAACGAAAAAAAGTAATTTCAGTTATTTTGGGAAGTACCATTAGTCCCTTTCGAAAGTGAATGCGTGGAAGTTTCGAAGTTTGGGGACTATTTACATTTCTGATGGCGTGTAAAGTTAAGTAGGCTAAAATACGGGCTAGAAGCTGTAATTGCTCCTCAGTTTACTCATTATGATTATGATATTCATTATAATTTACTCATGTCATTATCAGAGATGGTTATCTTTACGTCAAGTTGACCTCGCTGGGGGGCAGAAAAGGAAGTTCCTCTCGCGTGGCACTCTGATTCTCATTTGCAGAGAGGGACACAACCTCGTTTTTCACCTCATTGCCTCAATGGTCGACGCCCAGCGTTTGATTAATGACCAGGGACAGACGACATCGCAACGTTGGTGAGCAGAGCGAAACGCTGTCTCGCCAAGTGACCAGTCAAAATTCTTACATTCTGGTAGCTATTTACCGTTGGCACGAAGTTTATTCGTTCACTGTCGTCACGTCCTTCGCTCGTCATAAAGCCGACATTTGTCTGCGGTGTGAATCCAACTCGCCTTCGACGGGAATATTGCCATTCCCCCCTTTATTGTAGCACCCTCTGCGCGCCTGGGTAACGAGCTTTTAACGACACCCAATTTTTCCTCGCTTTGATGGCTGTCGCGCCGTAGCTGCCGTTGCTAGGGCGAGCGAACCATGTTTCCAAAGGGTCAAAAGTACTGTAACCACGGCTGGATATTAGCTGCCGAGGGGATCTAGTCGAGGCAAGTGTTTAGCTTGTTGACGCTTTTCTCGCCACAGTATATCAGCCTAAAGTGCATCTTCATGTAGTGCGACGTCGAGGGCTGTTGCGTGTGGGCTGGTTGACGTGTAATCGGGGGCGGTGCGTTTTACGAGTGTACAGAGGGTGTTAGGCTTCGGCGTACATTTGTGGAATCGGGATTTTGTGAGTACCTCAACACGTTGCGTTGTAAATGTGGCAGCTGCTTACCGTTTCTTTGCCGTTCTTTGTTAACCTGTAAAAAGAAGCAAAAATACGCATTTTAGAAACTAGTCATTTTGCGTATTTATAACGCGCAAAGAATTTTGGCTTTGAGCAGTAAGCGACATGACACTGTACTTGAAGTACATAAACACATTTCACTGGCCAGATGTGAACACGTGAATTGCCTTAAGACTGCCATTACTAATTTTTGATGGACCTGCGGCATGACACCGGCCTCGGAGTATCATTTGGTAGCGTTTCCTCCTGCCGATCCCAAGGTTGCGGGTTCGATCCCGGCCAAGGACGCCAACAAATTGGTGGCAGGGTGCAAGTTGCTTAGATACGGCGTCTCCTGCGAGGAACGTTAAATACGGTGTGCTGAGGTCTCGGCGCACCTTAAAGAACCCTCAGATGGACAAAATTAATCCAGAGACCGACCACTGTGGCATCGGTTATGATCAACGTTGTTATCACCAAACAAATCAAAAGCCACCAGTTATCATAACCAAGGTCCAAAGGTATGTTAGAGGCCGAATGGTGCTGGGATCGAATTCCACCGCAAGCAGCGCTGTCTGATGATCTCTCTGCGTTTCCCGGGCAGACATTTCAGACAAATGTTGGCACAGTTCTCACTGAACTTGGCCCGTCTTAACCCTTCACTCAGTTTGTCTTTCCGTTTTTTTCCCTCCTTTGGTTCGCTTCTGCTTACTGCATATAGCCGTAGACGCACCGCTGTGCTAACGTGAAATGGAAAGAGATAATTTGCGCAGGGATTACATTGCAAACCCGCCCGGATTTTTTAAATTAGAAAGGAGAACAAGGAGCAACTGGGAGAAGTACAGCTAGAGAAGGTGCATTTAGCATGGAGTAGGCTTGCTGCGCAGTACTTGTCAGGAAAACATGACTTAGACTAAACTGCATAGCGGTGACTTGGGAATGAAAGCTGGACAGTGCAAGCAAAACCCCCTTCCGTTACACGCGTTCGATGTGCAGGCGCTATCTCCGCCTAGTCTGAGTTACGGCTTCGTTTTTAGTCCCTGTATATAAATCACACCGGACACGCAAGTGTATCGAAGAACGAAAGAACACGACAGTTTACCTCCTTAGCGTCACAATTAGAAGTTCCTTACTCGTAAAAGTTGGCGGTTTGAGCAGCAAATAAGTTACTTAATAAGGTGGGCTAAGTATTCTTACGCAAATGTTCAAAAGCAATCAGCCGTGCGCTTCGCATTTTGGTATTAATTTCTGTAAACGAAGAGCGGTTACTGATACTTTTCCTCTTCCGTTTATCACGTGTTGAAATTGGAGAACCGGATGGGTACACGGCTGCGGTGTTTCATTTGTCTATAAACACAGTAGAGAAATACCTGTCGTCAGTGTTCCGAGAAAAGAAAATGGAACTGCGCGTAATGTTCTCCCATATTCGCTTCGAAGGGGGAACGAGTGCAGGAACGTGCCTTCGCATAAGATCCATGAGATAATCATTTGTTACATCTTCGGGGAAAAAAAAAAAGAAAAAAGCAACGAGGACGCTACACTGAACGTTTCGAAACAATATGCTCTGCGCCACTATTTTTTTTCGTCTCATTGGTTTCCTCCTTGGGCACAGAATTTCGAGAGAGGGACAAAAAAAGAAGAAGAAGAAAAAGAATGAATTGAAAACGGCGCTGTTTTCCCCTGCTAAAACCAAAGAAAGTGTTTCTGTTCTTCATGTTTTGCGAGTGGAGGAATGCTCATCGCTGATGACACTATCGTTTTTACTTTCTTCCACGTAGCATCGGAGGAACGGGATAAGGACCAGAACAATGAGGAGGAGGACGAAGAGGAGGACGAGAGTGAAGGAGAAGGGGAAACAGCTGCGGAAAAAGAATTCAGCTTCTTAGCTTTCATCAAAAGGTGAGCGGCGATGCAAGCAACTTCGTTTTACGTTACGTTGCACTTCATTTTGCGACGTGTTAGGATTCTCAGATATGTTTTTTAATGGACCAGGTGTGAGAATCTGAAGCCTGGAGTGTTTCCGACTGCGAAAGGCAGAACTTGTGAATGTAGAGGCCCTCGTAAAATGCCTTCGTTCTAGTAGCGGGTGCTACCATGTGGCAGTTCGTATTCCCACGTCTTTTATGCTTTAGCGCTCTCTCGCGGCGAGAAGAAGCGATTTTTGAGTGCATTTAGTTTGGTACGTAGTATAAGAAGTTCTTACGAGGAAGGGACCAAAGTGTACGAAAGTTGTCTCAGTCCCGGCAAACGTAACTGGGCTTGTGCTCGCTGGGGACGCAGAGCGGTGCGTTTCAGGTTGAAAGCTCACAGTTAGGAGACCAGCAATGTTTCAGGCATAATGTATATAGCAAAGCGTCTTCTGTCTGACCATAGTTTCATCTATCTAAATCGTGTCTGTTCTAAAGAAAGAAGCAGTAAAAATGACGTAAAAAAAAAAAAGGACACTGCCTTAAAGATCGGCCCCGAGGCTCAATGGAACTGGCACAGGCGGCTGTGATTTGTGCGGCGCGTCTCTTCGAGACGCCTAGTTTCGTTTGAAAAGTGATACAAAAAGTAAAGAAGAAGCTGTCGATATTGAATTCTTTTTCGGAGAGCAGGCGAAGCAGAGTATTTATTTTTATTTTCTGCTCCGAAGGAAAAGGACATTACTCCCAGTGTCTGTTGTGTTGCCTTGATTATCTTTGCGTTTTTTTTTTCGTTACTTTTTTAATCTCCCTTTATGAATGGACGCGAACGAAGGGAACAGAGTTTTTGACACTCTTTAGACTGACGTGTAGTTTTTTTTTTTTTTTTTGTCAGCGAAATAGAAAAAAAAAAGAAACGCAATTTCAGAAAGAGCCACCATACGGCATTGATTGCAAGATTGCTTATCATTGTGCCTTTAATCGGTTCACGTGGTTCACAAAGCCGTGGTTCGTGTGGTATCGACTCCGGGCATTATAATTGCTTTTGGGATTGTGCTACACTGTCTTACTTGTAACATTATACCACGTGCACGCAGCAAGCATTCAAATCGAGCTTTCGTCGTATGTACTACGCACATTGTAGTGCCCTGTTTAAGCTATACATAAGAGAGACAATTCGCCTGTGACTCGTTGGAGAACACGCCTCGCTTAAGCGCCGTAGTAGTAGTTTCAATTTTGTTCTAGCTCTAAATCCAGGCCGTTGCAGTTCCGAAACAGGAGAAATATATTCTCATTCCAGTGCATTTGAGCTGCAGTCACTACATTTATGTTGTGCTCATTTGCTAGCCAACTACATTCGCAGTGCTGTGCCAATCCGAGGCTCTCCTAGCTGCATGTTTTGTGTATACCCACCTTTCGCAGCGGAAATGACTGCATATTGGGTCTCGCGACTCCAAGGTTATGTTCGTTGTTATATCATATGTGCAGCGGCTTGCGTGCTCGGCATGGAAGTAATATGCATTACTGGACATATATCTGTATCAGCGCGTCGGTGCACGCGTATCCAACGCATCGCAGGCGAAATTGAACGGTGAATAATTTCTATAGCACGAGGCAGCGAGTACTTGCGGAGCGAATGGCCAGAGAGCGCGTTCCATGCATAAGTGAAACAACTGGCGGAATTTTATGTTGCAAAAACTCCGTGTGTCGTGACGTAAATGATGTAGGGAGTGGCGGTTCTCATATCGATGGTTCCTGCAGAACAGCTCTATTCAGGTGTGGTCTGGAATTGAAGCATCGTATTGTTATACGTAGCACTGTGCGGTACTTTATAGTGCACTATTTTCACATGTATTATAATACTATCGCTCATTCAACTAGCTTCGTGTCGCATGGTTTATTGCAAAGGAGTAAGGAATGGAAGGCCGATGACGAGTAAAATGGGTCGTGGAATGCTACTGTAAAGCGTGCTTTGCCTGTCCGACACGGAAGCGATGAGGCGAAGATGACGTACAGTAATCGGAATGGGAAAACAACGCGGGTTGAGCATGTTGAAAAACATGTTGAGCGGTGCACTAGGAGCTTTACCGTATCTTATTTTTGTTTAGATCTGGAGCAGTAAAAGGTGCCGGTATTATTTGAGCTTGCTGTTAGGTTCCTCGGCACACCTCTGGAATCGGCTCCAACTGATTTATCGCATATTTCGCACGGTTCTCTACTCTGTGTCAAAATACCTACACATACTGCTTGATATACTGTGTACTTGCGTGGCGTTCTGCTGTAGGGGTCAAGAAAACGTATCGCACATAAGTGGAGCGATACTAACAACCACTGTAAGATTGCTTGTGTGTACTCGTATGATATTAGATGAAAGTGTATATACTACACACGTTCGACATTATTAGCGAAATACAGATCCTGCCTAGCAACGCCAATCTTAAGGATCGCAACACACCTTTCACTCTCTCCTTCATATGCATGTCTTTCAAGTGGTCATTACTTCTTCCTCGCGTCTGCACGGAGCTTTCAGAATGACTGACTTAATCATTGAGGCAGCGAGATAGAACTTCCTGAGTTGACACTGCATAACCGAGAGCACGTTATATCGGAAGCACTATGCTAGTACCTCTGTGAAATCGCAAAACCGTTCAACTACGAAATATGTTCCTCGTAGTTCCGACAGGAACAGAAGAGGTTTGAGCGCTGGATGCACGTTTCATTTTCCTGAGCCCTTTTCTATTAACCATGTGCGTGTGCTGTTTCATACCACAGCCATTCTGACAGGAGGCGGGGTTGTGCCTCGCACAATGCACTCCTAGCTGGGCTCCCCCTTGCTGGCGTGGCTTTGAATGATGGTGTTCATCTCACGAGAAACATTAAAGGAGCGACAGTTCTGGTTTCCCCTGCTGTGGGGATTAAATGCGATCATCTGGTATTTTCCCAAGCGAAGTTCCTTCGAAGACACGTTTGCTTTGTGAAGATTCAGGTTCCTTAAGCACCATCATGCGCACCCGCCTTCAGAACGACGTATTAAGAGCTATCATTTTTGTTCACGTGGCAGTAACTGCATTTGCGTGCTATGTATTTACTCGGACCAGGAACGGTGATATTTCGTGGAAACTGTATTCTTTAAAGAACACCCCGGTTGACGTTTCGCATCACACAGTTTGTTGCGACGACTCAGTGGTTCGAGAGTCACGCGAAATGTGAGTAGGTGTTTGCCGATGCGCACCGTCGAAAACACTTGATCGGTAAACAAGCTGCAAAAAGTATTAAAGGGGTCATCGCTCCAAGTTATGTCGGATAAATGTGAAAGGCAACTATTTGCATTCATACAATGCATACAACCTTCACTCTTAGTGCTACAGCAAACGGGGCAACAGGCGCGTAGCAAATCGGCACCGCAAATACCGAAACCCATCCGCCTCACAGAAGCTCTCAAGAACCAACGGGAACGGCTGAGGATCTCGCTTCTCTGACGTCACAGCTTGACGCTGACGAAGGTTTCTATATCGCCAATTACGGCACGTAGAAACAAAATTATTCCCTCCCCTCCATAATCTTCAGTGTAGTAGTACAATGTGTGCGCCCCCTGTGATTAAGGCGGTGAGGGGCTCATACAATGTGTACGGGGAGCGTGTCGCTGCTGAAGAAGAGCTGGCGAAGAAACGACAGCGTACTGATACGGCCCAGACGGAGCCAGGCAGTGGAGGGCAGGATGCTCTGCAGAACGAAGTGCTCTGTGCTAAAAAAAATGCAAACTAATGTTGAGTTGCTCATTGACCATGGCATTAGGTCAAGAAACTTCGGGAATGTTGAAAGTGGTCAGACGCTACTGACGGAAGGCAAAGTGAGGCTTGCTGTTGCCTTAGAGAAAATGGCATCGAACAAGAAGAAAAATGCCAGTTCGTGATAATCTGTTTACCTGTTGGACTCCTCAGGAGCTCATACGTGTCTAGTCAAAGTGGGTGGCAGCTGAACCATCTCAATGTGCCAATATATTTATTCTCTTGCATAATTTGAAGAGCTGGTCATATTGCAATCAACAGGCTTGTTTCTTTACATTTTCCTTTTGGGCTTAAATTGCTCCGAACGAACTCAGAACTGCGTTGAAAATGGAGTCTAATACCACCGTTCAAGAGCTGCCTACAGTTGATCATGCTCCTTCTTATATACACAGCTTAGCTTAAAATACCACATTGGCTTCGCAATATTCGTACTTTACGGGCACGCGGACAACCGTGTCTGCTCCGAAATGTACTGTTTCTGCTTCCAAGCACGATTTTGGTTGCTCCCAAGGATGCCCCAAAACGACTTTGGTCAATCACATCCCTGTGTGTGTGATGTTACCTTTTTTTTAATTCCGTGTTAGCGCCGCGAAGCAACTGTGGCTATGAGCGGCGTACAGACGTGGACAGATGGAGAGACGACAGCAGGAAGGAGTGGGGGACAGGGGGGTTAGTATGCGTCCTGGGCCGACTTCAGGGGGAACTGTGCCGACATTCGTCTGGAAAGTCTTCGGAAAACCCAGGGAAAATGCTCAGACAGATTCGAACCCGTGTCGCCTCCCAGTCTCGGCGTGGAAAGCGACCATCCTAACCACTATGCCACGGGAGCTGGTGTGTGTGATGTAACGAACCACATTTAAAGTTGACGATGAAAGGTGAAAGACATTTAAAGTGTCACGACCACTTTAATCACGCGAAACAGACTGTAGCACACATGAAGGACTTCTGGTGCCGTGTTTCTGCCGTAAGCCATGCTGCTGTTTTTAAGAGAGCAGCGCCTGGAGCACAAAAGAAACTGAAACGACGCTTATAAAAAAAAAAAGAGAGAAAAGAAATACACACACGCACACGCAGGATTATCTTCATTACGAATGCGAGCGAACATTTCTTCAGTAATATGCCACCATCTCCAGCGTACGGAAACTTTATCCTGAAAAGATTGCGGAGGAAGAAAAAAATAGTATCCGCTTTATGACCGCCATTTTAGACAATCGCATCCGGGGGAGTACTTATGTGAGCGCGAATGACCCCTTTTGAATCTGATTTTGCTTCCAGACATCCATTGGCGCACTCGGACGGCGATGACGATTACCATAATGATGAGGCCGGCAATTGCCCCCACCACCTCGTTTTGATCATCCGCAATGGAATTCTTACACGACTCGGCTTAAATCTAAATCTACGGCGTCTTCATTATCATTTTATTAATTATACGCCCGTTGACGACGGCTCTATCTACGTTGTCCCTTCCAATCGATAGATGTCGTTCACATTCTTCGTTCGGGGTTGTAGAGTTGCGAATGGCGTGCATTGTTCGGAAGATTTCTTTTGGGGCGTCGATGGTCTATATCTGCGATCCTAATATGGATCGGATGATATCTATAAGAGATGCGTTCGGATGGGGTGGGTGGATCGTCCCGACGTTTGCGAATGCTGTTGTCGGCGGTGCTCTTGGGGGTGGGTAGAGATTCATTATTTGATTATTCATTTCGACCGCATCTGCGTCGCCTTTGTGGGGATGACGACGGGGCCTGGTTGATTCATAAAGCGGTTCCCGGCTTTTGTCTCCCTGTCTTTCTGGTTTGTTCTTTAATAAATGAAAGGGAGTTAGACGAGCGGAGTGGGAGGTTTGTGTGTGTGGATGGTTCCTTTGTGCGAGCGGGTCTCGTGCAGCTTATCTTTCTCGCATGAAAAGTCTGCGCTATGGCTGAAGAGATGAGTATACGGACTTTACGTAGTTTCGGAGGATAAGGTCGTCGGAATTTTTGTATTTTTTTTTTCTGTCTGGTTGCGGCAGAAAGGCGTGATTGGTGGAGCTGCACAAAAGCGGTACGCCGTAAATTAGTTTGTTTGAACACCCTAACTCCTCCGATACGATATGAAACCGTGATTCCTGCTCTGTAGAGTGAAATACCCATGCATATAGTATGCAGGGTGCTTGCGTTAACGTTGACAATATATATTTTTTTAAATCGGGAAATTCCTTTATGTCACTTACAATGAACATATGTTTTTGGCCAAGAGGTGGCACCTTACGGCCGCACTAGCAACGACTTCATGGGGCGTTGTCGTAATTAATTTTGACTAATGAACTTATTAATTACGAAAGATAGAAGTTCGGCTCAATGGAAATATCTGTTCCTTTTTTTGCGCCGATGCCGTTTAAAAGAAAAGGGTCACTCCAATGTAGCTCTAGGAAATGGCTCCTGAAAAACGGCAGATTTGGAGGTGCTTTCACTCGCTCCGCCTAGAGCGCGCTTTCTCCCTCGCCCTTAAATTGGAGGGAGCAAACGCAGCAGTCGTTGTTCTCCCTCGCATTTAATGGGAAATGAGAAAGTGCGCTTCTGGTGCGCAAAGTGCACACAAATTACCGACTCCGGGTCAAATGTCGCCATATTTATAGCACATACACGAGAAAGGAAGCCCTTGCCAGGCGATATTTCCTTTTTCAGCCACCCATCGACGGATTGCATCGATAATTAAGCCCAACAAAACAAGTCCGTTCCCTTAATTTTGACAGCTCACAATGTTCGAAAAGTAATTTGCTCCACAAACTCGATAATAATTTATCGCCAGTGAACGCGAACACGTCTTTCGCCATAGCCAGCCTCAGTTTCGGAAAAGCATTTTAAAAAATTCCATCGCTTGCTCTGTCGGTACGCAAAAGACAAGAAGTCCGTAACGAAGACAGCGCCAAAATTTTTCGTTGATTTATCAGCGCTGGCACGGTGATGAAAGAACAACGCCGTTCCGCTCACGGGAATTCATTAATCGATCTCGGGCATAAAAGGATGCGCCAGTCACAATAATAAAACTGCACCCGCTGTTTTGATAAGGGCTTCTCTTTGCTTCTCTACTACTTTCTGCGGTGTTGAGTGGGCTTTGTTTCCCGGGTAGTGAAAATAGTTTTTACTTTCCTTATTCCTCGTGGTATTATTTATGAATGTTTGCGATAATTTGTTAGCTGACGAGCCCGCCCATCCGGTGGCATAAGCATTGGCCTCGCTGAGCGCTGCTGCAAACGTTCCGGTCTACTGCCTCGCCCCTAAACAATAAGTGTTTGCTCTGTGGAAGGTATACGGTAGCGTTTATTGTCTTACTAATATGTGAGGGGGCGCTGCGATTTGTTTAAAGAAAAATGGGACGCACATATCCAGACCTTTATTCCCAAGGAAACCGAACCACACATAGGGGATGATGTAACGGGACATGGCCTGAGAATACAAAGAGTGGAAGAGCAAAAGAAAAACCGGGAACCTCATGTTGAATTATAATGGCAGAGTCGGAGCAAGTGGCAGACTCCGCAATGGAGCGGCTTGATCTGGCCTAGAGCGAGTGATCCGAATCTGCAACGCTTGCGCCCAACTTGGAGTTTAGCCCTGGTCCCTGGCCAACCTCCCTGGGTGGATGGCGGCCAGAGACGGAGGAGGAAGAAGAAGAAGGTACTCATGTTCCACCGCAACACCATGTTTCGCAAAATGAGGGTCCTCCCAATCTCCTAACGTTGCCGAGGTAATGTCTGACTCATCGCTTTCTTCAAGAAACAAAATCGCCAACGTACGACGCGAAATACCAGTGACGGCGAAGACGCATTGCGAAGCGGCCATGTTAGCGAAGCAGAGACAGGAAAATAGGAAGCGCGAACGACAAGTGATACGTCACGGAGAGTTCCCATTGAATCCGCTCATTTTGGCGGAGCAGTCTGGGTTGCTCCTTGGAACGACCTTGGCTTGCATGCCGCTCCAAAGCTCCCATTGGAAGACTCCGGCACTGTTCCCAATCTGCCAATAGAACAGACTTGCTCCCGGAGGAGCTACAAAACTTGGTCCGGAAGCGTTCCGAATCTGCCATTGGAATTCAACATTACTGTGTACATGGCGAGCGTGCTCACGCGCGAGCATATATCGTTGCTGGTGAAATAGGAGAAGGAAGATATTCCTGTGAAGAGCCCAAACCAAACGACGCCTATGCTGCCTGTATTCACGGAAATGTACCACAGTATTACTGTCTGCAACTTCGAAAAGCTCTGATCTTGAGCCGCGTCTTTAACGGTGCTTTCGGTACGGGTCTTATCGTTGACGCGTCACATAAAACATACCCACACAATATCGCTATGTGAAGAAAAGAGAGTGTGGGGTAACTAACTGAACCTGTATCCTTCGTATCGGCAACAGTACATGCGACCACGAGATCGTCCGTCTCATGAGAAATGATCCTATCTGGCGACAGGGAGAAAGGTTTTTCTTGCATCTTGATTTATGGTGTATGCACACCAGTTTGTGTTTATCGTTTTTTTTTAATCATTTTTGACGGATCGATACGACTATCGGGGCCATCTCTGCTTTGTAAAAAGGAAAAGATAGGGAAGAAAAGGGGCGCTGTTCTTCTGCTGAATCTATAAAAATGGCGGAGAATCGCAACGAGGAGCATCCGGCTGGGAACCCGGGATAAAAGTAATCGACTGTCTCCTAATGCTCATGTCGTCAATGCCAGAAGAAAATGGCGCCGTGCAGGCATCTTTTTACATGAGGGACTGGTGCCTTTTTAACCCAACATGATGGATGATTGCTTTTTTATCAGGAAAAAGGGGATCGTAGTATCCGGATTTGGGTCACCTTTACAATTCAGCGACGAAAACGTGAATGTTCCATGTACGTGCATCTTGCAGTAACAATACGAAGGAAATGAGGTGATCGTAAAAATGAACCTGCTGCTTACGGGTGCCTCGCTTATCGTGTCCCGGAAGCCCTGTACCTTCCTTCTAGCGCTGTCAGTCTGATACCTCGTGAAGGGGGCGAACGTTATTCTGGCAGTTACGCTCAGTTACTCTAAATGTTCCGTTTTCGGGGCCTTTCAGAATGCCAGCGTCTTACTACTTGGGCCAATTGAGAAGACCAGCACTCTAAGAAGAAAAAAGAGAGGAGTAAATTTGGTCCTTTTGGAGACTAAATGCATTGCAACAATCATTATTTCCTTTCGCGACCAAATGTGCGGAAGTTCTTGCAAAGTTGTTTGCACTCCTCCGGTGTAAATTTTAGGGTCTGGGGAATAAAATGGGGAGCAACTGCAATCTAGGGGGTTACAAATTGTAATTGCCTCCCGGTTTTGCCCACCTTTTTTTTTTCTTCTTAGAGTGAGTGACGGGAGTAGTTCAACTACATCCTGCTGAACTACTAAGTAAATTACTTTTGACGTTAGCTGTGTGGTGATTACGACTGGATGGGCGATTTCATGCAAGCATGACCCCTCCTGTTCTTTGATATTCGCGCTTATTTATTTTATTTTTTTTTATGTGAAAGTAGCACCTCTGTGATGAACAATATCACTGGTCTTCGACTCAGAAATGGTTTCCGAGAACAAAAAGGAAAAGAAAACGCGCACCGCGTGAGCCCCGACTCGTTCGCTCTGCGTGCAAGTAACGGATGCAACAATTTCTTGAATTCATACTACGCGTCGCCTACAGGACTGCAACTTGATCGCACAAATGACTAGGTGCTCCGCACCATATTATTTATACAAAACTGAAAAAAAAAAAAAAAAAACGCTCGCGAAGGCAAGCTTGCTTCAAATTCCCAGCCTCGTTTGAGGAAAGATACACATAAAACGGAAATGATTTTTGCATTTAACGGAAAGAGGCTTTTCAAAGGAGCCTTTTGCGGGGCTGTAGATGATTCAGTGCAGGAGGTGTGCTAATTAGGACCGCTCACTCTAGAGAATGCGCGAAGTTTGTAAGCCGATTCCTGAAAACGACCGCGTCCGATAGTGACGAGAACTTTTTCACTTGTTTGCTGCCACGCAACCTTTCTAACCATATCGATGTTACACATGCTAAGAGATTAGAGAGCGGAAAACAAACGATGCTTTTGCAGGGCCCTCCACCTTCGACTTTCGCCCCGCAGATGCACATGGACAACGTTGCATTGTAGTACATATTGGAGTGATAGTTTCTTTTAAATTGATCTGCGGAGAATGAGACCATACGCGTTTCTCTTTCACCAGAAACACTGTTTGGTTTTATACGCTGATAAGTTGACTTTAGCACGGACATGTTGACTTTAGCACGGACATGTTGTTTAGCACGAACAACGCGCCGGTACATTATTTCAAGTAAGTAAAAGTAAAAAGAAAAGAAAAGAAAAGAGAACGGAACCATAACCAATCACAAGGTGTGCTCCAGTGACGGGCACGATCTGCAACGGAAGTAGTTTAGCTTGTATGACTGCTATTCCCTAGAATTCACTCGGCTGCAAGAAACGTGAAAAATACAGCCACGGGTAAATCGACACTTCACTGTTATTTGTAACATCGAATGCACCGTTTGCCTGGTGAGCCTGAAGAGCAGTCTGTCAATCTTGTCCCTGCCTACAGGTCAGTGCGGCATCTGAACTTCACCTGCCGTTAAATATCTCCCTCCTTGCAAGCGAGTGCACAGCCGACCTCTAACCTCCTCTTAATTTGTCTGGAACCATCCTGGAACTTCCTCAAGTGTCATAAGGTCGTGCAATAACGGGACTGCAGCTCGAGCGCTTCTCGTCAACTCCCCGAGCGATATGGACGTGTCCCCATGTGCAGCGCCCCATCTGTCCGCTGCAATGAAGCCGAGATGTCGTTCGAGGAATGGTTTTCTCCGCTGCCGGCGCCCGTCATATCAGCTTTCTCCGAAAGTCGTTTCGTCCGGCGGACACATTTACGAGGGACAAATGCTCGCACGCTCTCGTGGCTCGCGCGTGCCATCGCGTTATCGTAGAAGAGCGAGCGGAAATTGGAAAGCAGTCGGACCGAAAAATGTGCACCCGTCCAAGCGCCAGTGCATACGTGAACGAGCTGTTGCCGCGCCTGACTGGGTGACGTTTGTAACCGGACCAAGGTATGTTGTTACTTGATAACATGCTAGGTGATATCTGAGTCGTCGTTTTTGTCGCCGAGAAAGCATAAAATGCTGGGGTACTGGTGATCAATTGTGTCTGAGCGGGCAGGTTATGCGACAAGGAGAACCAATGAGGCTCCTGCACATGACGTCACGCGCAGCCTTTGAGCCACGTGACATGGGAAAACGTGGGGATTGGGGTGCCTGAATACTAGCTCCCTCTGCGTAGGGTGGAGTCACCCTTCGTAGAGCGAATGCCGCAAAGCCGCTTTTTTAGTCCCACGCTGTGTACCGATTTCACCCACTTTTCGAAACCTCCTCTGCTATTTATTTGCTCAATTCCAAAATGTAGCGTGTAGCTAGGCGTATAGCTACACTTTTGTGAGCGCATCGCAAGCTGTGAGTGGGCTGTAAAGGTGGCGGAAATTCGTAACAGACGACGTGGTTGTCTTCACCCTATGCAGAGGGAGCTAGTATTGAGACACCCTAATGGGATGCGTCACAGGCCTCATACTGCGGGCCGAATGAGGTAGCAGCGGGTGTTTTTACAATTTGCTCTCGTAATTGCACGCATACCGCAACAACTCGCGGCATGCCCAGCTGCTGTGACTTCGGAGCGCCAATATGTTTCCCATGTCACGTGACCAAACGTGACGTCGCTGCACAAGCCTCATTTATAAGGGGATCCCTTCGTGATCTGATCTTCGCATCATCTCGAGGGCTTCTCTAACGTAGGTGGAAGTTGGCGTGGTGTCCCGAGTGTTACTCATAGTTGCAATTGATTCCACTCCTGCGCAATTTTGCCCCAAGTTGTGTTTTTTGCGCCATCCTGATAAAAATCTCGAATTTTGCGCCAAAATACTCCAAACGGAACATACCATCTTCTCCCACCTTGGTCACGGGTGACTGGTAGCAGTGGCTGGAACGCTGACTGGGGCTTTCCCCCGGTCAGCGATATTCCAGCGTGAGATATTCCCCCTTTTCACGTGCGTTGACCTTTCCCTTTTTCTTGTGTAAGCCTACTCCTACTGTACTTGTTTGCACGCGGCTGCGCAACTATATTATTCGTGCCTGGTATCGCCGCCTATATTGTTTTGTTATCCTGGAATGCTACGAAGTGTCAAAGAACACATTTCCGAGTTGAAACTCTTCGAGCTGTGTACGCGCAATGAAAAGCGGCACCACCCTTGTTTGTAATGTATTCCGTACATGCCACGCGGACCTATTTTGTTGGTGAATGTATGTAAGGCACAGAGAATGTAATTTACACAATCTTGTATATCAATCAACCACACTGAAGTGCTCGGCATGGAGAATTGGATGACTCAATGATCATTGTGCACATTTTCGAAAAGGCCCGTAGATTTGAATAGTTTCATATTTCTAATGAGATGGGGACGACACCCGCGTTGCGCTCTCTCCCTCTTTTTGCCTTTTACCATATTTCGATAGCCCTGCTTGCACGAGTGGGTCGATTTGAATGTCAACTCTGTTTGCTTGTGCCATCCTACAGTTGGAAATACGCACTCGACCGGACTGCGTTTACACGAACTCGCTCCAACGGGTGTCGATCGCAGGACCGCCCCGTCGAGTCGAATTGTACCAGCAGCGGTTATTTGAAATTTCTGGCCGCGATCTCGGTCGCATATTAAAGCAGAAGGTAGAAGATCGCTGCAGGCGCAACATCCCTACCGCGTTCACACGAACTTTGCGTTCGAAGAGTCTTCTCGGAACGTCGAAGCTCAGTGAACAAAAATAATGCCTTGAACGGAGTTCAAGCTATGCTCCAACGTGCCCGTGATTTTATTAAAACGGGCCTTGCCACTAAGATCATAGAAGACATCGAAAGTGGCCATGTTCTGCTTTCAAAAGCTATCTCTGTCAGCTGGGAGCTGTCGGTAGGCTGACAGAAATTAACGAACGCCTTCAAAAGCTCTGTAGTTACTGTGTGTGTGTTTTTGACTTGATGAAGTCTTTGAATGCTGTCGTCGTTTTATTGTTGTTCAATATGCTGCTCAATGTGTTTTCATAGTGATGCTGCGAACGTAGTGTTTACTTCAGTCTTTTTACTCAGATTCTTTTTTTTCTTTGGAGGCCAACATAAGCGAGCGTACCTTTATGCTTGAAAGGATACCATGTGGATGCACCCCATCATTTAAATTTCGTGCACGAAATTTTGGTACCCAAAATTTTGTGGCTGTGTCCTCCAGACAGCTCCAAAATCGCACGTTTGCATGCCCCAAAGTGCTCCAGGAAAACCAAATGAT
The DNA here is from genome assembly GCF_037126465.1 of Ornithodoros turicata. Taxonomy (NCBI): domain Eukaryota; kingdom Metazoa; phylum Arthropoda; class Arachnida; order Ixodida; family Argasidae; genus Ornithodoros; species Ornithodoros turicata. The sequence goes on along the minus strand of NC_088202.1, from coordinate 121,006,449 downwards.
GTTGCTCTAAAAATGACAGCAAGTTACCTTTTGAGGGTGGCGTCACTGAACGACGTGCCAATACTTGTTCATGACGAATGACAACTTTTTGAGTAGCAGTGAACTTACGAACAATCCAACTTTCATGCGTAGTACGTAATTGCGATTAGTCCGCGTTTTCCACCGGAAAGGTTCTTGGGTGCTGGCCGGGAAATAGGCTCATACTTGCCATACACGTCGTCTGCCATTCCTCGTCTCGACGGACCTCTTTGACACTCTGTGACGTTCTTTGTTTTTTGTGCATTGAGATTTTCACACGTGAACTCTCCTACACTGTTGTCTTTGGTGTCAAGTTTTTGTTGTGATGTTTTCATTTATTCGATTTCAAAGTGTATAGATTTGTGTAGTTTCCCTTTCTTCTTTTCTGAATAAAGCGTCCTGGAGTAGCCAGTCCTGAGTGGCCCGGGACTAACATCTTCATTTTTTTTTCTTTTACAAATCAATCAATCAATCAGTCTGCGTTCTGCTGTGAGTGACCGTGGTGTGTAACTGTGACCTAATAGTCTGTTTGTCTGCTTATGTTGCCGTAATTTGGACATCAGCACATATAAGTGCTTTCCTAAACATAACTAAGAACCACTATTTTGACGTGAAGGTACGTGGAAATGAAAGTGCGTTCATTCGAACCATTCCGCCGATCTCTCAAAGTGAACCACGATAAATTTCTTAGCGTGGACGCGCTCTGAAGCTTTTTCTTTTTCTTTTTTTTTTAAATCCAGGCTGTCTTCCTTTTTTCTCTCTGTCTCTTCGTCGTGATGGTTGAAAGTTCCGTTACACATGTTGGCAACCCTGCATGTATAGGAGTGGTCTGTGGTTTGAAAAGAAAGACGCCGCTGCCGCCAACCACTTCCTCTGGGCGTACGCTCCCGCTCCTCGGGGAAGGCACTTTGGAACGATTAAGTTCACAAAAGAGCGGCTTTCTATGACTTGGCGAAGCATTTAGGTCTGGGCCTAACGCCGGCTCGTTCGTTTTTCACTCTGCGTAGACCGCGTCGTTGTGGAACCGCTTCACTGCCATCCCTGAATGCAGAACTTACGACGTGTACTCGCTTAGAGTGTGACACTTGAAATATATCGGCAAAATTCCTTATCTGTATTTATCTTCTGGGGCCTGGTACTGTGCTTTTGAATGTGGGACGCGTGTTCCTACGACCCGTATCCATAGACATTTTTAGTGGCACGAACAGCGGAAACGTTCAGAAAGTGGCTTATGTTTTTCATTACTAAGGTCGCTGCGTGCTGTCCATTTTGATGCTACGTCTTGTCCAGTTACTTGTTCATGTTTTTTTTATTTTGTTCATGTTTCCTTGTGCATAGTTGTTCATGTTGATGTTGGCGGAAAATAACAGGACATTTGGGAAGTTTCTGTGTCGACTGGATTCATGCATTGTACTACGCTTCAACTCCAATATTCGGCAATCAGGCTTGTGTGAATGGAAGAGTGTCAAATGTACAGCTTTTCTGTAATCTCAGTTACTTTTCGTTTTGTGGTCCTAGGTCATCCGATTGAGTAGCGGGTTTATCGCACGTGCGTGTCAAGCTTTGACGTCAGAGGAGCGAGAAGCACGGCCACTGGTACTCGTAATCACGTGACCTCTTTCACGCTGCTTCACTGGCGGTGACGTCAGCACTGGATGAACTTCGATACACTCTTTGCGGTAAAACCTGGAATGCAGGTTCTCATCGACACAAATTTTTAACGGCTCGGTGCGACGTGTGGTGTGAAATAATGCCCAATTCGTCAACCAACAGTGATCTATGTTCTTCCCGTCTGATTTGCTGCTTCAGGTGGCTACGTAGCTGACACGTAGCCAAGTTATTTCGTTTTAGAATCAGTGTTGTCTGCATGCAATGTAGTTTTGCCGCAATACTTGACGAGCAATGCGCAGTTGGTGACCACCTCCGATGCAGTGTTGCCCGTAATTTTCAGTTTTAATTTTCTAGAAAGCTATGAGTGCAATTGGGATCAAATATGTGACGTAAGAGTACTCAAGGCTCAGGCTCTCGAATGGTCTTTTTTCATAACTCTTCTGCGCATGCTCTGTGACCCTGACGGCGCCGAAGAGGGTTTCCTACATATTCAATAGATTGCGCCAATATGGCGCCGGCTGTGCTTTGGCGCGCGCCGATCGTGTTTCGCTGGACAGCCGCTAGGATGTGTGAAAAACCTCAGTGAAACACCAGTGTGAAAAACGTCCATTGAGATTGCACCACAACTGCTTTACGGTAATACCTTTAAGAACAATCGCTGACGTTGAAGCACGGTCAGGTTGCTGTACTAGCTGCGTGGTAAGTTTGCCGTTTACACGAAACGAGAGCTTTTAGGCTTACCGATTTTTTTCTTTTTCGCTTTCTAAGCGCGTATTCGTTTTTGAAGTATCCTCGTTCCAGATTTTGTACAGTTATATAGCGTTTCGTCTCTTCGACGTATGTCGCTTTTCGGGCGTCGTATTCCTTTTAGCGAGCTCCAGGGAAATCGTGGAACTGTAATCGGCTTTGGCAACTTGCATGCATGTCCTGACTCGGCTAGCTTCTGCTAGGCTTGGCAGTTTGCCACGGTGCTTAACGAGAACAACGCCCCCGAGAGGAGTTAAATGGGCGAATTTGATCCGATTGCTATCCTGAGGGCTTTTAGTTGGGCCAATTCAATGCCGCGTTCCTGTCCATTCCGAATGCCAAGGGAATTCGTGATTGCCATTCGAGCGAATTGACTGTTCGGCGATAACTGTTCGGAGCCTGCACGCGATAGACTGTGTTGCTTAAAAAAATTCGATATCTGAGCAGCACACTGACATCGGAAGAGGGAAGCGTCAACCTCAGTTCATATTGCACGTGCTAGCATTTGATATAATACCTGCAAAGTTCTGTATAAACTCGATAACATAACAAACTTCAGACATTACACGCCATCTGAAGGTTATTACAGTAGCGATAACCTGTTGGAAATGGTATGGGAGTAGATGCGATGAGGCCCAGCGGCATGACCGACGTGCTGAAGACCAAGAGGCGGTGGGTTCGAATTCAACCACTGGCTGTGCTGTCTGAGGTTTTCCCTGGGTTTTCCGAAGACTTTCCAGGCGAATGTCTGCACAGTTCCTTCTGAAGTCTGCCCAGGACGCATACTAACCCCCCCGTCACCAATTAATTCCTGCTGTCCCCTCTCCATCTCTCCAGATCTGTACGTCGCCCATAGCCATAGTTGCTTCGCGGCGCTAACACGGAATTAAAAAAAAAAGATTCGACGAGGAAAGATGGATCTCATTCGTCGATGCCTTTTCCATATAGTGTGTAGACTGTTGTAGTTCCGTACGCACCAGCGTGTACTCTCCCAGAAAGTGCAGTTAATGACGGGTGACTTAATTATCACTACTGATAGCGATAGCTGCTAACTAGTTTCTCATCAGCTGAAGTAATAATTACGAACCAGAGAAAGTCATATCCTAATCATATGGACGCAAAACGCCATGCTCTAACTGTGCTCCGCTCTTACTACAAAGCACTACGATACTCTTTTATGTAATTATGTGTTGGTTTACTTTCCCACCCTTCATGTAAAGCCCTCGGGCATTTGAGGTAAATAAATAAATAAATACCACTCAAAGCTTCCAAGAGCACGCCTTCAACGAGCCTCCGTGCACATTTTTCACGGCATGCGGACGCTCACCCAGTAATGCTACGCCCTGAGACAGACGCTCTGTCCACCTACAGCGTCCTATAAAAAAGCGGCCATCAGGTGAAACAACTGTACATATTCGCATACCGCAACAGTGAAATAATAAATGGCGCACTCCGGCGTCGACGAGGGCTAGTGCTAGTAACATATTCACATGCACACACGTGGTGGCTGTGTGTGTGTGTCACCCGAAGGAAATATGGCTTTGTTCCCGACAATGCGCCAGTAGTGAGCTGTACACGCCCTCGAGATGGGAGACGCCTCTCTCGGTCTTCATTTAGTTTGTGTCGGGCAGCTATGCGCTGGTATTTGGAGCCCCCCTGTGAATGTTGCATAATAGATGTTGCGCGCATGTTCGTCGTGGCCTCATCCGAAATGTAACCGCGGAACCTGACTTCGGACAACGCAGTGAATGTCAGGACATCTGCAATGCTGTATGATTGGACTGTAGCTTCTCTTGGAGAGGGGGCTCTCTCGATCTTCGTTGTGCTGAAAGCGTTATGAAGTTTCTGTTCGGAGCTCAAAGGGGTGAGTGAGGTAGTGGTTACTGAATAGGGCACGAGCTTCGTGCTGAGGGAAAGGGGGGAAGTGGGAAGAACAGATCGTGGAGGAACCCTGTTGTGGTTTATAACGCGCGCTATTCCAATAATTGACAGTTTCAGAATATGGCTCGCATGCGCCTTGAAGCCCCAGAGGACCCTGCATGCCCAGAGCGCAGTGTCTCGCGCACTGCGCAGTTCCTTCGGGGCCCCGAAGCGCTTGGATGACCTTTCCCAAGACACCCGAGTTTTATTACAGGGTTCTCGGCGTTAGAGCTTTGGGGACACTTCGACAAGTATAGTTTTAGTTCACCCTACGCGTGCGTTACGCGAGGATTTGTAGCGCACCCTGGCGAGTAGAATAAAAACCTTACGTGTCCACGTTATGAAAGTACGAGCCAGGTCTCATGGTCTCGCGTTACTATGGCAGCGGTATGCAAGCGGTCCCCGCTGTCCGTCTTGCGCTTTACGCAAAAATCACGTTGCGTACGGCGCATGTGCCGTGCAGGGAACGGTGTCTTACCGTGCGTACGCAAGGCTTTGGCGTATACTTCCGTACTGCACCAGAACTCCCTAATATTACGCCAACAGCTCAAGCCATAAAAAAGCGAGAGCTATAAAAAATTGACTAATGCTGTTCGTCTGCAGCGAAATTGCCTTTCCATCCGTTTCGTGCTTGTAGTCCACAACCACGTCCACTTTTCCGTGGTTTGACATAGACGCTCGAAGGATTCAAGGCTGGTGGTATAGGTAGTTCACTAGGCGTTTATATGAAGCCAAGCTTGGCACGCATTGTTGCACTCTATTGTCTGTTCCCACTGCATGACCACTCGTTCCAGCCATGATCATGTCGCACCCTCATGTTCTATTATCGAGCGAATGTAGAAAGAACATCCCCCCCCTCGCGCGAATTCGCAGAGGCATCTTTTGGAAACGGCCATAAAAATAAATCAGTTACGCTTATATGAGCGAGAACTCGTATAATTTGGTCATGCTGAAGACGGTGGTGCGTTTGAATCCAATGATCGTTTGTGCTGTGGGAAAGTTTCCGGCAGGTGTTGCAGACAGATGTTGTCACAGTTCACGATGAAGTCGACCCAGTATGCATATTAACCCATTGTATTCTCACTATCACCTGCTCATAGCCATTGTCGCTTCGCGGTGTTGGCACGAATTTGAAAACAAAAAATAAAATAACAAATAAAAAAACAGTAGAATTGGAGGCGGGTAGATTTGGCTATTGGGGAAAATTTCTGTGCTGTTTCGAAGACGACGATGAGGCAGCTTAGGCACGGACGGTAGCGAACGTGACAGCTGGAATGTCCTCATTCGCGACGGTGCGTTCCACCGACGCAACTGTGGCTAAACATTTATTGCTATTTTGTGGCGCCCATTCCAGTCGCCCAGAAAATAATGAGTAGTAACAATAAGAAGATCAACCGCATTCCCCCGCACAACAGAAGCGGGCTCAACGTCACCCTTACGTGCTTTGTCTTACGGCGCGTTAAATTGCCTGCATTTCTCGCGTCCTTTTGCTTTGTGCACATCGCATCGTTCTCTGTCCGTTTCTCGTCTCGGAAGTTGGGAACACGCACCACAAATGCTATCGCTGGTAGAAACAGTCGAGAAAGCGCCCGTTCGCGGTGTCTGTGGCATTCCAGACATGTGTTCCGGCTGATCGGTGAAGCAGTCGACGGGAGGTCTCCACTGATCTGTTGCTCGTTTGGAGGTTGCCGTCGTACGTTTTACCTTCAGCTGAGCTCTTTCTTTCTGGTGCAAGTCGTGGCTGTCTGGATAGACGGGTTGAGCTTGTATTGCTTTGAGGCTTGGAAGCGCTGCAGCTTTCTGACCTAGTGAATTTTCGGTGTCACTACTGTGCCTCTTTCTTTTTCACTGTGTATACCGACATGATACTGTTAACTTAGCTGACTCTTTACCCCAGTCAGTCGGGCAGTCTTCAGTGGTAATTGAAATGAACTGTCCCCCTGTCCCCCCACTCCTTCCTGCTGTCCTCTCTCCATCTGTCCACATCTGTACGCCGCTCATAGCCACAGTTGCTTCGCGGCGCTAACACGCAATTAAAAAAAAGGAAATGAACCACCATTAAAGTAAAGATCCGAGATTAGAGTGATCCAGGGACTTTACATTAAACGTGCGCGTGGTGCCACCGAGCGTCTAACGTGTCAACCTGCGAGGGAAGCATTGGATTCAATGATCTTTGAGAAGTTGACACGTTACACGCTAGGTGGCCCTACGCGCATGTTCAATGGCCATTGGTTTAAAGGATCATTGAAGCCTGCGCGTGTGACAGGGGTATTGGTCATGTGTTAGGTTAGGCAAAGTTTAGAGTGTTAATTCACTCCCTGTAGCCTTCCTTTTTTGCAATGTGCCAACTTGCGCGATGCTTTCTTTCGTCAGCTTAGTGCGTAGTAATTTGCAATTACGGATGAGCGACCGCTGGGAGAATTGCAGATACAAAAACGCTGCTCAAAACGCTCCTGTTTAATTTGCAAAGTGCCGGCATGGTAGCTCAGTATGCTCAAAATAAAACGGCGAAGCACGTTATCTTTGTTGGGTTTAGATGCTTCATTTCTCCCGTTTCAACGTTTTAAAACGAGTGGATATTTCCTTCTCATACACCGGTGGTGCGTGAGGTGTACGTGAAACCATCCGTGGCAGCATAATTCCTAGGATGCATCATCCCTTAACTTTTGACCGTTCACGTGCCTGTTCGTCGTTGGCATTCCCTGTAAGCGATCCGATTACATACTTCTGTTATACGCTCTGACAAAGAAAGTGATTCGATATGAGATTCACGTTCTACGTTTCCGTTCCAAGCATATCTGCAGCCACGCATGCAGGGTTCGGAGACATCGGTATTCATCGCGTCTATCTGACTTTATTCCCGAAAAATTATCCTCCAGTTGCTCTTCTTGTGTCTTACTTGGTACGGAGCAAGTCGCATTTATTGTCCTCTCGAAATAAAACTGCGGAGAGGAAGAGCATTGATCCGATCCTGAAGCTGCTCTTCTAGGCTCCTGTCTTTATGACACGCTCATAAACTGGTTTTGTTTTTGTGTGCTTGGGGGCCTGCGGCGTTGTCTTCCGTGCCACCGCAAAGAGCAATGTTCATTCGATCTTCCCTGCCGTCGCCTTTTCCGACACAATTTTTGATATCCTCCGAGTGGACACAGTTTTTGCGGGGCATCTGGGAGTGTGCGCTTCGTCGAGCAGAAACATGTACAGCCAACATGCGCCCCCTTCCTTTTTTTTTTTCAACGTCCAAGTGCCTTAATGCGTTTTTTTACTTGTCTCGGTGGTGCTATACAGGAAGATAAACATCACCAAAATTAGCCATGTAACACGAGGGAGAAGGGAAAAGAAAAAAAACAAAAACTGTGAAGCGGCCAAGCAGATGTCTGATGGGAGCCGAAAGAGAGAGAGAAACGGGAAGGAAACTAATGTGCAATGGAGAAGTTGGTAGATTCCGGTAATGCACTGCGGTAATGCTCCTGCGCACGAACTCTTTCTCCTGTAATGTGGGCTGCTCCTGCGAAGGGTGCACCATGCGGCGGAGCACTCTTTACGGAAGGTTTTTAGAAATGTCGATGTGTTGTTTCGCACTCGATTAACGGCTTGAAAGCACTTTATGTAACGAAACGCGGAAGCATGCTTGCCAACAACAACAAATACATGGTGGCGATGCTATGGTTGTGTTCCACCGCCTGCCAATTTTACCACATTACGATTACATAACTTACGCTTTTAGCTTTTATCCACCGATTTTATCGATTACAGTGTTTTTCTTCTTCTGTACATAACTCGCGGTGGCGATGCATCGGACGCTTGTCCTTTATTGTCCGTCCGCGTCTGTATCCTCATGCGTTACTTACGATGTTTGAATATTGTTCGGTGTTCATTTAGCTGGCTATGTGCAAACATTAGGAGTGCAGCGCAATCCCGTCACAATAAATGCGCCCTGCACCAGTATGACCGTAGTGCCACTCCTGAGTACAGACACGTATTTGTAGATGATTTTTAGGTTTCGTGATTAACTGTTTAGTACAAAGCTTCAGTGATGGATGTCGAATATCAGCTTTAATACGTTACTACGACTTCACTCAGATGTACACCTCGTTTGCTTGAATGATGCGGTCTCCATCGGCCAGTAATTTCTAGGGCGCCTGCTTTGAAGTATATGAACGCAGCTCTAGACTCTATACAGACTGCGGGATGAAACTACAATAATAATATGCCTTATGGAAGACACTACGAAGTTTGAGGGGGAATGCGAGCAAAGAACGTGCGAGCGCACTAAGTAACGTTAATGGACGTATAGATATATATGTATATATATATATTTTTTTTTCGAAATAGAGTTCGGGCGGCCGAGAGCGATTTTCCCCCTCTCTGCTCACGGAAACTGTTTGAAGGGAGCTGGCTAATCGAGCGTGCTGGTCCACTTTCCCCCGGAGGAAATGGTTTTCCACCATGAAGCAGTTTGAGCACCTCGGAGATGAGTGTTGCGGGAAAGGCCCATCCAGAAATGAGTTACCGTTCGCCTATCACCTCATTCGCTACAGTTTTACAATGCGACGTAGCTGTCGCGGTGCCTGTTCTTCAAAGCACGCATATGCTACGCTTTGACGATTTGGGCTGGGTCAGATCGTTTAAATGGAAAACAGAAAGATACACTCCCATTACGTTAGCACTCGGGTGGTAAATAGCACGTGGTTATAGCGTTAGCACGTGGGTAAATATCGCCCGCATTTCTTCGCACTCCAACAGTGCACTCTTAGAAAAAAGGGTGGAGCAAGTTACACCTTTCAGGAGGTAATAGTTGTCGCATGCGTTGTGCCTAAAAGGTTGCAAAGTTCTACCTCTTACCTTCGAATGATAGAGTTACCGGTTCTAATTCGGTGAGCGAGGGGGGCGTACGCCTTTTTCTAGCAATTACGATATATGATAATTTCTTTTACCACCCTTTTACACCCTTTATCAGACGCTATTTTGACCTAGGTGGTAACCATAAAAGTTATCACCTTTCCACACCCTTTTTTCTTCGAGTGTGCTGTGATGCGTGCTGTTGTATACCGCTTTGCTTGACGAGATAATATTGCAACACACAGAAAGAGGTAACATTCTGGGTAGCCAAGAACAAAAGCGCAAGTGTGTATGGCAGACGAAATGATGGTATTGTGAGAGCTGACACGTAGTGTCCACTGTCACGATCGTCATGCGTGCATCGAAGGGGAATGGGAGAAATTCATTTTTTCCTCTACTCGATTGTTGTGCTTCTTCGACATCCTATCCTAAATGGATTGCAGTGAGCGACACACGTCTTTTTGCCAGTTTACACCTCCTTGGACTTCTAGCTGTCTTCAACACATCACCTCACGTACCACACGGCGTCGTACTTCTCGCATACATGGCCAGGTAGCCGCACCGCACCGCCTTGCCCCTTTAATCGAAACACTTTTGCCCCTCATTGCATTCCAAACTGGTGTTGTCCGCGTGAAGCGGGTTCCTGGCGGTAATCTTCGTCCGCATTACGTTGACTGACTTCCTCGGGGGACGTTAATGATTTCCATGGACAACAGGTCAGTCCCTGTGGAACGTGTGACGCCGTAGGTCATTATGCCGATGGGTAGCCGGGAGACCGCCGTTACTGCGGGGGGCGTTTCACAGTTAAACGCGCCAACTTACATTTTATGGTCTAAACTTAGGAAACTTGCAGAATTTCAGTCTGCATTTAGATTAATAAGGGAAGATCTCGCGCATAATGGTGTGGTAGTTTGTTTCACTGGCTGGGTTGCCTACTGTAGGGATACGTAAGAATTACATGCATTATACACGCATATTATGATTACTCAAAATGTATGATCGGGGAAGACATCGCGTATGTCAGCAAGATTTGTAGAGATTGTGAAGCACGGTTAGACGTACAGTAATATGACATCGCTGTCACAAAAGTTGTCACGTCCAGATTCGTATGTTTTTTTTATTGAAACATTCACGACAGTAGCCTAGCTATTGTTTACACGTGGGTGATTACACGAATGCGATCACGATATCAGGTAAAGGCCGTTCATGTGATATCTAGGAATTATCGCACTCGCGATCACCATGTAGTTGCGCTGTTGGCACATAGCACCTTGCACACAGCAAAGCCAGGGAAGGGTGAATTTTCTCTTGTGATTGTGCTTTTGGGCCAAAAATAGGCAAATCAAATATTGCAGTGGCAATAAAAAGCTGTTCGAGCCCGGGTGTGGGTCGTTTGGGCACTGGTTGTGCGTGCAAGTGTTGCGCCGTTGCTGCAGCGAAGAATCATGTCTGATCGCGTTGACGAGCCCCACACCATAGGCGCCGACTGCAAGGGGTCTTGGGGGCCTGAGCCCCCACGGAACTTTCCCAGGGGCTCCAGGCCTACTCCGGGAAGTCTACCCAGCTGCCACTCAAGATGAAAAGTTTCGAGGGATATCCTAAGAATCGCGTGTTCCACGCGAGTGATCATGAAAATCCTGTAAAAATTTGCCTCACAACGTCGCAACATGAAATTCCAGACACCCTTCCCGACCTCTGTGCATGAAGGGGGGGGGGGGGGCGTTGTGTCACGCCCCCTCCGGCAGAAATTCAAACTCTCCGTCTATGCCCTACACTATGGGTGACTTCGCTGTCCCCGATTGACTGCAGGACCACTTCAAATATATCGGCAGCTCTAGTGACGGCTAGAAAACATTTATGCTGTGCCGCGAAAACGCGAAAGATTGGAAAAAGAAGAGCAGTGGGAAATTTCCAGCATGGTCCGAGCGCGCTGTGGATCTTTCCACAGCCCTCGGCATCTGGTGTCCTTGATACGGCGCTGCCGGTGCCTGAAGTTCGGCAGACGTCTGAGCTTGACGAGTATCTTGCGGAGGACTATGACAAGCATGATGTCTGTACCTTTTGGAAACACGACACCAGTCGATATCCTAAGCTGGGTCGTCTAGCGGAGGTCTGCTTTGGCCAGACTTGTACGTATCTTGAATACGTACTCAAAATACAGTATTTTAAATACTTTTTCCGGTATTTTGGTACTCTACTCAATACTTTTTTGCGACAAGTATTTTTAATGTATTTAAAATACTTTTTTCGGTATTTGCTACTCAGTACTCAAAATACTTTCCTTCCTCGTCAAGCCATATCCAGCACGCTTCCCGCCGTGCAGAGATTTTCAGCTCACTGGAATTTAACCCCCCTTTTCTTCTTTTTCTTTTTTTCGGGAATGCGCGAATCTGTCCTCTTGTACAATAGGCTGGTCCCAAGCCTGGCCTTGCTTATGAATAGCAAACTTCGTCAGAAAACCGTTCCTATTCATATTGCCAGGTGAATCACCAGGGGATTAGGGACAAGATAATCCCGGCATTTATTTCCTTGGTCATCAAAGCAATAAACATGTGCCAGAGGTTGAAAGACCCGAACCGACATACAGGAGGGATTACGAAGTTTTGGGTCAGAACATATCAACAAAGTTTACTTGGGTTCACCAAAATTCACCAAACATTACTTGACACCAAGACGTTGCAAATGAAAGATATGCATGGCTGATGAAGTTTATTCCCTTCATTTGTAAGGCCACGTTCAGAATACGCGTTTCACTTCCTGCTAATACTAAAGTACTTTAAAGAGTATCTTAAATACTTCTTAGAGTATTTAGTACTCTACTCAAATTACTTTCAGTTTTGAGTATTTTGTACTCTATTTTAAATGCTTTTTCCATGGAGTATTTAGTATCTTATTTTAAATACTTTTGCGCAGTATTTTGTACAAGTCTGGCTTTGGCATACCGGCCACTTCCGGTGGCGTCGAACGCCTTTTTTCGGTGGCCAGTGCAATACAAACGGCTCACTTCTCCCGACTACAGTGGAAAAACTCATCCTTGTGTCGGAGCGTGAAGGGGTAAAACGACAGGAAGCCGGAGAAATTCCGCGACGTAGAAATTAAAAACTCACTACCCTACACGTATTTCTCAATGTCAATGTTAGGATGTTTGTTCCTTCATGTATTTCCGCGCGCTGAATAAATAATTGGTGTTAGAAGCACAGTGTAGGCTACCGATTATGACAGATTCTGACGTCGCCATTGGCCCTCTCGTCGCCAGTATGTCTACATGCCGGTCCGCGACGCAAACTCCGGCAAGCAGAAAACGACACACCACCACCACAAGCCGACATTGCAGAATTCTAGTATCGTCACAACAGACGTTTGGTCACCCGGCAACAGGTTCACAACGACACAGTGATCGGCGAAGACTAGATACGAAAAATTAGAGACTGCGTCGGAGCATGATAGCAATAGTTAAGAAAGCATCCAAAGACAAGCGTTATGCAAATTTCGCATCTTATATTTGAATTTTATGGGCAGGGGCATGTTGAGGGTAGACAGCAGTGAAGCAAGAGCAACAACCATAATATAAAACTAATCAGAATGGGACGGAACACACGGCGTTGCGTGAACATGTGAACATTGGACTTCTGAATAGCGAACGTGTGCATAGTGAATAGCGAACAGGCGAATAGAGCGCATGACAAGTATTTTTCGGGGGTGGGGGGTGGGGGTGGGGGTGAGAATTTATGTTAGCAGTAGCGGGACAAGTCGGAAGGCGAGTTCAATTTCTCCTCTCTTTTTTTTCTTTCTCCTCACAAACAAAGAAACACGGCATTGCGAACGCTCCCAGAAAATGCGCGCTTCCCTGTACTTTGCGCTTTTGCAGAACAACATGATCGCGGTGATGAGCGCGATCACGCAATAATCGCGCTCAGGGAAAACAGCCTGATCGCAATCACATTGTAATTCCCATGAGTGCCTGCAGAGGCGCGGCATCGTGATCGCAATACAGGAATCACGAAATACAGATGCCTGCCGTGCTTTTTGGTCGCGATCACCGCAGGTTTTCGTGAGTTATTTCAACGCGCCGCGATCATTGCAAGGGCACTTCAATGACGATTGCAAAGACACACTCATCCCTTTGGTGATCGTGATGGCGGTTATTGTGGGTTATCGCGATCATGCGTGATTTCGTCGAGTTCTGCACGCTAGGGGTAACATCCCCCAGCCGAGGAAAATTCTCGGCTACGCAACCCTTCCCAGGGTACACCTCTCCTTACGCATTAATTTCACTTACGGAACGAGGCGGATTGCCCCTGACTACGTAAACTCTACACTTGGAAATTGTGTTCGGCACCCACCGGCGCCTCGTCTCGCCCGTACTCTAACAACCCCTGACAGCGATGAGACGTTAATGCAATTATTGATATTAAAGTTGCGGTTTTCCTGCGCGATTGAGGTAACGAAGGTACAAACAGAAATCTCCCATCCCTCACATACAACTGGATATTACCAAAAATTGAGGGAGCGAACCAGATAAATACTAGGGTGAGTGGCGGGGATGCCATCATTACCACCCAGCGATTGGACCTTTTCTTTACTCTTTTTTTTTTTTCCTTCTTCTTTCGGTGTTTATCACGTGGCCTTTTCCACTAATTACATCAGAGCCTCGCGAGGATGCCCACTTCCTTTTACTCCGTTCATCAAACCTTGGGCGCAATCTTTCTATCAAAGGAGGTTGCGTCTCAATCACGGCTGACGAACCTTATTATGCGACGCGAACAAGTTGGGCCGCAAGTGTTGCTTCGGCTATAGTTGTCATTTGGGCTTTTTTTTTTTCGTCGGAGGCGTGGAACGCGTTTCTCTTCTTGTGCGCTTCCGTGCCTTCGTTAGGGAATCAGATGAGCACCATTGGGAAATCTGTTTACTTTTGTGCACTTACAAAACAGTGTATTCAGTTATCTTATCTCGCTTTCATCCTCCCCCCTCCCCTCGTTTACGAATAGAATACACAATATCCTGCTCCCATGTATAGATCTATACGATATGTCGGATGTGCGTGTTTTTGTAATTATTATTGTTGTTTTTATTTCTTTATTTTTATTTTTATTTATGGCTTTTATTATTATTATTATTATTATTATTATTATTATAATATTATTATTATTATTATTATTATATTATTATTATTATTATTATTATTATTATTATTATTATTATTATTATTATTATTCGAGAGCAGAGTCTCTGGATATTTTGGAGTGATATTTTTTTCGGCAGCTCCTAGAGGCAGGTGGGCAACGGGCGGGCCAGGTCATTTTCTGACGGACTCAAGAATCGCGGAAAAATAGCAGCCCGTGTCAATCTCTACGCTGTAGGCGTGTAGATACATACGTGCAGTTAGATCGGCCTACATCCGTCCACGTACAAAGTTCGTGTCAGACTGACTCATGGTGATCGCAGCATGCGCGATCAACTCATTTGTTCGACGTTGTGATCGCGATAAACAGTGGCGCGAGGATGAGGGCGATCCAGTATCGCGCTCGTGGTGCACAGCGATCACGCGCCATATCAGCTTGAGCGTGAGCGTGGGTCGGCTTCAGTCTCACGCTCGCCTTATCAGATGATCGTGAGTTCTTTCGGGTCGAAATGCCCAGCTCTGTTAGCGACTGATAATCTGATCTGCTGCTTCGGCGAATTCCCATATATGAATCGGCCGCCGAAGATATAGCATAAAATAACATTTCGGAGGTGGCGCCGAAACCCCCTATGCACCTCCCATCCTTCCTTACTTGTGCTTGAGAAGAGAAGGGAAGGAGTTCCGAAATAATGACTCGCAGCACGATTTTGAGAAAAATAACTGCCGGCGGTTTATTTGTGCTCCCTGTCGTCACGAGAATTTTGACAAAGTTCAGGGCGGGTGTTTTCGAAAAACGCGCAATAATAAAGATACGGAGCGGAAAGTACACGTTTGAATGTCTTCCTAGGTGACTCTGTCTTCTCCCCCATGAATGAGATAAGATGTAATGTGGTCTGGTGTGTGCTGCGTGTGTGTAATTTTGTATTGCTACCTGGGAGGGATGCGACAGGTCGCAATGCTTACGTTACGCGTTACGAACACACACATAGATACATAGGATGATGATAAAGTGGGCGATTCACCGCCGCTGTGGCGGTAAACTGCCCTATTGCTCAGTGGGAACGGATGAGGGGATGGTGATGGGGACGGAGGGGGGGCGGGATTTTCAGAGGTCCGTCGCCAAACCGGTTGAGCACAAGAATTCCGCAAGAGGACGAAGGCCCTGCATCTGGTGGGCAGCGTTCGACCACTGTCCAAGAATCTTCGCGAAGTTGAACGGCCGTTTGCCAATACGTTGCATAGCAACTTTCACGAGTGCACGCGATCCAAAAATGTTACTGTCCCCGCCCTAAAAGCGAAGAGCAGGTGCTCATTGCGATGGTCCCCCTCTCCGGCGAGAGATTAATACGCGGACTTAAAGCTAGACCAGACCAGATACCTTTTCAGACGCCATGGTTGGACAGAAGATGCTAAGCAGTGGCTGTCGTAAGCGGACCTCGGAGTAAACATTCAATCATTACTCACGCGTTACCATTGTTACCTCGTTGTACTTACTCTGCGGTTTCGTATCTGGTACATTTTCATTAGAATTCAACTGATCTGTTGTGTTGAGCACAAAATAAAAGTCAAGAAGTGACGCAAGAACTTCATGCTGGCACCGAGAGCGCGCCGTAATTTAAGTGTTAGTAGTTGCGCACTATCGTATGCGGGCGCTGTTTGGGGAGGGAGTCATATTTCAGCCTTTATACCGCAGTCGTGACAGTGCGAACTGTAATTATACGAGCGGACATATCCTAAAAACGCACATAAATAAGCAGAGCGGTCCGGCTTTCAACTGGAGCGCTAAGCCCGCTGCACAAAAATGTCACGCCATCATTAATTTTCGGCCTCGCGAAAGGAATATTTGCGAGAACCTTATTGTTTAACGTTATACTTGACTGGTACGTTGTTCCAGACCCTTTGATAAATTACTCCGCGATAGCCGTACGAATAAGCATTTCTGCTTATGGTCCTGGGCGTGCGGGATTCTAAAAGTGTGTCGAGAAATTCTAGGCTGGAAGGAGAATTATACCGCCGTCCGGTGCGAGGAAGTCGTTGTAATGAATGTCGGTCGGTTTGGGCCTCATCAATCAAGAGGCGTGCAGCTTTCCTTATTGGTTGCATGTGTCAATATAGGCGCTTAATACTTAATATGGTGGGATTACGTTCGCGAAGATGTCTTTGTAGCGAGAAGTGCGTACGAAAGGACGAAAGGCTCGCTGTTTCGAAGACATAGCTTATGAATTCAGTTTAGTGAGCTGAAGTGCATGGATGCACGTTATTTTGTTTCAGAGGCTCCTCGTTATTTCTGCTTGCATACGCTTGCACTTCACGTTGCATTAACAGTGCTGCAGGGTTCCCCGAAAATTTGAGAATCCATCGATCCGGTGAAGATGGATTGAAGCACAAGCCACATGTCGTGAGCCGCCGATATATCTAACAGAGACTGATACTCGTTCCTCGCACGAATCGATCCCAACTGCACCTATTGCATCCCATCGAATGCGACGGTAGTCCAGTCTCCGTAAGCCATCGCCTGCGACTCAATGTCTCGCTAACAGCAGCATTCCTGCACCAGATAAGTGTCGTTGGCTCGCCGAATTGTTCAACACGCGGAACCTGGAGCAAACTTCGACTCCAGTCGGCTAACATTGAAGAATGCCCTCGATGAATTATTACTCCATCGACACTTCAGCGCTGAGAAGATACTAGGGGAGCGCTAAAGCAGCACCGACGACCCGCGCCGTGTGCCTTAGCGAGCTACCTCAGCGACATACAGGCTGAAGTAATCTTTCAAGACGAGCTTACTGCTCTCATGAAACAACTCATCCCATTGTCATTCATTATTGTTGTTCATGCACCAAACGTGTTGGAGCAGCTGGTCGCACCGGCGTGATCTACGTCTACTTTTTTTCTTTCTTTCAACTCTATCTACCTACAGGACCACTACAAGAACGGTCCTTCTTCGAAATATCGGCGGCCACGATCCCGAGTGTTTTGCTTCAATTTTCAGAATTCTCCTTTGTACAAGGACTGTTAAAAAAAGAATATCCAAATGCACTTTTTTTTCCGCAAAGAGCAATGATGTTAGGGAGATGAAATCGCGCACAGGGGTTGGGGCAACATTCTTGCGCATGGGAGATTTTTGCCAGATGCGCCGCGAGGGTCTTCGTTGACAGCCTGGGTCAGTGTGTGAAGAGCTGTCATCGCAGCAGCGACGCGTAGAGCAGCGATACTGCATCAAGTGTTGGTAGAAAATTGCAAATACCTGAAACCTGAAAATACATGCAACAAACTCGCAAAATTCAACAGGCTTTCTGGGACGATGCCATGAGCGTTTCCTAAATAAAAGAGTGGCAAACGCTTTAAAGATGGCCGCACATCGGCCACGTCATTCAATCCGCTGGTAAGGAACGCTACGAGAAGATGTGACTGTATTTGTAAAATGTGCTTCTGTCGCGTTCACACGAAACGCGGCTATTTATGTGCCATTCCAATTGCATAACAAAGTTGGCCAAAACGTCATTATAAAATAAATAATAATAATGATAGTAAAGATATACACGTTGACAGGCGAACGCCCCATCTCGGTTGGCATTGCTTCTACCTCGTCGTGCTCGACTGTGACGCTGTCTGAGGGACCCACAATAAGAATTGCGGCACCAGATGTCGCAAGTGGTTGCTTTCCTCAGTTTGTCGTCTTATGTGTGTGATGTATATCCATGCAATCGAACCTGCCGTAGAAGCCTGCGCACGACGAAAGGGGAGAATCGCTTTCCCGTGGGATATGCGGGCACCATAGATGCGCTCTGGGAGAAGCGCCGATTCATCGGCTCGTCAGCGGAGCGCCTGCATCGCAGGTTTCGCCTTCCTTGGGGATAGCGTTACGTTCGGTGGACCGCGAACTGGGGGGCGATAACTATGCGCGCTATACGAGGCAGGGACTTACCCAGAGGAATTCTTTTGCTTGTTTGCGAATGTTGGTGGTAGAGATTCCGTGGTGATGGCTTCTCTTGAAAAGCATTTCGTCGTGCGTGAAAGATTCTCCTTCTCCTTCTTTTCTTTTTTTGCAGCGACACCTGTTAGCGCCTCGTTTCCCGAGATCGCGGCATCAGCGTCGTCCACAAAAGGAAAAAAGACGACGACGAGATCAATGTTCGTATGGCGCTTGTATTACTGACGACGACGAGGAGCGCGGAGGAGTAAAAAAACACCCTTGATGATTCTGCTTCAGATGCCAAGGATATACCGGGTCCTGCTGTCGCACAAGCTTTGCGGCGGGCACGAGAACGCGAACGGAAGCGCAGCGCTCGCGAAGGCCCAGCTCGTCGTGCAGCCGAGGCCGCAAACAAGAGGGTGCGACGTCGGGACCCAACGTGCGTCCCGCCGAAGCTGAGGCACAATAACGTAGGCGCGAGGACCCTGCAGTGCGGGCCGCCGAAGCAGAGGCAGAGAGGCTCCAGAGGCAAGCGTAAGCCGAAGGAGCCACAAAGGGCTTCACTAGGCAAAGCATGGTGAACCCATTTGGGTGCTCCGCTCGGTGTGCTCGGTGTGCGATCGCTTGTGGTTCAAGAATGATCTCACGGAATGCCGTTGACTTGCCATGCACTGCTTCGACTAGAGCTGGACGGTTAAAATGACGGCCCAATGCCGGTGGCGCTGTCGATGAAATTTGCGTTACGCAACTGTAACCGTCCTGTGACTTTATTTTTTTGTACATGGTTGTATTCTCATGTACATATGTTGATTCTCTTGATGGTGTTGATTCTGATTCGATATTGCATAATAATAGACAATATGGACCGTGTAGTTGTTGTTCCATCATGGTTGTTGGTAACAAAGGTACTCGGTGGTTGGTTAATGCAGGTGCCGTTAGACAGTCAAACGTATCACAAAAGGCGGCTATGGTTTTCAGTGGGATATATTTAGAGAAATAATCTGAATCGTATGCAGACATTGTTCATATCGAACAGAGGGGTAGAAGGCAAGCGAGCTGGTGTAGGTTACAGTACTTGAAGTTGGCAATAATATTTCCTTGAGGATGAGGAAGCACACGAAAAAATGACACGAATGAACAACTCAACCAGCAAAGTGAACATTTATTATCTCAGGGTCGATTCACACGATGAAGATTTTGCCGCAACTTCGTTCCAGGAACGGTTGCGCGCAATTCAAGTTGTAGAGAGTAGGCTCCTTTCGCACGGTGAGCAACTCGCTGCATCGTAGTGTTGAACGAACTCGTGAGATGGCGCGAGAAAATGTCATAATCATGTTCATCCAATTGTACTAGAGCGAGAACTAAAAAAATACGATTGACAGTGAGCAATGACGTATTCAAGAACACATTCTCGTAAAATGTTCTACGTGAACCGCCAGGGCAGCTTCCATGCTGCTATAGCGTGTCCTTGTATAGGCTGCGGAATTTACGTCTCGGAAGTGACGCCCCGGCAGCCAGCCACTGCGATTGGATGTCTTCGGAGGAGGAGGAGCCAAGTGAGTGACAGGTTGCGCCATCTCTCGTGGGGCGATTCGCTCTGCACTGCAACTCTTGCAACCAGGTTGCGCAACCCAGTTGCGCGCAGCTAAAGTTGCATGGTGTGAGTCGACCTTCAGTCCGTGTGCACTTCTCCAAAGTGTCTGTGCATATCGGACTACTGGCCAGAAAGTAAAGTTTATATGTCTGAGAAACATAGATCCATACAGCGTGTAAGACTTTCGGTCAAACTTTCAGTACTTTCACGTCCAGCGATTTTGCCGTTCCCTGACTACCTAGCCTTTAAGAAGGGTGAAACAGTATTCCCGACGTGGGATTTGGCAGTGAGCCCATTGGGCTTTTTGCTCCCTAGACGTACTCCTGCCCATCGGGCAGCTTGCCTCGACAGCCGGGAGATTTGGAGCTAATCCCACGCAGATCCGATTGGCTCGCTTAGCCGTTCTCTTTCTATGCCCCACCTGCCCCTTCTGCTGATGCCCCGTGACTTCCTCTATTGCTTTTCGCGGCACCGTGTGCTCTACGTGTTTCCCATATACTGGTGGATATCTCTTCTCTATCATCCACTGGCTTGCAAGGGCGTAATGCCGAAAGCTGTACGCTCTCCCGCTTCTTCTCTTTCTTCCTATAATTCCGCGCGAGCATTCAACTGTAGCTCACTGCCCACTAGACTGAAAAGTACTTGAAACGTTCCCTCACCGTTCTATTTTCAACGAAACATCTCTGCCGACCAGTTTCTTAAATAACTTGATATCTCTGGGGCTCCACAATTATGCACTGCAGCCATTTCCTGTAGTCGGTTGCATAACGTTGAGGCCGAGAGTACTCAAACGACGTGAGTGTTGAACAAGTTATGTTAGAGTAGTCGAGCGATTTGCCCGCCTAGACCTGCGCTCCGCTACTCGGACGAAAAGAGGTCGCGTTGAGAAAGGCTTCCGAAACTAGAGTCACTGAATAGGGGTACAGCGTATCGTATTCCTTTTCCGCGGCTGAGCCGCCGTTCGGTGTCCGCGATTGGGCCGATCGTGTCACGTGGTTTCTCCGTGGTTTCTCTCTTCTTCCGAGCACTCGCCATCCATGTTGGACCACCTCCGTCCAAAAGCGGTTTCTTCGGTTGCGAGCTGGCTCGACCGCGCGTTGTTCTACACCGGAGAAGGGGGAGATTGGCATCCCGTTGCTAGGCGACACAGCCGCGCATGACTCAAGATGGCGGGCTCGCTCGCCGACATGGCTCAGTGTCGCTACTCCGCTCTCTGTTTAGTAACTCTATCCGAAGCTGTGTAGAAAGGCCCGCCCTTGAGGGTTAGCGGCCTTCAAGAGGCTCAAGCGCCAAGGGTCAGCGATGCAAGGCGAAAGCTTTAGCAGGCTGAAGAGGTCAGTGGTTCTCCACTGTCACCCCGTTGGCGAACTCATATCAAGGAGGCATGCTGAGCTTTCCTGTCTTCATTTCCAATTTTGGTTTCATTATATCGCGTACAATCATTATCATACACTACTTTCGAACATGCGCATGTGTTCAACTTTTTCCAAAGCGACATCATGAGGTCCTATGGAGTCGACTGAGGCTAGGACACACCTTTCTCACTCATGCACATCTTTTACGGGGAGAGGAAGCACCCGTGTGCACAAGGTGCGGAGCTGACCTTTCCGTTTTACACCTGCTCATCACTTGCCCTTTGTTTGAGAAACATCGTAAGCAGTGTTTCCCTTTCTTTTATGACCACTATTTGCCTCTTCACCCATCACTTTTGCTGGGTGATGACGCTCTCGTTCCCTTTGAAAATGTTTTAAATTTTTTTAGAGAGGTGAATGTAATCAACCAGTTGTGAAGTTTTAGTTTACCAGTTTTACCTTCCAATTTACACAGAAGTGTAGTTACACAACTGTCCTTTTAATTAAATCACTATGCTCTTAACATAACCCATTCATGTATCATCATCGTATTTGGCGCACTATGATCTCAGTTGTCGCTGCGCCATTAAACTTACAATCAAATCAAATCAAATCAAACTTTCGAACAGTAACAGAACGTTACCCCCCCCCCCCCCCCCCCCTTCTCTTTCTCTCTCTGTTTTGTTAAACCGAAAGTTCAAGAATTGCATGAAATACGTGCCTGCATGATGTTTTCTAGAGACTGAAGACATCGCGACAACTGTCGATGTCGGACTGGACGTACTGTTGGAGACACGGTTAGCTAAAATTGTCTACTTCGTATCAGTACTTCGCCGTCCCATATTACCTCTGTTGCGCTTGAAAATGCTTGGACCATGTGCTGCACATGTTTATTACTCGAGAGAAATAATCTCGCAAGACTTGGGATGAGATAAACAACGGAGTGCAGATTTTGAATAGCCGTGTCCCCTTCGGTACCTTTCGGTTGCGCCCAATTGCTGTACTTGCGGTGAAGCAAAGAACACCGGACGCACCTTGCTTTACTGCTCGGACTAGACCTTGACTACACCTTTTCCTGACCCGACTAGACCCTCTTCCATTAGCCTTGACGAAGCTCCTGATTCCTCAAGTCTAATGCTGCTGCTGAGGAAGCTGCCGATTGAGCTGAGGCGACGACAGCTCGGATCCCTTGCCAAATACTACATTATCGTTATCGCGGCGCCTTCCACATACTGATGGCTACCTTTTCGCTTCTTCTTACACGCACATGCGCGCTTATTTCCTTTCACATAAAATTGATTTGGAGTAGTCGGCTCCTCGGTTGTATGAGAAACCAACATCTCCATATTTTTCCCATCCCAACGGATTTTGCGTAACATAAGTCTAATCTAACCTAAAATAACTTAACGTCGGTCGTTTCCCTCGTAGCGCCGTATCTCGCTACCGACACCACAGCTTCCGGGAAGTACGCGGGAGTATTACCTGTCCAAATTATTTCTCCCGCGCTTTCCTTCTTTCTTTTTTTTTTTTGCGCGCCATTTTTGAGAGACATTTTTCTGCCGGGCGAAATTAATTTCGCGTCATATCGTTCTGCGGCTATCAAAGCTTAGCGATGAGTGCTGCAGGTTATGCGGCGCGTCAGACAGAAACGAGAGTTGGAGAGAAGTATCACGTTTCTCAAAATTAATTTCCGGTACAGGAAGATTTCCCAGTACCGCTTTTCTCTCAAGCGCAGCCGATGCTAATGACTGGCGTGTCAGGTGGGAGTGATCGTTTTGTGTCGCAGCGGTCTGGATTCTCACGCCCAGTGACACTTTTCGTGAACCTAAATGATTTTCGTCTTGTGGCGCGTGAACCGCGACGTTTCACTTCCTTTTTTGACTGTATCGCCAAGGGCGCTGGCAGCGGTCCGAGTGCGACGACAATGTGGGACGAATAAATTGCAAGTCACACCCAAAGCAGCTGGTATTGACTGCGTCAAATTTTCTGGTGGTCGTTACGCTGTTTGCAAAGCGCAACTTCTCTCTGGTAGATGCCATAGATGTGGTCAGAGGAAGTGAAACCACGATAATGCTATTCGAGAAAATACATTCATCAACATAAGAGGGAGCGAGAAAGGGACGAAGGTGCCTTGGTGCGCATCTCATCTGAGAAGAAACCGATGAGGTTCCGAAACGTCTTCTTAAAGGCTTTGATTCGAGCTCTTCAATTTTATTTTTTATTTTTGTACTTTATAATGATATCGGTAGGGTTGTTCTTAGTGGTATTGGCTATCTATGTCTATCGCGTGTCTCGCCTCAACGCTTGCAGATTACGTGGGCGTAGAGACGATATTGAGGAATATTCTCAGAAACTCTACTCGGCACTGTACTTCTCTGTTAGGGACCATTCCGGAACGCGACCGGACTTACTCAAAAATGGTGAAATATCGATTAACGATCACGTGAGCACATCAGGCTGGTACACACACATGAATGCCAAACATGAAACCCGTGTAGTTTTGCGACCCAACCAATAGCTTTCGTAATGGTTTCTTCCGGAAGCTGTCCAAGTGGGACTATTGATCCGTTTGGAAAACGCTAGTTACAGTTGGCCCTTGACATTGGCGAGAGTTAGGGCGGAGTACCCCCGTGAAAGTCAAGATTCGCGAATAACGTGAAACTGTACTGTTGACTCGTGGATGCCATAGCAACTACATAGGGTCGACTGCTCTCGACGCAGCACATCTAACGATTCAGCCGTTTCATCTGAGGTCTTCACTATATTTTGCCTCTTCGGGGTATTTTGAAAAGCAGAAGGAACATCATGCTTTGGACCCATAATTACCGATCTGGATGGTTCCAAGAAACAAGAGGTACTGGAAGCAGCTTTGCACTCGACCGCTTTGGGCAGCTCTGATCGCACCTACGCGAAATTCCGAAAGCAGGCAGCTGGAAAAGCGAAATCGGAAAGTCAAGCCGCAAAAGTCAAACGGCCAACTGTGCAATAACTGGCAGTAACCAATAACAACAGCGTTGTAAATGTATGTGAAGCGAAAACAAGACGACGTGGTATTTCAGCCACCATGACAGAATAAGGGAGTTGTCCCATGAGCTCAAGGCGACCTATTTCAAGTGAGGGGCTTCCTAACGTGGGGTACTGTAGGAGAAGCCGTTCGATCGGCAGTGTATCTTGAGTCTCGGACCAATCGATCCTTGTTAGTCGTCGTGCCTTCGTTAATGGGTTTCCTCCTGCTACCGCTGCTTTGTTGCACATAAAACATTTACGGGTATCGATCCCTGGGACCCATATTTAGTGAGTCGCAAGGAGGCTCTATTAAGAAACGCGATATTTGCGGAAAATCGAAAGTCTTTCCCAGGCAAAGGCGGCTCCCACCCCTCTCTTCTTCTCTTGGCCGCCAACAAGTGATGAGAAGTTGTTCGTGCAAGAGTGGGTGACGTGCTTCGAGAGAAAGGGCAATAAAAATCTCCAGGGAGTGGCACCATTTACATTGACCATTGATTGAAGAAGTGCCTGGACGAAAGCGAGCAGAGGGCGGAAAATAGGGCACAGCTGAGGTGTCAAATACACGTGTGTATGGCTGTTGCTGTACATAGTATCTGACGGGACGGGACAATGGTCACGAGAGTGGAGGGCTCCCGTAGCACTCGTGCCAGCTTGTATTTGGATATTTCAATTTCTCCTCTGCTGAGTGGTCATGCCAGCAGGAAGTGTGAAGATGAAAACAATTAGCTAGTTAATATATACGAATGGCGTGCACACAGGTTGATCTTTAAAACAATAACAACTTTATTGATGATGATCATGATTGGAGAGTTTAATTTCATCTTTAAAAGAATCGCTTTCCCAAATATCGCTTGCGAGAAAAATTGAGCAGTTCTAGTTACACAATTCTTAGAGATGAACACGCGCCGCTATTTTTCGGCCCAGCCGGCCCAGGTATGTGTCCGTCGAAGAATGACCAAGCCCACCCGCCCTCTAGGAGCTGCCTACAAAATCACTCCGGAATATCCAGGGGCGCCATCCAAGCGCAGACCAACGCACAACGACCTTTATTGGCTGTTTAAATATTATTGCGCAAGAGAAGGATGTCGTCCGTGCTTTTCAATATTCACAGTGCTGGAAATAGTCCAAACGCTGGGGGTGGACATTCATCATTCCGAAATCATGAGGCACACCGGCACCACAACGAATAAAAACAGTGTAAAAAGTTACAACATTGCTACAACATTGTTACGCTCCGGTCTGCTACGCCCTTCTCTTTAATAAATAACGAACTGCGGATTCGTGGCTTTTTCATTTCTAATGATGGGTCCCTCATGGGTCCCGAAATGTCATCTGTGTGTGTGCTTTTTTTTACTGTTTGCGGCCTGTTTTATTTGTTGCGCTGCCGGTGTACCTCTTATTTTAGAAATAAAGAATATTCACAATGCATAGAGCAATCCGGGCCCGGGTCGTGCCCGGAGCTGAACAAATATGGGTGACCCGAACCCGGCCCGTGTCAATCGCTAATCGGGTTGCGCTTGGCGCGTTCCAAGCATGTGTCGCTGGGAATATAGATTGTGGCTTTTTTTTTAAATGCATTGTATAGTGACTGTCTTACTCTCAAAGAGTTGATAGGGGCCGGAAGGGACAGCTTTCCTGAAAATTAGAACTTAGCTGACACATAGCTTATGCGCTTTCTTGCTTTCTATTCCTCATTAGATTTAATGGCGAGGGATGCACACACCAGAGGCTACTTTCCAGAATGCGGCTGTAGGTGCGCCTGAAGATTTGTCAAGAGATGCGTTTTGTTGATCTGTTGTACAGCAGAAAAAAAAAAAAAGGAAGATGGAAACGCGAAGATGTACCTTTGCAGTTTGGAGACATACAGCAATTCATTTCCTTTGAAACGGAGTTTACCCGCGCTAACAGCTGCCTATAGAGCTGTTGCGGCGAAGTTTGCACAGCGCCATTTCGGCCCCAAGCGGCCACGGATCCAACAGTACGTAGTTTCTTGAGCTTGTTCCGCTTGGTGTTTCAAGCGGTGTGGCGCCAAGGAAAGCTCGAAAACATGTAGGAAATCCACAGAAAAAACGGTGCATCTTACCAAGTGCGAACAACTCGAGACCGCGTATTTGAAACAGAGTTCGAGGTAACTCGTTACTGTAACTAAGTTCGTTTTTTTTAAACTTGTAACTTAACTCGCTATTTTGCGCCATGGCAACTTTCAGAGTAACTCGTTCCTTTTTCAGGTAACTTTGCCAAAGTAACTTAAGTTCCAAGTTACTTTTCACTCGCTTTTCACTCGCGTCCACATATTTTCTTGCTCCGGTTCCTTCTTGGCATTTTTTGCCATAAAACGTGATATTCACTCAATGACCGTACTTTATTCAGGAAGTAAGAACCGCTGCCATTGAAATGAAGCTGAACCATTGTGCGACCACAGGGAGTAAGATGCAAAGCGTTTGAATAGACCTCTACCAGAGAAACGTCATCATGACGTTGGTAGACAGACTGAAACCGAAACAAATCGGAAGGAGAGGGCTGGGTTCCACGAACGAGCACTTGTTCGCTGTTCAATAAGTTCAACTCCCTGGGGACGGTTCTAGCTGCAAGCAATGTTTCCCTCCCCCACATTACTAGCGCTCTTTGCAGAGGTAAACAATCTCCACGTTATTCTCTTCGTCCGTCGCTTTAGTGCATGTATCTCTCCGTGCTGTGACTCGCTCCTCACTATACAGGGCATTTGCCGGTAACATCTCATTACGGCCCGAGTCTCATTACGGCCGAAGTCTCATTACGGCCGAAAGTCTCATTACGGCCGAAAATCCTTTAATCCCCAAGTGTCTCGTTACGGCCAAAGTCTCAATACGGCCGAAGGTAGTCTCATTACGGCCGAAGATGTCTCATAACGGCCAAAAAGAAAAAAGAAGCATCCACCATAGTAGCTCTGTATATACTGTGTTTTATGCTTCCCAAAATGTGTCCGAGGCGGTGTGCCCCCAGGGCTTGTGTCACACACAATGGTTCATGCACACAATATTGCGACAGTGTTTCATGCATCCCTCGTGAAAAATGTTTTTATTGTCATATGTGTCACACGATATTTGTATGTGTTACGCCATTTTCTCTCAGTATTCAAGCAACATCCTACTCGTTGGTTCTGTGAGCAAACTGTGTGTGTGTGTGTTCTGAAAAGTACTCCACAAGGGAGCCCACTGGGAGCTCCAGGAGTCACATGACCTATGACCATGATCTTCTCCCCCACTAGCTGCCTTCTACAATTTACGTCCACCTGAAATTTACAAAAAAAGTACATAAGCCACTGAACAAAATGACATATGCTCTTGTTTGATGATGACTATAAGACATATGCTGTCAAGCAGACTTTTTTTTTCATATATTCGAAACATATTCAAGAATTATGGACAACAATGGCAATTACGTCATAATAATGCAGCTGCATAGCCAGGAAACTATTTCAGGAGGTGTTTTATGAGGCTTGACATGGGGTGGAAGAGTCCCCCTCGTCAGTGCTTTATCCAGACCCCCCCTAACTTTTTTGCCTGTGCACCCCCTACAGGGGGTGCCCTTGCGATTTCAGCTTCAGATACGTCTGTAATGATATGTTAAGCTGTAATGACGTAACTATTCCAACAATTTTTTCCAACACCCTTCTCGTGCTTGGGATTCTGGATAAACCACTACCCCTTGTTCATTTTCGTGGGGCACTACATTAGAGCTTATGCCACTGCACTGATGTCACAATGTTAAAGAGTGTGTGTCACTCTGGGCATTCGGAATTCCTCTAAGCTACAATATGTAAATTCAGAATATCCGAAGGGTAAACATCAGATGTTACCGGCAGGCTTCATGCTGAAACGCGTGTACGCAAAACACTTCCGCCGTGGTGGGCGACGCCGTTAGTGTAATCATACACGCAAGACAACTGCGGGCACATGGAGTAGTGGCAGCAACCTGAAAACGATACATTTTCTTGTTACATATGAGTAATCAAAAATATACATTCCCACATGTTTCGTTTTGTCGTTTGTAGGAAGCGCTAGTAAGGGAACAGCACTTGGTTGGTCACATGCAAGCCACAATGCGAGAGGTGCCGATATTTCGATTACGCGATCAAAAATTAAAAGTCTAGAACCATGCACACTTCCCCATGCAACTACTTCCCCAGCATCGTGAGACATGACACCCATGACATGACACCATGTATTCACGTATAGTGTAATGATATGCAGGAATGAAAAAGATGCCAACATACCTGTAATCCAGTGTCCCATAAGTTTGATTCGATTTTTTGGCAGCTACCATGAAGAGCAAATGCACGATTCACAAGTTTCGTTTCGCCATTTTCATTGTTGATTTCGCAAGCGTCGAGCAATCCCACGTGACCTCCTTTGGATCAGTGAAAAGTGAAAATTACTCGCGTCATGAACATATATGTTCATCTCAGCGCAAATCACGTTTTGCATGCTATAGAAGGAGGGGGGATCAATACTCTTCCTTTCGTGTTTTGATATCTTGTTGTTTTGCTACTCTCACTTCGGAGTTCGGATGGTGTCTAGCAACGTTGGGTACCTCGTTTCTTGTGTGTGTGAGCGAGTGGTTGCTGTTTACGATGTGTTCATATATCGCTTTGTAGTGCTGTAATGTGCAAATTAGCGGACTTTATAGCGGCTCTCTATTTTCCGTCGTTGTCTTTCGAGCAGCGCCTGTTGTTCCGGTAAAAATCGAGTTGAATGAATCGCCACAGCCCCAACGTATATCGCGCAGTGTTGACCAAGACCAAGTCAAGCAGGAATTCTGGTGAGTAATGCTTTCGTAGATTGCCTGTCTTAGTAGTGTGCTGTCCACACATAGTTGGATTCTCATAAGAGTAATTTAAATTAATCAAAACAGCTGAAGTGCCTGTAATAGATGTAACTCGGTATCCGTTCGTAGGTTTGCGCCGTTTCTAGTTGGTTGCGCGTTTAGGAACAACAAATTTATTCGAAGACGATAAGATACCGACAATGCATCACCGTACAGCAGCATTTACTCGTATCATTGTGAGCCATATTTAATTTGTTAAAAGTTGTCGTCGTATTTCTTCAAAAATAAAAGCGCAAGTCGGCGTACTTGAATTGATCTCCTTGAACTGCTTACGTCGAACGTCTGCAAATGTTGTACTTATGTGCCTTCGCGCACCATACTAGGCACAAAAGCATATCTGATTATAATAAATACTTCAAGAGGAAGTCATTCAAATACATTGTTATTTATAGCTGGTTTTCCATTCCAGGCATGGTATGTGGCTGCACGGAGGATTCCGAAAAAGAAAAACAACAACATGGCTAATAGGATCTTGCTGCCCAGGGAGTCCTGGCCGAAGAGGTGAGCTGTTAAGATCATCATAAGGTTCTGTTGTGAAGTGAGAAATTTTGTAGTAGTGCACGAATGTTAATTAGTGCACTACCTTTATAAAAAAGAAACCAGAAATGGAAAGTTATGCATGCATCATTTCATGAATTGTAATGTATCACTATTTGATATTCACATGTTTCCATTAAAGGAATGAACTACTGAACCTATATTCATATCATGGTCATGCTCTGTGTTTACCTGGAAGTCACATTTTTAAGGCTTGTCATTCTTTTGTCTAGATGAAGATTTATGTTAACCTTGTATGAAATAACAGACACGTATCAACACATGTGCAGCTTGTGCACATTAAAACCAGCCATGTAGAGACAAATGCTTGTGTTTTTTTTTTGTTTTTTTAATATTCTAGCCTATTCATGGTTGCTCTTCGCTTCTTGCAGGTTTACTCATTCCAGAAGCAAGAATTGTACAATTGTAAGGCGAATGGAAATAAATTGACATCGACTGAGATAGGTGTTCCGTCTTGGCCAGTGACTGTAGGATGGCTCCAAAAGCGTCACAACAAAGCCAATATTCATCTAGCTCTCTACAAGTAGCTAACTCCACATAGTAGCCTGCTTCACAGCAACATCAACACTACCTTGTGGGAGTACACATTACACAATATGTTGCATTGTGCTGTGGTATGATAACATACCGTTTGTCTCGCAATATGTGTATATAAATATGATAAGGGCCCGAAGGGCACAGTGCATGCCTTATACCCTGCTGAATATATATCCATACCTGGCTGCGACATTGCATATCAATGCAGGTTACAATACACATTTTCACACTTGGCCGTTATGAGACATCTTCGGCCGTAATGAGACTGCCTTCAGCCGTATTGAGACTTTGGCCGTAATGAGACACTTGGGGATTAAAGGATTATCGGCCGTATTGAGACTTTCGGCCGTATTGAGACATCGGCCGTAATGAGACTTCGGCCGTAATGAGATGCAATCCATTTGCCTGCATATGCCATATTCGGTGAACTTGGCCAATTTTTTTTTCTTGTCCTAGCTAGAATGCCGACTTAAATGAAGTGCTGAACTCATCTATGTTGAGCAGAGTTGATCCAACGCTCGCTTTCCGCATGCCACGAAACACCTCTCGTCAAGATGCTGCATTAATCCAACGAATGCGACTCGATGTGGCCTTTACAGCTCAGTGGCGTTACCGCTTGAGACAAGTTGACTCTCCCAACTGCTGCCACTGTGGTGCTCTAGAGGATCTGGCGCACATTCTTCTTCATTGCCCTCACTACCAACCTTCCCGGACCTCACTGTCCGAGTCTCTTCGTCAGCTGGACTCTCGCCCCTTCTCCCTCTCGAAATTGCTTGGTCCCTGGCCCAATCCAGCCCAGCAACGATCAGCGCTCAAAGCCCTTTTGACATTTCTGGACACCATCGGACTCCGATCGTTATTGTGAGGGGGCTCTGTATTTTGTACCCCACATCCCCACCAGCAATGGGGTAGAGTATCGCCTCTGGCGATGAACCTCCCCACTCTCCTTCTGAAAATCAAGTTGTTGTTGAACTATTTTTTTTTCTTTTGTCGCAAGTTTCGATGACTCAACGACATTACATGTATTTATACTCATAGATACAAATAACAATAGAGAGGGGAAGGAGGGGAAAGCTGTGAGAACAGCTTGTCGCAGGGGAAAATGTAAAACTGTTCAGATGCTACGCGAATCACCACGTTTTTAATTTGTTGGGCTTGTAGGGTCTGTAAGACGTTCGGGAGCTTCCGAGCACGACATCGTGCCATCGACCTCCTTCATCCAGCTGCACGATGTTGTAGTCTCAAGTTTAGTAGAGCGTTATTGGTTATATTACGTAACACTGCACGCATAGACGATGTTCTCGCTTTCACGTAAAGTTAGGAACGAAGCGTACATTCAGCCGGTATATTGAAACAGTGATGTAACTTGGACAGAAATTTACACACCACAAGCAGCCGCATGTTTCGCATTCGTTGAGCCTTTCCGCCGCTTTCATCTCGGCGGGGTATAGGTTCTTGCTAATCATTTTACCTGCTGTCTCAAGCGATAATCATGTTTAGCTACGACGTCATGTCTGAGTGATATAGTGACCCTTCGTCCAATAAATTTCGGTTTTACGGACGAAAGCATAAACTATCCTTCAGTTTCTATCCCTTTTCAGCAACGTGGAACCGGCCATGGGATCAATAATTACTGAGGGCATGCACGCCGTCATAATGTGAAACATTTGCAATATCCGCATCGGCAACTGTCCGTTTGTTTAATATATTTCAAAGGTCTAGAAGAAAATAAAGGAACCTGTTGCTTTCGTGACTCCCACAGTCTTCAGTTCGCTTTGTACATGTGTTCGAACACGCATTAAGTTTTCTACTGAAGGGCGTTAAAACTTATTCTAGTCCGTTTGGCTGCATGTCACTCATCAAGTAGAAAATTAGAGTGTCAGATGATTTTCTATAGTATCCTTCCGCCATTAAGCTCAAAACCGTTTTCTATAATATTGGAACACATAAAGCGCGTACGAAAACGAATTATCGTGGGAAACCCTAGCCGTGCACTTCAATAACGACACGCCTGTCGAATACGACTGACAAACCCAGGGTATTTTCCTCGGCTTTCCAAACGTTTTCTGTCGTGTACCATTCTTCCGTCCGCTTCACAGTGTGTCCTGCTACGTAATCCATTGTACGCATCGCATGCCAGCGTGTTAGATTCCTCCTTACCTATCGTGTTCTGTTCCACTCCGTTAATACGACAACTTCATTTTAGTGACGATCGGGGTGTTTTCATCGTTTTCTCACTTCTTGCTGATACGACCTTCGGCGTGCCATAAAGAACGACATTTGGTTCTTCTGTCCTTCCCCCACTGCATAAACTGCCATTCACCCTCATCAAACTCACAGTGCGTCCTTCTGCATCTAAGAGTGTTACATGACGGAAACGTAATGTAGATGGAGAGGCGGTAGCGCTCGCTCCAACAGGACTTGTTAGATATAGCTCGAATTGTCTTTCTGCGCAGCACATATAACGCAGTAGATAATTGTGAGTTTCGGTGCATCGTACGCTGTCCCTTTTGCGTACGTAAGAGATAGCGTTGGTGATTCTGCGCAGAACTACCACAGTATATTTATGTACGCAGAGGCGACAGCGTACGTTATACTAAGACTCACTAATAACAACAACGACTTTGTTTGATGAAGATGCTTGCGGACCGAGTTTCATCGCCACTCACTATTAACGAAGCGTAAAATAGTGCAGCTTCCAAGGTAGCATAATATTTCACACCGCAGTTATTCAACAATAGGAGCAATCCGTGGTAGTTGGTATAGGTTGATGATGACGAATAGCAGCAAGAAGACAAGGACAGGGTAGAAGTGCAGTTGTCCCGTCTACTTCTACCATGTCATTGTCCTCTTGCTGCTAGTCGTCATCATGTACAGTTATTCAACTTAGTTGTTCCTTCTCATAGCGGTAAGTATTTCTTGCTCTCCCGTATCTAAAACAAACTGCGATACCTATACTAGCATACTTTCGGAAGGGACACGGACTTCGTGCTGCCTAAAGTGCAAACTGATAGATTGCTCTACTGTCGTTCGTCCGTGCACTTTTGTTACGCCAGTAGTAGAGTACAAGCAAAGTAATGCGCATCGGCAACAACGTGTCATCACCTCGCTCGAAGTCATTCAGCATCAAGCTGCGCGTACGTACTCGCTGTCGCGTGACATCTCCACTCTTTCTTTTTCTTTTCTTAAAGCTTATCCGCTTCTAGGTAACAACACAGATATGCTCTTGTACTGCAACGCCATGCTACTCGCCGTGAATGCTACTCGCAGTCACTGTTAATATACCTCTACCCTTGCCCCCGCGCAGCAGTAATGCGGTGTTTTGTAGTACACTCTCTGGGACTCCGGAGTCAGGCAGTCATTCCGAACGGCCCAAAAGGCGCCTGTCTTCGATGCATTGTATCGAGAGATCCTTCCTGAATACATGGCGTGTCAACGGCGACACCTCAGACTGGGCTCCGGCCCGCTCGATAATGCTTATGGAGGATGCGGGCTCATATGATGCACGACCCAAATGGAGAATATCGGGTCACCCCTCGCTTACACTTTTCGTGCGGAATACGTTTGCTTCCAGGGACGGGGCCTAATGCATTTCTCGTGTATATGCGTTTTTCTGTTCAGTGCGCGGAATATTTTGCGGACGAAGAACTGCGTGCGTGTAGACGGAGGGAAGGACACTTGGCGTGACATGCGGCGAAACACGGTGGCGACGTATTGACCGTTGTACCTTCTGTTGCTGCTCTTACTTATGCGATTATTGGACGACACGTGTATCAGTCATGCCCCACTTTGTTAAAACAAGGATAGGAGCGTTTGAGGATAGGAGTTTGAGTTTGAATGTAAAAAATAAACAATAAAAAGGGGATAAATTGAATTCGTCACAGGATAGGAGTTTCTCTGGCAGCAGCGCACCGTGTCTCGAAATGTAACGCACGATGCAGCAGTGAAGTTCCTTGCGAATGTACGCTCTTGACTCTTTTTTTTTTTCATTCTCCAAAAGGCATAATAAAGCGCGGATGTTTTGCCCAGAATTTGATGCTCGGGAAGGTGTGAGCGCAATTTCGTACGGTTTTTATTCTACCGGTGCAAAGAGTGACATTTTATCCCGCGTTTCAACCCAGCCGTCGCTAACGATTATGCGTAGCGCGGGGAAACGAACATGTCATCCCCTTTCTCCATCACAACCGAGTTACATATACCTCGGAACACCTTTCGACCTGCGAAGCTCAGTTCCAATGCGTTTCGAAGCTCCGAATCTCGCTTTCTAATTGGTGATTAGTACTCGATTTCCGCCATTCTCCCTGCATATTAATCCAATAGGTGGCGTTAGATAGGGAGGTACGTGGCCCGAGGTTTATTATCGCGAAACTGAAACTTCGGGTCGCTCACCTTCTTCCGTGCTCAATTCCGCATGCTCTTGCGTGGTAGAATTGTCCTTCCCCACGTCAGTGGGAACTGGCCCACACAAGCCGGAACAACCACTGCTTTGCAAACACTTCACTGCACGGAACTAGACGCGCTATGGTC
Organism: Ornithodoros turicata; assembly: GCF_037126465.1. Lineage (NCBI taxonomy): Eukaryota > Metazoa > Arthropoda > Arachnida > Ixodida > Argasidae > Ornithodoros > Ornithodoros turicata. The sequence goes on along the minus strand of NC_088202.1, from coordinate 120,971,836 downwards.
CACTCGTGAAACTAGCATGAACGTTGAAGAGAGGTTGCGACCAGAAGGAGCCCACGCCCATTGGAAGGCGCACCGGGTTCTGCGTTTGAAAGTGGGCTACGACCGCTGGCGCCGTTTTATTCGGATGCTGGACGGGAGACGCCTGCGCGGAACGAAGCTTACCGCAGCGCCGTCTCGTGGCTCTCGCCAGCGCCAGAAATATGTTGGACGGCGCTTGGTTATCTTTTTCTTTGCTGCTGTAAATGCACATTAGGAAAATACGGAAGACACTCCTGGTGGGCAAGAGCGTTCCACTAAGTCGACTGGTTGTTATCATCATAGTGAATGACTTTAGAGGGCTCGGATATGTTAATGCAAGTTAGCCGCGGGCCTCAGCCACAAATGGAGTATCCTGGTGACAGCCGCTTGTACTATACGTTGACTAAAGTACAGAAGCGGGGAAGTTGGTAGTTCATGCTAGTGGAAGAAAACGCTTGCGGTATAATGCTAGCGCACTATCGTGTACTAGCGTACATTACTATTATGGCGATTTGCAAAAGAGACGATCTTCACAGTCTTAAGCTCTACCACTAAGAGGGCTCACAAACAAGATTTAGAAGCCTTTTACACCGCCGAAACAGAACAAGGAATCCCCTTCAGAGTCATCATAACAGAAAAAGGTTCGTGGCTAAAGGCTGTCCCTGTCTTCCTTCAACGTAAGCATTTCCTTTCAAGGTCAACAATTCTACTTCGATCAAGTCTTTCCAGGAAGAATGAAAAAAAAAAAAAAAGAATGTTGGGAAATGTTCTCCATTGACATCGAAGACATGTTCTACTCTTTCCCCAAAACACCGCTATGCAAGCCGTAAACACTCTAACACTCTCGTTTTCACGGCACTGCAAGACCAAAGTGAGTGGAAAATTTTCCGCTACGTTGATGATTTATTATTATTATTATTATTTTTTTTTTTTGATACCACACAAAGCTGGGGGAGTCAACGACGGAAATGGGGTTCGGAACGCTCTGAACATATTCCACGCGTGTGCCAGTGGAATGAAATTTACGTATGAAAGAGCTGTACAAGGAAAACTTCGATTCTTGGACCTCAACATGACTCCGACTGATAATCACATTTGTTGGATGTTTAACCCGCGCTCGAAAAGAGCATTACTACCGCACTGTTCCGCGCACACAAAATAGTGAAAAGGTCAATCGCTATGATTGCCTTCTCCACTGGCCTTGAGATATCATGCGAGCATACTGTCCAACACAGTTTTCTACAGCAAATCAGTAGATAAAAAAATAAAAATAAAAGCGGTTATCCGGAAACCATCCTCGTTGAAGTGGCTGATTGTCTGCTAAAGAAACAATAAAAAGGCTGGCAGGAAAAAAAAAAAAAAGGAAAAGGAAAGACGTAACTCAAGCCTCGTATCTCTGCCATATGTGCATACCATGACACATAACACCAAAGAAGTTGGTCTCAGACATGGGGTTCCTGTAGTCATCACAGCCCCCAATAACCTAGTTACCCTCTGCTCGGCGATTAACAAGGTGAAGAAAAAAAAGCAGGATGCACTATTAAGCATAATAAGCATATTAAGCATATTAAGCATAATAAGCATATTAAGCATGGATAGGTCGCAAACAAGGTTGCTGTCTACTCTCTTCCCTTCCCTATTTTAGACTCTTCGGAGTCCTTCTACATAGCCTAATGTATCCCGTTGTCGTGCGGCAAATCGTTTGTGGAGCAAACGCGTAGATGTGCTAACACACACTTAAGGTTTAATTGGTTCACCCCTGAAGAAAGAGCCAGGTTGGCTCCGAAACGTCGGGAAAACCGTTTCGTGGTTTCGTGGTTCGTGTTATGTCTCTCTGGTACTTGAAGTGTGTGTGTGTGTCAACAATAAACCTTCAGTGAGAGTGCGTAGTTTCCGTTGTTTGTCACTTCTCCCTTGTGTTTGCGTCCCTTTTTGCTGCGCGTACTTGCACTTGTACCATACGTGTTAGCTGAACAACGATTTTTCTGTGCGAGGTTCGTACTTTTAAGAGGATCTACTAGACTCTCCACAAATGCTCGCGCGATTAGGGAGCAAGTTTTGGAAAAATCTGCGCAGTTCCTTGTGACGTCATCCCAGAACGCAACCCTACGCTCGCAGGTAACAGATGGTGACGGCGCAGGACGACGTAAGGAACCGTGCTTTTGATTCATTCCACGAGTGGCGCGCTGTAACGATTCCAATCCTCTTACCCCATGTTTATAGTGAACCAGTATATCCCCTCGAAATATTACGACGTCTGTGGACTTCGCATTACGACACTGGTTCCTTTCCACAGCTAATGTACGCGGGCTACAAGGATCGTCGATCCAGACGCGCAACTATTTCCAAAATGTTCTCGTAATATTCTGTAGAAGAGGGATCCCAAACACGCAGCTCGCAATCACCTCTTGTGCGGCCCGAGGGCCTTTAATCACCGAAGAGGAAGTAGATGCCCTCTCAGAAATTCAATGAGTAACTATAGGAATGAAACCAGACCTTCAAGCGCTTCAAGAGGAGTTGTATTACCCTGCATTTCACTGCTGCTCCTGTCCGTGTTAGGCAGCAACTACGTGAGTGAGCACTTATATTGATTCATGAACCTGAAGTTTCGGTCACACCAATAATTGCTGTTCGAGCGCAACCACGCATGACAGCTTTGGAAAACTAACACTAGAGTTTGCAAGCTTATAGAGGCCTTTCTATGTGTCGTCCGTGACAAATTAGATAGGAACACTTATGTACAAGAGTAATTGAATTTTAACTCGTTTACAAGAGATAATATAACAGACCAGGAACCATGCAGTGTCCATAAAATCAGCTTCCTCTCTTCTCTCTGCATTGGGATGCTGAGTTCTTCTCCAGCACAGGACAAATGGACGAACTCTAACCGGACACCTTTCCATCATCATCACTTTCTCATCCCTTCCAATGAAGATATGCAACCATTCCATATCACTATCGCCATGTGCTTTTACATAAACATTTTGTAGTGACCAGCCTGATGCAAAGCAGGACCTACTTCTTCGTATTTTCCTCTACTATCATCATCATCATCGTCATCATTCCATATCCCGCACACTTTTACGTCTTACGCGAGATTACATGCACGGTCCGAAAACGCTGTCTCTAGTTTGGTTTGGCTTTGTTTGTTGGAAGAAAATGTCAAATGGAACTGCCGTCCCTCTTTCAGTCTCAGTCCTTATTATCGTGTCGGTGGTGGGATAATGGGAATACAGCCCGGGACAGTTGGAATCTCGAGGGACTAGCCTCGGATCTGTATAGCAGACGACTTTTTTATGCGACTAGTCCTATTTTACGTAACGTAACTTGCTAGAAAACAGAGTATGCTGCATTTAAAATATGGGGGTAAAAGACGTGTATCTTTGCCCCACCGTAAAAGCCAGCTTCACGTAACCTTGATATTACTTTACATAATGCGCATATATTTTCGTAGTTCGAATAGTTGGTGCGCGAGGAATCGAAAACGATTGTAACTCAACCCGGATACCGACCAAGATTGAGCTTTTGTTATCCGGTTCATGAATGCGACCAAGTCTCTTGCACAGGCTGTTGGGTCGGTACGGTTGTTTCCACGGACGAAGTCATCGTCATTCTAGTATAGGAAACGCGGCTGCAGGTATGGCGTCATTTGCTCTTTTCTGTTTCTTTTCTTTACTCGTTGACTGACATTGGTGACTCCTGCATTGGACGTAATGGGGGCGCCATGTCAGGAAGCGGATGGCCGGAAATGGCGGCAAATAGCTTCCTTTGGCTAGAAGCCCCGATGCTGGCAATTTGCTGCCCACCAGTCTCGCATAGGGGAGAACGAAAAAAGCAACGCCAACACACCGACTTATATACGATATCGCGTACTGTCCCTGAAACCCCCTAACATTTCTCCTGAACCGTGATAGCGGAAGAACCTTTCTGCAAACAGATCTGGAGAGTTGCTTTACATCTAGCGGAGGAAATTGTATTTGCAAACGCAGCGTTTCTTGGAAAGTAAGGGAGACAAATTCAGATTTCGTCTGAGTTAAGGATATGCTCCAAGTATCGTTAATGGGATTCGGAGGCATCAGGGATGAATGTGTTTTTTTTTTTGTATTCCGTGTTAGCGCCGCGATGCAACTGTGACTATGAGTGGCGTACAGACGTGGACAGATGGAGAGAGGACAGCAGGAAGGAGTGGGGGATGGTGGGGGGGGTGAATGCGTGCTGAATGACGCCAAAGACGCGACCACTTTGTTGGGCACTGCAAGTTTTTACCTTTTTTTTCTTCTTTCTTTTCCTTAGCTACGCCGTCTTCTGCTTCCTGTGTCGTGCTTCGTAATTTCGGCAAAGAACCGACGCGTGAACGAAATTAATTGATTGTTCATAAAGTGATAATTACTTAATTGGTCATAAAGTGAATTGTCATTTTAACGGGCAGTATATATGAGATGGACCAAGCAAACTCATCGACGTAACACAATGCTGCGCTACTGTTTACTACAAAATAGGAGGTATTGTTGAACAACATGTTACAGTTTATTTGCAGAAGCGTCTACTTAGATGTAGTTTTCTCCAATCGCACATTCATTGAATGGTACACAACACATTCTGCGTGACTTTCTGTTGCTCCCGTACGACTGCAGCGGGTCAGTAGGACTTGGTGTGTACCGCTCTTTTATGCTTATTTGCGTTCCAAAAACAGCGTCACCAGTCATCCTGATACCCTGCGTGTGGTTTCCAGAGGCGTCATTTGAAACCACGGGACGCTTTTAGGTAAGGAAGACACTTGTTCAACCGCCGGCGGTCGTAATATCGAGGGAGAAATGCACGTGTCCGCCTCTATTAGTGCAACAAATCTCTGTCATTGTCGGATAAGCGAATTATATTAACGAGGAGGATCTACAATGGGAGGGAATGGTTGCAGAGCAAAATGGCAAAAGATTAGCCAGTGTCATATAAACGAAGCTCGACGATACACGCAACGGGGACTCTCTCTCTCTCTCTCAGGTATATGTCTCTCGTCGTATATGATACTGAAATCTCGCTCTCCACGCACCTTCTCTTTTTTCTTCTTTCTGGATGTAGGTGGTTGAGAGCAACAGGAAAGCCTAGGCAAAGTTGGAATAAGGGTAGTGGACCATTAAAATGACGAATTGCATCGTAGTGCTGTCGGAAATAGGAGCCGTATGCAGAGACTGAGTTCCCCTATGTTCGCATTTACGTCCATTGTCGAGGCTTATAGGGAGATTTATTGCGACGGCCATTCCGAGAAATGCTCCAAGATTTTATTGCGCAAACATTTAAAGTCTCCTCTCCCGAACTAGTTGCCTCGTATTCTAGACGGCTGGAGTATGCACAGGAGGTGGTTGAACAATGGAGGAGGTCTGGGATTCCTTCTGGTGCGTTGGAAGAAAATTGAGACATGCTTGCGAAGTAGCGGTAAAGTGCGTCCGATTAACTTAAATGGTTTATGGCAGGATGTTTCGTGGTTAGGAACTGCCGTGCTGCAAGGAAGAAAAGCCATACTCTCTCCATTTTATTGCACTATGTAGCGCTTCGCAGCTCATGTGACCACTTTTGGGCAGTACACTGTGAACCATGGACGGTGCTTCAGCTCCTCACGTGACCCGTAAGAAGTGATCACGTGACCTGCTTGGAGTGGTAATACCGGAGTAGGTCGTCACAAGTTCTCCGCAGACGCTAAGCTATTCAATTTGTTAGACAAACCCCCTGTGACATGAAAAAACAAAACATATCGTGCGCCAAGTTTGAAATCCGCCCCTCGTTTGGATGTGAATGAATACACAACCGTTTATTCCACCTTGTAATCCACCTTATATTCCACCTTATATACCTAATAAATCCGTATCGGCCGATACCTTTCATTCACATAAGTTAATTTTACTTACCGCGTATCACTTCGACGCTCCGATTCTGCGTCTTTCAATCAGTAGGCTACAGCACGGTATTCACAGAGTTAAACGAGTTTGGTTTTGATACAAATGCTACCATACCTACAAACAAAGAACTGAAAAAGTTATTTTTATGAAACGGGAATTTCGCGTGGTGCAAGCCTGCACTCTTTGCATAAAATTGTATAAAGTTGTGTTCAGGTGTACAATTTGTATTATGCAAACATTTGATATCTTTGTTTCCTCCTATGGTGTATACATTTGATGGATTGTGAGGGTTGCTGCTGTACTGCTTTAGAGTCGGGGCCTTGCCAAGCTACATTGATAGGTGTTTGTCCCGCCTCCTCCACTTTGTGGAAATAAATAAATAAATAAAATAAATTTCCGGAAAACTACAGCGGAAGACCCGAATAAACTGCTGCTTCCTAGCTTTCTTCTGCAACCTAAAGGTGGGCGCTTAACATCAATCCTTGTTTGTACAAGCAGACAAACAAATAATCGTGTCTTTTCGTGCACTGCTAGCCGTGAACAATGTCCTGCGGAGCAGCCACAAGATATGCCGTAGCAGACTGCGACGCCTACTAGGTGCCCTCCCTATATCCGGTATACAGTGTGCGTGTTCAGCATAACGCGGGGCGGAAGTTCTGTCTCGTGAGCTGTTTTATGGTTTTTCTTCCACTCGAATATTCCGTGAGGACGTCGTCCGTGTGAATACACGGCAGGGGACAAACGCAGAAACCGTACGAAAGGTAGTACGCAGCGAATGAGTGAAAATATGCAGCTGAAATAGCGAAACCTAATACACAAAGTCATTTCACTTACCGCGTGAATCGTTTTTCTTCCGCCTCGTGGCGCCTGCTGTCGCCCGTAGCCGTTAATTGATTTTGAGGTATACACATGCGTTGGGGGGAGGGGGGGATATGTTTATTAGACGAAAACGGAAAAAAACGCGGAAAGGTCAGCCAAACGGGACGTCGGCTTGCTATTCCAGAAATAAGAAATAATAATAAATAAATAAAAAGAAAAGCTGAGAATTAAAGAAAGAAATAAATAGGAAGGAATAAGAAATAAATAAATAAATAAATAAAATTAAGAAATAAGAAATGAAGAAAAAGAAGTAGGGGGGAAAAAACGAAAAACTACCAGATGATGAAAGAAGGATGAGGTAGATTAAAGACAAAGATGACAAAAAAAAGATGACTAACAAACGGTGAAAGAATGATGAGATGAATCACAGAAGATGACTTTAAAAAGAAAGCATGAGGTTAATGGCGTTGGGCCTTTCTTCAAACCTGCCCGCTACGGCGTGCTATTTATATGTATGCTGACCTACCTGTACGCTTACTTTATGAATTGACTATGACACAGCGTGAATAGCTTGCACCGCGTAACAATAACACCACTCCTCAGGCTGAGCTCAATAAGGAAAGCATAAAGTCACTGGACGTGAAAAAGCATCCCCCATCCCCCTCATCCACTTTGCAGGACTACCAGGCTTAGCGCCGAAAACTGCATTGTTCTACAAAGCCCCCGTGGCTTGTTCTCAGCACCCTACCTTCTCCCCAAAAGAAACTTGTCTCTGAATGTTGGCATTCCGAAAGCTTGATTGGAAAAGCAATTAAGCCTCATTTGGAGCCGTCCCGCGGTGCCTGTCTTGTTTTTAAGCACATCTCCCGGGGAGAGGCTCGCGAGGATCGCCGGAGCTCAACGAGATGCCTTAAACTTACCGCTGATGATATATGCACGGTTTTCCATTATCAGTTGACGGAGTTTGTGTCCTCGGCTCCCATGAGACGTAACGCTATTTGCATGATTACGGTGAGTAAGGGTATTGAGAATCCCGAATAAGCATGATGCGTGATAAACGTCCCAAGGGATCGAACGCCGGGTTGATATCGGGAGAAAAATCAGTTGCATCCACTTGGAGGGATGTACGGGGTGTTACCCTATACAAGTACACCCGCGCCGGCGTGCCTTCTTCCCGCAATTACTCGATGCAAGTGGAAGGCCGTGTTGTCTACATATAAAGCTCTTAGGACATTCAATCCTGATAAATTTCGAAGTAATTGTGCAGCGCAGCACAAAGTTATAATCCGAAACGCGCGATTGCCGTATCAAAGCAATCAAGATGGCGGGGTTGCGAAGGGCAAATGAGACCCTGCTCCACAGATGGCGACGTGTCGTTTTGGCAGAGACGTCTTCGTGATTTCCGTGTCTTTCAGTAAGCAGACGATATCCGTTTCGACTGTCGTCTGCTAATTACATAGGCAATTTCATTTCTCAAGTTGTTCATTTCGCGAGCGAGATGCGACAGTTCCGCGAAACGGAAATGTAAACCACAAATAACTTCTGAACCATCGCATTCCCATCCTGCTGGCGGCATGTGCGGCACGTCGCCGTCTGCAACGTCTCAGCTGCCCTTCGCAGCATCGCCATCTTGATTATAACGCACTTCGATTACGGGAATCGCAGGTTTCGCGTTATAACTTTGCGCTGCGATGTTCTCCGAAATTTACTGGGATCGAATGCCCTTCAGAGTTTTGTATGCAGACAACACAATTGGCAAGTGGTCTCTAGTATCCTAAGCTCTGTCAAGGATTCTTCAAAGCGTTCCCCTTCGTTTTGGTTCCGTCACCCAAAGAGAAATTCCTTGTACATCAGATTCGCTTGGAATGCCCCTGAAGCTTCTCAGCAAATTTTGTGGCGTCGGCGCGATCCGCTTCGTTTGCGAATTGTAGCGTGTTACATAATTGTAGTGTGTTCCTCCCTTCTTAATTAACCCGACGTTACCAAGAAGGTTGCGGCTTGGATTTCTTCGGGCTGCGTCTTTAGATTCGTCGCAGTAGAAAAAGTTTTAACTCACTTTTCCACAATTACAAAACTTTCCAGAGGTCGCCGAAAACACCGAATTGGGTGGGCTTGGGTGGATTTGGTATACTTGTCATCGAAGCTGGTACCCAACTGCTAGTCGTCGGCCCGGTGTCATTCGGTAGATTCCATTGCTTGCTTTGCGTTCAAATCTTTACTGCTTGAACCTAGCGTTCGAAGCTTCAGACAGCAACGCTGCCACCATATCACGAGTGGGTGAACGTGGTTGTGGGTGGTATTTCCGAGCGATCTGCCTGCGTGATTTCTTCACTGACTTCATCTTCTTCCTCCTCACACGGAAATGGCGTGAGACTTCGCTCTGAAGACAACAAAGCGCGTGCTTGACACGTTGCACGTCTTCGCCTTTCTCTAACTTAGATACATTTTAAAACCCACATTACAGTTGTCACATGATGGGTCTGGAACGTGTAGAAAATATCAGGTTAGATTGCTTTCCGTGGGATAACGTCATCCTATAGAACTGTCATGGCGAGCACAGTTCAAGGTCGGCTGCCAGGAGAAAGCACTCAAGGGTGAGATTGGAAGGGTGGCGCTATCTTAAAAATTTGAATCGTTGGCTGTACAATGCCGAGTGGAAAGAGCCGATTTGTCCGGAACTCGTTCGAAACTCACTCAATGTGATTAATTCAATCCCTCCCTTTTATTTCATATTTTTTTGCCAACATCAACATATCCCAGTCTCCATAAGAAACCTGAGCTTGGGCACTAGGAAGAACGACAGACACAAGCTCAGGTTTCCTCATCTATGGAATTCATGCGCCAGCTTGCCTACACTTACGCTGCATTATCTCTTTTTTACTGTCTTTCACAGCCTGCTAGAAATGTTTAGTCACGGGAAAACATTGGAAACCATGAAGACACATTGGCGTGATTTTTTATATGTCTGTTTTTCTTTCTTCCCATAGCAACGCTGTTAACTTGGACTTGGTGCTGCTGCTATTGCTGTACGTTTCGTTTGATGAAAAATATTCAGATTTGGCGACTAGCTAACCGCAATGCAACGAAGTCAACAGGTCCTGCCCAACCAATTAGTAGCCTCTCCCGTGCAACCCATGGGCGGTCTTCTTCCGCACTGGCGCACGGGCCCAGCACACAGATACATTCAACGCTTGCGTGGTTAAGCTTAGTTTTCGCCGATTGCGTTTAAATACAGCTACAGCATTTGTGTAGATATTGATATGCAGTGAACTCTAATTAACGTCGTTTATGGAAACTGTAGAGAAATTCAAACCAGGAAAATTGATATATATATTTATTTATTTATTTTTTATTTATTTAAAGTACCCCAAAGGCTCATAAGAGCGCTACATGGGGGAGTAGGATGATACAAGCATGTCAACAACACAAAGACGATGAAAAAAAGTACAAAACACTGAACCAGTCATATTGCCTGGCTGGCACGAAAAGTAGAGCATACAATAGAAAACCATAATAGTACATTATAAAAGGAATACAGACATCAAACGGAAAGTTGGCCACGGAAATTATCCTAGTCAACGAGCTCAGCTAGGTCAGAGGGAAGGTCGTTCCAGTTAATTGCGGTTCGACAAAAAAAAATGATTTCGCAAAGGTGTCTGTTCGACATTGAAAACGATTTACTTTGCAACGATGGTCGAAACGTGGGAATATAACTGTAGAGCGGGTAAGCGGAGAAATGTTGCTGTGGGATACTGTGGACGAACCTGTGATAAAGTGACAACCTGGCGACGGTTCGGCGACCGGCCAGGCTAGGGAGCTCAAGTAGCTGTTTAATTGCCGTTACCGAAGAACTTCGGGAGTAGTCGCTGACAATGAAACGAGCTGCTCTGTTCTGGACAGCCTCTAAAGCAGAGCACAAGTACCGCTGAGGGGGATCCCAGATAGCTGAACCATACTCCAATTTGGATCTAACTAGAGAACGCATGCTAATTTTCGGATACCTTGTGGGGCCGACTTAAGGTGACCTCTAATGTACCCCAGGAAGCGATTAGCATTCTTAATTATTGATTCGATGTGTTTGTTCCAAGTTAAATCCTGGGAAAGATGAATACCGAGATATTTGTAAGAGTCGACCCTGACAAGAACGTAGCTGTCAAGCGAATAAGGAAATGAAAACATTTGGTTAGGACTGTGACGAAGAAAAGAAATGAGGTTACATTTATCAAGATTAAGAGGCATGTCCCAAGTCAGGCACCAGGAGTGAATTAGATGTCATATTGTAATGCAATCTGGTCAGCAGGTGATGAGATTTTCCTATAGATTACACAGTCATTGGTGAAAAGACGTATAGTGGAGGAAATGTTCTTAGGGAGATCATTGATGAAGATTAGGAAAAAAGGGGACCAAGTACCGAGCCCTGAGGGATACCAGACGTCACAGCAAAGGAGGAAGAAGGACAGTCGTTGCACATTACAAATGAGGAACGGTTAGTGAGAAACTCGTGGATCCAGTTGTAAAACTAAGGGTCAATATGTGTCGCGGTGATCTTTTCGAGAAGGTAATGGTGAGGTACCTTGTCAAACACCTTGCAAAACTCTAGAAAAATGGCGTCAGTTTGTGAGCGGGTATCCGCATTCATGAAGAGGTCGTGAAGAAAGCATGCAAGCTGTTTCTCGCACGACCGTTGTCTGCGGAAGCCATGTTGTAGCGGGTAAAAAAAAAGTTGCTCTCCTCTAAAAACTGCGCAACGTGAGAGTAAATAATGTGCTCCAATAATTTACAACAGGCACTGGTCAGCGAGATCGACCGGTAGTTACTGGCAACTAAGCTGTCGCCTGACTTAAAGACTGGAACAATCTTCCCTACTTTCCAATCATTCGGCAGCACAGACTCCTGTATGGATTGGGAGAATATGTAGGAAAGGAAGACACTCGAAATTTCCTTTGTCATGCGTAGAACTTTAGTATTGACGTCATCAGGCCCTGAACTCGTGGATGGCTTCAAAGATTCAATTAATTTACAAATGCCCGGGGCACTGATGCTGCCTAGGTCTGCACAAAAATGAAGGGGAGTATACTCGCAATGGTCTTCGTGACTAGTAGCGAAAACCGATGCAAAATGTGTTGCGAAAAAATAAGAGTTGCAGAGTTGCAAAGTTGCAATAAGTTGCAAAAATAAGAAAGCGGCCATGTTAGAAGATACCAGGTTCCCACTGGAGTCAGCTATACGGATTATGTTATCTTTTCGGGGGGATATCTCCTGCCAGAACCTTCTTGGGTTATTGATTAGCAGAGAGGTAAGTCACGATTGAAATATTTGTTCTTAGCTTTCCTCAGCGCAGATTTATAAGAACTAGTGCACAAATTGTACTCCCTCCAAGAATTAGAACAGTTAGAGCTCTTAGCCTTCCTAAATAGTCGCTTTTTCTTATTACGCAGTGCCCTGACTTCGTTATCAAACCAGGCCGATTTTGGATGGCGTCTTATACGTAATCTAGGAACATGTAATTTTGTAAGGCGGTTGAGGGTGTCACGGAAAAGGCACCAGTTATCGTTAACAGACCTCTCATAGAAACCCAAAACAAAAGCATCATGGAACATACGTAGACCATCGTTAATCGCGTCAAAGTTTGCGCGTTTGTAATCTCTGATTACCTTCGTTGAAGTGCCCCTATGACGGGTAGGAGTGCTCGATTTTAACAAGAAATGTATGAGCTTGTGGTCACTCAACCCATCAAAAACAGAAAGCGATGGCACGTCATCAGGATGCGAAGCAAAAACTAAATCAAGTACAGCTTCCGAAGAAGATGTAATTCGCGTAGCAACAGACACAAGTTGCTCTAAGTTGAACGTTAGAGACAGGTCAACCAATGCGGCACCACTAGCAGATGAGCGAGCTCTCACACTGATCCAATCTACATGAGGATAATTGAAATCACCGAGCAGAATTAAGTGATGACATGAAAACTTGCTGACAATATACGATAAGGAATCGTGTATAGGGACTGTACAAATGAGTCAGGGGTACCAGGTGGTCTGTAGCACACGCCAATAAGAAGATTAGGATACACTTGTGACAATGACACCCATACAGATTCTATTTCAACGCTAACTTCAATATGGGTGGGCGACAGTGTTTTCTTTTACTGCAATTAGTACACCACCTCCTCTCCTTCCTTCTCTATGACATTTAAATATATGGTAATCGGCAAAACATGGGTTAAGCTCAGCATTACAGACATCAGACGATAACCACGTCTCAGTTAAAATAACAATGTCCGAGGAGCAGTCATACAATAGGCTACACAGGGCGTCAAGTTTGGGCATGACGCTTCTAATGTTCGTATAGAGCACAGAGAGCGATGGCACTGTTTCAGTGATGACAACGGGTGGAACAACATGAACATTATTTTGCTACGATGGAGTTTCTTTAACACAAGATTCTTCCTGGTTATAATAGTAGCTCCTGGATTCGATGACTAGCTTGTCGTACCTCAGTTTGAATGGAACAGCCTAGCTGTTGCCAAACTCGACCGGTTTCTGCCGGACGAGTCGAGTAGCGGCAGAAAAATCATTGGAAATTCTTAGGTTCGTTCCCTTAAGAGCATGACTGGATACGAGTACCTTGTCTTTGAGTTTAAAAGAACAAAACTTTGCAACAATGGGGCGGACCTTATTGGCATGATAAGAACCTATGCGATGTACACGTTCAAAATCCGACGGTGAACACTGGATACCAAGTTTACTGTTACACAGATCGATGACCTTCAATTCGGACTGAGACCGTGTTTCTCCAGCTACGTCAGATAGCCCATAAAAAATAAGGTTAGATCTTCGAGAACGATCCTCAAGGTCCCTCACGCGTGTTGAGGTGGCACTGTGGGATAGCCGACTCTCAGAAATGTCCGTTTGAATGCTGTTCAGAATGTCTGATTGAGTGCTCTTAAACTCTGACAAGTCTTTCTCAACTGAGTTCAGCTTAGAGGATAGGGCAGATAGGGCTTCATCGGTGGATTGCTGTCTTTGTTGGAGTGATTTCACATCGGACATTAATGTGGTTACATTGGTATCTAGTCTAGACAGTACTTCCAACGCAGTGGCTAGTTGTTCTTCCTGAGCCTTTGTCATCTGGCCAGGATTTGTTTCGACATCACCAGATAGTAGAACCGGTAACCACACGCTGTTGGATCGAGGCACATGAGGGTTGCCGAGCACTGGGGCTATCAGCAGCTGTAATGCAATGAAGAACGGATGAGGCATACTGCCGGAACCGCCGCTGCCGTTCCCACTGAAGTCAAAGTCGATATATATATATATATATATATATATATATATATATATATATATATACGAAGTCGATATAAATACTCTGTCAGGTTCGATCGTATGTACCAGGAAGTTGCAAAAGTCGAGTTTACGGTAGTTCATCATATCCTCCAAACGCCCATTTCCACCGACATCCCAATTCAACCAAAAGCTCTTTTCCTCCAAAAAAATATTCGGAGGTTCTGGGCTTTCGGTTGATCTGGGCATGCGGGTGGCAGTGACCCATATCCCCCAAATGATATTTTCATCCAAGCGCCCAGAACCACCGAAAGCGGGATACTTCAAAGGACACGCGTCCACCGTTTAATAGGGAGAGGAGGAAGGGTGAGCGGTTCCCAAGTATGCGGGAATTCGATGTACAGCTCGAGACAGAGTTAACTGGAACGCCACTTCGACTGTCAGAGCTAAACTCGGGGAGAGAGCAACCCTAGCGGCTCTTACGAGAAATAAAGGCAAATAGTGTTCCGACTGTCCCACTGTTGCTGTGTTGCTGTGGAGGTGTAAGCCTTGCCATGAGCTATTGACTCGGCATTGGCCTTAGCTGTGGTTATCATCGCGATGTTTGTTTGTGTTTGCGGCGATTATGCGAAGGTGTATGCCGGCTGATATCGCACGGATACGATGCCTTTATCTCATTGATACACGCGAAAGTGGTCGCGTTCGCTCAGTGGGGCATTTTCAGATTTGTGATAAAACAAATGATGCACGGGGTCTAGTGGAAAATTTATTGGAGTTACTGTCTACCTTTGCGCGTATTAAAGAGATAACAGCATCGTATCAGCGTGATATCGGCCAGCATACACCTTTACATAATCGTCTCAAACCCAAACAAACATCGCGATGATAACCACCGTTGAGAGTAATGCCGAGTCAACAACTCATGCCAAGGCGGACACCCTCGCAGCATCGTGGCGAGTGGTGGTCATTTGGTGGCAACCTTTTTTTTTGCCAGATTCCGAGCAGTCAAGCAATATTGCATGTTCGCGTGGCACTTTCCGTGCGCCCGGAATTTCCCAGCTATTACTTTTTTCGTCCGGTCTCGAAACGATCGAGCAGCGGGTCGCCCAACTATAACGGTGTCGTCAAATCCGCACTGCAACGGTGGATCTCATTGGACCGCACGTCGAAGTTCACGTTATTTAGCAGACGACAGAACCCGAAGACAGGCGACCGCGATGGCCCTAGCGTGATCCAAGTGTACGAATTCTGCCCTGATTCAAAAAGGATGAGGCGAGCCTGATCCTAAAACCGCCAGATCCCTTCCACTCATGTTCGGGTGGCTACTGTCACATGATCCAGCTCCGGAGCCGACCTAGCAATTTTCGAGCGCCAGGCAGTGTTGTAATTAAATGACCACCACAATTCGCCATAAGTAGGACAGTGGAAACATTATTTCCCTTTATTTCTCCTAAGCGCCGCTAGGGTGATTCTCTTCCCGATTCAGCGGTCGAAGTGGCGTTCCAGTTAACTCTGCTTCGAGCTGTACTTCCTTCAACTCGCCAGAAAGGGTCACGTGGGTTCCTGACTGCTGCTCATCCGGTGCTCAAAATGTTCTGTAGCATGAGGTATGCGGTCCGTTGATTTGCACAGCTTCTCTTGTTCCCCTGCTTACTAATAATTCTCCTTAGAGATGTAACATATATGACTAATATAAATATGAGAGCTGATGCACGAGATCTATATTAAAGAAGCTTGATCGTAGTTGGATAGAAATGACACGACACTCGGTGTGTACAAATGAGATCGCGTTCAAGAAGTGATCTGAACGAAGAGGTATCCCGAAAATGAATTTTATTGGTATGCACGTTGCTGACGGGAGAAGCACTATCTTCGGAAGGTCATGGAAGTCCGCGTGATGATTCACGGAAAAAGAACATGGTGGGAGTGGTATGTTCTGTGGCTGGAACATTTTGCGGGACGGCGGAAAACAAACAAAACTCAAGCGCCTTCAGAGGAGATCGACAGTTCAGGCGATATGTTGGTTTCATGCATTCGTACTGTTTGCAGCTTTTCCTAGGGGTTGTTTCAGCCGGTTAATAGAGTGTTTTCTGGACGTCTGAACTGCATTAACAGAACGCATAAAAAAAAGTAAAGGAGGAGGTCCTTTTTGTAACCTTCTTCGAGACCTGTGAAGTGGGCGCTTTGTTACTATATTTGCTTTCCACTATGATGACCTACACAGTGCCTGGAGCCCGGTCACTCACACGGAAAAATATCTCTCTGTTCGGATCGGATCATTTTTTGAATGCGATCGACATCAATAATTACCAGTTTCACAGAACGGTACTTACCTGATTGGGAAGCTGGAATTATACGAGGCACACGGAGACACTTACTATCATGGTTTACGATTGCTTTTCCTCTCGGTCAGCGTAACTTAGCGGCAAACTTCAAAGAAAACTTGTAGACTCTCTCCATAGATGGTGCTGCCCGTCCCCGTAGTCCGCGTGCTCGTCTCCAGCAACTTCATCTTCCCGAGTGTGTTGTCGGAAAAAGGGGGCAGCCCACACGTCCCCAAGGACGTATGCCAAGCGGATATCAGTTAAAAGGTCACATAAGTACTGAGCCAACATTTATTTGTCACCCGAGATACTATCCAGAAAACTCCTCAAAGTCCAAAACGTTCAACCACGTTCAACCATTCAACTTGCCCACAGCGTCCATATGCTGGGAGGTGCATCATTATTTATCTGTTGCGGTCTGCAACGGACAAAAGAGACGTGGTTAATATGATAGCCAAATGTGGGGAGGGTGGGTGGGACCATGATAGTAAGTGTCTCCGTGTGCCTCGTATAATTCCAGCTTCCCAATCAGGTAAGTACCGTTCTGTGAAACTGGTAATTATACTTCGGCCCCCGTCGACACTTACTATCATGGTTTACGATTGCTTGTTCAAAGCCAGAACCTTCCGTCCAAAGTCGGCCCGTGGGTTAGACGGTCTATTATAAAACCGATTAAATGTGGAGGTGGATGTCCAGTCCGCGGCTTCAAGAATTTGGTCGTCTGTGACGCCCAGTTGAGCCGCTTTTGATGTGGAGGCACCTCGAGTCGAGTGCGCTGAGAAGTAGGTAGTGTCAATGCCCGCCTGTGCCAAGGTGCGTTTAATCCAATTAGCAATTGTGTTTTTGGATGCCCCTCGGAACGGCTTCTGGGTCGTGATGAACAAACGAGACGTATTTGATCGAAGGGGGGCAGTTTTTTGGAGGTAAGTCACTGCACACTGGATTGGACATATAACATCGTTATCAGGAAAGGAGGGGATGAACAGACTAGGACGGGAGTTACCCGGCCTTGATGTCTTCCTCAAGCCCTCTAAAGCCCATTCCCAACCATCGGGAGCTCGTTTGATGCCAGAGATCGGCAGCAGGCTGAGGTCTGAAGACCTCGAAGCAGAAACCAGGGCAAAAAGTGTCGCCAGCTTATAACTTAGCTGTCGCAGCGAAATGTCAGAATTTGGGCCTAATTGAGTCAGGAAGGACGTGACTCGGTCAACAGACCAAGTGAAAGAATATCGGGGCGTTGGAGGGCACGAGTTAAAAATGCCACGCAGAAGGCGAGAAACTGCTGGATGTTCACCGATCGAAACTCCTTGAACCGGTGGAAGAAACTGCGATAGGGTGGATCTATAACAGCACACAGTGCGATAAGCTAAGCCATTCTGGGAATGAAGGGAAGCTAAGAAATTCAGAACTTGAGCTAAAGACGGAGAAAATGGATCAATGTGCCGTTCGCCACACCAGCGCATCCATTTTCTCCAGCAGGAAGCATACGCTGATTGTGTCTGCTTCCTCCAGGAAGCCCTGAGGAGGCGAGTTGTGTCTTCCGAAAGCGCGTCAACAGCTTCGGGTGGCTTGTCACCTTCCAGGCTGCTAGAGTTAGGCTCCCTGTTTTCGTGAGCGGGTGGGGATGGAGGTCCTGATCTTGGAGAAGGCCTGTTGACGCCGGTAGGAGGCGAGGGTGGTCGCAAGCGTGTTGTAGCAGAAGGGGATACCATGGCTGTGTCGGCCACACTGGGGCTATTATGACCAAAGTCGATGGTACTTCGCGTAGTTTGAGAAGGCACTTCCCTACCAAACAGAACGGCGGGAACGCGTATAGACCTTGTTTGTCCCATGTCTGAGTCAGAGCGTCGATCCCCGCCGAATAAGGGTCGGGTTTCAAACTGATGTAATGAGGAACCTGGAAGTTGGAACAACCTGCGAACAGGTGCGTTGTAAAGGGGCCCGATAGGTGTGATATATTCTCGAATACTTCCGGCAGGAGTTTCCAACTGCTGGAATCCCGGAACGTCCGTGACGCCCAGTCCGCCTGAACATTCCGAGCTCCTGGAAGGTGCCTTGCGTGAACCGAGATGCCCTGCTTCAGACACCAGTCCCACAGACTCTTCGCTACTGCACATAGATGCCTTGACCGTAGACTGCCTTGTCTGTTTATGGCTGCAATCGCTGGAAATCCCAGATTTTCGAGGGTCGAGACAGTCAAGTGAAGCTGAGCCAGGAGTGTTTGGGGCTCCTGATGCAGTAGCAAAATGTTGTCCAGATATATGACCATACGAATTCCCTGGGCTCTCAGAAAAGCCACAACCGGTTTCAGCAATTTGGTGAAAACTCTGGGAGCCGATCTGAGGCCGAACGGTAGAGCAGTCCACTGAAAAAGACTGGACTTCCAGTTGAAACACAGCCACGGCCGGTCCAGCGGGTGAATCGGTACAGCGAGGTATGCATCCGCCAGGTCTATCCTCACCATGTAATCCTTCGGCTGTATGAGAGGGCGGAGTGAAAACAAGCCCTCCATCTTGAAGTGCTCGTGGCGGACGTATCGATTCAGGGCTTTCAGATTTATTATCGGTCGTACCCCTCCGTCCTTCTTGAGGATAGTGAAGAAAGGGGACAGACACTTCACCTGGCCCCGATGAATGGGTGCGACACCACTTTTCTGCAACAATGCTTCCACTGCCTTCTCTCCCTGGGGAGAGGTCGACGGGAAAAACGCGAGAGGTTGAATCATGGGCTCGGGTGGCGTTTCGAATTCTAATCGGTACCCCTGCACTGCCTGTAACACCCATGGGTCCGAAGTGATGCTTTTCCAAAACGGGACACATGCTGCTAATTTCCCTGCACCACGGTGAAAGGGAAAAAATGTACTTACAGCCAGGCTCTGCTGCCGCACCCCTCGCTCCCGAGCTGCGAAGTGAGGGGCGTTGTCGAAAGGGCTGTGGCCCGGCTGCGGAAGGGGCCCGACCTCTTCCACCAGAACGGCTGGTTGGCTGTTCCCAACGAGGCACCTTCGATGGTGGTTCGTCGAAGGACCGGCTGAATGGCGTAGAACTCGATTTAAGAGCTTCCACGGCTTTCGCTTGCTTTAGAATTCTGTCGAAAACGCCATCAGCGAACAGGAAACGCCGCCCGAATACAGCACCGTCGTCCGGCTCCTGAGGTATTACAGACCGCAAGCGGGCAGGTAGTTGAGAGACGAGGAAGCGTCGGCGTTCTTCGGACAGGAGGTCAAAGGTATGTCCGAGATGTACGACTGCTGCTGCCACCCGATCGGCTACTTCCTTTCTTGCATCAACAACTGGTACACCGGACGAAACTTCCAATCACGGAGGGCCCGAAATGACTCCCCGAAAACATAGAT
This sequence comes from Ornithodoros turicata, assembly GCF_037126465.1. NCBI lineage: Eukaryota > Metazoa > Arthropoda > Arachnida > Ixodida > Argasidae > Ornithodoros > Ornithodoros turicata. The sequence continues at coordinate 120,952,146 of NC_088202.1, read as the reverse complement.
CTAAAATGTCGATGAGTGGAGCCATTACCCAGGATAAGGTGCCTTGGACATCCCTGAGAGCAGTGTCCCGACGAAACTAAGCCCGTATTTATTAGCTCCGAGTTAAGTTTGGGCACTCGGAGACATGCCAAGTCTGGCAATTTGAACAATTCTCTGGCTCGTCTTCGACGTTCGACTCTAGACTCCCCGGCCCAGTTACTGTGGATGAATTCTTCGATTGCTCGGGAACACTGCCGCTGAGTAGAATCCGAAGATGCACCCAACCAACTTGGTGTAGATGTGTCATCTGCCATGTAGGCGACAGGAGCTGACTCTGTAGTCACCTGGTTCCCCAGCGGTATTGTAGCCGCAGGGACGGAGAGCCCCGAGTGAGGGCCTTCCGAAGTCAAGGGGTTGGGCTCCTCCTCCTGAGCCGATCGCTCATCCTCAAAGCGGGGATCCCATTCAGAGGGATAGTCCCCAGATGGATCTGGTCTGCCTTGTTCAGAGAGAGTGACTTCCGTCTCCGCCCTCGGAGGGAATTGTTCCAGGATGTGATTTACAGCTGGGGTGAGTCCGGCCAGGATGGCTTCTAATGCAGTGAGTCGTTCCTCAAGTGCCATTGCGTGGAGAGGACGCAACCTAAAGGTAACCGCAAGGAGCAATGAAGAATTAGATTAGTAAGCATTGACTGGTCCCGACGGACCTAAGGCCACGACGGACCTAGCGTTCTAGGTCGCAACGGACCTAAGGGTTGCGGGTCACAGCGGACCTGAGTGTTCTAGGTCAAAACGGACCTGAGGATTTTAGGCCACGGCGGACCTATGGGTTCTAGGCCACTGCGGACCTATGGGTTCTAGGCCACGGCGGACCTATGGGTTCTAGGCCACGACGGACCTATGGGTTCTAGGCCACGACGGGCCTATGGGTTCTAGGCCACGACGGGCCTATGGGTTCTAGGCCACGACGGACCTATGGGTTCTAGGCCACGGCGGACCTATGGGTTCTAGGCCACGACGGACCTGAGAGTTTTAGGTCACGATGGACCTGAGAGTTTTAGGTCACGATGGACCTGTTGGTTGTAGGTCACGATGGACCTGTGAGCTCTAGGTCACGACGGACCTAAGGCCACGACGGACCTAGCGTTCTAGGTCGCAACGGACCTAAGGGTTGCGGGTCACAGCGGACCTGAGTGTTCAAGGTCACAACGGACCTGAGGATTTTAGGCCACGGCGGACCTATGGGTTCTAGGCCACGGCGGACCTATGGGTTCTAGGCCACGATGGACCTATGGGTTCTAGGCCACGGCGGACCTATGGGTTCTAGGCCACGACGGACCTGAGAGTTTTAGGTCACGATGGACCTGTGGGTTGTAGGTCACGATGGACCTGTGAGTTCTAGGTCACGACGGACCTAAGGCCACGACGCACCTAGCGTTCTAGGTCGCAACGGACCTAAGGGTTGCGGGTCACAACGGACTTGAGTGTTCTAGGTCATAACGGACCTGAGGGTTTTAGGCCACGACGGACCTAACGGTTTTAGTCCACGCCGGACCTAAGGTTCCAGGTCCCAACGGCTTAAGTATGATAGCCCACCAAAAGCAGTCCTAGATTAATGTAGAGATTAAACCTACTAAGGGTAGGAAGGGACAACTTACCTGAACTAACAAAACAAGGAGAGAGAGAGATGTTCGAATTAGCGAACGAAAACCACGTTGCCGCTTAGCCACGCAAACGAGGGAAGATGAAGTTGCTGGAGACGAGCACGCGGACTACGGGGACGGGCAGCACCATCTATGGAGAGAGTCTACAAGTTTTCTTTGAAGTTTGCCGCTAAGTTACGCTGACCGAGAGGAAAAGCAATCGTAAACCATGATAGTAAGTGTCGACGGGGGCCGAAGTATAATACCTTTCCTTTGCAAACTTCACTTCTGACTCAGTTGCAAGATTGGATTCCCGCACACCCAAAAACAGCTCAGCCTTCCTCCTCTCCTTGACAAATAGAGGAATCGTGTCCTTTCAAGTATCCCGCTATCGGTGGTTCTGGGCGCTCGGATGAAAAGAGCTTTTGGGGGATATGGGTCACTGCCACCCGCGTGCCCAGATCAACCGAAAGCCCAGAACCTCCGAACATTTTTTTGGATGAAATGAGCTTTTGGTTGATTTGGGACGTCGGTGGAAATGGGCATTTGGAAGATATGAGGCCTAACCGAGTTGATACCCCTGCGGTTTCAGTGTTCATAGAAGACCGTGAGAGTCAGCCATCATTCATGTGCGCTCGTTTTCACTGTTCTGTTAAGTACAGAATGGTTAGGCCCCACACCCTCCAAATGCCCATTTCCACCGACGTCCCAAATCAACCAAAATCTCATTTCATCCGAAAAAATGTTCGGAGGTCCTAGGCTTTCGGTTGATCTGGGCACGCGGGTGGCAGCGACCCATATCCCCCAAATGCTCTTTTCATCCGAGCGCTCAGAACCACCGAAAGCGGGATACTTGAAAGGACACGCTACCCCTGTTTGTCAGGGAGAAGAGGAAGGGTGAGCGGCTCTTGGGTGTGCGGGAATCCAATGTACTTCCTGCAACTGACCCTCAAGTGAAATTTGCCAAGGAGAGGTATTATTGATGTCGATCGCGTTCAAGAAGTGATCCGATCCGAATAGAGCGATATTTTCTATGTGAGCGACTGGAGTCCAGGCACTGTGTAGGTCATCATGGTGGGAAACGAATAGTAACAAAGTGCCCACGGCACAGGTCCCGAAACAGGTTACAAAAAGGACCCCCTCCTTTACTTTTCTTTAATGCCTTCTGTTAATACAGTTCAGACGTTCATAAAACACTCTATTAACCGGCTGAAACAACCCCTACAAAAAGCTTGCAAGCAGTATGAATGCATGAAACCCACATATCGTCTGAACTGTCAATCTCCTCAGAAGGCGCTTGAGGTTTCTGTGTTTCCCCCCGTCCCGCTATGTGTTCCAGCCACAGAACATACCATTCCCACCGTGTTCTTTTTCCATGCCTAATGACGCGCACCTCCATGAGCTTCCGAAGATAGTGCTTCTCCCGTCATCCAACGTGCATACGAATAAAATTCATTTTCTAAATATCTCTCTGTTCGGATCACTTCTTGAGCACGACCGCATTTGTACACACCGAGTGTCGTGTAATTTCTACTCACCCAAGCTCAGGCTTCTTTAATATAGATTCCATGCATCAGCTCTCATTTTTATATCAATCATATCTGTTACATCTAGCGGAGATCCAGATACTAGATCTCTAAGGAGAATTATTAAGCACGGGAACAAAAGAAGCTGTAGAAGTCAGCGGACCGCATACATCACGTTACAGAACATTTCGAGCACCGGATGAGCAGCACCCAGGGACCACGTGACGGCTAGGGTCACGTGACCCTCTGGTGAATTGCAGGAAGTACAGTTCGAGGCAGAGTTAACTGGAACGCGTCTTCAACCGCCGAATCGGGAAGAGAGCCACCCTAACGGTGCTTAAGAAAAATACCAGGAAATAATGTTTCGACTGCCCTGCTTATGGCGAATTCGGGTGGTCATTTTATGGCAACACGGCCTAGCGCTCGGAAATTGCTAGGTCGGCTCCCGAGCTGGATCACATGACATTTGCCAGGGATCTCGCGGTTTTAGGATCAGGATCAGGCTCGCCTCATCCCTTTTGAATCAGGGTAGAGTTCGTACACTTAGATCAAGCTAGAAGCATCGCTGTCGCCCGTCTTCGGGTTCCGTCGTCTGCTAAGTTACGTGAACTTCGGCGTGCGGGCCAATGAGGGCACTCGTCACAGCTGCAGTGCGGATTTGACGACACCGGATATAGTTGCGCAACCCACTGCTCGATCGTTTCGACACCGCGCGAAAAAAGTGCTAGCTGGCAAATTCTGGGCGCTCGGAAAGCGCCACGCGAACATGCGAGATTACTCTGCTTCGACTAAGCGAACATGACTGCTCGTGATCTGGAAAAAAAGTTGCCACGAAATGACAATCCGAATTCGCCATTATGCTGCGAGGGTGTCCGCCTTGGAATGACTTGTTGGCTCGGCATTACGCTCAACTGTGGTTGTCATCGCGAAGTTTGTTTGGGTTTGAGGTGGTTATGTAAATATGTATGCTGACCGATATCACACGGATGCGATGCTGTTATCTCATTAACACACAAAGGTGGACACCAAATCCAATAAATTTGCCACTAGACTTCGTGCATCCCCATTTGTTTCATCACAATTCTGAAAATGCCCCACTGAGCGAACGCGACCACCTTTGCGTGTATCAATGACATAAAGTAATCGCATCCGTGCGGTATCAGCCGGCATACACCTTCACATAATCGCCGCAAACACAAACAAACATCGCGATGATAACCACAGCTGAGGGTAATGCCGAGTCAACAGCTCATGGCAAGGCCGACGCTTCCGCAGCAACAGTGGGAGAGTCAAACACTATTTGCCTTTATTTCGCGTAAGAGCTGCTAGGGTTGCTCTCTGCTCGATTTCAGCTGCGCCAGTCGAAGTGGCGTTCCAGTTAACTCTGCTTCGAGCTGTACATAGGATTCCCGCGCACTTAGGAACCGCTCACCCTTCCTCCTTTCCCTGTTAAACAAGGGAAGCGTGTCCTTTCAAGTATCCCGGTTTCGGTGGTTCTGGGCGCTCGGATGAAAAGAGCATTTGGGGGATATGGGTCAATGCCACCCGCGTGCCCAGATCAACCGAAAGCCCAGAACCTCCGAATATTTTTTCGGAGGAAATGAGCTTTTGGTTGGTTTGAGACGTCGGTAGAAATGGGCGTTTGGAGGATATGAGCTGCTACAACAGAATTTCGGGAACACGGACTTCCACTAAGACGGCTTATGGTTCTAGGCCCTGGCGTGATTGACCATTTGAGAGAAAACACTTTCGTGAATACTTGAAGGGTCTAAAGTTGGGCCTGTTCGTACATGGCTGAACACCAGCGGTAAGAAAACTCGCATCTGTCCCTGTTTTTTAACGCTGATGTTTCATTCAATCTGTGAATACGGCTTCATCTAATGTAACGTGCGCCAACATTAACAATGTCATCCAACCCATGTGACTTAACCCACTCAAAGAATCGCGTGGCTGCCACATTTGTTCGCTACGTTGTTCCATCGTGGGCAAGGACAGCAGTGAAAACACCATTGTCGGGGGTGTTGTAGTTCTTAAAATATGTGTTCTCACCGTATTGGCTCGTACGGCGCTGTTGTAAGACAAGCCGACTGGAATAACAAGAAAATCGATATTCATTGGGTCCTACATTACTGCAGAGCACGGCGCCGAACCCCATACGAAACTTCGCCCGGTCACAGGATCCTACGCAGTGCATATTCGAATGAAAACTTGAGAGTGAAGCGTATACTTTCCTGAGTGATTTATTCCGGCGATCGGTCTTCCGAACCCTAAGAGCTCTCCACCCCCTCAATAGCTGATCGGATTGCAGCCCAATTGGAGGCCTTCTCCCCCTGCTGTGCGTTGATGGGCATCTCTACTACATTGCCGACAACTTCCGCGAAAGAGGATTCTGTTTGGCCTACTCCATCAGTCGTCGTAAATTGTAATGGTTTATTGATATTTTCTTAGTATTTGCAATGAATGCGTGGTTCTATTCTTGTTAGCAACAAAGTAATAGCTGGTTACGTGGACTGTGGAAAGTTTGGGACACAGACAGCCCACCTTTCTCTTTAGTCAATCGGTACTTTCGCGTAAATTTGAATAAAATGATTCTCGTCGCCTAGTTATGATGGTTCCGCGTTTTCGGCGTTTCTTCCCAGAGAGATTCGGCGGGCGTTTTTCGATATTTATACGTTTCGTCAAATTCTGATGTTTTCGGCGTTTCAAAGCGTTTACGCCACAAATCTGCAGCTATAATGACTAGGGAGAAGGACTATGGAGGGTGAGCAACTTGGTAGGAGGACTTTGAGAACGCACAGAATGTCCCTTCCTTTGTTGGAGGGTTCCACGTGCACTTGAACCTGCGAAATGCCAAACACACAGCACAGGCAACGTGTATTTAAATTAGAGTTACAGTTGCTCATTTTTGAAAGTATTTAGGTACAGTAATAAATTACTTTAAAAGCAATTAATTACAGTAACTTAGTTACGTACTTCTACTGACTACAACGCAAAGCCAAGCGGTGCGTTCTCACTGTAGGTGACTACAGGACAGCGGGCTGATCCCCGAGGGTCCTGAACCCTTTAGACGGTGGTACAGATCTCTCGTTACCTTCACTACAAAAAGAGCTACGAGCAATTCTGCAACCTAACGTTACACGAAACTAGGACGGGGCACATGAGCGGTGTGCTCATTGAAGTCCCCAATTCAGGGACTTTAATGCTCATCTCTATCGTCGACAACAACAGCAGCTACATGCATTACGATGGGACGAGGCATCTCTATCAAAGCTTAACCACAGAGAGCACAAACCTAACAGAGGCTAACAAGCCAAAACTAATAGCACACCAAGTTAACAGGAATGTGTTACTCAGAGACTTCCGGAGGGAGCACCAATTGATAGAGACCAATGGCACTGCGCTGTATCATTCACACATCACTAGGTTTCCGTGTTCCCGACATTTGCGAAAAGACACCCAATAGTATTATATAACCAAATATATATATATATATATATATTAAATTCGGTATCCCGAAAATTCCAGTACCCGATTGCGCTTCTTCGTCCCAATGAGCGGAAGTCATCCCCATATCATCGTCATCATGTATTTCTCTCTCTCTCTCTCGTCCTCTGGGCCATCACGTTTTCGTTTTTCCTTCACCTCGTGTCCTGGTACAATGCGGGGAATACCGCCTAGCGGAACTGCTAGCCTTTAGTTCGGAGAAAATTTTCCCACTGTAACACTTCGATTAGTGGATGGTCAAGCGCTCTACGAAAACTATACGGTAAAGGATGTTTTCAAAGATCAGCAACGTTATGTCAGTGTCCAAAGATGCCAGGTACTTGGCTTATCATGTTTTCAGGACCTTTATCGTAAAGACCTTCCAATCTGCTATATCTCCCTACTGAACCGGTGCCGCAATAGGAAAACAAACGATGGGGAGAGTGCGCATCACGAGAGTGAGTGGCCCCTCTTCGTCTCCAAGCAGCGTGACGCGACGCGGCTACACCGGGGCCCCAAAAGTCCGTTGGAGAAATGATATCGCATTTAAAATTTGGTGACGGCACGATACCATCCGTCGATCGATGCCATCCTTCACTTCAGCCATCGCCACGTGGCGATTTTCAACGCGGCGCGACGCGAGATCGAATTAGAGAGTAAAGCACCATGTCTCGTAACTATTTCCTAGAAGGGTGATGCAATGTGCATGCAACATTGCAATACCGTCAGTCTATTGCATCGTACTTGGGCTTAGCAGTTATTGAACGCCCCTCGTATGCACCGTTCTAATGACCAGTACAACGTCTAGGGTCACATAGCGAGTAATTAACATCGATCTCGGACGTGCTTTCTTGCCTCTGTTTAAATGTGTTGTTTTCTAAAGATCTGTTTGTTGTTCATACAAATGTTTGCGTCCAGTTCGTTGTGTAAATTATGAACTTCTGGCGCGGACAACGCTATTTTTAAATACCATGTTTTGGGATACATAATATCTGGCCACTTCAAACTGGCGCCGCCAAAGGTAACGCACGGTAACTTAAAGCGACGGTCACGTCAACAACAATTATATTCTGACGATTGAGTGGGGAGGTTTTCCACTCTAGGAGTGGAATGCTAACCCATAGCTAGGGTGTCTAATATAAGTGATGACGATGATGAGAGATGGCGGTGATGATCGGAGCGGCGATGGCGATCCTGATCGTGATGGTGGGAATGTCCGAGGGCGCTGTCGGGGTCACAATGAGTCCTTTAGGACAGTCGCCTAAAAAAACCAATTACCTGACGTAAGGCCGCCCTGGAGTGGGCCGAATATGCACGACAAGTTGAAGGGCATCAAGAAACCTGTGTATGGAAGCGATACCACTGTCTTCGACATCCACCGATAATCTACCCGGCTTATTTTTTTGTACGAAAAGTGCGTAGATATTAACTAAAGGAGCTTTAAAGGCTAGCGCCGCTTCCGCGGCTGCAGAAGCTTCGGCGGCGTGACGTCACTCCCTAAGCGGAGGAGGGAGAGCGCGTCGCGTTTGAGGAGGAAAGGCGCCGTCCAGACGCCCCGCACTCATGAGACGGCCGCGGCATTCCTTTTCTCAAAGGCGTACTCTCATTGGTTCTTAGGAAGTGACGTTTTCTCGTTTTTCCAGAAAGGGGCTTCCGGCATACTCTCAACATCCGGCGTCTGCTCTTGTCATGTATTTCGTCGAATAACAGTCACACGGCGCCACTAGTTCGCGTGGGATTTTCGATACCGTGGTCAGTCGTCCAGGAGGAATAAAATGACACTATAGTTTCGAAATCGACTGCAACGGATGCGAACGTCCCTTGAAGTGCTCCTACATTCTGCGAGTAACTAACTACAACTGTGTTACATTTTCGCACCTTAACTACATTTGGTTTGGTTTCAGTAACTTTTCCTGTAAAGAAATTACTTTCCGAGTCATGTAGCTGTATTTTCAATTTGGAAGTGATTTACACGTAAGGTGAATCAGCCTATTTGTGTGGTAGTTACCTCTTCCGAGTATAATGTGTACAGCTCCGCTCGTAATACCCCTTTAAAGCGTGCTCTGCCACATTGTAACTCTTTGTGCGGGGAAGCGCACTTCCTGCTTTACTCTGCGTTGGAACTTTGCGAATGAAACATTAATTTGAGCGGCGGTCTCATCTGACACGTCTGTAACGAGAAGTGCAGCATGGAGTCAAATGCTCGATAAATGAAAAATAAATTGAATCAATTAAGAGAGAATTACTCGCTGACGCCACCGACTACTTATTGGTTTGCACGGTCGGGGTTGCGGTGAGGGTGGGGGACCGCCTAGCACATTCGCCTGGAGATGGAGACGCAGGGGAGAGGTTTAGGAAGTTACAAACATTACAAACATTTAGAAATACATTACAAACCAGAGGTGGGCAGTAATACCTTTTTTTTTTGTATTATAATACTAATACATGATACTGGATGAAGATCCGTATGATAAATTTATAATACTAATAGGGCAATGGTTTTGAAGCCGCGGAATATAATACTAATACTGTATTATAATGCACTGGTAATACGAGAAATACATATTCCTGGAGAAATTGGCTTTAGAAAACACCGACGGACATGCAACATTTATTTCGGTACGCAAATTTCCTAAGCTATTACACGATAGGCGCCTACACACGATTTGACCTCAACAGCATTTTCTCCAAAAAAGGACTCTTGAAGTGCTCGTCTGTTCGGTCTGAGCACACTTTGGAAGGGAAAGTTGTTCCACAAGAGTAGATGCACACAAGTTTTGGGCGTTGGAAGCTTACGTGTTATTTGTCGTCCATGTTTTTCGCCTGCCTCGGCTAATTTCTTGTTGTTTACAAGTTTTGCTGGTTAACCTTAAAAATACAGATTTCACTGCGAACCACCACAAAAAAATTACTGTTTATGATCGTGCGCCTTTCTGTGGTGGGATGAATGAGGCCTTCTACCTCCTTTTTAAGTGGTTCAAATCACAGGTGAGATATTTTAACGAAAGCCATAGCCTTCTTCAGACCAAAATATGGCCCCAAACATATGTGTCATGACGTCTTAGTCACCAGGCATGATAGTGACCAAGCCAGTGGGAAAAAATTGGAACAGTACAAGGGTGTAATGGCCACATGGATCTGGTTTGAAGGCCCAGGCTGCCTTTGTTCTCAGTGCATACCAGATCCGCTTCATACAGGCGCAATGATCAGTTTGAGGGCCAAAGAGTATCACTGTCTTATGAGTAATACAATAATACAAGTAATACACATTTTTGCGTATTATATAATACGTAATACTAATAAAAAATGTATGACAGTAATACTATTATAGCACTTTATAATAATTATAATGCAATTATTATACTTTGTCCTATAATACAAAGTAATAATATTTGTATTACAAAACTTTGTATTATAGCACATGCCGACCCCTGTTACAAACACGTATTTTTTGTTATCATGGAAACCACAACATGATAAGTGATATCATACCTAACATAAAAGCTGCTTTTTTTATCATGTACTTGGTATTGGTGCAATAGCTGGTGTCGTTTTAACTCCGATAAAAGATGACGTCTACATCATATATTTCTGTTAGTCAGTGTTCAACTAGCACGCTCTGCCGTTTCCCATCTATCAGAGTTCCGGGTAGCTGGCTTCTCTGTCCGTCCAACGACGATTTCCATGGAACCAGCAGTACATAACGACTTCCAGGGGTAACGTGTTTCGATTATCTCTCTTTCCTGGTTCCTAAAATTAGCGCGTTTAATCTTTACTTCTCATTATCTTTCAGACATTTCGTAATTGCTATTAGCGAAACGGCAGAGCAGCAATTCCATTAAACCGTCATTCACTCTGCTCGTTATGTTTAATGCGGCAAGTAAAGTTTCTAATGGTGATTCATTTTTCCGCTGCTTCACGGCATATGCTGTTTTTTTTTCTTTTTTTTTAAATATTGGGACAAAACTGGCTCGATGGCAAAGTCGTTGTTTTTACGTTAGGAACACCCTCGCACGATCTTCAAAGTGCTGATGTTAGGAAAACCAGCATAATACTCTGTTTCGCGTAGCAGGAAACGTTTCTCAGCTAAAGCGTCTAGACACCGTTTCCACCTGTGTGCTTCGGAGCCTCGTTACCATTCAGTCGTGAATGGATTAAGGGAGCTTGATGAATGCTAATCGGACACACGATTTCAGAGCTGATGCCATTAGGTTACATAAGCAGCTATTTGTAGTTTTTGGAAAAGGATGCCTTATAATCCGCCTGCAGCGTACTACCAGTAGCTTTTAGTTCGTCGTCGCAGATAATGTCCATCACAAGTATACGTGCCGAGGGCTTACTATAATAGGATGAGCGAGATGATTATTAAACTTTTCCCCGCCACGACGAACTGTCTTTGAAGCCATGAGAATAAAGATATCACTATCCTGAAAGAAATGGTCGGAGCCTTTTGCGAAAGCGAGCTTATTATATAGCGTTTATCCTTGCCTAAGGCTATTTGATTGTTCCATTAGTTTCCTTGGCAGCATATATTTTTGCCTTTGTAAAACGAACAGCGCGGGATTTTCTTCCATCACAACGGCGTTTCTATAACGGTTCCTGTGCCGATGGATTAGGGAAGGTGTAGTATTATTACGCGCAACAGCCTCAAGTGATGTTCTGTCAATGCGTCGTAGCGATATCCCATTACCGCGCGTAATTTTTGCTTTGAGTCTTAAAGCATACAGTAAACAGGCTATTGAAATCATGCATTGGGGGAAAGGTGGTAGGCCTCGGTGGTTGAAGGCGATTGCATGGTGGCTGTACAAATGAGTTACATTTGATTGCTTATTTCGCGTGTTTCGAATGCCTGTGTTTTCTGAACTGTAGAAGTGCTACGTCGTTTTTAGAAGTTTGTGAGAAGAGTATCTATGACAATTATACTGACGCTTATCGCAAACAACGTTAGCCATAAGAGCAGCAAATTCTACGAGGGTTTCTTTTGCGACAGGCGCGTTTTGGGTGGCGCGTAACGTGCAGGTTATCAAAGGTTCATTTCGCCAGGATGAAGATTTAAGGACACATTTTTGAGACGCAGCACTTGAAGCAATTATAGCAAAGATACATGACCAATGAGACTAACACGTAACATATTATATTTCTGTTTACGTTACGAATGCTTTCAGTGCGGTAGCATTTGGCGGTGCCCGAAAGGAAGGCATTAGCTTCTGCCTTGCGGCGGTTTACCGGTTCCCCGATGATCAGCGGATGCCACTTGAATCGACGAGAAGGGTCCTTTGGCCATAGGTGTGTTGACATTGGCAACGGTCGGATGGAATGGCTCCCAGAGAACCCGCTGATTGCTCGGGAGAAGGGTTGTCCTGTACGTGTACCGTGTGTCTTTATTCCTGCTGCAGGATGTAGTCATAGGTGTGCACTTCTGCGCACGTCTCTTCACTTTGTAGTGGTCCTACGGAAATAAAAACAGTCGCGTACCTCTCTTTACCAACGAGTATCACACCGGGAATCAGTTACTGTGCCGGCGTTAATGGGATGCGCACGTTCGCACGTTTTTGCTCGTCTGCTTTGTAGTTTTTGTTGTGTTCTGGAAGGCACGACCTGTGAAAAAATTCAGCTAACAGCGGCACCGTAGCGGGCTTTTGTATTATTTCCTACGAATATTGTCTGACTCATGCGAACAGTTACGCTTATTACTCACCGATTCGTTGTGGTGCGTGAAGTCTACGCCTTTGTCCTCCATGAATATTCCTTTCAGTTCTTCTTTCTTCCTTCCGTTTCAGTTACGCACCAGGAAAGTCAGTCATGCGTCTATTTAAAGCTCCACCACGTTGGTCTTGCATTTTTACAAACGGGACTCGGAACTAATCACTCTTAAAAAGCGCTCAACCCACTCCACTTTTCTCTGTCAGATGGCATCCTTCGCCTCTAGTACGCGTGCGTTAGGTAAACGCACGCGTTGCAGCTTCTGAAACGTAGTCCCATGCTTCATTTATTCACTTTGCAACGCGACGGAGAAATCCGTGCGCGACCCAATACTTTTCGCGTTCTTTTCGCCTAGACGTTGAACATTCTCGTTGGACCTCCTTCCCTTTTCTCTTTCAGTCACGTTGCATGTACAAAATATATAAACCGAGCGGAGAATTTTCGCTTCAAATTTCAGCTTCCTCGAGTAGATGTGACAGCCGGCGAGCCGAGTGCGCTTTGCCGCTACAGCGAATTCTCTCTGAGCGCTCTCTCTTTCTTCCTATTCTTTTCCCTGGCATGAAAGCGCTGACGTGTTTGCCAAATTTATACGCGGCCTAAGGCTTCGTAACGGATGAGGAGAAACCTGCGTCGGGGTTGCGATTCCCTTCATTCCTCCTGGGCGATGGAACATTTCACCCAGGGGACGCGCACGGAAAATTGTGCCACCAACTTTTTCGGCCTCCCCGCAGTGCACCCGAGCGAGAGTAAAGGACGGACAAGCGGACTCCTCTTTACTCGATTGAATGCTCAATGCCGCGTCCAACAGTGCTCATTTTCATCGGAAGTGGATCTGCCAGGGTCAGTAGTCGTAAAAGTGGGCGACGTTCTTTCGTTTCCCTCTCGATATATCCGAGAAGCCAGGCGGGGAAAAAAAATACTGAAAGTGCGAAGAAAAGATTTTGCTTAAATAGTGTGTGATTTGTATGCGTGTCGACGGTCTCTGTCGGTGGGATTCCATCTATATTGGCGAGAGGCGGCCACTGCTGCATGCTTGTCGTCATATACTGTATATGTATTTAATTCGAAGGTACTGATCACAGTGTTGAAAACGCAAAAGCCGTTATTCGCTTTTGGTGTTCACAGGCTCTGCCCCATTCTATGAATCAATCGTCGATGCCTACAAAACAGCGTCAATTATTAGAGCGTTTTCATTGTCGGGTACGCAAAGGAAATAGCGACGGAAAGCTACGCTTGGCGCTCCACGGGTGTACGGAAATGCAGATTGTGATTACTGTGTTCCTCTGCTTATGCAAAGGCCAGTACGCATGCGAGCGAAGGGCCTTTAAATGCTGGATCAGAGGCCATTCAACATCTGCAAAGTTCTCGGCCCATGGAGTAACCCTGCACATCAGTGCCGTGCACTTTGCGCTTTTCTTTCCTTTCTGAGGGCCACCGGCCCAAGAACTGTAGGGATCTCCTTCCCTCGTCATCCTTTCATGTGAACCTTTTTGGAATGGGGTAGGGCCCTGCACTCAACGCAGGGAAACATCCCACATCATATATCCATTCATCTATGTTGTTGTTGTTATGCAAAGCGATTGCGTACACAGTACTGGAACTGCCTATTTTCCCAGATGCCAGTTCAGGTAACGTCGCTAAGAGTAGTTAATACTGCATCACGCAAAAATGCAAATGTGTGGTCCCGTAAAAGTGCAACCTATGAATGCGGCGTAGCAGCTCACTTTCTTTTTTTCTTTTTTGTGACCAATCCCGCTTTCTTTTTCACTTTTTTTTGTTACATATTCTTCCCCTGTCCCCGTGGAATGGGAGGGGGGTGTATATAAGTTCAATGAACAGGAGGTGGCGTCCACGCAGGGAGAGGTCAGCCAGACCTAGAGCGGCTTGCTACGCCCTGGTGGAGCCGTGGAATGGCTTTGATGTGTAATATTGTTGTTTTGCCTGTGACTGTGATTAAAAACGACCAGCAGCTCTGAAGTGAAATGCAGACAAGAGAGAGAGAGAGAGCACACAGCGAACACACGCACAAACAAAAAGGCAGAAGCGGAGAAGAAACATAAAAACAAACCGTTTACACCCACATACAAAAGGCAATTCGAGTTTGCCGGTATGCTATTAATTCCGAGTCAGATCGGATGTCGTTTTGGGGTGATCGAACATAGGCACGGACAAGGAAAGGGCGGGTTCCTTGTTTCTCCTTTCGGCTCAAATCGCTCTAATGTCGATCCTAGTCCCTACATGCGTGACGAGGGGCACGCTTTGTGGGTCGTCCACAGTGCACTAAGTGGGATGCGAGCTACCTACTGTAGAGGTCGTTCGCGTTTCACCGCAAGATCCCGAAAGATTGCGGAGCAGACGTGCGTTCGCACATGCGAGCTATAGAGAATGCCGTCGTGAGAACGGCAGGGATAATATGCTCTCCTGCGAAAGAACTTTCAGAAAGGACGCCTAAAAGCAACAGAACAACGCATGTGCTCTGTGTCAGCGATCGTCATCAGAAATGGAGGCCCGCCGCACGCCAGCGCTTTCTTTAAACCACCACGACTCGCCTGACGTGAGAGTGTCGGGACATCCCCAAGATTGTCTTCCACTTTCCCCTGTAGGCATCACACACACCAGTCAGCTAACGCATCATTTGAATGGATAGCCGGTGCATGCACATAACCCCATGAACAACATTTTCGCTGACATCCGTGCGGCGTTCGGGGTGGTGCACATCTAGAGTACCTGACGGGAAATCACAAATGTACCGATAGGACTTCTACCCCTAAAACTTGCAAACCTTTTTCGTATGTACTTGGGCATTGCGTCGGTTTTTTGGTCTGTATAGGTGTTGTGCTTCTATGTGCTTTCTTCGTTACTTCCAGTTTTTCTAACGCATTTCGCGAGCTGCTTTGCGTCGTTTACTGGTGCTCGCTATATCGGTCTTATCCAGCGTGTACCCTTATATTTATTTATTTATTTTTATTTAGTTAGAATACTGTTCGCCTAAGAGGTCGTTACAGGAGTGAAGACAAAACAAACAATACACAGCACGTGCTTAAATACAGAGCAAAATGAAATGTACAATACCCAGATAAATGTATGAATTAAAAGCAGTTATTTTATATTATATATATATATTATTTATTTATATACCCTTGGATTCTGCATGTGTTGGTCTCTGTGCTGAGAAATTCTCAAGAGCTTCCCACGCGTGTCTCGTCTGGTATTTGGCTCTGGCAACTCGGACAAAAAACTAATCGTCGTGTTGATAAGAAACCGTTGATGTGTAGTGCCAATCACACAAGTTCTACTGCACGTTCAGGTCACGTAAGAGGACCGTCAAATTGCCGGCTACGGGTGTCTAACCACAAATGAGTGGGGCCAGCAAAATGAGCTTCGTTCAAAGATGAGTCACGGTTACTGATGGCATAATAAAAAAGGACGGTCCCCGCGCTATGGAGGTCGCGATGATGGGCCATAATGGGCGCGGTCATAAATACGTCGCCCTAAGTAAGTTTTATGATGTGCTGAGGGATTGTTGGAGGGAATTTTCTAGTGCCGTCACAATGACTCGTTATGGTCGTGGTCAAGCAATGTCATCTGTGGTGGATATGTATTGCTCATTGGAGGGGTTGGGATGTCCAGACCTGACGTTATGGGATGCTAATCGTGGAGCATGCTTAGTAGGTTCATGACTTGAGGGACGGAAAAGGCACATGTAGGCAGGCAGCAAAACTGCCATGGTCCACTGCGCCTTCAGAAGGACGCCGTGATAAGGACCGTCAGCTTCTTCCATCCGTTTCACGGACTACTACGCCTGTAAGTAAATGACATCAGATATGATGTCAACGGCACGAGTAATAAGCAATGCATAATCATTTGCACGCGCACACCCGACCAGGACAGACTTTTCCTTTTGCTAACCCAACCATACCAATCACCCAGGTCAACAGTAGCAGTAGCAAACAGGTAATACTCGTCCAGGTAAGATAGTATCAGCAACTGGTTTAATGACCCAAGCAGCACAACATCTTGACCCAATATTGGCCCAATAGTGGCATTACCGGCTCAAGATTGGCGCAATGTTGGCCCAATAGTGGCAATACCGGCCCAATATTGGCCCTCTATTGCCAATATTGGACCAGTATTGGACCAAGATGATGTGCTGCTTGGGGACACGTGGCAATTCGAAATGCATACAGCATTGGCAGCTGTAAGCGCGACCACCATCACGGTGACCACATAAAAATGAGGAAGGTTCATTTAATGTCCAGTTGGGTTCGTTACAACACTCATGCTATAACAAAGAACGTCTCCGTTCGAGACGCTCGAACCGACTGACTCCAAGTCGCCGGTAAGTGCCGACGCAAAGTCCATTCAGAGTTCAAAGACGGGAAACGGCGATCCTCACGTTTCTTCTGTCTCATATTGCCTTGCTTGGGCTGGCAACCCAGACCAATACACAACAATCCCTTCCCGCCGTAGTGAGGAATGGGGCATCCGTAAAAGAATGTTGGATGACGCTCTGTGCTTGACCGGAGTAGCGGTGGCGGTGCGTCTTCAATTGTAGTTGTCGACGTTCTCAGAGAACCCGCATGTGAAGAGGGCTGCGATAGGAAGTCGTCCGCAGAATCTGTTTGATGAGGTTCAACTCCGCTCGTTTGACGGCGGCGTATCTGATTCACGTGTACGCGGTGTTCTAATCCATCGCTGCGTCGCACTCTGTACATACAGCTGCCCTCTGTCGCCGTAATCGTCGCGGAACACCATTTGTCTGCCCCTCTGTAACTTCGTACGAACACCGCGTCACCTGTGTTAAACCTTCGCGCCACCATAGGCAACTTTAAGTCCTGTTGTCTGTCATTAGCAGGTCGCAGCAGGTCAAGTCGAACTCGAGGGCGACGCCCGAACATGATCTCTGCTGGTGTCTTTCCGGTTGGGGCATTCGGGGTGGACCGCAAGGAAAATAGCAGACTTGACAGTCTACATTCCCAGTCGCTCCCTTGCAGTCTTGAAAGACCAGATTTGACGGTCTGTACCATGCGTTCTGCGGAGCCGTTAGAAGCTGGATGGTAGACTGGCGTGAAGACGTGTTGAATCCCATTTAGTTTCGTGAATTCTCGCATCTCGGCTGACGCGAACCTTGTGCCATTGTCTGTGACAATCACTTCCGGAAGTCCGTGAGAAGCGAACATCCGTCGCAAATGTTTGAGCTCTGTTGCGGAGAGCGATGACACCTCTGTGACCTCCGGCCAACGTGAGTAAGTGTCCACTCTCACCAGGAAGTTTCGTCCATAGAAAGGTCCTGCGTAGTCGAGAAGAACCCGTGACCAAGGTCTGGACGGCGGAATCCATGGGTGCGGAGCTTCTCGTGGCGGCATGGTGCGCGTCATCTGGGAGGACCGACAACTGCTGACCGTGTTTTCAATATCGCTGTCAATACCTGGATACCACACGTAACTCCTTGCCAAAGCCTTCGTTCTCACTATTCCGGCATGCCCTGCTTGAAGCGTACTCATAACGCTTGCCTGCAGTGTCGGTGGTATAACTACTCTGTTCCCCCAGAGGATGCAACCTTTCAGGAGTGACAGCTCGTTCCTCCGAACTTGAAACGGTTGAAAGGGTTGGTCCTTTATTGCTGACTCCGGCCATCCTTTCTCTGTCCAGTTGAGTACCTTGCCGAGAATGGCGTCTTTTTCTGTTTCCATTGCAATCTGTTCCGCACGGATAGGTGCGTCCTGTACCGCCTCTAGCAGCAGGACGTCAGGCGGATTCGGGTAAGGATTGTCATTCGATCCTGCCTCGAGGGGTAGTCTGCTTATGGCATCAGCATTCCCCATTTGTGCTCCCCTTCGGTATTGAAACATATAGTCATAGGATCCTAACATCAGAGTCCAGCGTAGCATTCTTGGTGAGAGGACTGCAGGCGTTTGTCGACCTTGTCCCAGTATGCCAAGCAACGGCTTGTGATCCGTGTATATTACGAACCTCCTTCCCATAAGGTATTGCCGGGACTTGGTAATGCCAAAAATGATAGCTAGAGCTTCTCTGTCCAGTTGTGCATAGTTCCTTTCGCTGGTGTGGAGCGTCCTTGAATTGAAAGAAATGGGTGCTTCTTGTCCGTTGGGCTGAACGTGGGAAATCACAGCACCCACGCCATAAGGAGAAGCACCCCAAACAAGACTAATCGGCTTAGTTGGATCGTAGTGCGTCAGAAGTAGATTTTCGGACAGAGCACTCTTGATCTTGTTGAATGTCACTGCATGCTGGCTGGTCCACTCCCATTTAGCATTTTTGTCGAGAAGTCGGTGCAGTGGTTCGAGTAGCTGTGCCTTGTTCTGTAGGAACCATTCATAAAAATTCACCAGCCCCAAGAAAGCTTGGAGTTGTGAATCGCCGCAACTTTGCTTTTCGAAGGCTGGATCCCTTTAGCATTGATGTGGAAACCGAGAAATTCTAGCTCAATTTTAGCAAACAGCGTCTTGCGGTGTTTTACTCTGAAGCCTGCTTGACCCAGCTTGTCGAGCACTGCTTGAACACGTTGGTCATGTTCCTGGGGTGTCGAACCGGAGATTATGACGTCGTCCAAAAGTGCTGCTACGCCGGGAATCCCTTTCAGCATCGTGTCCATCAAGCGTTGAAAAATTCCGGCTGCTGCCGAAACGCCGAAAGGCAGACGCTTTACTCTGAACAGACCTCGAGGCGTATTGAGTGTCAGGATATTTGATGAGTTCTCGTCTAGGGGCAGTTGCAGGTAAGCCTGGTTAAGGTCCAGCCTCGTGAACAGCTTGCCGTTTGATAATATGGCGAAGATTTCTGTGGCTGTAGGTAACGGATACGTATCCCGCGAACTCACGGTGTTGACCGTGCATTTATAATCACCGCGGATCCGAATAGTTCCATCCCGCTTGCACACAGCCACAATCGGTGTTGCCCATTTTGAGTATGCAACCGGCTCCAAAACTCCGTCCTGTGCCATTTTGTCAATCGCTACATCCACTTTTTCTTTAAGTGTGAACGGTACAGGCCGGCACTTCTTGAAAATGGGAATGGCATCTGGAGAGATGTCAACCGACACTGGAGGTCCTGTGAACTGCCCTAGTCATTCTTGGAAAACCTTGTGGTTTAGCCACTTTGTCGCAGAGTCCGGCAACGAGTGAATGCCTTGGGTTCCGATTCCCAAGTCGTCAAACCAAGATGTGCCAAGGAGACAAGGTCCCGAACCTTGTACGACGAGCAGAGGCTTTTTGGCCGTTTTATCGCGGACTTGCACACTTCGGGAACCAAGCAGGGAGCTGGTCATAAGACCACGTACGAAGAACAACGTCCTCTGGCGTGAGAGACGGGTTGTATGGCCACAGTCGCTTGTACACAGTTTCGTTTATGATTGATGGGTTGGAACCCGAGTCGACTTCCATTGTTACAGGGTTGCCGTCGAGTTTGAGCTCGACTCCAAAAGGTTCAGTCCGTCAGAAGTGTACTGGCGCTTCCAAATGAAACATATCATAAACATCTTCGGTTTTGAATGCGCTGTCTGACGTTGTGTAGCTCTGAAGTGGACTGCTGGTCGTCCTTCCTGAGTGAATGTTGGTTCTTGAAACATGCTCTCTCGATATGACCCATTTTCTGGCAGAAGTTGCATGTGACATTGCGGAACCTGCAAGTCACCCTGTCATGCTTCTCCCCGCAGCTGATGCACTTTCTTTGAGTCATTTCACTTTGTCTGAACTTGTATGTGGCTTCTTGGCGGGTGTTCTTGCCGCCCGCATAAAGAACGTTTTCGTTAGATGCCCGTAGCTCTGAAACGTTACGTCGCCGGTAAGTGCCGGCGAAAAGTCCATTCAGAGTTCAAAGACAGGAAACGGCGATCCTCGCGTTTCTTCCGTCTCATATTGCCTTGCTTGGGCTGGCAACCCAGACCAATACACAACAGCTCACTTTGAGTTCCGTTTCTCACCAAGAGCTACATGTGCACTCCGGTGAGCACCCAGAAATAGCCGTGTAATTATTAGCCAATGTTGCAATTTTCCAGCTGTAGCCATCGTGGCGTGCAATCAAGCCATGGCGAAAACTTTTTTTCGCATCTGCAACAGGAGATATGTTCCATTCCCTCTGTTCCTGCATGTTAATCTTAGCTTAGTCTTACTGGCTTACGGAACTGGTCTCTTTTCTTGTTTTGAAGCACTAAATGGATCAGTAGTGTAGTACTCGTCAGCTATGTGTTTCGTGGAATACAAATGTATTTACGTTTCGCACTTGTGCTGCCAACACCGAGGTTTGTTCGGGCAACGAAGCACACAGGGTGGCTGGTTGAGATTGCGTATTTTCTCTCGCCTTCGATAGCTCTCTACATTTGCCTTATGGGACGGGTATTAAATTGCGTTTCGAGCAATCAGTTACCGAGCCGCAGATGTAGACATCTGTGTAGTATCCATCAGGTTTGCCTTATTGAATTTAATATCAGAATTCGGAAACTAATTTCCACTGACCTTGGTACCAGCGCGATGTTGTAGGATACACAGAAAGGTCTGCTTTCAACTGATGTAACCGGGCCGACTGTTAAAGGGTGTTGGCTACGACATTTTCTTTGTACACTTTGGGGAGCTTTGCAGCGAGTTACAGTTTGACATTTTCGTGACATGTGAAGGCCAGACTCATTATCTCGACGCAATTATCGCGCCAGGAAGACCAAGCGTGCATTTCGTGCTTACATACTACTGATCGCCCTCCAGTTGCGCGTATTAATCGGGCATCGCTTCTTGATCTTCAAATTATGACTTTTTGGCGATTGACATTTGCGCTCCCACGAACTTTGTCTCACATTTTTTTCCCGATAAGCCCAATAACAGTTAGAGTCGCCCTGCTATGATTGATTCCGTCGTCATTCCTCATTCAGAATAGGCTACCCTGATCCATTCATATGCACCGCACTTCCTAATCAATTGTCTTTTTGCACTTCTCGTTCGTTAGCTATAGCCCAGATCACAGACAACAATGGAAACTCTTCCGCTACTGCTCGGCAGCGGAGTTCAGATAATCACTAGCTTTTTGCTTCCTCTTTATCACGCCGTTGATGGGCTATCTATAAAGTAGTGGTAATAAGTGACCAACGCCGGAGGCCAGGCTGCGTGTTCGCTTTAACGATTTCTCATTAACGCCTTCACACACACACACACATTTCTAATGACGGACCCGACGAGAAAAATACGCAGTTTCCAAATAAGCAGAAAAAAAAAGCGATTAATCGATCACTTCGCAGGCTGACGACGCGCGCTAATAGTTTCCTCCCCTCTGAGCGTTGGTACTGGGGTCGGCTGTCCTTCACTTCCGGTCATCCACTTCCTTCCGAATGGGCTTCCTCTTCCTTGGACAGAGTCGTCGTCACCTGGACCTGTTCACACGAGGCGTCTATTCAAAACAAGGAGCAGACTGTGCAAACGGAAGGGTTAATGCACTGCAGTTCGTTCACTGCGCAGAAGGTTATAGACGGCATGTGGTTGCCATTATATTATAGCGATGAGACACGAGCCTATAGTTTATCAGGCAGCAAATGATAACGTGCGGAGCAGTGTGGATTAGAGCCCTGCACGGGGCCGGGCCCCCGACCCGGCCCGCGGGCCGAGCCGGGCTTGTTATTGGCGGTGTGCTCCGGGCCGGGCCGAGCCCGGGCCGACAAAATACGCTAGCACCGCGGGCCGGCCCGGGCCCGGGCCGTTAAAATACGCCACCACCGCTGGCCGGGCCGGGCCCGGGCCGACAAATATGTTTCCGAGAGTCAGGCCCGGCCGGGCCACGCAGCTAATTCCACACAATGGAGATGCATTAGTTCATATCATCATGCGCTTGCGTCATTCCTGTGCATATTTTGCAAAGACAAGCAAGGGATACTGCATTAGGCATATGATTCAACCCTCTAGAACATTCTGAAAGCCACTTTACACTGCTCCTCACTCCTCACGTATTTCACAATCACTTGGCAAAGCTTGGGGATCAATCTTGATCTGCACATAGCGATCGTTATAGCTATTTTTCAAAATTTGCGCGCTCATTCCGTCACGCGCATTGGTCGTCAACTGGGGAGCACGAGCGTTTAGCAAGCGTTACGGGATAGCGAAAAGTTCAAGATCTAGCCCTTGGTGAGAGGGGTATGGACTGGGAGAAGGAGTTTGTCGACAGCATCCTCTACCTCCGCAAAATCTTGACAGTGTAACGATAACGCCCATGCCCGCGTACGCGTCTGGATTTAATTCGGTCTGATGCGGTTATGGTGTTAAACCGCCATCACTTGTATGTTTGTCTTCTCTCCTTATAAATTTACTGATAAATTTGTTTGATAATCGCCAGAAACGCGTACGTCGCTGCTGGAAATACTATGCCGGGATCTACTCGCCGGATCACCGGGCCGGGCCGGGCTCTAGTCACTGGGTCACCGGGCCGGGCCAGGTCGGGCCGCATAAAAATATGAAGGTCCGGGCTTCGGTCGGGCCATTTTTCGATGCGCCCGGGCCGGGTCGGGCCCGGAAAAGTCGACCCGTGCAGGGCCCTACTGTGGATGCATTTTTACAGCGACTTCGTGATTTCAATATATGTACCCGTCTACACATTTATTGTGAAAATCTGTTAGATTTCCCTTTTCGATATTGAATACACAGGGTGTTCCACAAAACGTCACTGATTTATAATAAAAAAAACTACACGACCTAGAATCATGCACTCAACGGCATTAGTTCTTACTAGGTTTTTGCTACCTCCTGATGTGAATGTCATATAACGTCAGTTTAATGATGTAAACTTGTGCAAACTGAACTCGGAAATTTGCAAAGTAAAGGTCACTTTTTTTACCCCATCAATGTGAAGAGCGTGCCGAATTTACGCAGATTAATGATAATTTTGCAGGAACACTGAGGAGCGATCCCATCGAAAAAAAATAGCCGAACATCATGCTCTACGGAGCTCCCAGAGGATAGCGCGCCACCAATTTTTCAGCGCAGTCGTTGTTAGTCCGAAAAAAGGAGGTTGGAAACCCAGCCCACACCGGCATCGTAGAAAGAGATAACACAGGCATGGCTGATCACGTCCGGCTTCCGCTGAGATCATGCCATCCATCTCCCAATTTCTGGAACTGCCACGTTTTCTACTATCATTCTATGGGCTGGGTTTGCGACCTCCGCGACCTCCTGTCGTCAGACTGACAGCAGTTGCACTGAGAAAGTCGTCTCCCGTTATGCTCGGGTGCTCCGAAAAGCAAGATGTTCGGCTATTTTTTTCCGATGGGATAGCTCCTGAATATCACTATCAATTATCATGAACATGAGTAAATTCAGCACGCTCTTCATATTGGTGGGGTAAAAAAGTGACACACAGTACTTGGCAAATTTCTGAGTTCAGATCGCAAAAATTTGCGTAATTAAACTTACGTTACATGGCATTCACATCGAGAGGTGGCAAAAACATAGTAAGAACAAATGCCATTGACCGCGTGATTCTAGGTGGCGTAGTTTTTTTATTATAATTCAGTGACACGTTTTCTGGGACACCCTGTATATGTGTGATACCATTATTTCTAATCCGGCCCCTGTGTGATCCTAATGCTTCCTTGCAAGTGTGTTTACGAAGAAATTTCAGTGTAGGGCCTCGGTGCTGTTATTGCTGACGAAGTAGTCGGGTGTTATTGTTGATGACTACAGAACCAGAGCAACAGACCATACCTTCAAATGCAACCGACAGCGCGGTACGTCTTTCCCGCCGGGTCTCTGATTTAAGAACTCGCTTCATATTGGTCCATGTGAAGTGTGTATCGAATATCTTGTTATGTCGTTGGCAATGGAGGTCAGGCCGTTTCCTGTAGATTTTGCAAGGTTGCAACGTGTATAGAAGCTCTTTCTTGGAAAGGTGCGTTAATTGTTTAGCCCCTTACGGAACTCTTGCACTTGCTATAAACCTTCTCTTGCGTAATTTCTTCCGCAGCACCAAAACGGACGCTCGCAGAACAGATGCCACCCGTATTGCATGCTGTAAATAAGAGCGTAACTCCCCTTATTTTTCTTTGTATTTCTTTGAAATGATAACGAAACAGCAGTGCAAAGGTGCCAGCGAAACGATGACATCGATACTACGTAATTTTGCTACTTCTGCACTCCTGCCAAAATAATCTCGGTGGTGTAATTAAGGTAGGACATTGTGAAGAGGTCTATCTTCGAGGATGCTTTCAAAACTTGCTCTTAATCCGTAACAGTCGTTGGACAGCTCGAAAACGTAAATTGCTACTCTAGAGAACGGATGATGTGATCAGGCTCCCGTGGCTTTTAAGCCGCACATCGCCGCCTCCTCCTCTTCCCTCGGCATTACCGTCTTGCGCGAAACCAGGAAGCTCTTTTCGATCCTTCTGATTGTCATTTTGGCTAAAACGGCTGATCCTCTTCTGGGATGGCCCCATCAGTTGGTTGCCCTTTAATCACTACGTCGTCTAAGGAAGGAATCCTTCAGAGGAGATACCGTCTTCTGCGCACGCGAAGAAGAAACGTTCTTTCTAGCTAACTGGGGCTCCGAAGCAGCTTGAGTACAGCTCATCAAGGACATCGGGCGAAAAATTACTCTGCCGACAGCAGCAGGAACACCCATTTCTCTTGGCAAGCGAATGCTAAGAGCGCGCTCAGAAGTGCGGCTGCCAAACATGTAAATGCAATTGCGTTTCCTCTTCTTCATTTGAAGTACAGAGCAGTGCTCGTCCTCGTATACAGTGCTGGACAAAAGTTTACGGAACACGCTCCAGCGCATTCCTTCCTCATTGTGGCACTCTAGCAGCGAATGGAGCTCTATACGGGCGTATAGACATGTGCTTAGGTAACCCAGTCACCTGTTTGCAAGTCCGTAGGTACCATTCGGTGCTAGCGTGGCGCTCTGAGGAAGAAACGCACCAGAGCATGTTCCGTAGTGTCCAGCACTGTTCATGTCGGTTGCAGCAGATGGCGGCATTCCGGATTTTTAAATTTGCAGACTAACCGCACCTTATGTATTAGCTCACGTCAGATTTCTCAGATGAAGAAAGCATGTGCCACATTTACTTGATGCACGTGTTTACGTTCTGCTGGCGCATCGACAACGAAGAGCCGCATTACACTTTACGTACATATAGCAACATTTGAGAAGTTCCGCGGACGAAGCATGAAATAATAAAATACCCTTGACTCGTGCAATGGTGACTCAGAAATCGATTCCCGCAATGGCGACCACGGTGAAGACGTGCCTGTCTACCTTCCTTAATGTTACACCTGCTCGTTTGTCTCTTCCAACATTACTGAACCAAATGATCGTAAGGTAAGCATCGTTTCGTGTAAGCTCATAACATTTATTGTAAGCAAAAGCACCGGTCCATTCCCATTTTTTACTATTTTTTTCGTCTCTGTCCTACGCTAATATCTTAAAGTAAAAATATATACCATCTTTGCTGCCACACTGTAACGTGTCTGCCGCTCTGTTAGCTCTCGTCGTGGTCTGCGTCATAACGCCACAGCCATCATAGCCTCCATATTGCACCTCATGTTGTGCACATTTATTGTTGCTCAGCTTACGGCATCTTTTAAATCTCTCTGCTTCTTTCTGGCCGGTGATAAAGGTTTACATTTGTCCAACGTCTTCCAGGCTTTCCCACATAGCACGGGTGTGAGACCGCAAATGGAAACACGACATTACGGGACCTAGAGAAGCCATCGTCTAATGCTAATGACTGTGCGGTTCAGTAATATGTTCACCTTTCGCAGAAAGTTCGCGAAGTACGCTATCGTGCCCGTTGAGAAAGTGGAAGTGGAAGAAGAGGATTATTTTAGATACTTGTTTTCTCTGCAGCATGGTAGTTTGTAGGACTAAATAATACGTGACTCCACGGGACCGTAAGTATACGAAAATCTTCCTGATTAGACCCAGACGTAAAAAAAAAAAAAAAAAAATAGTTGTGTTCTTTTAGTGATGGTAATTCTGAAACACTTCTTGCTTAGTTGTGCTTCTGAATGATTAATCTGACCAGTATCTTCAGCTAGCATAGAGAACACAGGTGTGTATAGAGGCCGTACCTCGGAAACTGAAAGACGTAATTGGCCGTTGTCAGTGTTTCAAGCAGGCGCGCAGTGCGTAGAAACTTCACTGTACGTGCGCAGGTGTTATTGTTTCGTGAAGCAGGCATATGATCACAAATGCTTCGAGAAGCCACAATGTACTTGGCCCTAAGCGTTAGAAAAAAGTTTAGAAAACATTAGAAAAAAGTGTTGAGCCTGTGGAGAATAATGCAAAGTATATCCTTTTCAACTGAGCTAAGGCAAAGGGGGTGGTACATGTCAGAAGTGAATGGAGGGAGCGCGGGAAAAACGGGACTGAAGGGAAAGATAAAGCACACATCGCGTGAGCACCCGCAGAGGTAAGAAAGAGTCAGACCGAGCCTTTGTTGGTTGGCTGGTTGTTATCTTGCGATAACAAAGCATAATTTGTGTGTGTGCGTGCGTGCGTGCGTGCATATCAATCATGCTTTGTTATCGCAAGACAACCAACTAACAAATGCTCGGTCTGGTGTGCATAATTTATGTGTACGCACACCAACTTCCGTGGACGAGTGGTTACGGTAATGGCATTCCACGCTGAGACTGGGAGTTGACCTTGTTCGAATCCGGGCTCCGGCTGTGCTGTCTGTGTGTTTTTCTCAAACGCTTTACGACAAATATCGGTTCAGTTCCCTGTGAAGTCGGCCCAGGACGCACGGTCTCCCTGCGATAGTCCTGACGTTGACCGCCTAAGCGTTGCCGACTACAGCAATTAGTCACATCACCACCACCACCTATACACGCACACACACACACACACAACCCAATCCAAGTTATCCCTGGTTGACACTAAACCAATAACAAAGATGAAACGCGCTAAGACGTTCGACCAGTGCCACAGACCAAAACACTGACCCAGGCCCGACAAGAACTGACTGGCCCCCCGACGCCACCAGGATCCTATAACGCTGGACCAACTTCTATCGTCATCATCAGCGCGTGCGAATAAACGTCATTCTAGTTCCGAGTCCTGTAGTGGCTAGTCATTTCCTAGACATAGACATAGTCACTGCAAGTGGTGATGACTCGAACGAAGGTATTCTCAGACCCAAGACGCTCCTCCTCCTTCGATCAGTCGAGTTGCTATCAAGCTCCCACCTTTCTACGCCGCTCGTCCTGATATGTGGTTTTAAATAGCTGAAAGCCAGTTTGCCTTGGCTGGTGTCAGGCAACAGACCACGAAGTCTCGCTACGTTGTCAGCAACTTTCCTCCTGAGATCGCAGTGGAAGTTCTGGACATCTTTTGCACTCTGCTTGCATCTAGTCGTTATTTATGTATATACGGAAGGCGATTACCGACCCAATCATGCTCTCGGAGCGCGAGCGCTTGGGACAGGTGCAGCGTTGTACCCCCTACCAAAACTAAGTAACGAAATACCTCTACTCGCTACTCCGCAGAAAAGTAACGCAATATTAGCGTCGCTACCCATTTGAAAATGCAACGACGTACCGCATACCGCTACCAAATAAAAGTAACGTAAATAGTATGCCGCTATTTATCCACTACCGTACCCTTCTGTATGCAAAACCTTACCGTAGGCATCTCGTTGTCGAATGTGTCAAACGCTGTCAATAATCAATTGCTCTAAGGTTAATTGCCTGTGTACCGCCACCAAGCAAGCGTGCAAAGAGCATTAATAAGCAGGTTGGCGTACACTGACTCCCGGATAATAATATTATTTATTCATTTTGTGAGGCTCATATACCCACAGTGTAACGTATGTAATGTGAAAAAATAACTATAGACAACGTTCGGCAATCTGTCAGGTAATTCTATCTTGCTAGAAATGCTTCACCTGAGTCACAACACCTCAAAGCAAAGTCGGCGGTACATTTGGTGTGCACTGAATGACTATAGCGATATCTCATCGTGTTTCCGATATATTTTCGTATTCCTGTTCTAAAAAGCACGTGGCTTTGTTTATTTGCTCCGAACAAAAGCTGCAAAACACAGTTTTAAATGTGCTATCAGCACGCTCAAACTAGTTTTGCAACGGATTGTATGGCGGAAACTAGCTTCGTAGCCAATATTATACAGTATGTTATACATACTTGTGTGTGTTTCGCAAATGTGAGCTAAAATCTTAGAAAACGCACACAATAACACAAACCATATTCATAACTATTCAGTTGCGCTTAGCTTATAAAAGGTAGTGAAATTGAGGAAGATTGTCACATCAGTTTGCCCGAACTAAAATGAAAGAAATTCTGCTTCATCGTTATCTCACTTTTTCTCTCTGTGTTCTGCGTCTTCCATACTATGAAAAGTAGCGGCAGCGGTAGCGGGGAAAGAGTCCGCCGCTACCCGTATTTGTAGCGGAAATACTTTTACTACACCACTACTGAAAAAAACGTAGCGAATGCGGTAGCGGCACTAGAAGTAGCGACGCTACCGTATTCGTTACAACACTGGCAGCTGCCGAGTTCCGCAGAACTTGGTGACAGTCGCGCGTCACAACTCCTCCGGCACATTTACAGCTTTCATAGCAGTCGGCTCTCTACCTTTGACAAGCCTCTCCTCAAAGAGCTTTTTCTCTGCCTAACCGCTCAGTTCCGTGTGGTCCTCGCCACCCTATGTTTTCTCCGTATGTTCTCCAGCTAGCTCGCGTTCATCCCTCTGTGTACCATTTGTTGCGCCCAAACCAAACTACAACAGTGCATGCAATAATTACGGTACACAAACAATTTCCCCACTACAAACACGAAACTTACAAATACGAAAGCACAAAGCACACGCGAAGATACTCAAAATCTGGTGACACACTCCAAACCCAAGGTAACCCATGAGGACCCCCACGGCAGAGATGACCATTGTAGTGTAGGGGACACGGTTGTCTAAAATCAGCAGTCCGTGGTTTATCTCATCTCAATTCTCCAGGCGTTGCAAAACTATTCCTTTCGAGTAGTAAACACGTGCATTACATGATCCGCCTTTAAATACAATATTGGCACAATACTTCCAAGCGCAACAGAGGTAATACAAGGCGGCGAAGTACTGATAGCCGATTTTAGCGAACCGTGTCTCCAACAGTACAAAAGAGCAGATTACATAAAGACGCGAGATGCTTCGTGTACGTTCTGGATCAACAGTTCAAAGAAAGGGGTAACAACAACAACAACAAGTTTATTTTAAGTGCAACTTTATTTTAAGGGTAAGAATTGGCAAAACGTCCTATGCTATTATCG
This sequence comes from Ornithodoros turicata, assembly GCF_037126465.1. Classification (NCBI taxonomy): domain Eukaryota; kingdom Metazoa; phylum Arthropoda; class Arachnida; order Ixodida; family Argasidae; genus Ornithodoros; species Ornithodoros turicata. The sequence continues at coordinate 120,922,552 of NC_088202.1, read as the reverse complement.
GAATAACCATGAGAAATAGCCGGAACACAATGTTTTATGAAATTCACGTGCACTAGAAGATAAGTTTAGCATCATAATCTGACGGAACGTCGCAGCAATACACGCCTACGGTAAATGAGAATGTTTCACACCCTGACACTATACCGTGTGTGAGGGCGCATGATTTGCACACTCACGAAACAGGGCGGCAAAGGTCTACACTTGTCATTTCTATCGCGGTGGGGTATTTATGGACTGGCGTCCTCTCGGTAGGTATTCCTAGTCGTATTTTGTGTTCCCCGTTTCGAAACGAAAATCGCTCTGCTTAATGAACCATCGGTCCTTTCGCTTCTCCCGTGAAAGAACTGCCTAATTAGAGCTGACTATCAGCTATGTACCGTGTACAGAAAAGTTCTTCGTACATCGTTGGGTACCTATGTTAGTGCATAAATGAACAGTAGCTTCCTAGCTGGCTGGCGGAGACTGTAATGCGTATAGTACACCTATACAAAAAGCATGTGCTTTTCTGTAAGCTTGTAACTTGGACGCTTCAGATGCGCAATAGCTCCGCTGTACATTGCGCATTTTGCTGCGCCAAGCAAAACTTGCGGAGTCCAATACGCGTCAACCCTGAGGAGACTCGCTCGCCATCTATTGGGAACGCCAGCAACTACGCTAGCCAGCTGCAATGTGCGCTTCTTCGTCGATGGTGCATCCTGGAACACTACATCCAGACCGTACAACCGTAGACATCCGACCAGACATCCGTAGAAATCGCTTGAATTCGAGGTTTTGTACACAACAGCGATACCAAAGCGACTTTCACAGCTTTCATCTTCTGATCACTCTACTTACGCCTGGTCCGTGAGTAATTAATTGCTGAACAGCAGATGACATGGATACGCGAAAAAGCCAACAGATGGCACAGGTTACAGCGGTTTAAAACGAACCTCTCAAGAGGTGCTGTTGTTCTTCAATATAGGTCTAGCAGTAATGAATAGGATCTCAAATGCGTTACGTAGTATTAATTCAATATCACGTGATACCTGTCAGCCAATCCGGGGCGTCTATGGAAGTTTCCCGTGGCGGACGTCTGTGGACGCTGCGATGGAGAAATTATCAGTCTTTGAGATTCGTTAGTATTGAAGCTATGAAGGATTGAGACGTGACCAGTGGTTTATCCAGAAACCCAAAGCACGGGGAGGGGTGGGGTTACAAATAATGGGGGGGGGGGGTCATTATTATAGTTGCTTCGTAACAGCTTAACGTATCGTTACCGATATGTGTCTGAAGCTGAAAGAGCGCCCCCCCCCCCACACACACACTAGCGGGTGCATAGGTAAAAAAGTTACATTAGGTGTAAAAGTTACCGTTGGTGGATATACTCAAAGGTCGTGCTGAAGACTGGGAGGTGGTAGCTTCGTATACGCTAGCCACAGCTGTGGTTGTCTGAGGTTTTCCCTGGGCTTTGCGGCAGACTTTCCAGACGAATGCCAGCACAGCTCACCCTCAAGTCTTCTCAGGACGCATACTAACCACCCTGTCACCTACTCAGTCCTTTCTGGCGGCCTGTGGACAACGACGAGGATGGACACGCGCCTGCAGCATCCGCTTCTAAGTTGCAGGCCCTCTGAGCTAGCGTAGACAGTAGGATCAGTTCGTTTTAGGTAGGATTCGTTAGGGTGTTGGTCTGAGCGCGCTCCGCGTGTTACGTCACGACTAGCTCTGGCCAATCGCCCTTAGTGGCTAACGGCCATTGCTCTGGCCTGAGCTGGAGGAAGAAGAATAAGAAGTTGCAGGCCCTGAGTCCTAGCCACATCACGGAAGTGGTCCTGACATGGATTCCTGGTCACTGTGGCCTATCTCCCAACGAGTTGGCGGACAGCCTTGCAAAAATTTCCCTCTCTGGCCCTCTCATCGACGTCCTTCCGCCCCTGCCCTCTATCACGCGGGCCAGGTATAGACGGCTGCTGGAGCTGACCGCTCTCCGCTCACTGCCAGCCCGGTACACCCACCTTTCCCACGCTTGGCAGGCTGACCGCTGCGTTCCCGTCATGTTGAAGTTTTGCTGACTTGACTGCGCTGTCTAGCTGTCTAGCCCTTCCACTGAACTTTTATCTACACCGCGCGGGTGTCAGCCGCTCTCCTGCGTGCGTCCACTGCGGTCAAGAGGAAACTGTGGAGCACTTTCTCCTGCACTGCCCCCTCTGCGATCGCTCCCGCCTTAGCTACCTTGCCCAGCCGCTGGCTGGAGTTCCCTTGTCCCTGGGCGCCATCCTGTCGTTTGGAGCCTCCCACACCGAGAAATGGCGGTTTGAAATAGCGTCGAGAGCCGCCGCCTTTCTTACCATCTGCGGCCGCTTCTGAAACATCATGCACCTTCCGCCTCCTTCCTTCTCTCTGCTATTGCTTCTTTTTGCTATCATGCGATCCTACCATCCTCCTTGTCCCTTGAAGTCGTGGGTCTTATGAGTCTTTAGAGATTACTCTGCACGAAACCCTGGCCAATCGCCCTGTGTGGCTTGTGGCTACTGTACCTAGTGATGGAACCACTGTATCACCGGCGCGCCCATGGAGATAGGCCACAGTCATAGGTCACAACGCACTACCAACCGGCACACACGCGCCCCACAGCTTCATCAACCATCACTTCTACCCGATGTTCACCGCAACCCGGCGCTCTTTCACTGCCGGCCGTGACACTCGAGCCACGCGCTCACCTGCCGGTCGCGGCAGCCGACGCCACGGCACGCTTCAGCCGGCGTCTCGGCATCTCTCCACGGCTCGCACAGCATCACCGTCTCCTTCCCTGGGACCCTTGGATAGCTTTGGTTCCCGTGCCGGTACCGGCACCCCAGGACCACCACTTCGACAGCGCCTCGCCTCACTTTCTTCCCCGCTCTTCTCGGAGTAAAGGATCGTGATGACTCATCAGCTGTGATGCTTCGCCAACGTGTGCCGTGCCGTCAACCTGTTCAACCATGCATGTCAACCACGCTCGCCTTCGCTGCCCTCCTCTATAGTGAAGTAGTGTGCATCTGCTTTATCGCCGCTCCGCGTCTGAGGGGGGAGTGATGTGTCGGCCTGTGGACAACGACGACGATGGACACGCGCCTGGAGCACCCACTTCTAAGTTCCACCGGCGCGCCCATGGAGATAGGCCACCATCATCGCCTCTCCGTGGCATACCATCATCGCCGGTCGGGACTCATGTAAGGGAACACCATCGTCCTCTACATTTACCAAATTCATTACCAAATGTAGAGGTGGAGTTCCTCTACACCTTCTTATCCACGTCTGTACGCTGCTCATTGTCACAGTTGCTTCGCTCCCTCTCCTCCTCCTCCTCCTCCTCCTCCTCCTCTGAAGCCTGTGTTGAGTAAGAAGAACTAGCCTCAGTTCTGGTTGAGAGACAGACATCGAATGCCTCGTTTATTGCTCAGCGCGAGCTCGGTTCGTCCCCCCGTCTTCCTCCTCCTCTAATCAACCGATCTTCAACATCCTCCCCCGCGGCGCTGGTTGAGTCTGCCTCCAAAGGGTATAGTCGCTGTAACGGGCGTCGAATCCGCTGTCCACTCGGAACGAGGACACAGAAGGAGGACCAGGTCCTGACGCTGCAGGTAACTGGTGAAGCCAGAGAAAGAGCAGAAGATCCCGCTCTTCCGGCCTGATGCAGATGTCGGCGGTGAGGACTATTCAGCCGCTTCTGAACTGCAACAGAAGCTGCAACAACTCTGCCCAGAGTTTCACTCCTTTGTCCAGCACGTCGTTGAGCGAAGGACTCCCTAGCTCATGAGAAGACGCATCGAATACGTCCCAAACTTTCGTGGTGACGGCTTCTCGAAGTACGACTGCGTGATGTGGAAGATAGTATACCATCTTTGAATCGTCGTTCGCTGGCACTTCCTCTGCATGACCTTGTTTCGGGCACTCCCTGATGACGCTGTCGTACTCCTTCGGGTTGGGTAAGGAAGCGTTGCAGCTGACGCATTAGCCGCGTTTCGGCAGCTGTCCGATTCGTGCTTGGCAAGTGGCCTTGAGACTTTAGCATGATGGGCACGACATAACGCCCTTTATCCTTGTTGTCAGCATCACGGAACTGCACCATCGCAGTTGGCTCGTCGATGGGCTGTTCCCCGGGGTCTGAAATGCCAATTGCGTCGAGCCTCGTCCACATTTCTGAAGGGTCTCCAGCCGGGTGCGGGGGGCACCGGAGAAAACGGGCACCTGCAACTCCGGAAGGGCAACGCGCATCGTCGAGGGTCGTGGGACCTTCCCAGGCGCAGGATTCTCGTGAACAGTAGGAGCGGTAGGAGCCGCGCCACCCGTAACGTATTCGGTGCGATCCCCTGGTGCGTCTTGAAGCGAAACGGTGGCGGGGGCTTGCACCAGAACTTGCAGGCCCAGTGCGCCTGCAAGCTCTTCCACCCCCTTATCCACCAGTGAATTATGTCCTTACACCAATGAATTACGTCCTTTTGCGCTTCACCGCGACCAGCCGCGACAAAATATGTAAACCGAAACTAATTGAGTTCCTTGTACAGCTCCCCTCAACGTTAATAATAACACAGGAAAAAATTCGGTCTCCTTTCTAAGCGCGACGACAACATCCACCCTGGGAGCACTGGGGGAATGTTAAATGAACAAAAACCTTGCGTTAGTTAAACTAACAGAATAATTTTGTTCAACTAAGATTTCCTCTTGGCCCCAAGCGTTGCTGTAATCCCGCTTGGGAACGAGATCACGTTTTTTCCAGTGTTATTATTAAGCATGATGAGAGCTGCACAAGTCTGCTTCATTGTAGGCCTCGATATTTGCACCAGACTAACATCTGACGAGGCACGTTCCATTGAAGCACGGCTATACGCCTGACATGCCCTGAGATCGTAGTGAGAGTAGTTGTAAGAAATAAACAGTTTAAAATAACCGTTTAAAAATAACACGTGCAAAATATCTCCTAAAATATACGGTTACAAATATCCGCTAAAAAATAATCGCTCGAAAATCTAGGTTGAAAAATAAACGTTGAGAAATATACTGTCAAAAATGTAGCTTTAAATGAGTACAGAGGGCCATCCAAAAAAAATTCAGATTAAGACATCTGATAAAAGTATGTGTGTCATTATACCGAATAGCGCGAAAGGTTTCGATGTGTGCAATCTGTTTCCCAGAAAAAAACTCACATAAACGTAGCTCCGCGCGTTCACCCTTAACTCGCCACTCCAGCTATAACGAGGATGAGGAGGTATGATGCCACGTCACCGATGACGGTATAAGGGACTCGTTCTGGTTCGCCAGTCAGTGGGGGTCAGCGCCTTGTCCCTTTGCCGCCGTAAACCTGTTTTGCCAGTTCTCCCGGAGAATTGGGGACAGAAGGAGCGGCGGAAGCATTACCGAGCAAGGAGAAAGGCTTTATTAGAACCCCGAACAGCCGAGTAGCAGACGACAGCGGAGTAGCAGACAACATTTCTCTAGGCCAATCAGCGAGCGTTCTCCTTATAGCGTCAGCGGGAGGTCCCAAGCAGATCACAGGCTGGTACTGCTCTTCACCACCGTTGCGCACGGTCGCTTTTTGCGGCGTATTTTAAATTCAGTTCCTGCGATAATTATGACTCTGTGGTGTAAATTACTTCGCACGGTGCATCTTACTGACCTACTTAACAGTTTTATAGGAAGAAAACTGGGTGTTAAAAATGACTTCTGTGCTACTTTAAAACTATGTTTCAAAATCTGTCACCGGGGATTGGCGCCTCGGTCACGTGGGGTAAATGGTAGCTATGCGTTGCGGGTGTCTAAACGTAGGTTGCCCGGACGTGGGTTCTGTGTTTACGTCAGACCTAGAGTCACTAAAGCTTATTTAGTGACTCTAGTCAGACCGTTCGCGCTTTTTGTTCATGGATAATGTTCAATGCGCATTACATCTCCGCTCGTTGAACCAGTTGAAATCAGGGTTTTAGAAAGAATCCCACCGGGGCACAACAGTGAAACCAACAAAAAAGAAAGCAAAGCCGGGAAGGTATCCGTTTCGTTCGGACGTCAACAACAACGTTTATTTTTCAACGGAGATTTTTGAGCCATTATTTTTTAACGGAGATGTGTAGCCGTATATTTTAGGCAATATATTTTTGTCAGTATATTTTTCACGGTTTATTTTTAAACGGTTATTTTTGACGAGTTCAGATAGTATCGACACATTTTTGTGCTGCACGGATGCTGCTCGGATGCATCAAACAACGCGGATGGCTGTACAGTGTACACGTAACGTACACGAGCTATCCGTTATCAGCATACGTTATCCGTCGCGTAGACATACACTGGCACGTGTTCATCTGCCGTATCCCATGTTTGAAGCGGGTTAATGGGTGTCTGTTATTTTCATGCGAGTTGTTTGTGAAAATTTATTTTAAAACGTATATGTTGAACAATATATTTTTAACGTGCTAAAAGTTACCCCCCGTATCTTCTATGTGCAGCAGCCACTTCCAGATAAAGTTCGTGCACTTTGTTTACAAAACTGAATACTGAGCGCTCTTCCTGGTTGCTAGATTATATTTGCTTTGCTCTTTGTCACTGTCGCGTTACTTTTTCGATATTCATTAACCCACATTCCTTTTTTTGTGTGTGCGTGTTGACCGAGGACTTTAATATTAGACGCAAGCTAGCATTACTCTTTGGTCCGCGTTATTTACGAGAAGGCAGCGTCCGCCGCGAGGCATGTTGCCAGCGAACGTAAAATTTATGGAGGCGTCGACACTTTGAGTGCTCCTCCAGTAACAGGGTGGAAAAGTTGGACGGGCAACAGTTTGAGGCTGTGCTGTTGCCGTAAATCGAGCGAGAACCGAGCAAATAAAATGAAGCGAACCATTCTAGGATTTAGCACCGTGTTCGCGAACGGGTAAAGGTCTTATTGATGGGGTCATGTTACCCTTCGGTGAAAAGTTCTTCAAGTGTGTAACGTCTTTAAAGGAGGTTGTGCACTATTAGTATCACGCGGTCTGGTACAGCGCTCGCGGTGAATACAGGTATACTTGCTGTATCCTAACTCGCACGATCGTGACACGTATCGAAAAGACTTTCGTACACGATCCACTGCTTCTGTTTGCTTCATGCATCTGTTTCATAGCATTGCCTATCGCCTGTATTCCATGCCCATCCCCTGTATGAAATGTAAGGCCGCTGCATCGTGTCTCGAGTTCTCGGGAAAGAAAGGCGCACTCGGCCAATCCTAGCCGTCTTTACAACTACTTTATTTTTTCTTTCTTCTACTACTTTTACTTTCTTTCTACTACTTCTACAACTTTTTTCGTGTCTTTCTTTTTTTTTTGTCATTCCGCTGAATGGCGAAGATGCTACGCTAAGTATGTTTCTTCTGTGCAATGTATTATGTAGCCCTCATCTCGGGCATGCCTCACGAAGCACTTCAACCGCACGGGAGTCCTTGAGGAGTTGCCTCTTCTTCGAGCGTTTGTGAAGAACTTTTCCGAAGAGCCTTTCTGCGTCTTTGGCAGCATCTCTGTTGAGACCGGAAGTCAACTTTTTTTTTTTTTTTTGAGCGTACAGCGTACTGAATTCTCCCCACACTCCAGCTCATCGAAACAGTAGAAAGCGTAGATAAATAATGTCCGCACGCGCGTGTGAACCAGAATGCGTACCTGAATGGTTGATGGACGTAATATATACAGGGAGCGCCACGTAAGACTGACAAGAATTTTATTAAAATCGCGATTTGTTTTTCTTTCGGAAAAGTCGTTGAATATATCTATGTATTCCCGATCCAGTGAGGCGCCACTAAGTGTCTCGCTCTCCCCTATCATCCTAATCATCATGATAGCCCATTGAGTCAGTCTCGATATTCTGAACGGTTACAATGTCAGAACAAGAAGGTGATCTCATCGCGAAAGCGCCTGCAGCTGTTACACGGCTGAACGTGGCTTACCTGGCGAAATTCACACTCGTAAAAAGTCGCAGAAACTCGCAAAATCCACTGCTCAGTGTGTCGAATGAGTTGAGCATGAGTGAGCAAACGGCGAACTGAGCAAGAAGTGAGCGAGCGTTTCGAAGCGCTCACAGCGAAGCGCTTGACCACGTTTTGCGCGCCCGACGAAAGGAGGTTGTTAAACCCAGCCCACACAGGGATAGTAGAAAAAGTGAGAGTTCTTGAAATGGGGAGAGGGAAGGCATGATCCCAGCAGTAGCCGGATGCGATAAGCCATGCCTGTCTTATCTGGTACGAAGCAAGAAAATAAAAGCATTCATTTACGGCACGTTTCGGCTCACTTTTTCTACTATAATAATAATAATAATAATAATTGGGTGTTTACGTCGCGAGACAACTGAGATCATGAGCGACGCCACAGCAGTCGGTCTGTGGATTGCTTTTGCCCACCTGAGGGTTCTTTAACGTGCGATGAAAGCTCATCACACGGCTCCCCGTATTTAACGTCCCTCGCGGAAGACGGCGTGTCTAAGCAACTTGTACCCTGCCACCAAGTTGCTGGCGTCCTCGGCCGGGTTCGAACCCGCGATCTCGGGATCAGTTTTTCTACTATCCCTGCGTGGGCTGGGCTTATAGCTAGCTTAGCAATCTCCTTTCGTCGAGGAAAGAACGAAGGCGCGCAAAAAGTGACCAAGCGGTCTGCTGTGAGCGCTGCGAAACGCATGATGTTCGACTATTTTTTACCATGGGATAGCTCCTCAATAATCGTGTCAATTATCATGAACCTGAGTAAATTCGGCACGCGCTTGACATTGGTGGGGTAAAAAAGCGACTTTTACTTGGCAAATTTCCGAGTTCAGTTGGTAAATACTGACATAATAAAACTTTGATTAGATGACAGTCGCATCAGGAGGTGGCAAAAACCTAGTAAGAACAAATGCAGTTGACCGCTTCATTCTAGGTGGCGTAGCTTTTTATTATAATTGAATGACACGTTTTCTGGGCACGCTGTATATTCCACTGCGTGGTTATTTTTTTCACATGATCAACTGCAGATTCTGCACGAAAGCTCGTCATTAAAACTAACCATTTGAATATTATTCCGACTACTTAATTCAATTCTAGTATGAAATATTTAAAATGCACTGTTTATGCACTATTTAAATTACACTGAACGAAACATAGTAGAACAAGCTTTCGTACGAGGCCTCACATTACAAAGAGAATATAACGACAGAAACATATAATACATGAGAGGGAGAAGGAAATCCTTCTCCCGCTCCCTTCTTTTTTTTTCTCTGTCACTATATACAGTTTTTTTTTAAAATCAGCACATATTTTTTAACAAGAAGGCTATTAGAGCAACGTGAATGCCGTTTTCGCAGGTGGGTTATACGGGCAGGCGGACATCCTGTAGCGCTGTGTATCCTAGTACTGGACGACTAATGAGCTAAAATTTCTTAATTAACTTATTATAATTAGATGTTTTCTGGGAAATGCGAGATACCAGAATAGGGGCCAGTCATTATTCAAACCCATCGACGTTATTAAACACCCTGTCAAGCGAACGTACTTCGAGATATAAATTGCCAAATTACGCTAGGCAAATGGGCCGAAACCAGAACTACGCACTACTCGAGCGCAGAAAGAGCGAGAGGCAATCCACGTGAGAGGGCCACGTGCTTTGGAGCGATAGAGCTGATTGGAGTAAGCGTTAATCGGTGCACCAGATAGACCGATCTCCTACCGAGATAAGGTGAAGGTCGCGTCGTTTCTGCGCTCGAAAAGTTGCGCGTAGTTCTAGATTCGGCTCATTTGCATAGCGAAATTTGACACTTCATATCTCAAAATACGTTCGCTTCACAGGGTGTTTAATAAGGACGGTGGATTCGAATAATGACTGGCTCCAATTCTGGTGTCTCGTATTTCCCAGAACACACATAATTAATCGGTTAATGAATTAATTTTAGCTAATTAGTCGTCCGGTAGTTACGTAGGCTGTCCTACATGACGTATAACCCACCTGCGAAAACGAAATTCACGTTGCTCTAATAGCCTTTATATTAAATATGACCTGATAAACACACCCACACGCGCACACACAGTATACTTCCATCGTTGTATTCTGTTTGTAACCCGAAGAAGTGCGTGTTTCATGCACCTTAGAAACATGGCTGTGCTTGTATTTTTTTCGCATCTCATTCAATTCAGTTCAAGCAATAACTGTAACACGCGTATATTTTCATATGATCGTATAATCGAGGTAGTACGACGACGGCAACTATCGTCGTCCGCTATGACTGTTCGTTGGCGCCAGACGTGTTGGTCGACGGACAGCATCTTCAGTTCCTTCAAATGCGGACTGCATGTCAAGATTTCAAATATAACATCAACAACACTTTTAGTAATTTGTGCGAATTCCGTGATCGTCTTTTTTCCCCGCGGAACATTGGTAACGATGACAGGAAAGTGCAGGCACTATAATTTGCAGCGGACGAGTGTCAACGAAGTCGAAGAGTACAGGGTGCAATTTATCCTTTTAGCACAGCCTGCAGCTAGGCTTTCAGTGATTGAACCGTACACTCATTCCAGAATCACTTCGTCGTTGCACACTCATTTTCAGAGATGACGGACCAGCTCAGGTCCCGTGAAATATGCACATACTGTCATATCACACGCAGGAAGCGCGCTTTATATACGAACTGCCCTCCCATGAGAAAACTGATCTTCTGAGGCTGGAACAACATAGAAGGGATCCCATGTCACCGGTGAATGTGTATAATAAAAATATTCACTATTATACCCATTAGCCCGTTTCATAAGTTAATGTGGTCAGAGTGATATTAAAGGGCGTGCGACATTTAGAAACGTGCATGTTGCGGACCCTTCGGACTTTCAGCTGGGTTGATTCAGCTCTGTCTCGAAAAGGCTTTCGATAAAGTGAGCCATGCTTTCATATTCCTGTATTTTCGCGTCAACGTAGGATATGCCGTGTTAAAGTAGGCACGCATACGTGCTACCGGATTTTCTCCCCACGATTCCAAATTAGCGGTATAGCGGCCTTGCGCATGTTATGTTCGTCAAGTCTTCAGTGCGACAAGGGTGCCAACTTTCACCTCTTCTTTTTGTACTTTACATAGAGTCGCTGTGTCGGTCAGTCCAGGGAAATCCGTCTCTTCCCGGTTTTCAAAGTTGAGGTCCTTGCGTATGCGGATGACGTATAACGTTACTCCACGGAACGGTTGGTGGCAACCGTCGTGCAATATTGTCACGAGCGGAGAAATTGTAATGCATGCGGCGCCCACATGAGCGCGGGAAGGGCCGTGGAATTCTGTGCTCTGCTTTCTGGTAAACCTGTCTTGGTCTACGCAAATTGCCAAATATTTTGGGATTAAGATTAACCGTTGCTTAGGCTCAGGGCCATTCCTGGACTTCTCGTTTGTGTCGCCTACGCCACACGGTGTCTTCCTAGAATACTTTGAATTTTCTCATATTCAATGCAGTGCGTGTATAGCATATACCGTATTTACATCTCGCGTGAGCTACTGCTCGCAAGTACTCCCGTGTGCAGAAATACACATTAATGGAGTGCAAAGGTGCACAGTACCTGTATTTGGGATCCCACGTGAAAACACCGATGCGGCGTGGCAATCTCTTTCGGCGCAGTGAAATGAGGTTGACTAGATTGTCCTGCTTTCTGGTTGACCAAACGGTCCGGCGTGTGTGTTTTGTGCGAGAACGGCTTCAACCTTTTCAGCGACAACAATTCTATGAAGACACACTCAATAGGCAGTACGTAAAACGCACACACACAAAAAAAAAAGGCAGAAGAAAACATAAATCAATCAAATGTATATAAAGGTGAATATGAATAACCAAAATAACGGTACTGGCTATACGTGGAGTAAAAAGAGTTTAGTGTGTTGACTAGAAGCGCCAAACCGTCACCGTAGATGTCCCGCCTTTGGGTCAGTATAGACTGCCCTTTGGGTCACTTTAGTCTAAGCGCGATAGATCCCTTATGTGCAGGTCCCATGCAATGCTCTTGTTCTTGATTCCTTCTGTTGCTGCTCTTGCTCGTTCATCTTTCTCTTATGGGGCCTCTCTGTGGATAATGTTAGAGCAGTTGATAACACGACAATGCGACGCTGGTAATTTTCACATGTGCGTGCGTATTTTATTGATTACTTTATTACTTATCGTTTACTTCAATACTTTAACTGTAATGCTCTTACTTTAATTGTATACTTTATTACCTATTGTTTGTTATTGATTACTTTACAGGATACAGAACTTCGATGGCAAAAACCATCAGTGAAGCATTTGATTAATTGATGCTGCAGAAACGATGAGTGCAGAGCGCTGTTACAAATATTTTCGAAAACAAAGCTACACCGAGGTCAAAAATGGATTTACTATCGTTTCCTAGCGCTTTCACGCCCTTCCGCTCACTGCTAACCTCTGTTTATGAATCCCCAATTTATGTCCCATTACTTTCACAAACAGTGTCTTTTTTCAACCGTTCTAGAAACGCATTATTCGTACTTCATTCCATGCTAGCAGTCGCCGACACTTCCTTTTCCACTAGCCACACATTGCCTTCTTTCCCTCGTCCAATCTTTGTGGCACAAATTAACGACATCGCTATCGTACTTGCAGCTGTCGAGCTGTCGCTGTCCTTTCCGAAAACTTTCCGCGCCCCGAACGAGTTCTCCGCCATGCATTGCGAGCAGGTGATAAGACACGAAAAACGCCCGCGCGTTTTCTTTTTAACGTCCCGCACTTTTATTTACCCTGACGGATCCATTGCACGTCTGAGCGCGACACGTCCCAACACACCGGCGATGTGTACGCTAAGGTATTCCATACGCGATCGTCTGTCGTGCATGCTCGTATAAACAGCACTGCAGGTCTGATTGTAGCATTGCCTCGACAAGTCATGCGTCATGTACCGCTTTCGAAAAAGCTGTGTAGTCCTGCGCGGAAGCGATAAATATCCGGGAACGGAAAACGCTTTGGGTATATGTGTGCGCATAAACGAAGGAGCTTTTGGGATGACACATTCGCTAGGAATCCAGCGAACGGTTAGTGGCGGACCGGGATTATTGGGCCGGTAATCCGCTTTGCTGCGTCCTTGAAGTTTGTTTGTGCATTTGCAGTGTTTGCGAGCGCGGAATTCGGCCCCACAGAGAAGCGAATTCGCGCGCTGTGATGCGGGTAGGGCTATCGCACCATGTGCAGGCTGGGTCCCAAGTTTTTTTTTTGTGCGTGGTGTGTTACGGTTTTGCTCAACAGGAAAGACGACGGTGTTATCGGGAAAGTGTCCAGTGCTGGTTTGCGATATAGGATGTCGTTCATGGATGGGCGAAAATGGAGAGGGCTTGAGGCTACAATGAGTGTGAGCAATGGATGTAGGACACAGGTTTTCTACTGGCGTTTCCGTTACATGTATTCTGAATAAGAAACGCCAGAAACAAAATAGAGCAGTGAAACATCCCGCCAAAATAAGATTGTTGTTAGACTTCCAAACAATCGGGGTGCTCGCATCCCCTTTGTGCTCGCCCAAGTTATTTGCTCGCTTTTGCGTGTTTGAGCCAGGTTGATTTAGAATACGAAATAAAACGAGCGCAATTTTTAGTCCTTCGTAGCACATTAAAGATCACGTATTAAGCTTTTTGGAGAATAAGTAGTTGTAAGTCAGGCGGTAAGCCTATAGTATGAACTTTACACTTACACACACACACACACAGTTACACAAAAGATGATGATGATGTGGGACTGTTGACAGCCATCACTTGGCTCTGCCCCTTTGCCGTCTAAAGCAATTGACATGACCTATGATTATGCAGTGGCGTCACCAGGGTGGCGCGACCCGCAGAAGTTGACTAAAATTAAACGAAGTTGCCAAAATCGTGTACACTGCACCTTTAAAGTGCCACTAGCGGTGGCCGTGTTACTACCACCAAAGCGGCATACAGTAATCCAAGTTCATTGCTCCGATGTGCTCAAAGCAGAGGAACTATCTAAATGCGCGATTGCAGGCCTCACACCCCTCAATGGCCTCATAGCGAGTGGCCTCACAGGCCTCATGCCCCTCAAGGCCTCATTGGTGAGTAGCCTCATAGCAAACCTGACAGCCTTCAAAGGCATCCACAGTGACTGCACTCACGGTAGGCCTCACCGCGAGCTTCCCTTCACTCACCTTGTGAGGTGAGCTTGAAGGGCACTCATGAGGCCCCTCATGAGTGAATTCGCCCAGCTATGGGTGCGAGGCGTGCGGTCTGCACCATGCGACGTGCGGAAGGGGGTGAAGGGAAAGAAAGGAAGCGGGGGTACTGGTAGTACCGCCGCTTCCTCTCTTTGCGAGACACCAAAAACGACGTGGGGAGCCCTCGGCGAGCCCGTGATTTTTTTTTCTTTTTCTGCGTCTGGTATGATGTTAGAGAATGTTGGTATGCTGTTGATAACGTGGTGGTGGTACTGCTGAAAGACCTCGTCGTTGTCGGCCTCACAGAAGTGGGCAACGTCACGACTAACGCTCTGGGGGAATGTCCGTACGGGGCTTCTAATGGAACTGTGCCGACATATGTCAGACGGCGCCTGAGGAAAACCCAGGAAAAAACCCCAGAGAGCACAGCCGGCACCGGGACTCGAACCCGTCTACCTCCCAGTCTCGACGTGACATGACCAGCACGCTAACCACTCGGCCACGCGAGCTGGTCCGATAACGTGGTTGATAAAGTGGCTTCCGAAGTGGCTTCCATCGGCAACCAATCAAGGGATAAGATTCTAGCTGTCCATTCTGCCACTGGTTCCGGTATGTACGGTAACTTCACGGTGACGTCATCAACGATCTATACGAACACTATATTGTGTTTATCGCGTATCGCCCGGTACGGAAATCCATTATTGGGGGAGGGGGTGACGGAAAGAGCTCCCGCACAGGGTGGTGACGCATACCCTATAGTGACTAGAGCACTGCACGGGCCTAATTTTCAGGCCCGGCTGCTACGGCCCGCACCCGGCCCGGGCCCGACGTGTTCTACAGATTTCAAGCCCGGGCCCGACCCAGGCCCGACTCCGCCGGCCCGGGCCCAGCCCGTACCCGACTGTTTCCATACTCAGGCCCGGTCCCAGGTCGCCGCCCTCTGCTCTATCTGTTCTCGAGGTACGGAGGCGTATGTAGATTTACTAAAGAGCACAGCGCAGCGAGGAAGAGGACGCAGCTAATTGGTAGAGAGTGAGGAGGTACACTCGAACGGATCGGCTGTGTTTCTGTAACGGCACACCGCTCTGTGTTTGGTGCTTGCTTGCTTGGGAAAGCAGCGCGTAGCGGCGCGTGGGCGATATATATGTATCTTGCGGTTCAAGATAATTTAATAATTGGGGGTTTACGTCGCGAGACAACTGAGATCTTGCGGTTCAAGTGAGATTCATCTCCGCTCTATTGCGCATGCACCGGTGTTAGTTCCCTTTTCTCGAACCCTCACGCGAACGAAATATGTCAGAGCACCTAATTGACCCCCGTGCCGGACTCTCAGCGCGCCCGCCACATCAATTGTCCCCAAATGTGTGTGAGTGCACGTGTGATCGAAATCCAGCCCCATTACACGAAATAAGCATAATCACATATAAAAAAGTGATAGTTCCCAGATAGGAATACCTTGATATCCCATGCCCAACGGGAAAAAAAGTCACATGAAAATTCAGCTGTCCAGTCTCGTAAAATATGTTCGCGTACATGCCCGACCATGGCCGGCGTTGTCAAGCCCGTACCCGGCCCAGGCCCGCATAAAAAATGCAAATCCCGGCCCGGCCCGCGGGCCGGGCTTTTTTGGGGGAAGCCCGGGCCCGTGCAGTGCTCTAATAGTGACGCTACTGTGGTTAGATTACATTAGTCCAATACTGTATAAGTGTTTTTTTGTTTTTTTTTTCGCGTGGAACTAGTTTTCGCGTGTACCCCCAAAATCGCGAATTTAAGTTCCCGCGGACATGACAACCGATATGACGCTCAGAAAATTTGCAAGTGAAAACAAGTAAGAAGAACGATAGTGGTGTAGTACCTCTTTATTTCAGGATATTTGACATGTAGTTTGTGTGCACGTTAAATCACACTGACAAATTATTGTGCAGACCTACATACTATCGGGATCAATTCCAACTTTTTCAAATCCAGATCGCATCAGAGCTGGGCGCTGCTTGAGCGATTTGTACACTTCCATGAGCCACGAAGCATGCAGCTACTTCAGGGAACTAGCCCGCATGTCCAGCTTTGTTGGAGCTTTGGACGACGCTTGCGTACCAGCGCCGTGTACGAAGCAAAGCAGAACCCATGGCCTCACAACGGGGACCAGAAGGATAACCGTCCGAGGCTATCTAGAGGTCGAGGCTATTTGGCTAGCGTCCTTGCGGAGAGAGTAGCGTTTGACCTAGAAGTGTCTTCTTCCCACTTTGGACCATAATAGATTGTATGCCGTTCACGGGGTCGCAGTTGATCTGACGGGATCGCGAATTTGGATGATCTGATTGACGGGATCGCGAATTTAAGTGCCCGCGAAATACTTTTCGCGCCAGTGGCCTATCAAAACGCGAAAATATTTTCTACGCGAAAAAAAAAAAAAAAGAAAACTTATACAGTATATTATACTAGGTCCTATTGCTCTTTTGTATGTTAATAAATTTTCCTATTGCAATGGTCGATCGCAGTTCGCTTGAGAAGCAGGTTGTCGTCGGAAAATACCAGGCGGGTTCGAGTGTCCGTCACCCCAACCCTTTTGGGAACTTTTCATCAACCGTCCTCTCACGCGTGTCTGCACGCGTGTTTGACGGTACACAAGTTTGGTATATGTACACTTATCAAAGGGTAAGAAGCATTGTGGAAGCTTTCTTTATGATGGACTATGCAGGCACATGTGTTAGCACACCATCAGTCGCGCTCACCGACTGTGAACGGGATTATCTCTGCCACCGTTGGAGACCGAATTATTCCCCCTGTTCGTCACGTGTTGGCATTTTGTTGTTGTTACGATCATTCTTGATAATGTTGACGTGTTTACCCCGGTGTGTATTCTTGTGTGATGTAATTCTACTTCATGTACATCTTTACCTGTCCTAGTGCCAATAGAACCATGCAGTTGAGAGTTTGCAGCTGTCCCGTTATGTTCCTTGTTTTCGCCCCATCATCCGTGTTTTGCTGCTGCATCGTCCCACACCATTCTCTCCACCGTGCTTTGATCTTTCATTCTCTATAAAATTGGCACTGGGGCAGCCTGCCGGCATCAGGCTGCCGCAGGCAGTCCAGGCGCGGACGTGCAGCTGATACGCGGTGGTGTGAAAGGGTGAACGGTCGATTATGATTAATTTGCTGCATACCGTTCACCACGGTCTCGGTCTCTTGCTGCATGGTATCGAACGCCCACCAACAGCATCCGTTGTGTGTCGTACCATACGTCACATGTTGAGCAGAGGTCTGACTCCAAGGCCAACGTGCTGTTTCGTTATACATGAGCCAACGTGACGATTAGCCGCATACGTACAGGATGGTTCCGTGGCAACTGTCGGGGAAGCGGCAGGGAGAGTGAAGGACCCCGAAATGATCCCGAGCCGAAATGAGGGATCGGCAATCCCCTCTGGATAGTATGATGGGATGGGAGGGTGAAATTTGGTGACCGTATAGGTAATGCTCTCCTGTCTGCCTCCTCCTTGTCACATTTTTCTCTTCAGCCAGTGGACTGAAAGCGAGATACGGGATATACAGGAAGCACTCAAGGCGGAGTGGTTCCGAACGTCGACGCGACCCCCAACTTCGGCAGGTGGATTTTCCACTGTTCAATTTAGGGTCGTACCTTGCCGTGCGTGTTACGGGAACGCTTGAGGTGCAGCGGGTGTCACCGATGATGGACGTGCTACACGGAGGAATACCGGCACGCCTCATTGTGTGGGAGGATATCGAGCGGCTCCTCTGTCTAGCTTCTACAGTAACCAATCATGTGGCCGGGCACGCCGAGTCGAAGACTACGTGCATGAAGATGGTTCTGAAGATTATCTCGCTAGATCCTCAAGAAGAGCTGTGATTTCGTACCAGCGTCCGGTGATTGGTTTGCATTCTGCAAAGAGCTTAAGTCGGTGACCCAGATAATGTCGTTTCCAGCCCCGCAATGTGCTTTCGTCATGAGGGCGAAGTATCCAACGTTACCTTCAGGTATGCGTCAGAGGATCAAGACGTATTGCAGCTGTTTTCCCCCTGCGATGAGGCTGCACGGTCGCATATCCCTCTGTGTAAAAGGCAGATCCATCGTTTTCTAGCACGAGATGTCCAAGCCTGCCGTGGTTCAGCATCGTTGGCCGGCATTGAGAGTAAGTTGTACGCACCATTGCATTTCAGAGCTGGTGCACGTAGACAGATGTCGTCGGCATAGTAACAAGTCGATGTCTTCTTGCCAATTCATTCCTTCATACCTAAAAGTCAGCGAAGTACGCAACCCTGTTGCACCCTGCAGGTAGATGCCACTGCGCTGTCTCCCTCTCAGAGGTGTGAACAAACAGCTTCGTCTCGCGAGGGAAATCTGTACTGCATCGCACTGCCTTATGTGGTAAACTGACACGAATAAGTGCATGAGGGACGTAGATGGGACGACCGTGTCGTATGCTCGTTAAGTTTAAGCGCACATGCATCCTCCGCAAAGCTTATCCGTGCAGACGTTCTGTTGCCAATGAGCGCGTTTCCAGATAGGTACACATTTCTTACCCACATGTCCGTCAGTATGTAACAAGCAGAACAGGAAGCACTCCGTTGTCGGCATCTGAAACGTGTGGCTTCGAAGCCACCGTTATCACATCATCTTGCGAACCAACAGTGAAACTCCCGTCCAATCACGTCCTGTACACTTTATTCTAATGAAGATCAATGCAGCCAGTCTGATAATACTACGAACTCATCGTGTGCAGCTTCCTGGTGCCATTAGTAACCGCCTGTGGTAGATGTTCTGTGCGCGAATACGACGTCGATAATCAAATCAGAATGAGACGGGACCGCGGTTATTGCTTCGGGAGATGCACTACTCTTCCTCGTTTGTTCCGCTGTTCCGAAGTTGAGTGACTCGGCAATATCTCGTGTACCCTGTGCCTCGGTGACTTTCCCGGGCCTTGTCAGCAAGAACTGTCTTTGCCTTGTATTCATTTGCTGCGCCCTATTTATTGAGTCTCCTTCATCATGGAAGACCGGCCTCTTGCTCTATGGCTGACGGAGCATGTTTCATCCCGATCTTCACTCTGTTGCGGGCATACTTTCGATGAGAATCGAGCTTTTTCTTCAGTTTTCTTAGTATCTCGTTAGTATCGGTCTACGCTTAACTTGGCTAGTTTCGTAGGGTTCTTCTTACTGTAGCGCTTACCTTTTGAATATGCTGAGTCAGAATGCTAATATTGCGGTGTTGTGTGGTAATGTGTAGAGCGCTGCGAGCCAGGATGATTTATGGAAAAATTTGAAACAAATATGGCGATGTCACTTCCGACAAAGTCAGGTCGTGCTCTACCTCACTGCCATCACCACATTCAAACTTTTTTTTTTCGTTTCGTGATAGCGCAGCGAAGCAACTGTGACCATGAGCGGCGTACAGACGTGGACAGATGGAGAGAGGACAGCAGTGGGAGGGGGGACAGTGGGAGGGGACATTCAAACCTAAATATAGCTATATCCGATTTACATAGTAATGACTGGTCATTGCCTAATTAGCTGAATGCAGTGAGGCGAAGCTGATTTAGCATACTTCGAGAAATCCTTCGTCTAACACGTTTGTTTTGTTGGTTTGTTTTTACTGTCAAAATTTTCCCGATACACATGTTTGTAACCAACGTACCAATCCTGCGAACTTCAGCTTCCCTCTCTCTCTCTCTCTCTTTCGTGAATTGCTTTTGACGTCTTTGATTTTCTCTCTTCCGTCTCAGGAGGTGAACGAACCTTCCGTCTCGTAATGCACTCGTCTTGTTATCCTGGCGCAAGTAACGTTATTGGCACCTTCGGTTCTGACAGCAATCTTGCATTGCTGTCGAGCCTGGGCTATACGTCTGTTTCCACGTTGTGTTGATCTTCCCTCGGAGTTTGCTGTTTTCCCCTCAATTACTGCATCTCATCCGCTTATTACATCACAGTCACGGCCTACTGTATCATTAAACGTAAATCTCTCCTCGCTTGGTCCGTGGGGGAATGAACTTGTTTGATGAGGGGTTTGCTTTCTCGGGTGCCCCAACGAGCGGTTGTATAGGGAAGACAGGGTCCCCAGGAGGCAATTACGTAATGATGAGCAGCTCTTCCTCGTGTTCCGCTGCTCAGGTTCCCAACTAATGTGCGAGTAGAACTTTAGGGCATCTTTACAACGCAGGGACTCTTCGCAGCGCGGTTACAGGACGAAGGCAGTATAAATTCAAATATAAATTTTGAGCATGTTTTAAAGGACGATACCGTTTCGTGATGCTCTGTGTATGTCGAAGTAAGGTTGTTCCTGCTGCTTTTGCACGCATATGGAGCGCAGTCCACGCGGGCAGATAGACAGACGGAAAGACAGGGCATTAGCATTCCAGACCTCGGTATACAGCGTGGGCTCCTAATGTAAAAAAAGAAGAAAAAAAAAGAAAAGAAAACTGGCATTATATCCTGTATGGGAACCTGAGGCACAGTGAGATGAAAAAGTCGTCGATTTTTGTATTTTTGTACAGGAAAGAAAACTTTGTATTTTAAACTCCACTGACTAGAACAAATCTTGTTTTATACTGGTCATACAAAACAAACGTTATTCTTGAAGAGATACTCCGACAAATTGCGAAAATATCGACAGGTATCTCTTGTGACTATGTGCCCCAGGCTCGGGCATAGTGTTACAGCCGTGGTTACAGCCAGTGGGGGAGTATGATACCAAGAGCATACAACAAATTAATTGATGCAAAACCAACTTCGAACGTGTGTAGCAGGGCTTGAGGCACCTGCTGGAGGGACCGCAACGTAGGGTAGGCAAGACGTCAACAATATCGCTCTCATTTAGCAGTGCCATATCAGGAACGTCAGGATCGACAAACGAATTCTCTATCGTTTCTTTTTGCACTGCCTCAGAAAGCTAACTTCGCATTCCCCGCGGCATTCTCTCCTCTCAGAAACCAGACTTTATGTAGAAGCCGTACTATTCACCACCCTGGAGTACACCGCTTCAGGGTGCCCCATGTGCTCCCGTAACACCGTGCGCCATCACACAGCTATTGAGATGCGCATATCAGCACGTGGCTGAGCGCGAAAAAACAGCATGCCATCTTTTGATTCTAATAGACGATTTTACAAAGATGCGCACCAGCATGGGAACTTTGAGCGACACTGCTCCGTCGTCTGCTTTGGTTATCGTTTACCCCGGCTGACGCCGCTGCTGCGCTTACAGGGAATGTTGTTGTATTCTACCTCCGCCTCTGGCCGGCTCGTAATGCTCTGAGGCGCTATAAGTTCCTATGAACCCTTGCGCGCAAGAGCTAAAAGGTCTACAGTCATACGCCTAGGATTGAAGTCACTGTTGTTATATACCACAAAGAAATGTCATCAAAAGATTTTTCCCCGTCGAAATACATCCGCCAGTACGATTTGCCTACCTATTTGATTGCTTGCCGATTTGCGTGAACTGATGACGATGTCGCACTGTTTGACGGACATAGTTACAGTTTCGCATTTCTAAGGTTCCCGAATGAGGCAGATATCTGCAATGCAACACTCTGCCCCATGCCTCACTGTACCTCACGTTCCCTTACGTAAATATATTGTTAAGCATGAAATAATGAGAATATAGGAGATGTTGCGAGATATACATTTATGGTTTAAAACGTGGCAACGGAAAACACCGCTCTCGCGAGCTTGAATGCACGAGAGTTGAAGATGCTGATGCTGGTCATGATACTGATTGTGCCCTCACAATATTTATTCGAAAAAAAAATGGAACATTTAATTAATAGTTGTATACGCAACAATGTACTCGGTAATATTTATTCTTCGTGGACAGGCATTTAGTGATCAAGTTCTTCCAGTAGCAGGAGCCGAGTAATGCTGGCAGAAAGCTGGGTAAGCAGTACAGTCTTTAACGACCTTTGGTGGAATACCTTTCTCATCACATTGCTGTTCGGTGTGTGCATACTTTTAATATAAAAGTAACGATGCTAATAAAAAGTGCTTCAATTTTATGCCTTGCAGTAAAGCTTGATCTTCCATCCGTTAGTCTGGCACATCTGAGATAAAAGATCCGCAACCGTCTGTCACGGGCGGAACGTGAATCTTCTAACGTAATTATGGCGCAGGTTCCGTAAGAAGCTCACACAGAATGATGCCCGCTGGCCTCACTTGGTATCATTCACACCTAACGGCAGCGGAGCGAGAGGTCCTTGAGCTGCACACGAAGACAAACAGCCTGCCACTCTACCTCGCTATTAGGTGAACTGAGAATTACAGCATCCGTCCAATATATATTGGGCGATATTGACTCGTCCGCCTTCCCTTGACAGTCACCGATATGCCAGTTGGCGCCGACACAAATGCCAGCAAGCGGCGATCACCTGGGTGATTGCAGGCACCTTTATTAGACCCCGTTTGTTTTCTTTCGACTTTGATGCCTATTATTATTTGTAGCCCATGGCTGTCCAATTAGGGCCTCTTTCTCAGCTCGTCAGGACCCTTGGCAGGGATTGTCTAACCCCGTTGCACTGTCTTGCAGACGGGGAAAGCTCCTCGCCTGTCAAAACACGTAGAACAAGTTGAGATATTTGATGCCTGAGTGCTTCCGTAGGAGAAACATATTCCGTTTCCTGTTTCTGCTCGAAAGCTTACGCAGCAGTAGTTGTCATGCTTCGGTGTCGCATTCCCGTGTGAGCTTCTGTGACAGCCGCAAGACTGGAGCAAGATTACGTGCGGCGATGTCGACATTCCGCGCGTCACAATGTGCGAGTATGCCGAGAATTTGTTGTTGCCGTCGTTCTTCCGCTGCCTGAACTCTCCGTTCAATAGAACATAGGGCGTTGTTGTGTTTGCGCTCGATTTAGAGGTACAAAGCAGGTGAGACGTAATCACAGAATACGTTTATACAATAACCTAAGCCCTTAGGTCTCAAACGTCAAAAGTTTCGTTGCAATATCACATTGATGTTTTTTTTAGAAAATCAAAATTAAAAATTGCGGGCAAACACTGTGCCGAAGTAGACTCCCACTTCACATATCCCGTCAAGTACGCGGCGGCAAAGCAGCGTTGCATGCGGAACGCAGCGACGTGCAAGCAAAAAGCACAACAACAAATCACAAAAGCGAAGTGGCGCTGACAAGCTGGTGGTGCATGACCGTGAAGTAAGACCCGAGACAAGACGACAAATCACAAAACACAATCACAATACATGAGCACCAGTGTTGCCCGCTCAAGTAGTTAGTTTAATCTTACTATTCACGGCAAACTTATGCAGCAAGTTGATAAAGTTGGATACCTTGGTGTATTTATTTATTTATTTCAATATACCTCAAAAGGTCCCTTGAGAGACATTACATGAGGGTGTGGGTTACAGCAATAGTGTATTGCATCGCGAGTGTGCATAACGTTTAGTACAGAAAAATAAACATAAAAACACAAAGTAATGATGATGTGAGGTAATAAGGTGTCATACAACGAACTTTTTGCATCATGGTACATCATCAGCTACGATGGGAATGGATCATGTGATATACTTTAATGGGTACGTAATAGGTCCTGGACACGAATAACCCATACGAAGGTAATTGGGTAGCAACATGACCAGAATTCAGGGACACCTCCTCTGATGCAGGTTCTGCCTGATAGCAGAAGAACATGTAAGAAAGCCAACTTCAAAGAAAAGTATGAGGTGAGGAGGAAGGAAGATGGAAAGAGGCGTGGGCAGACGAGAAATGGAATTTGTACATCAGATATCGCGCGCGGAGCCCGGCTATCAGCAACAATCGCCCAACGCAGAATGAAAATGTGATGAATGAGCTCTGATAACTTTTGCCTAGCTTTTCTTTGCTGTATTGCTGCTCAGAATTCTGGGTTGCTACTCGTAGCGTGTCGAACGGGATGACTGGCACTCGTAAGGGTGGTCAATATCCATTTTTGTTCTTTCTGTGAGGAATGGGGATGCCGTCGACGATGAGAAATGTGCGTCCTGGGGCGACTTCTAAGGGAACTGTGCCGGTGTATGTGTGACAGCGTAGGAGGAAAACCTCAGAAATTACCCTACATTATGATGAAAAAAAAATCTATAAGCTACGAAGACGAATTCAGTAACTGCACTTCACTTTGTTACTTGCACCTTGTTACTGCGTTATCACTGTATCATACACTTCAGTTTGTTATTGCCCTTGTCATGAGGACATTTCAATGCTTAATTCAAAATTTTGCGTGTTACAGTCTCTTCCCGCCACCATCAAGAAGGTTTGTCGGTTACCAACACCCTCCCCTAAAAAAATAAAAATAAACAAACAAACAAGCGGAAGAGTGCATATTTTCAGAACATCTATAGGTGGCAGCAGAATCACAAGCCGTTTTTAGCCGTTTTTTCATTGTCATAGCCTCATGCAAGCTTCGTCCCATATACCCCACATCTGCTTCTTGGTTCTTCATCGTCCTCTAGTCTTCATACTCTACGTCTCCAACCCTTGTTTACGCTTTGTAAACTTGGACATTGCATTGCTACCACCCAAGCTGAATTCTGCTTCCTGGGCCTCCAGCTCCGAAAAGACGTTGGGTTTCGTCCATTTGTGGCCATCTTGAACCCCAGGACCTACCTTGGCAAAGGAAGAAGAAGCTTCTGACGTCACACAGAACTGTTGTGAGTGAGCAGTTTAAGTTCCTTGTTTCATCGGCGGATACCCTATGGGCACTGCTTCTGGGGCCAAACTTTCGTCACACCGTGGAGTTTGCTCAGTGGACCGCCCTATGCAGTTCGGCCTTCTCTTACAAGTTTTCTGCTTTGAGATCTTCTCTCCGTACGCCTGCACGTCAGCCAAGTCCGAAAAAGTCGCCGCCTTCTTGCTTTGTAAACCCTACTACTGCTCCCGTGTCTGCCCGTACAACTGCGATCTTGTCAAAGGGCCCTAAGTTTTGTTTAAACTTAACCCCTTCTTGTTTAGATGTAACTGCTTGCATTTATAAGGTCTCGTCAGTCATAACTGATCCTACCTTATCCTCGTCTTTCATTACTCATGCAGTACACCACATTTCGCACACTCTGGGTTCCAAAAACCGTCCCTTAAACCGTAATCTCTCTCCTGTTAAGTTAGTGCGTAATGAATTGTCTGAGAAGAACTTATGTCTGTTGCAAACTGACAAGTCTGCAAAATTCGCTGTTTTACCTGAAGGTGTTTTTGCCTCTAAGAGATCGGGGCGGGTTTGATCACAGGTATTCTATCGAATGCGCTAAAAAAATCTTCTTGTCATCAGATTCTTCTCTCTGCGGAGAGTCAGCTTCTCCGTTTGAATGATGCTGGTTACCCACAAGACACGTTACTTGGTTCTTTAAATGTTTTGTTAAACACCTTGCTTCCTCGTTCGCCTGAAACTAAGCCTTCTGTTTCCAAACGTGTTGTATTACCTTACTTCCACAAAGTGTCTCACAACTTGTTGGCCGTCGCGAAGAAATTTCAAGTCAGCCTTGTTTTCAAGAACAACTTCCGTCTTGATCGCCTAACGCCTTTCGCGAAACCTGAAGTTACCTGTAAGAATCACTGGAACAAATTCGTCCCCTGTTGTTCAAATGTTGTTTATCAGATCCCCCTAGCTTGTGGTTTCTGTTATATTGGCCAAACAAAGCGTTGCTTAAATGATCGTTTGAGAGAGCATTCATTAAAAGTAAAAAATAAAGCCTCAAACTCCGAAATTGCCAAGCATTTGGAAGAATGCTCAGATTGCTTCCCTCTATGGGATGAAACCAGGGTGTCGGAGCGAACCGGAAACCGGAACCGAAAACCGAAAAAAAACACGCTATTTTGGTGCGAACCGGAACGGAATCGAAACCGTATACGTTTTTTTTCGCTCAGGAGGGAAACCGAAAAATATATTTAACGGTTTTCGGTCTAAGAAAAAACTTAGCCGGTTTGGACTACGGATAAGCGAATGAAACAGACGTCATGTGCACTGAAGTCATGTCATGGATACTATACGAGGGTTATGGTTACTGTGGAATGTATGTCGGTATACTATGACCCTTAGGCTCTCTTTGTTTATCGTGCGCGCACGCACACTGGCTTAGAGGTACATGTGACTCTCTAGCAATGTGCCGTAGAGTTCGTTTCAATTTGATCCACCCAAACTCTCCTCAACTAAACAGCGACCCAAAGGGGCTGCATAACGGCTTGTTTATCGGTAATGTCGCGCTACGCGTCCCTTGTTTGAGAGCAGCTAAGTTGAATACATTTACGTATACGCGAGGGCAAGCCCGTGCGAAGTGGCAACTCTTTTGTGGACAGGACACGAAGCAAATAAAACGGAGCCGTCGAGCGCGTTTGTGAGTGAAGGTGTTCCTCGATTTGCGTCGTACTCGTGCGGTGGTGCTTGCTGGCTAGGCAGTAGCAACAGACATTCGAATGGGACGCGATCGCTCCAATCCAGCAAGAAAGTACTTTACGTATGACATCACGACATACAAGTCTGTTTGGAGCATGTGCTTCAAGAAAGGAGAAAACCCATTTGAACAGACAGTAACCTACAGGAACCAGGAGATACCAATTTCACATCTGTTTATTAATATTAAATACCATGTATGCGGAATAAACGGGTTTACATTTTGTAACATTGATTTTTTTTTGTGGGGATGAATATTCCCAGCAGAAGCGGAACCGGTTTAAAACCGGTATGAACCGTTATTTTTTTGCTCCGGAGCAGAACCGGTACCGGATCGTTTATGATGTAACCGGAACGAAAACCGGAACGAAAAACGTTTCGGTTCGACACCCTGGATGAAACAATTGTAAAGGCTTCTGAATTGGACCCCCACAGAAGACTTTTGAGAGAGACCCTATGCATAACCTCTTGTGGGAACTGTGTCAGCATTAGGCGGCAACCGCATGGAGCACTTCTTGTTCCCCCGAACTGACCCTTTTTGTCCTCAACTGGTTGTTCCCTTCCCTCTGGTTGTATATAATTCTTGTATGTGAAGTAAAATTTTCAGCTGTGTTTGAGACTTCGTGTTTGTGTCTGTCCTTTCGTGTTCCCTAGTCTCGGGGTTTTACACTATGCATCATCTTCACCAGCTCGCTTGCTTCCTAGCCGTCTTTTTCATTAGCAGAATCACGTTCGACACAAAAAGTGCTTGGTAAACCAACACGTCGGGCCTCCGCGCTTACGTCACCTATGGAGGCCTGTCCTGCTTTGCGATCTGCTTTGAGCTTTCTTCTCGTTCCCTTTTTCGTTTACTTCATAGCAGCATCCACAATAGTAACAGCGGGCCTTCCTGTATGACGCAGGGCGCGGGCCTTCTTTTTATGTTGGAGGTGTTGGGTAAACTCTGCTCCAATAAGTCTGAGAAACCGAGAAAAAGAAAGAAAGGTGCAGTCGCATGATGGCAGGGAGTAACGGACGTCATATCAAAGTTTTCTTTCATCGCACCAAAAGTAGAGTCACGCAAACGTCAGTGACGTTTCCCGCAGATAATCGCCATTCTTCTGGCATTTTTGCGGGCGTCTAATTCGCTTTATTGTGAAATGGGGTGAACATGATAGAAAATTTTAGCAAACCGTTCATTACGTACATGGCTTGCCTGAACCAACCAGTGGATAGATTCTGAGTCTTACATAACTGCAAATTGGCACCGACAAGCACGATAAGTTATCATGCTTGTCGGAACGCACACTCAGCAGCCGTTACTTCTTCCGTCGTGTAAAAAACGAAAAAGAAGAAGAAGAAAAACAAATGAAAAAAAGCTGGAGCACACTACAGTTCCACGAAAAGAACTGTAGAATACAGGTTCTTCTTTCATGCCTGACATGAACACTTTCGAAGAGGACGACACTTTCTGGGGAACAAATTTCTCGAAATATAACCCTTGGATAACACGTGACGTGATCCACTTAAAAAGAAATATTATGCGCAAAAGAAAAGCGCTAAAGAGATCGCGCGATAAAGACGTGGAACGTGCTGATATAAGTGTTCTTGGTGGTTTATTACAAACACAGATATCACTTGGAAGACAAAAAAATTTCGGTTCGACACTAAATAATTTCCTGACAACAAACCCGCATAAGTTTTGGAGATACCTGTCTGATCGAAAGTAGATGGGTAGAAATCCAGCGAACCGGTAGAATGTAGGAAGGAGTTGCCTCAGGACAGAAGCCGCCGATATTTCGAACAGAGACTGTTCTTCTTCTGGGAAGAAGAAGAACAGTCTCTGTTCGAAATATCGGCGGCTTCTGTCCTGAGGCAACTCCTTCCTCCTCCTGTCTGATCGAAAGGCTTCCGCTGATAAACTGTATGTAAACGGTTACCTCGTTTCCGACATGAATACCATCGTTGCCGAGTTCAGCAATTACTTTTCCACAGTCTTCACAAGAGTTAATGGACAGGGTATATCCCATCTGTCGCATTACGATAATGTTCCCCCAAAAGCTGATTCAGCTGAATCACAGAGTCGGGTATCCTTTCCCTCTTGCTTAAAATTAACTCAAAAAAGACGCCCGGTCCGAACCAGGTGCCGAATGCCTTCCTAAAGAGATATTCCGTTTGGGTTGCAAAATGTCTACTTTTGCTTTTTTCTAAGGTTATACAGGCAGCAGCTATTCCAGGTGACTGGAAAACCCCAAAGGTGCTTCCAGTTTTTAAATCAGGGAATAAATACGAGGTTGCGAATTACAGACCGATCTCGCTTACTTGTAATTCTTTTAAATTACTGGAACATGTAATTCTTGTTCATATATCAAATTTCTTTGAAGCTACTATTTACCTTTCCAAATTTCAGCATGGTTTCCGCAAAGGGCTGTCTACCGTAACCCAACTCGTTGAAGTTATCCATGACCTGTCCAAAGTCTTGAATGACAAAGGGCAATCAGATATAATTTTTAGTGATTTTAGGCGAGCGTTGGATACTGTGAGCCACCAGAAATTGCTGTCAAAACTTAATTCTATACTGAAGAATCCTTCTTTAATCAAATTAATAATTAATTGAAAGTTACCTAATAGGGAGAAAACAGTTTGTAAGTATAGGGGCCGTGCGACACCTAAAGGGGGCGCGCTGCTCCGTCGCGACAGCGCCGCCAGTGGCGGTCTTGTACGTATCCGACGTGATACCACGCCGCCCGTTCTATGCATCCTCAAGTGGAACCGTAGCTTGCGTGGCGACCGCCGTAATTAGAAGGGCTAATTTTCGAAGTGCAAATAATGTGGAACCTTTCTGGGGCGCGAACGAAGAGAATGGAGCCAAACTGCACAGAAGCAACCACCGTATTTATAATGTATCCAACAACGCGGAAGGAACAGCCACTGGCGTCTGTCCGGTCAAAACACCTGTAAGTGATACGTCGAGAGAATGGTTATTTGAGGGCTCACAAAATCCTGGCTTGCTAGCGAAGGTTATATACGTGTATTTCTCTGACTCCAGACATTTGTAATATCATGTTGTTGACAGAGTCTTGTATTCCTTTCCACACACATACCTTCGTCACTGAAATCTACATCGTGCGTCCGTTTTATCCATACAAATAAACACGTAAGGTCACAACTTATTGTCTGAACTTGTACTGCAGTTTTTCCAGTATCTTCAGATAACGCTAAAGAGATCCTCAAAGAAGAAATTCTATGAGTTTTTACCTCGGCTACCGCCGTAGGCTTGCGGCACGACGGCTGTGAAATGGTCGGTGCGTATAAATACTAAACCTTTTGGACAACGTAGAACTCCCGTTCTCACTGTGAGACTCATCATACCGGGAGCAATATTGGCTCTGGCAACTGGCGATGAAACACCTCAATCATTATCTCGAAATAGGTTGCCGTTTGGTCGGTGCATTTGACGGTGATACAGTATCCAGCGGCGTTTCACCGTCACGAAAGTGGCAACTGTAAATCATTAATCATTTTGCAGGTCCTCATTCAGTTTCATTGAAACTAGAACAAAAGAAATAGAACATATTCGCTCATGTTGTGCACACCTCATGCAATGGCCGAACGCGCGTCACAAACGCTATTCGCTGCGAGTCGTCTAGTGACCTCGGTGGTATTGGAAGCATAGAAAAAACGAGAAATGAAACATCTGGTCCCTAATGAAGAGTTCTTTTAGGTGCTGACACAGTTAGCGATGCAAAAGTTCCAGTGTGGCAAAAAAAGACGCCAGCACTTCACATGTAAACAAAGCTGCTACCCGGCGGCTATCACGCCAGGTACTTTCTCCGGAGGCCGAATCGCGGAGCCACCAGTTTGTCGCACAGTCCCTATAGGCTCTCATAGTTCAACTGCAGTTGATGTTGGGTCTGGAGTTTCCTCAGGGATCCGTCCTGGGTCCGTTATTATTTATTATCGTTATTAATGATTTAGTTGATCTACTAAATGTCAATATTAAACTATTTGCAGATGACTGCATTCTCTATACTGAGGTACTTTCGGCTGCGGAGCAAATAAAACTAAATCGTAACTTGCATATTGTTAATAAATGGACTGAAGAGATGCAAATGTCTCTAAATCTCAAAAAGACTGTTTCAAATAATGAGTGTTTCAAATAAGAAAAAGGTGATGAAGTATAGCTGTAACGTGAACAATTTTAACATCCCTAGGGTGGATAATTATAAATACTTAGGTATTCATATTACCGAGTCTCTATCTTCTAATGTCCACATTGATAAGCAATGCAATAAAGCGAAAATGAAACTAGGTCTTTTAAAAAGAAAGCTCAAAAGTTCTACTCAACAAACCAAACTAACTGCCTACAATACCCTCGTTAGACCAATCTTAGAGTATGGTTATGAGGTTTGGGATCCGTATTCTTCTGCTGCCATAGATAAAATTGAAAAGCTACAAAAACAGGCGCCTGTTTTTGTACCTTTTGTAAATAAAACGAACGGCGCCGTTCGTTTTATTTACAATAAGTACAGGCGAACTGATTCTCCCTCGCTTCTTTGTCGCTCAGCGGGGCTTTGTGCTTTATCTAATCGCAGGAAAGCGAAACGATTGAGATTCTTGTTTCTCTTACTCAGCGGCAAACTGAAATTCGAAATTGATATATATATCAACAAAAGCGAAACGCGCCCTTCCAGACATAAGCACTCCAAGCACTTGCGGCCGTACCGCATCAAAATCAATTCTTTTAAGTATTAATTTCTCCCCAGGACTATCCATGATTGGAATCAGTTACCCGAGGAATGCGTCACCTCTGCTACTTATGACGAGTTTTGTCAGCGTACTAATGACATATGTTCATTAGCTGAGTCATTTTGTGCCATGCGTGACCTCATGTATGAGTATTTTCTGCTCTTCATATCCATGCTTTTTCTGGTTATATTTTGAGTGATAGTGTGTGTGAACCTCCTATGTTGTGACAATTCCTGTAACGGCCCCTGAGCAGAGGCCAACTGTATTTGAAAATAAATAAATAAAATAAATGCAAGTAAAAAGGCACGCCAATGCGTTTGAAACGGCGAAAATTGGTACCGTGGCGGTCCGTGGGCGAAGATGAAGACGTGCCTCTGCTGGCTCGCGCCACTGCGCCTGCCAGCCAGTTCTACGGGCACCGTCCTAACGTGAGGCCACGACCATCTGCCCGCTGGGGAGGCCGGGGACACACACGGAGGCCACAGTGAGTTTTACTCCCGGCCTCACGATGGTCCTCCCCGGCGCTCTCCTTGTCGACAACATTAGCTGACTGCTCACGAACCGGTCGCCGCTCTCTCTGGATCACATCGGCCTTCCTGCCTGCTCTCCGCTTCGGCCCGCCCCTGGAACCCTCCCGGCCAGCTCTTGTCCGCACCATTCATCCCGTCAAGTCAAGCCAAGCCGTCCCTGTTCCACGTGTCGCCCTTCTTTCTCCTCTTCACGTATCGACGCGGACGTCAACCGCTAGCTCTACACCGCTCCGAGTCTGAGGGGGGGAGTGATATGGCGGCCCGTGGGCGAAGATGAAGACGTGCCTCTGCGGGTTCGCGCCACTGCGCCTGCCAGCCAGTACTACCGGCACCGTCCCAGCGTGAGGCCATGACCATCTGCCCGCTGGGACATTCCATCATCGCCGGTCATGACTCACGTAGAGGGTCACCACCTCCTCTGCATTACCATAGGAAAAAAAAAAAAAAAAAACTTGACGCACTTGCGCTTCCATACCAGTTGTACACCATCGTGGGACCTGTCATAGAAGTACCTAAGTGTTGACACGTCTTTCTAACACTCAGGGCCTACGAATATTTCAGGTGAAATGCATAGCTTCAATGATGGGCAGCGTGTACGCCGGTCAAGTCAATTTGAGGAAGGTGTGTCGTGCAACCCTTCAAATGATTGAAATATCAGAATCACGTAAAAATCTGTTTATATGGCGAGTGTAATCCGCAGCGCTTCCAATGACGACATGTATAGCAACGTCCGAAACTAGTGAGTGATATACTAGCATATATGTACTGGGGGCGCCACTTGAGACTGACCAGAATTTCATTAAATTCGTGGTTTTTCTTTCCAAAAAGTATATTCCAGACGGGGCGTACTCAATGGTGGTGGTGTATCACTAATTAGTGCAACCGTTGATTACTTTTATAATGAACAGGCGCGTAGAAGTATCTTCTCTGCTGCTCACCGCTGCAACGCAGAGAAGCCACTTTACTTTTTCCAAAATTTGGCATCCGGGCCAAGTTTGCCGCACAAGGGAACCGCATACAATTGAGTGAGTCTAGCACTTCTTATAAATGTTGAATCTGAAGGTACCCTACAACGCATATCCACGGGAATATTACAGTGCATCATACAGTACCAGAGATATTAAGCGATGAAATCGTCTCCTGTATGAAAATATCCATACCTCCCATGTATTCGCGGTCCGAAAAGCGGGATGTCGGGGAACCAAAGGCATTTCATGTATGACATTTTTCGTTTGTATAAGCTTAGAATAGGTGTCAGAACATGTGTCCTCGGGAATATTACGATACCTTCGATAGAACAGCTGCTACAGCACTTTTCTATTGTTTTGGCGGCAAGTTTCACTCAACGGCTGCGAGAGGACGCAAGGCGTCGCTGTCCACAAAAGCTGGGAATGCTTATTATGGACGAACATCTTCAGTGGAGATCTCCCATTCAGCACATTTGTCAAAACCGTTCCAAAGTCTGCTCCCTGCTCTTACTTGCTAGAGAACTGTTTCCGATTAGTGTACGTTTCTGTATCTATTTCACACTAAGTCATCCATATTTTTACTGTTCAGAACCATACGGGACCACAGCTACCAGTCCTATGTTGAACCAATTCTTTGGCTACAGAAAAGATGTCTACGGATCACGGCATTTAGTAACTGCTACAGCCCCTCATTGACATTATTTCTAACCTAAAAGCTCTTCCTTTTGATCACGTTGTTAAACGACGTACAGCTTTACTTATGCATAGTATTGTTAATCGTAATTTTCCGTTTTCGGTTCACTTGTTACATCCCAAATTGAGATCGACCATGGAAAATGATTTAGAGAACCTTAATTCTATAGGAAGGTCAATAATACATATGGTAGTAGGTCTGTAGCATTTCAAGGTGTTGAGATATGGAATTATCTTCCTTTCGACACAAAAAGAGCGTGTCCAAATCATTTAACGCATTCCTCACAAGGGTGAATAAGTGTTTTAGTGCTGTTTGTATTGATTTCGAGTTGCTTCGCAGTTCCTGTCTTCGCATTTTTGTGCTGTTGCAAGTGAAATTGTTTAAGTTATGGTAGCAGACCCATTACTAGCAGATTGCTGTGGGTCTGCACGTGTTCGGTATTTATACATGTTCTTTTTTTTTTTTTTTTTGAATAAACAGCCAATTCAGTTCAGTTCAAGTAAGAGGTATCTCACACAAGGCGTCGCCTCGACCGAGTTTATCGCAATTTTGACAACAAATTAGAAGAACAAAAAATAGAGCGATATTTCACGTCTGTGCTGTGTTGCGAGATAAGCATGATCATAATAAGCATAAAAGTGTTCATAAAATTCACAAAGTTACTTTCTTGTAAGTTACTTTCTCGTTGCTTTACAGTACTGTTAGCACCAGTGTTGTGCAAGATACTATAGAGGTCTACGATAGCTGGAAACTATTCATCCACGAACTATTTTGTGAATTCTAAATTGCAAAGCTTCATGTATGGAAGTTGTAGGCAGCATGTCACGTTCTTTCGTCGATTTCTCGTGCCACAATGAAAGCAGTATGTTGGCAGTCGCCGTTGTATACCGCAGGGAATCGATGTGAAAGTGAAAACACCCTGCAGTGAAAAGATTTTATCAACGGTTCCCGAGATTTCAAAAGCTGTCTGTGAATTCAGACGACGCCGGAGTAATATTTATGTCCTGCTTTGGATTACAAAGCTTTGCAACTGCCCTGGGTTTTAATGTATGAGACTGCAGAAAATGACGTGATGTAACAGGAACCTTTTGCAACGCTGTCCGCGTGCATCCACACCGAAAGGACCGTGCTTGGTGGTTCTCTCGTTCTTTCATGATTCGTTCCTATGTAAAGTTCAAAGGAGTTCGAGGGGTCCACGCATGCCGTTCAGCGTTTCGATTTGTTGCCTTACCATTGTATGCTATATTGCTTCGGCGCACATCTTTCACTTTTTTTTTTCTTTCTTTACGTCAACGAACGACTTTGCTACCTGTACAGCAAGTTCGGAAAGTTCTGCTGACCTCAGACTTGAAAACTGGAAGGAAATCGATTCTTAATCCTGTTTTGGGCGTTAAAGCTTTTCCTCGTGTCCATTTCATAACTCGAAAGAAAGCTGGAGGGAGAGAATGAGCTCAGTGAGGGAGGGAGTAAGCTCTTGCTGAATCCAGCTTCAGCTATTGGATCTGGTTAGGGCAGAAAATCGTGTTATCAAGTGAAGCTGCCAAAACAGGATGTTTGATATTTCTAGATACTTTTCGTTTCGTTGCGAGCCTCTCTTTCAGTTTGGAGAGCTGCAAGTCCTGCTTGTTTTGATCTGTCATAGACTTGCGTCCACGTTTCCTTGAAACTTTGTTCGATGCAAGTCTCTGCGACTTTCTGAGAACCTTGTGGGCCTGATCGGATTAATTTGACGTCTGTGTTTTAAACTATGGAACACAGCCGAAAAACGCAGAGAGTATGATATTCCTATATCCCATACCTTCAATAACTTTATTCGTTTCAGCTTTGTGTTTCCCCGATGATTCGCCATTTTTCATATTTTTCGGTGGTAGTGTTGAAAGGGCTCGCCGTTGTCTTCGCCACAGAGGTGGGCAACGTCACGACTTACGCTCTGGGGGAAGGTGCGCCCTGGGCCGCCTTTTAAGGGAACTGTGCCGACATATGTCTGACAGCGTCTGACAGGAAAACCCAGGAAAAACCCCAGACAGCACAGCTGGCACCGGGATTCGAGCCCTGGTATCTCCCAGTCTCGACGTGAACATGCATGGCGAATTGTGTTAATGCCGCCTCTGTTTCCATTCGCGCTGCATTGAAACGCGTTCTTTGATTATTACTTTTGTTGACTTTGTTTCTTATTCACCTTTTAGTTACGTCATTCCTCTAGTGCTTTTTCTCCTTTCTGATGCATCGTTCTGTATATTTCTTGAGTCTTGTGTGAACTGAGGATTTTGGTGGTTTGAGTTTTTTTGTATCATGTCGTCATTTTTTCCCTGTGCCCACAATCAGGCTTTTTTTTTAGTATGGGGTAGGAAGCATTAGCCTCACTGGCAGCCGTCTCAAGATTGCGACACATAACTCGTAGCTCGACTTATAGTCCTTGGAAACCCTTGATTTTGCATCTTTTTCTTGTTCTGATGGCAAGTTCTCTGATGGGATCTTGTGCAAGTTACGCTTTTGAGGAGTGAGAACTGTAGCTTTGAAACCACAGGGGCTGGCCTGGGTGGCTCAGTCGGCAGCGTGTCCGCCTGCTGACCCCAAGTTCAAACAGCATCCAACCCTATCCGAGGACTGTGGTAACTTGGTGGAAGGGTACAAGTTGCTCAGACATGCCGTCTTCCGCGAGGGACATTAGATGTGCTGTGCCGTGTGTCGAGGTTTCGGTCCACGTTGAAGAACCCTCAGGTGGGCAAAATTAATCCACACTGTCGCGTCGCTCACGATCACAGTTGTCTCGCGACGTAAAGCCCCGATTTATTTAGACCACAGGAGTTAGCACTCTTGGAACGTAAGAGTACCGACGTAACTGCCCCACAAGGTTGATCCTCACCTCGCATATCGACTAGCGTCAAGCACGCCCAGACCACTGGAATCGTTACTCCACTGATTCCGGCTGAATGTTCCCTACGGCCGCGCGTTTCTATACACCGTATTGGGATAGCTCCCTCACGCGACTGCATCCAATGCGGAGTGCAAGAGGACGCTGCACACATACTGCACAGCTGCGAGCGATTCGCAACAAGTCGTGAAGTTCTCCGGGATACCTTGGTCAGACACAACAACGGCCCTCTCGACCTCAAGGAGCTACTCGGTGACTGGCCAGCAGCACATCGCCATGTTTCACACTCTGTGATCTCCTTTCTTAGGATTTTTGGTGAACAAACATCCTTTTAGACTCCTCGGTAGCCAGACCTCGTTAACATAAGCGTACCGGAGTAGCCGGCCGAATGTAGAGTTGGGCCAACATCTCCATATTTTTCTTTTTTTTAATACCGACCAATCAACCAGGAATCAGCAGCAAGAAATGTACGGCACCCTCTATTCTCTTGATACATTTTTCTTTATATACTATGCTCTTTAAAACTCAGTAGTTATCAGACACATCTGTGAGCTGATATTGTGCAGTCCCCTTGTATTCTCTCATGTGATACCTGTAGCTTATAAATATTTATGTAAAATATTGAAGCCCTGGTAGTAAACTGTGTCTTACATCCCGAACAAAATTACGTCTAAGCCTCAAAAGGTCATTGAAAAAATCCTCGAATTTTTGTTCAAAAATTCAGTGAGAACCATGTGTCTACCGTGCCTGGGTGATGCCTTGCGCAGCTCGCTTCCTTTTGGCGCTGACTGCCACAGCGCTTCCTGCGCAACTAGTTAACGATTCGCTGCCCCCGCAGAAACGAGGGATGACCGACGTGACTATGTGTTTTTGCTGCCGTATAGCAATAATGGCTCCTTATCACCACATATACACTTTTCATATATTCCCGCGAAAGATGACAGGATTTCTGGAAGATGGACGATAGGGTGACGCTATCTGTAAAAGCGTCACCTGACTGCTGCCGTTGGTTACGTTGCGCATTGCAAACAGGGCATAGTGTGCTCCGCTTTTTCGGCGTGTGGAGCGCAGGAAGATAAGAAGAGTGTCGGTCCTCCAAAGAAAAAGCATCGGAATGGCTCGCGAACAAAGTTCTTGATTGGTTTCACCACCGGGCTCGGGACAGCAGCCTGTATTGATACCTCGCCCACCAATATCGTAAAACAACGGCATTGCATCGGCCTCAGAGTCCATTGGAGGGGGCATTGCACGGTTCTCGGATATTTTTCCGAGGTTGGGTCCACTACGAGCGTGTCCGAAGAGGCGGGTCGTCTCGTGGAACGCCTCCCACGGGTCCTAGGAGAAGGCAAAAGAAATGAAACACAAGACAAACCGTCGTCTGGAGTGATTATGAGGGCGTAGGTTTTACCAGAGGGACCACGGAAACCCGCCCGGGCCAGCACCCTCGCTGGCATCTTGTAACCAACTTCAACCAACCCAACCATCCTCGCTCGTGCTTCGAGAATGGTTGGGAGAGCAGCCTCGCGACGCACCCGAGTCGGGGTCGTCCTTCGACCGCCCTTGATCCAATGGGCTCAACATACACCTTGAGGCCTGTCATGTCTACCAGACGTGACTCATCATGGCTGTTGCGACATTCCAGTTTGTAGCCGGAGTGAGCAGAATGGCCAAAGCCCTTCGCTGCGTCGCTAGGTGATGCGTTCGCTTCAGGACTGTCTCCTACGCGCTAGTGCAACCTGTGACCAAGACCTCTCATGTAGAGTGGACCGCGCTATCGAAAAACGATTGCGCAGGTCTTTCGGATATTGTGCATACGGCTTAGCGTCCATGCCTTCTTCTCAAGGGGGACGGCAATCGCCCTAAAGAGATTCAAATAGGCGCGACTTTTGGCCGTCGTACGAACGTACAACTGGCGGATCCAACATCCGTGAGACGGGCATCGAAATCCGTATGCCTGTGGGGTATGTGATAGCAACATCATTTTGGTATTCCTGCTGACCAACCCAGTAATATTTGACTGGTGATGATAGGGTGACGCCATTTCGTGGGGAATGCGCAGTGCAGAGCAAGATTCGGCAAATACCTTACATGTTATAGA
The DNA here is from genome assembly GCF_037126465.1 of Ornithodoros turicata. Classification (NCBI taxonomy): domain Eukaryota; kingdom Metazoa; phylum Arthropoda; class Arachnida; order Ixodida; family Argasidae; genus Ornithodoros; species Ornithodoros turicata. Next base: position 120,884,167 of record NC_088202.1, on the reverse strand, counting down.
AATAATTTTCCGTGATTAGATGGTACCGAGACCTGATCCGGGAAAAGACGTCCTGCAGTCGATCCCAGATGCTAGCTGACACCAGCTTCCGTAGTGGACACTGCTCAACGCACTTCGTGAGGCGATATGTAATCACCAGTGGCTAATTCGACTGGTCGATCAAGCACCCAAATCGGCTACGGAGCAGCAAAATCCGGCACGTAGGACCAAATCCGAATCCAGAATCGAAAACCAATCGCGCTCCAGCCGAAATCATGACGAAAGTCGTCGGCTACATCCGGCAAACTCGGCCAGTCTGCCCAACACTTGCTCCTGCTCGGCCTTGAAGATGCGGAAGTTGCGAAAAGAAAATGCTTTCGTTGGAGTTCTGGCCGAATCCGAGCTTTTTTTGGCGGGCAACAAGGAGTTCTCCGTCGCGAAGCTAGTTGATCTGAAACGACCAGTGGAACACGCGAATCCAGTCCGAACTAACCAGTGAAACACGCTTTCTCCGCCACGGAGCTCAAAAAGCCGTTCCAAATCGACCAGTCGAATTTCGCCACAAGAGACATTGTTCGGCAGCGGGGACTCCTGGGAGAAAGGACCCATTCCGCCACGTGCGACCATCTGACAAGGTTCCTGGTTGACAAACGGTTGCAACACGCGCCGGGTGGCCGTCCGCCACGCGGTCCGCACTTTTGGCATACCGGTACGGGACAACTGCGAGTATGCCGCGCCTCATGCTTGGCCACGTCGCTATTCGACGTAACTTGGTGTAAGTTGCCACCGTTACCGACCGGGACTGGAAATTAATTGAAACTGCGCGATATATTTCGAAAATGCACTTTCAGTATTATACGTTGATACTTAGTACTTTTAGTCATAGATCGAGAAGTTACCCGTCAAAAAGAACTCGTTACGAGTTAAGTTACCGTGTGAAAATTGTTCACTAAGTTAATAACGAAGTTCTTCAGCCTGAAATATAACTCGCAGTTACGGAGTTACTTAACAAGAAGAACGAGTTACTTCCAAGTTACTTCGGACACAAAAGAGCACTACACAGGTGCAGCGCGTGTGAGCAGTTGAGTTCGACCTTGAGTTGCTTGCGGGGCAGTGCAACACGCTGAGATCGCTTTCGTTTATGTCCAACAATTCAAACGCTTTGCATCTTACTCCCTGTTGCCGCAAAATAGTTCAGCTTCATTTCAGTGGCAGCGGTTCTTACTTCCTGAATAGAATACTGTCATTGGTTGAATATCACATTTTGTGGCATAAAATGCCATGAAAGAACCGGAGAGAAAGCGAGAAAATATGTGGTCGTGACTGAAAAGCCAATTAAAAGTAACTTGGAGCTTAGCTTAAGTTACTTTGGCAAAGTTACCTGAAAAAGAAACGAGTTCCTGTGAAAGTTACCACGGCGCAAAAGTACAGAGTTAAGTTACAAGCTACAAAAAAAGGAAACTCAATTACAGTAACGAGTTACCTCGAACTCTGCTTTTAATCATCGAACCTAGCCGTTACGTTCAACAATTCCACGGATGGAACGAAAAGTAATCAGCAACATGTAGAGTCAACATAGGTCCCATATGTTTCCCTCCCCTCTTATTATTATTTTTTTTGTCTTTACTTTGTCCCTCGTCACCTGTTTTCTCGTGTTGATTTTCTGATTTTTTTTTTCCAGTTTAGCCCGTGATTGTCTTTAGATATTCTCAGCAGGCACATTGTTTCCTTCGCTATACCGTCCCCAATGTCGTGCTTTGGATATTTTTTTGTATACCTGCCTGATCTGCTTCCCGTCACTCCTATAAATTAAATATTCCATCCACACCCTGCACTCGGATATTATGCGGGGCTCCCAAGGACCCAGCAATAAATCTTTTTAGACAGCGCCAACAAAGCGGCCAACAATGTCGAGCCAGATAATAAAAGCATGCGGAGTAATTAAATAAGTCGGGCCCTTTTTTGCACATCACAGCTTGGCAGGTGAAGAGGCGAAATATTCACTTCCTGCATAAAAATTATTGGCATTTACTTCGTTTTTCTCTCCGCCTACCTGTCCGTATGCATACATTACTGCACGTTCCATAATGCAAGACCCGGTAATGAGATACGGCTGAAGAATTTTGTTACACTGAACACCAATTCTCATCTATGTCGCGTGAAGCTGTAGGCCTGCCTCAGCCCTGCGTGTACTCGTTAGTTAGGCTCGCGTGAATGTCATGGAGGGGGGGGGGGGGGTTCTGAACAACGCAGTTGGAGGGCGACCGAGCGTCTCGTTACCCTTATTTTCGTTGACACAAATTGCTTTATATACGTAGCAGGTCCTGTTAAGGCATCCAGGTAATGTTGCTGGTTTCGTAGTAGTACCTTCACAAGGTTGGCGGGCAACAGGCGCTCAACCGATTGGGCGCGTCTAGGTTAATGAAACATATTGAACTAATTATAAGAGATCAATAAGTGGAGGCTACCTATTCATTTAGTGAATTATGCGCGTTCTGACTCTATTGATAAGTGTACGGTACTATCGTTAACGAATAACAGCAACAAGTAACGGATGATGTCATGCACAGCAAAAAGTTTCACACCCATATCAGAATAAAAAGGGTGTAATTGCGCGAATACACCCAGAGTACATGTAAGAAGAAGAAGAAGAAGGGGGCGCGCTGCTCCGTCGCGACAGCGCCGCCAGTGGCGGTCTTGGACGTATCCGACGTGATACCACGCCGCCCGTTCTATGCATTATCAAGTGGAACCGTAGCTTGCGTGACGACCGCCGTAATTAGAAGGGCAAATTTTCGAATGCTAATTTATTGTTTGCATGCAATTTATTGTTTGGTATTTATTATTTTGCAAATAATGTGGAACCTTTCTGGGGCGCGAACGAAGAGAATGGAGACAAACTGCACAGAAGCAACCACCGTATTTATAATGCATCTAACAGTACGGAAGGAGAACAGCCATTCGCGTCTGTCCGGTCAAAATACCTGACGTCGAGAGGATGGTTATTTGACTCCTCACAAAATCCTGGCTTGCTAGCGAAGGCTATATACGTGTATTCCTCTGACTCCAGCCATTTGTAATATCATGTTTTTGACTGAGTCTTGCATTCCTTTCGTCGTCTTTGCACACAGATAGCTTCGTCACTGAAATTTACATCGCGCGTCCGTTTCATCCATACAAATAAACACGTGGGGTCACAACTTATTGCCTGAACTTGTACTGCAGTTTTTCCAGTATCTTCAGATACAATGACGCTAAAGAGATCCTCAAAGAAGAAAGTATATGAGTTTTTACCTCGGCTACCGCCGTAGGCTTGCGGGACGACAGCTGTGAAATGGTCGGTGAGTAAATACTAAACCTTTTGGACAACGTTGAACTTCTGTTCTCACTGTGAGACTCGTCATACCGGGAGCAATATTGGCTCTGGGCACTGGCGATGAAACACCTCAATCATTATCTCGAAATAGGTTGCCGTTTGGTCGGTGCATTTGACGGTGATACAGTATCCAGCGGCGTTTCACCGTCACGAAAGTGGCAACTGTAAATCATTGATCATTTTGCAGGTCCTCATTCAGTTTCATTGAAACTAGAACAAAAGAAATAGAACATATTCGCTCATGTTGTGCACACCTCATGCAATGGCCGAACGCGCGTCACAAACGCTATTCGCTGCGAGTCTAGTGACCTCGGTGGTATTGGAAGCGTAGAAATCCCGAGAAATGAAGCATCTGGTCCCTAATGAAGAGTTCTTTTAGGTGCTGGCACAGTTAGCGATGCTGTGGCAAAAAAAGGTGCCCGCACTTCACATGTAAACAAAGCTGGCTACCCGGCGGCTATCACGCAAGGTACTTTCTCCGGAGGCCGCATCGCGGCGCCACCAGTTTGTCGCACAGTCCCTATAGTACACCCTATACTCAAGGGGGAAGGGTGTATTGTGCGGGGACACCCATCTCACACTTACATTTCAACCTACACTGCACACGGCAACACATGGGATAGCTTTAAAGATGCCCCAAAACTTGGTAAACTTGGTACATGTTTACCGTAATATGGATTTTTGTACTTCAGGAAGTAGGTGGCTTGCTTACCTACATGTATGTCAAAGCCACGAGCTAAATATTATATCGATGGAATACAAATATATATTCCATCGCGTAAATATTATATGTTGGGATTGTTCAATAGGTTCACAAGCCCTATGGTGTCAACTTCAGTCATTATATGGCGGCATATTTTGTATCTTGGTGCACACGACTTTTTGGCTGCCTTTTTCGTTTTGTGTGTGTGCGTGTGTGTGTATCACTGTTAACATATCTGTATGTTTGTTTGTTTGTCGGGAAAAAAAAGAGGAGAAGTTGGTGTTCACATATCTGAAGCAGTGTTGTGGTATCAGCTGTATACATTTTGCGTGGCAGACACTAAAGAGCTGTTCGAATAAAATAGAGCACAGCCATCGGTGTACATGATTAACTTTGGATTAATTGCACGCATGTGGGGGAATCATTTATGTAGAGTGAAGAAAATGTGAGTCCAAAGAAAAGTCCCTGAGCTACCCGCAAGTTCAATGTCTGATACTCTGAAACTGGTGTCGTCAATAATGATCTCGTACATGTATTGTTTAAACAACTCTAGCATGCACAGTATAATATACTATATTTACGTACCTTTTCTCCAGATATTGCGATGTATCGATTTTATTTTTTTAACCTAAGAAAAAGAACTACCTGTAGTTTAATAGAGTTTCTTGATTTCAGAATTTATAATTGTGTGCCATAGCCGCGGGCCAATTACTATACTCTCAAATACATGCTAGCTACTATCAAGCATTTTATATTTTCCCGAAAAGGAGACAAAAAAAAGAATAAGACGAAGGAAAACGTTACAAACACCGGTTAAAAAGGTTAACAAGAATCCAAGTGATCAAGATGACGCAGAGACTCACTTCAGTGCGTGACGTCATAGCGATGCGGCGGCGCTGCTATCCTGTTTGATGGGCAACAATCGCGCGATCATTGAGTCACTGAGTGTTTTCGGTCATTATTAAAGGCATGCGGCAAAGTGGTGTAGCTATTGGACGTGCTATACGCGGGAGAGAAAGGCCAAATACGCCGTAGACACCATGCGGTTCCGTACTCCCTTTGGCCACCAGCGAACGTCTGCTCCGTGCGCATGCGCCGATGCGCCGTCTTGTTTACAAACTGAAGTGGGTCTAGCACACGAGAACAGTTGAATTGTTGCATGACGAAGAGGGGGAAGGAACATCATCTGCTAATACCGTATTTGCGCACCAGGTTGAAAGAAGTATCGATAAATTCTGAATTAAATATGTTCCGTAGTCCTTTATTCTGAGTGTATGATGTGAGCTGTATTATGTCGCCCACATAATGTCTGCTCGTTGAGTACTAAAGCTTGGTTTTTAAAGAGACGGAAGCAGCCTACGAAAAGCGAAGCGCGTACCCATGTGCCAGCTCCCGTGGCTTAGTGACTGGGAGGTGACCTGGGTTGGAACCCCGGCTGTGTTGTCTGTGGGTGTTTCCGCTGGGTTTTCCTCAGACACTGTAAAGCAAATGTCGGCGTAGTTTTACAATCCCCTCCCCCGAGCAACATGTCGCCACAGCCGTTGCTGGCCACACAGAAGTGGGCATCGTCACGACTATCGCCAAAGAAAGAAAGAAAGAAACAAAGGAAAAAAAACGGTGAATGGTGGAGATGCGTAGACGGTACGTGAGTCCGTCATCCGTCATGAAGTGCAAAGGGCTAGAGGGGTCATTGGGCAAGACCCGCGTCCTGCAGAAACAGAACAAGGTTTCTTGCTTTAGGAGAGCGTTCGGCATAAGAACCACCGGATGTAGAGGACGTCCGCTAGCGTGCCAGAGCTGGAGTGAGGGAGGCGGGCCTCGCGCGCAGAATGGTATGCTCGGCATTCTCGCAGGATGTCCTCGATTGTTTCAGGTTGTTGAGAGTGGCCGCAGCAGGCTCACCCCTTGAGCTGATCATAAATAGTCGAGAGTTGGTGAACGTAGATCCAGTGCGTAGCCTATGGAGCATGGTCTGTATGTCTCGACTCTCGAGGGAGTTCTTCCACAGGAAGAAGGGGTCGATTATAGTGCATGATGTCCCGTATCCCAGGGTGGCGCAGTTCAACAAGCGGCTGAACGGCCATTTGCCTGTCGGTGTCGTCCTGCGTTGGCAAACAAGTGCTGCAGCTCAGATGTGCTGAGGGCGCTAGCTGACACACCGGCAGAGGGAGGCCGCCACCAACCAACCAGAGACCTATGGGGAGCAGAACGGAGTACGTTCATGCAGTAGGCTAGATAACGTTACGCGGTATGACATATCGCAGCACTTCAACCAGAGACACAACACAGAAGAAGACCGGGCACGACATAACATTACTGCTTGCTGAATTGCATCGCAGAACGAAACAATAGATGTGCATGTTCGTGTAAGCCGGATCGCTATAGCTACAAGGTGATACTCGTGTAGCAACAGCCAGCCTGCCTGACAACATTTCCGTGTTTCCATTTCTTCTAGGCGTTGAGGCATATCCTGTACCGTCTCTATCGATATCAAAGAGCGGCCTCAATTGCAGAGGTGGTTGGACAAAAACAGAAGCGTTCCGGACGGCCGGGCCTGAAAAACGCGAAAGGGAAATCCTTCCAGCTTTCTAGACGATAGTTTAGAGACTTCATTGCCCCATCTTTCTTCCTCTCGGTGAGCGGCCTCCTGTGGTGTGCAGCCGCCGTAAAGAGATTTTTTCACACCAATGCCGTCTTTTCTCGAATTTCGGCTCCAAATTGAAATTCCGATCCAGCAACATACGCTAATGTCTAGGGATGCGTGATGCGACCCATTTTGTTGGCCCGTGGTGGTTTTCCGACTCGAAAGGCACGACTTACTTCTTATAATTTGCATTTTCTGTTTGTTTCTCGACAAACTTTTAGTCATGCCACAAATGCAGAAGGAACTCCTTTCTGGTTTGACGCCCACAAGTGGGATTCGTTATTGAATTATTGGACGAATCGTAAATGGCATCAGTCAAAGACGTCATAGCGCAACGAGAGAAGGACTGAATTATTAGAGCCGCGAAACTAGGTACAAAAATTATGTTTTATCGAACTCGCGCTGTGTTAGTGAAAAGTCGTTTAGGTTGCGTCAGCGACTGGTTCGGAATGCTTTTGCTTCAAATAGCAGAAACCATACCCGATGACAAATACGCACAGGATGACATTTTTCTGGTTACCCGGCTCTATCAAACATGCGACGTATTTCAATGCTGACTATACATAAAACATAAATAAATATATTTACGTTGTTATTTTTCTTATTTACTTATGAATGAAATAACCAGCCGCTTGTGTCCCGTGCATAGGTGATATCTATGTTTTCGTTTACATTGTCGCTCAGGTTTGCTTGTGCTCCGCTAACATATGTGAGTGTTTCTTTCAGGTTTGCTAACCCGAAGGTGATTATCGCATACAGCAAGCTGCTTAGCAACTTCCGTGAGAATTCGCCAACTGTGAATCACTGTACGGCGCGTATGTTTCATCGCCTGGCCTGGGACCTGAAGCTTGAGCCAATGATGTTCCAGGCCTCTGTCTTTCGAGTATTCCAGGAGGTCATGGCAGATTACTCTCGCCTGTCCAAAAGTTCAGCTGATACCGGACTCAAGGTATGTGGCATCTGCCAGTGTCTGGCAACGAATAAATATTCCTTGAGCATACAGTATTTATTGAATATGTTGGTACAGCGGAGGAGATTCTCGCACAGATAATATTCTTGGCTTGGCTCTCTCTCTATATTCGCCAATTTCAATTCAGTTGAAAACGTAAGAGATCAGATGTAGGGGGTGAACGCTAAAGAGAGAGAGAGAGAAAAAAGGAAAAGGAAAACATACCGTTGACCATCGGAGAACAGTTTTTTGAGCGACACCCTGCAAAACTACCAATTGTGTGAGGTATACAGCCTGTATACAGGTATATATACCAAACTCGCACAAGCAGTTGCAATCACACCATACGACTCCAAATGGACTTGGTGTGTGCCGTGCTTGGCGTTTAGATTTCGACATGACAGCCTGAGCCTGCATATTCACAATCAATGCGGAAGTAGTTCGCTTTCTGTTTCCAGAAGGCCACTCTTTTAGAATTTGGAATGCGTTCTTTGCGGGCTTGCAATATCAGTCTCTACTGCACGGGCGTACAGTTTAGAAAGGAGGTATCATATGTGTCGGGTAACAATCCGCCTTTCTAGAAAAAGCTAGCGCGACCCTGCGGCTAACTGGCAAAGTAAAATGGTTGTCAAGCATGGCGTGAACTAAACCCATGTGCGTGCTGCCTCCGTTAGTCATAAAGAGTTAACTGCACATAACCGTGGAGAGTCTGGGATGCAATATCATACCTGGGAGGTATACTCATCTGTCATCGCAGGCTGGAACAAGGTTATTACCGGTGTTCTGTGCCCGAGCAGCGAGCAAATAGTGTAAATCTAATCCCAATTATTATTATTAAATACTGAACTACTTCTGCTGTGGGTTCAGTCGTTTGCACGGAAACCGAAAGAGCCAAACTCCGCCCACTCCCTTGCTATACTTTGCTTTGCAACTGCTGAACGGACATACTTCTAAGAGGTCTTCCGCTCCATGGGTTCACGAAATGCCGCCTCTCACCGCAAAAATGTGCAACCCGGTACCATATGGATACGTTTATGGCAGACGACGAATGACAACAAAACTGTTTCGCCAAAGTTCCGATAGGATAGGCCACCGTCTTGCGCACGCTTCGTTAGCATTTTATGAAATGGCGGGTGGCAAAATCTGAAGCCAATGCCTGCACCGTCCCTGTCTGCATCGATGTGGTCCTCTCCCAACCAGCACATTATCTTGGCACAATATTGGATGGATATTGGCAATATCGCCCAATACTGGACAGCTATCCAGTGAAATATTGGGCCTACATGCTGTGCTGCTTGGCCTATTTCTGGAAACACATCCGCAGCGGCGCCTGCGTGGAAGTTGTACCGTACACTCGCTGCCAATACCCGTGTTTTCTCCTCTCGTGGCGATTAACGTATAGTTCGTGTGGATGTTCAATTGGAAAAAATAAAAAATAATAAAAAGCCCATCAACAACAATGTGCGTAGCAGTCCCGGTGAACTCTGTGATATCGACCGCACCGAAATGCATGGCCCGCTACATGCTGCTACGCTGCAAACCTGACTTTCTCTCTCTCTGTCTCTCTCTCTCTCTCTATCGTTTTTTAACATTCATATAACGCGGTGTGCGGCAGTGCGTTTCTGAGGTTTCTATTGTATTTGTACCGTGAGCACGAGAGCTTGAAAAAATAAAAAATAAATAAAGAAATGAGGTATATAGGCTAATCGTAGCCGCATAAAGGACACGCCGACAAAGATGAAAGAGCGACATGTATTTGTTTAGAGGTAATATCGTATGTATTTAAGATGTAAGCGTTTGCTCATCGCATACACTATACAATGAAATTAAACTTTAATCGCAGCCGCTGCACTTGTGGTAACCACGTACCCGTCGTCCATCTTTAAATTACATTCTCGAAACATAGTTTGCATTTTAGAACAATAGTGCGGGAGTATTCGGAAATAGTTCTCTTTGCTGCATTATCTGCGGTTCTCGCGCAACTTATCTTTCTTTTCAGGACTTGAATCGCTTGGCCACGTACGTGGTTCGATGTTTTGTCGAACACGCGTCAAAGAACAACCTCGCCATGATGGAGCTTCTTTTCTGGAAGAACTCAAAGGATGCATATGAACTGCAGTTTGGATACGGTTCGAGTGCAACGTGAGTTACAAATTATTTGTCTTGCGCGAAGGATGAACGCCATAATCCGAAGCGGTTGGTTTATGAGGTTGATAAATATGGCTAAATGCAGTTCCCTTGCGAGATTGCGCCGTGCATATACTTCCATCAACCTCAACCTGCCTCCCCTGCATATCCTTGACAGTTATTTTTATGTTGTTTGATTTTTCACTTTCTACATGCGGAAGGATACGACGAAAACTACACGAACGAAAACGACATCAGAACGGTTTAGGGTAAGCATCAGGATTCCTGATGTAACACTAAAAAGCCTGATGCTTGCTGTGTGGTGTCCTCGGGTCATGATGATGTAAAACCAGAAGAGCGTGATTTATGTGATATGTGATATATCCAGACCCCCTATACCCCCTAACACCCCTCCGTGATTTATGATTTATCCATACCCCCAAACACCCCTCAAATGTTCAGCGACATCCCCCTAACATTTGCACCTGCGTACCCCCTACAGGGGGTGACCCTTGCGATTTCAGCGTAAGACATATGTCGGTAATGATATTTTAAGCTGTAACGACGTAACTATAATAATGACCGTCCCCCCCCCCCCCATTTTTTCCAACACCCCTCCATGCTTGGGACTCTGGATAAACCACTGAGCTTGATGCTTGCGGTGGTACGTGTCCTCAGAACAGGTTTATGTGACATAGAACGGCCCAAGGAAAAAGTTTAGGCGTTCGTTTTCTTCGCGGCATGAAAAAAAGAACGCTATTTTGTCGTGGTTTTTTTGTTAGTCCGTTCACTAGTCTCTCTCATGAGGTTTATGGCCGAAAAGTCGTCTTCGCTACAAACCTCCGTTTATTGTCCACTTTTATTTTCTTTATTTGCCCACGCGGTACTGAACGGAATTCCGCCCTTGCCTCTGTCGTTGATACTCGCAGTACGTCAGCGCGAATTAAGTTAACTGGTCTATGACCATTCACGGCTGTCAGCTTGACGTCTTATTTTGGAACATTGTCCTACAGGCCTTAATTCTTACCCTGCCGGCCTTTTAATATTTCTCGTTCCTTCTTGCCTTCCCTCTCTTACCTCCTTTTCTGCTCTCATTCTCATTTCCATTTAAATGGAAATCTATATTAAAGAAAGCTTTTGTACCACGCCATCTCTTCCGCTCTCTTGCCTACCATTTTCATTTATAATGCCTTCTTTCACGAGCTCGTTTTTTTTCTTCTCTCTCCTCCTTTAAACGTCGCTTTTTGTGAATGGCGTGAAATGAAGAACTCAATGGCGTCAATCTCTGAGGCGTCCTTTAAATAAACGCTTGCTTAAAGCGTTTTATTTTATTTCCTTCTTTTAATAACGGAATATTTCCTACGGGAGCGAGTCTCTTGAACTTGTATTTATATCGCCAAGTTCCTCCTGCCTTTCATGCGTATTTTATCTTTTCCGTGAGTACCTGGCGAGATTTTTAGTTTCATGGAAGGTCTCCCAATGAACTAGACAGAAATGAGGTAAAGGATCGTGGAGAAGGAAGAGAAGTACAGAGGAGGGTTGCATGGCGCAAGGCTGCACTGTCGCAGACTTGCATTTTCGCCAGATTAGATTCGCAGAAAGAGTTGAGAGAAGCAGTTTTTCAGGGCAAGCGATTTTGTAGACGGGTTCTTCTTGGAGCAGCGTGGAGACCATCAGCTGCGAGGACTTCAGTCGCTTGCATAAGCGGTTGAGGACGTGCACTATATAAGAGGCTGCAACAGTGTCGCAAGGTTCTTCTCAATTCTTGTCTAATATGTCTAATTTCGAATAGCGCGTGCGCTATTGCGCGATGTACTAAAATCAAAATGTGTTTTCAATCAGATCATTTTTGTCTTTCTTCAGAACAGATAATGGATGCATTTAAAAGTTGACTTCATAATATCTATTTTGAGATTGTCATGGTTGGCGAGATTGGTATCCGAGAGCTTCATGATTGTTTACCTCTACGTTTGTTGTTTGTTTGTTTGTAAGGAAAAAAAAAAGAGGATAAATTGAACTCGTCTCCCGACTTGTTCAGCTACTCCTAACATAAATTCTGACCCCCCCCCCCCCCCACTCCCCAAAAATACTTCTCATGTGCTCTACTCGCAAGCTCGCTATTCACTATGCACATGGTCGCTATTCAAAAGTCCACTATTCACATGTTCACGAGCAGTCCACAATTCACAATTATCCGCTGTTCACATGTTCACTAGAAGTCCACTATTCACAATTATCCCGAGATCACTTTCCACGCCGAGACTGGGAGGTGACACGGGTTCGAATCCTATCACCGGCTGTGCTGTCTGAGGTTTTCCCTGGGTTTTCGGAAGACTTTCCAGACGAATGTCGGCACAGTTCCCCATGAAGTCGGCCCAGGACGCATACTAACCCCCCCTGTCCCCCACTCGTTCCTGTTGTCCTCTCTCCATCTGTCCACGTCTGTACGCCGCTCATAGCCACAGTTGCTTCGCGGCGCTAACACGGAATTAAAAAAGAAAAAAATATCCCGAGATCATGCACCTTTACGGTTGCGCTATCCTAATTGGAAATTTGTAAATTTAGGCAGTCGGTACAGAGAACGGGTGGCAGAAAATTCGAACAAGTGAAGCTGATGGATTTTTTAAATAAATATAATTAAATTTGTTGAATATATTAAAGCCTGCAGAATTTTGATATGTGTCGAATTGAAGGAAGGTGTCTTTCCAGTATTACCTGTTATATGCGAGTGCGTGACCAGAAAGACATTCTGCATCTGTAAGGAGTTTCAGTAGATCGGAAGGTGTTCACGATAACGGTTCCGAAAACGTGACAATCCAATCGCGTGGTACCTTTGAAGTGGGTGCATCGCATTCCTTGGCTTTGTTCCGACAGCTTGGTTTACGGTATCGGTTCCGTAGAATGCTTCCAATCTACTAGGACTCTCTTGTGCCTTTCATAGCGATGGGAGGCACGGCGTAAAGTAGCGTTCGCTAGCGTACCGTACGTGCTGTTCAACGGTATGGCACCCTCTGCATCTCGAACTTTGTCAGCACAACTGGATGAGCAATTTTTGCATGTCATTTACTGATCACAGACAACTAAAGTCGCTCCTCCTAAAGTCGCTCTTCAATGCAAGCGCACGCCTGGTTATTGTGACTCTGGAGTAATTGGAGACTTATAGAAAACCAGGGAGTTGATCATTCTCAACGAAACCGCTATTTGAGATTGTTGTTTACATTTTATGTCTACGCAGTCTACATTTTTGAAGGGTGCCATACGGAATGATGATTTTTGTTTCCAACAGGAAAAAAACATCTAAAGTGTCCTGGACAGAAGAGGAAGAATTAGAGCTTAAGGCCCTTTACGACCGTTTCAATGAACAGGCGACTCCTGGTAAGATGAGTACGGCTGCCTTAAGCTGGTAGTAATAATGAAGGCCAGGAATAGGACATTTGTTGCGAGTTGTGACACAACGTCCGTTACTTGTCGTGCATTTTATGGCCTATGTTGACTTTCACAGAAAAGGACGTCGTGGATTACATTATGGAGAACATTATAGACCAGAAGAAAACGAGGCGCGCCATCATTTTGCATCTCAAGAATCTGGGACTGGTTGACAAAAACAAGGCATTCAAGAAGAAAGTCAGGTGAGCGTAACAGCTTTATACACGCAATACCACCCGAGATCCTAACATGCAAAATGCGTTGCCGTCGCATCATCGCAGGTCTTCTAAAGCGAACCTCGTCCAGCTCGCCCACCTTTCATACCATTAGTGCTATTTTAGTGACATTCTTAAAAGATGTGCACGCCACGAAGACTGAATTGCCTTGTAATATTAGAGGGGCTATCACACGTTCGTATTAGTGCCTATGGATTCGTGTACGCATCGTACCGCATATCGGAATAAGGGGTAAAAGACGATCATTTTCCTGGGTGACGTACTTCAGGACATACAGCGTACGTAGCGTATAGTGGCCACAGAGGAGCGAAAGATTCCATCATACCCATTAGTTTTTCAGAAGCACGTGACTTCTCCCAATGCATCTGACCGCGGGATGCAGCAGCTTAACTGGCGGAGATGCCTGCCGTGTCACAGTTTCGGTATTCGCTTTACCGACTTTCTACGCACTATTTGCTCATTTTGACTGTAAGACCTGCTGCATCACAGGTTCGTATATCGATGCAAATAACTGCTCCTTAATTATGTCTAATAGAATCGGGACTGGATTGTCACAATCCCTTGAAATCGGCCCAACGACGCTTTCGTGTGTGCATTGTGTGCGTTGCAGTGCATTAAATATAAGATTGTATGCACAAATGATGCACGCACTTAAACATGAGAAGGACACGCGTGTCAAGCCTGCGAAGCAGTCCACGACTGGAGTCACGACAAGTGTTCTCCATGTGTGAAGCACCTGTAATCCTTTTTCTTTCTTAAAACTGTATGTTGCAACTAATTTAATGGCAAAGAAACAGGAAAAGGTGGGCGTTACTCGCGAGACACAAAAGCCTTGGCATATCGTCGTATCACGAAGGCCTCTCGAAATCAGCACTACTATCATATGCGCTGCTTGACCATCTACGTTTCGTTGAGTCTCGATCTTTGCGCTGTCCATCGGTGCAAGAGGGCGTTTTACGAAGAGTAGGCGTACGTGTGTACTAACAACTTATGTGGCTTAAAATATTTTGGCTTGTAGTAGGGTGTTACAGCTAGTTAGGTAAATCACTGAATACTGAAGCTCACACCACTAGATCTCAAACTTGCCTATAGTTGGAGCTTTGATGGTTCAAGCACTGGTTTGCGAGAAGATATTTTTGCACGTCTTGACATGGCGGCACTAGGTATGTTTAGCTGTACCATAGTGGTATGAGCTGTGCGTGTTTCTAAGGACTTGGAACAGACACTTACTCTAGATTATCTTTTATTCCCTACGCCAAAAGCACACAACTTCCGAACATTTTGCGATCCTGGGATTGCGTAGTCACACAAGGAAAGTCTTCTTTAAACACTACTTTGCCATGCGGCACAGTAATCTGCTCTTGATGGATGGCCAGCAAAACTCCCTTCTGCAAGCAATGCAATATTTGCCGACCGCTCTGCTGGCAGAAATCCCTTCTCTCGTTGCATGTGCAAACAAATTGATGGCGCTCGATGCATTACCGGCATCACAGGGTGGAATAGCTTTTATTCATTCCGAAGGAAAAAGATAGTAAGGACTTGTTTTTGTGCTGGCTCGAACCTTCCTGAACAGCACATGTCCGTGAAAATGAAACAACAACGCACTGAACAAATCCGACTAAAGCAAGGAATCGAAAGCCAGAAGCGAAGCAATTGAAGCATGGCTGGGGTTTAGTTAGCTGCTGGGGCACTTTTGTTTAGCTTATAGCGTCTGTTACAGAAACAGTGCTAGCAAGCCACGTGCGAATTTGTTTGGGGGCTTACCGAAATACCTATACTATGGTGCGGTCGAGTGGTTGTTCTTTCCACAAGCGAACAGGCGTAATGCTGCTGGATGCAATAAGGGTGCTGCAGCCGCAAATAGTTCTGCTATTTTTGCGATAGGGAGGAAGGGTGCAACAAAAGGTTTCTTCCATTATGTTTTTCTTTTCGTTTCGTTTCGTAACAATGGACATTCGTTTCGTAAGTGTGTTTCATGGTACGTGTTTGTCGTGTGTGCGACTATAGTATAAAAAATGGGAGCAGTCAACTAGGCGCAGAGGAAATACGTAACGGTCGCGGTATCACGTGCTCTTGTCAATGTTACGTGCCGATAGAGCCGCATATATTCGCGGAAGAGACAATTACAGCCCAATAGAACATTATTGCTGGTCGGCAAGTGAAACACCACCTTAGGTACAGAAGGCCTGCTTAGTGCCTCCTGTCACTCCTTCGCGCGTAGACATATAAGGTCAGCCAATCCCCGCAGACGATTTTAAAACACAGGCTTTCTGTGGCTACCAGTGTCCGCTCATGCGGCTGATGGCGGATCGTTTCCACGGCCGCTACGGCCGCTGTAAACGGTTGTAATTTGCTGACTTTCAATTGTTACGTCACGTCGCTCAAGCAATCAGGCTTTGTATATCTAGGTGGTTTGACAAATGCCGTCGTAGAGGGCAATATCACAGTAGACCCTCAGTGAATAGCCTTGTTGACAAGGCTACTTTGGCTTCTGGTAACGTGCATATAGTGACTAGCAATGCATAAAAATTACGTAGACGAATCGTGTGGAATCCACCGCGATGCATAGTCCATAAACATTTCCCCCAAAAGTGACGCTTGCAAATACAGAATTCAAGGTCATTATGCAATATAATAGCCTAATTGACTATAGGTATTGTGTGAAATTGGTTTGCTTATGCCATTTATTTAGCTTTGAAGCGTTGCACCTTCAAATACTCAGTGAATGAGCGGAGAATTGCGCGAATTTAATAAATAGTGTGTGCCTGTGGTAATAAAAAAAATTCAAGGACGGTTACGATTCTTGTAACGCGAATTCCAGCGTCAGCTGTGTGTGGCTGAGTGAGGACGCGTTAAAGTTTCTACAGAACGTGTTTAGTTCAGTGTGACGACCACTGCTTTGTGGTCGTTGAAATGGGTTGGCGACGTAAGTGGTGTTTTGAAAGAAGTAGGTGTTTTCAAAGACCATGTCTATGCACGGTCCATGCCTGGTGCTGCGTTGGCGGACATCGGTGCGTAGCGTGAGGTCTAGTTGATGGGACATGTTTTCTAGGAACGCTGTGTTTTTGCCCGCTCAAACGTCCACGTTGAAGTCACCGACGAGGAGGAGCTTGTTAGAACGATAAGGTGTGAGTAAGTAGACTATATAGTCGCGCATCCATTCCGTCGTGGCGCGAGGCGAGAGGTAACACACGGCGATCACGAGTCCACTGGGCATCTGCACTACACAAATGTCTCCGATGTCATCTTCATAGACTCGAGTGATATGTAGCGGTCCCAGCGCTCACCGAAGAACGATGCACAGCGCAATGGGCTTTACGACGACCGCTACGACACCTGTAACGCGAATTCCAGCTTCCGCGCGGTGGCGTCATTGCCTCCTCTTCACGCGCCTTCACCCAATCCGTCTTCTTTTGCGTCGCACCTTCCGCTACTTTGTGCGGAGGACACAGGTCACGGAACTAGCAATAGGTCTACAAATAACAACTGTAAAAACAATCTTAGTCGTGCTCTGCCGCCATTTTGTTAATGCATAGTCGGCACTGTTGATGGTATTGTTTAACAGATGCGTTTGACTATACATGCACGGTGCATTGTAATGATAGGAGTGACTTGGAGGTCGCGTGGGGAAGTCCCTTCCTTACACCAAGCACATTGTGTGCCCTCTCCTACAGCGCAGGCGTTCCCGCTCTGACTTCCCTTTGCACGTGCTATATCAATTTCCCAGTCCCGCTTCCACTTGTGCTCGCGCTCTTGATGTGCTAATATCACTGGTCAGATGTTCTGAGACGTCGCGGCTCACGGGGTGCGCGGACCTTATTTAGTGCGCGCGTTCTACCCCCTGTGTCGCCAAGCAACTTACCCTTGGGCATGATGAATGACAGGTACACGCCGTCAACATCGGTTTCCACTGACGGCTCATCTACTTGGGATGACTCGTCCTCAGCGTTTGTCATTCCATCTTAGTTAGTCTCCTGTGGTTACCATCTTTCGCACAGAAGATCGTCTACGTGTGTCGCGCTCTGCGCCATTCTCTTTGCTGTGCAAAAAAATATCAGCCAGCCCTGCATAGTCCTGGGTCGCCTTCACAGACTCAAGACCCGCGCTGCAGTGTGTGGCCACCTTGGTGATATGCGGCTTCCTCAGTCCTGATGTCTTTGACATCTTGCAAGTTTATAAGAAGGTGGCCGTTGCAGGGCACACTGTCGCATTGCAGTGGATCCCCGGACATGTCGGCATCAGCGGTAATGAAGAAGCAGAGCCACATTGAGCGCCCATTAGCACGCAGCTCTATACAGGATAACGATTGATGTTTCCGGGCGACCGTCGTTACCTCCTTTCGATACTCACCTTGCCCAAGGTGCAGGCTCAATGGCGACACGACATAGCCCACTCCCTTCTCTCTGCTGTAGACCCCACACTTTCTTTTCAAACTCCTCCGCAACTTCCGCGCCCTCTTACTGCACTCTCCCACCGCATGAGGCTGAACGTGCCTTTACACCTGCCTTTAAACACCGTCTCGGCTCCACCTCGTCTTCCTTCTGCCCCACTTGTGGAGTGCACGGCGACCTCTGCCAATTAATCCTCGCTTGTGCGCAATATTACCAAGAGCGTGCACCCATGGAAATTGCTATGCTGCGTATGTATTAACAAACCGCCGTTCAGCCTCGAGAAGATTCTTGGACCGTGGTCGAACGCTGCACACCAGATGCAACCCCCTTCGTCTTTTTGCGGAGTTCTTGCGCTCCACCGGTCTGGCGACGCATCTCTAAAGGTGCTCCCCTTTCACCATCCCATCATCCGTTCCCAGTGAGCAGTGCACCGCGTAGCAATGAGGGCAGTGTACCGCCACAGCGGCGGTGAATCGCCCACCTCATCATCATCCAATGTGCGTGCGTGCGTGCGTGCTTTCTTCCTTATTGTGGAGCCTGCATTCGTTCCTTGCGGGAGCGTCAAGTACGCTCACTTCGGAAGATCAGATTAAACTACAGCGCCGTAGCGTTGTTTGTTGCAGCGGCTTCAGATGACATAGGAAGGACCGAAAGCCGACGCGCATACATATTTTTTCTTTTGTAATTCCGAGTTAACGCCTCGAAGCAACCGCGACTATTAACGGCGTACAGATGTGGACAGCAGGAAGGAGTGGGGGACGTGGTTAGTATGCGTCCTTCACCGACTTCAGAGGGAACTGCGCCGATATGCGTCTGGAAAGTCTGCCGGAAAACCCAGGGAAAACCTCAGGCAACAGAGCAGGTGCGGGGATTCGAACCCGCGTCACCTCCCATGCAGTGTCGGGGTGAGAAAAGCGATCATCCTAACCACAACGCCACGGGAGCTGGTGTACATACTTATTCAGCATACGATACGTTTGGTCAGCAGCACCTGATCAGCGCCAAAATTATTTTACACGAGCAACTTATGCGTCGATTGTTACTTCTCCCCAGGGGCACGCAAATCCAGACCCTCATTTATCTATTTTATTTATTTGTTTTTCTTTTCTTTTTTTTTGGGGGGGGGGAGGAGGCGGTTTCTTTGTCGAAGCGCGTAGCGGGGAAGGGGAAAAGAGGAAACCTAATATTTAATTAGGATCAGCCACTGCATATACCTCAGAGTTTCCTGCAGATGGCACAATGCAACGAACAGAAACCTAATCGAATCTGTGCAAGCCCGGCTCCGCGGCCGTCGTAGCTGAACCCTATATTTCTTTTCTTTTTCTGTCTGTTTCTCTTAATGCAGTAGTACCATTGGGATAAGAATATTCGAATTTCAACGAAATCTGCGAGGTTTTCAGGCGAGCGTGAACCAAATTTGTGTATGTGTCATATATGCTACATAATACAGTGGAGGGTAAAAATAGTTATCTACAATGACGAGGGGGGAGTTGCAAAAACAGAACGTATTTTATACATCTAAGTATGCTGAAACATTAGAATTTACAATGAAAACCATTCCAAGTGAAAATTTGACAGCAGTTTCTCTCTTTGGTGAAACAAAAGTGCAAGGTTGTGACCCGGGAACATCTGGAACCAAAATACGCCGCATTTCTCATTTGTATATCTCCTCGCAGACTGCTGATGGTAGAGGAAAGTAATTCGAGAAGAGCAATGCTCACAGTAAAAACGGGAAGAGAAAGGGCAAAATGAAAAAAAAAAAAGAAAGAGTAAAGAAAAAAAGAAAGCAGCGATGGTGGATGATCCGGCAAAAATACCAGTTCGCATTTACCGTACTTATAATCCGCATGGAAAATACTGCACAAAACGTAAAAAAAAAGAAGAAAAATACCGAAACACTGGGGAATTCCATCAAAGAACCACCCATAACCGCATTGAGTATCATCTGCGATACATACCGGAAAGTGACAGATAATAACAGAAGGAACAATGCCAAAAATAAAACTGAAACTTGATATACTCCAAAAGACATGTAGAACAACCACGACCTATCAGATTATAACTAGGGTTCCGAGTTTTCGGTTTTTATTTTAGGGCAGATTCGGCGTCTGTTTTTCGATGTTTATTGATTTTCACGAAATCGGCGTTTTTCGATGTTTTTCCTGGCGTGTTCATGGTTCACCCGACAGTTATTGGCGAATAGAAATCCCAATGTAATTTCCGCACGACGCTCATTAACATGGCGTTGTTCGCTGCGGTGGCGTTTTCACAACCATCGCATTTCTGTATATGGTTTTCCGATCTGGATCAACAGCTTGCTGGGCGTATGCAGCAATTGATCTCTGTTGTTATTCTGGAATGTCCCTTTGTATTCGGTGTTTTTCGATTAAAACCGAAAACACGGAACCTTAATTATAACTACCATCTCATATGGACCCCTTCCCAGCGCCGCATTTGGAAGCTAGCGCTGGCGCTACTCATCGGCCCAGTTATTGCTTCCTCAATTTCTGCAATAGTTTTTACTTCAGCTTACCTTAGTATTTTTTGTACAAGCGCTGGATGTCCCACAGGAGATGCTTCTTTCTTAAGTTGATTATCATCATCATTCTACACGTTTTCATAGGAGCTGTTGCTGTCGTCTCCTACGGTAGTCGTATGTCCGCTTCTGCGCGTTCAGAGTTCAAATTTCTATTGTCCAATCATGACGTAGATATCGCGGGCCGATGAGTAGCGCCCCAGGGGATCGTACGGACGGGCTCCTCACAGGGGTTTCTGATTATGACGTGGTCGTTACAATCTAGTAGGTTGTGAGACGTACAAATACAGAGTTCCAATGCAATACAATTCCAATGCAGATACAAAGGAAGACGCGCTCTTCTCCTTCTACTTCTTTTTATTGATTTCAACTAAGTGCGACTAAGTGGTCTGGGGTAGCCAGTCTGACTTTGTCGTGACTTAAATCCCCATTTCTTAAATTTTTTTTTCTATCACATCACATCACAAGAAAAGAAATAGTTTTTCAAGTCCAATATCAGTTATGCTGTCTCACGTGCTACTTCTTCGTCTTCTCCGAATTCCTTGCTTCACAAATGGCACAACAGGTAGCTGTATCTTTGCAGAGTGTCGTATGACTTTAATAGGAATATGGCACAGTTAGCAAAATTAGGCTCTGACACTTATAGATATGAAACCGTATGGTGGGTGGAAGCCGTATGTATCAGATATGCAACATCAGGAAATAGAGGGTTAACCCTCTATTTCCTGATGTTGCATATCTGTTGTTGCATGTTGCATAGCCTAATACTGAAATATACCCAGATAGTTTTTGAATGCATTATGTACATGGCACACGTACGCAGCATTATGCACGCCCAGCATTTCACGCTTACAAAGTCAAGAGCATTGCGTTGCTGGATGTAAAACTTTTGTTGTAAGTTTGTGACTTACAAGTATGTTACATATTTGGCCCTCAAGAAGTAGGATCTCTCACCCGAATCCCACGGCAGTTCAGCGCCCGACCTGTCCAATGTCCCAGCCGCAGCCTAGAGAACACATACTTGGAAAGTTCAAATGAACAACACGTTTATTAGACGCATATAAGGTCGTCACAAAAATCACTTTGCTGCCAAATGCGTCGTTCAAATGCGCCTTGGCTCCCGGCGACGGAGGCACGCGGCGCATGTCCCTTGCCTTCGCCCCCTCTTGCACCAACCTGGGACGTTCGTGCAATGTCATGGTGGTTATGTCTTGTGGTATAGGCTTTTATGTGAGCTTTCACCGAGCTGTTGTACCGCTCGGATGTCATTTCCAGGCATTTACGCATTTCACGGTTAGGATGTCCTCGTATACCGTTGTGCAAGAATAACTTGACGACGCCGCATGTGGTCATATATGGCAGCACTTGGGCAGTATAGAGTGGGGACTGTTACTTATAGGACGGTATGGGCGCCTTACGCAGCGCTGAGCGCATTCGCGAACACGCCTTTAACTCCGTGCCACCTGTAGCACCACATTCGTTGCAAGCATCACAGTGCAACGACACGGTTGGCGTTGCATTGCGGTAAATTATTGTTATTACCCCCAACGTTGCAATAATAATGCGGTACTTAAGTGGTCATCAGGATGGTACACTATATAGGATCGATTATACACCACCTCCCCTTTTCTGCATGATCTACGCTCAGCTAATTATTCGCTCATTAATATCCCATCAAGGTAGTGCATGAGGGTGTCCGTCTACCCACATTTTCAAAGTGGGAACGTAGGAAAGATGTCAGATTAGCGCCCTTCTTTCGCGGCTATCCTCATCGCCAGTGAATACTGAAGAGCGTACTCCTAACTCACTCAAAGTTCCTTTCGAAACTTGGGTAATTTTTGGCGACTATATCAGGAACGTGTAGCCATTAAAAGGAAAAAAGAGGGGGAAAAAAGGGGGGGGCGAGACAGATATCGAAAAAGTAGTCGGAAAGCAAAATGCGTAATACAGTTGGACCGCTCGTGCTCCCGCGAGTTCCGATAGGTACCCACCAACGCCATCCTTTCACTTCGCTCACCGATTAACACGTTCGGTAATGTCGGTCTGAGGGTGATATTGAGGAAGTCTTCTTGTGCTGAATGCCTAAGACAGTGCAAAAATCTGCAAACACCTTACTTGTGTTTCGTTATCTGTGATGAGCTGAGCAGGAAACCCCAACCGGCTAAAGGTGTCGGGTAGTCTTTCCCACACTCTCTCGAAAGTTGGCGTCCTGAGACGAAACAGCTCAACACACTTTGTGAAATGATCGGTAAACACAAACAAGTACTGGTTACCTCTCGGACCACGAGGCTACTATTTACCAGGGCCTATTGCTCTAAACGGGATGTAAGCGCCCAGAAGGTAATCCATCACGAGGTTTTGGTCTCCGGCATATCGAAAAGTACGAGCTTACTTTTGTTACATCCTGCCTCATTCCTGGCCATATCGCAACACGACATAACTTTGGACGAGTTTTCCTGACTGTGCTGTCACCTGCCCAGGCCGAGACATGAAAGTAACGTATGAAAGACTTACCAGGTTGCAGCGGAAGTCAGGAAAAGGAAAAGTCAGGAAAATCGTTGACAAGTGCCGTTCCGATACGCAGAGAATCGCGAGTGCCGACCAGTGGTTGAACGGCCATACTGCAGCAACGTTGCCTCGACTAACAGTTCGCCAATACGACGAACCCAAAGGCAGAAAAGTAGGGCAGCCTCGCAAATACTGTGTGAGTAGTAATTTTCGCGAAATTCGCGAGCGCTCTTTTCTTCATGAACTTGGAATCCGCGAAATATTCCAACGAATGATACAAAAGTACGAGAACGAAATAGGTAAGAAATAAGGTCCAGGACGCTGAAACAACTTCTGTACGCGGTTTATTGCACTATTCAGGGTGTCTATCAACCTGGAAAACAGGGAATTGTTAGGGAATTTGGATGCGACTGGAAAAGCCAGGGGATTGTCAAGGAATTTGCCAAAGAGCAGCTGAAGTCAGGGAAAATCGCAGACATGCATGGACGATGCGCGCTGAATTCCATTGCCAATGAGTGGTTGAGCGGCCAGGCCGCAGTAACGTTCGCCAATATGTCAAGCTCAGAAGCAGAAAAGATGGGCAGCCTCAATAAATCATCTCTTTTATGAGCGGTCTGTATCTAGATAAAGCAGCAGGCACCAAGTTCACTTTTGTTTTGGCCAGATAATTAGCTTGAAATAGTCTGTGAAAACCTGGAAAAGTCAGAGCATTTGAAGGCTGCAATTTGGTAGACACCTCGACTATTACACTGCATGCAATCCCTCATGAAGTGTTCAGTTCTTCTCCGTTGCAAGTGGAGATAGTAGACAGCTTTGTGAATCCCACGCGAATGTCGGCGTCCCATGATTGCAGTTCCAGTTGGATCATCCAACCAGCGTGTGTGGACTTAGGCACGCAGCCACGCAGAATGGAATTTCTAAAATGACGGGAGCAAGGGAGCAACGAATCGAAGAGTATGAAGCTGTCGCGATGTTTACAGTGGCGATGCGGACACAAGAATGATGACACATTCGGACACAAGGTTATTGCCTGATCCTGGCTCCTCCCAAATTCACGAATTATTGAGCCCGCGAATTAAACCACCTATAGAGTACTCAATATGTTTTATGAGGGATCTGTCTCAAAACGCAGAAGGAGGCACCAGGTTCCTTTTCGTTTTGGTCAGGGAATTCGCTTGAAATAGTCAGTGAAAACGTGGAAACGTCAGCGAATTTGAAGGCTGCAATTTGGTTAACATCCTGCTTACGCAACTCCCGTTGCGCCACAGCTCCGAATGGGAAGGAGCCGTCGTCCTCATCGGCCTGTCGCATGTACCTGAACAGGATGTCATCCTCGTCCAGCAGATAGGGGTCGTGCCGACCATCAGACGTTCCGGTGTCTGCCGGGTCCTGCTCAGCTGGCCATTAAGACACCCGCTGCAAAGGCCGTCCGCCCACAGAGCGTCTAGAAGCTGCTCCCGACCGTGCCCCAGGACGAATACACGTCCCGTGCCACTTGTGCTGCTGCCAGGAGTTGAGAAGCCGCGTCCGTGCCTTCCTCTCCCCCCTCCGGTAGGGGCCCGCGGGATAGCGCGTCTGCTACCACATTCGTGGAGCCCCGCCTGTAATCCACCTTGAAGAAGTAACCTTGTAGCTTCAGGGTCCAGATGGGTTGTGGAGCTATGCAGCCAGTAGAGTGCTAGGTGGCCAGTCAGGACGGTGAAAGTACTGCCACCCAGGTAGAGAAGATGAAAGCGAAGATGATCGCCAGACACTCTTTTTCCGTGGCAGAATAATTCCGTTCTGCCATTTTGAGCGTACGACTTGCAAAAGCCACCCTACAAAGAGTACCGTCATGTTCCTGTAAGTGAACTGCGCCAACACCATAATCGCGTGCATCTATTTACATAACAAATCGTTTGATTATGTCGGGCAGATATAAGGATGTCTGCGTGACTGGTCTTCCGCTCCGATGCCATGTGTGGGATATGGTATGGCGGTATTAGCGATTGCCTGAGATAAAGCTCGAAAGGATGGTTTCTGCTCTTCTCCCGAATACCACCGTGTGTCGTTGCGCAACACGAGGTAGGCGGCTGCGCTAACTCGGCACAATTATGAATGAATTGTCTTTAAAAGTCAACCATACCGAAAAAGCGCTGCAAGACTTTTATGTTGCCGGCAACCGGAAACTCCATGATCGCCTTCAGCTTGTCATCGCGAGGAATGGTACTTCCGTTCACCACGAAGCCGAGAAGGCTGATCCTAGACAGTGCCAGCTGCACCCTGCTGGTTGGTTAACTCCACCTGCTTCACCTTTGAGAGGACGATTGACAGGTGATCCAAGTGTTCCTGAAAAATTCTGGAAAGCACTACGACATCATCTATGTACGCAATCGCGAAATTATATTTCGCATCTCCCAAGACGGTATCCATCCACCACTGTCAACTGGTACGTGAGTTAGACAGACCATAGGGCATCCGTACAAACTCAAACACACCCCTCTGACAGGCAAAGGCTGTCTTCGGGACATCTTCCGAGGCAGTTTGGATCTGCAAGAACCCCCTGCTACGCTCAAGCGCTGAAAAGACCGTAGCATTGCCGAGGGAATATATATATATATATATATGAAAGGGAAAAGACTCCTTTACGATTACTGCATTAAGTGGACGACAGTCGACGTCTAACTTTGCCGTAGCATAACGTTTTGGAGCCAGGACGACAGGAAACGTCCAGGGGCGTCCAGGGGCACCGGCTTGAAGCATTTCGTCTAGGGCAGCGTCTATAAAGGCCGGGAGTTGTGGCGTGCTTCTGTAATCCAGCTACATGGATGCCTAGTCTCGTGGAAAGCATGAAGCTGGGGTGCGTTCATCAGGTCTGCCCATGTAGATTGGGTGTCAGCACTAAGAAGGACGTCAACATGGAGGGCCTGTAGAAGTCCGGGATGTGTGGCCGGGGGGGGGGATGTGGGGGAATCGTATCGTTAACACTCGTCGCCGAGAGATGGTGGGATCGGTACTCATTGTCAAGCGGGCTGTGAGGGGGGCTGCGTGCGGGGCATGACGCGAGAAGCACCGGGGGTTCTTTCTACGTGCAGTCCTAATGGTCTTTCCATGGTCCGCGTGCTCCGCACAAAACGACCCTCCGGAAATAACCGGATTGGGTACGGCGCGTTACCGATCGCGCAGAGTTTCGCTATGCAGGAGGCTGTGCAAATCTTTGAAGGTCAGCGTAACAAATGAAAAAGCGTCTCGTGGCACAGTCCGTGATGGCGGAGTTATCACATTGAAAGTACCAACCGAGAATTTAACAAAACATAGGAAGAACTAGGTATTCATCCGGTTAACAGACGCCTTCAGTTGTAATCCCAGTTGTGAGAGTGCGACAGGCAAAAAAGGTTCGCTGGCGTCCGTACAAACTCAAACACACCCCTCTGACAGGCAAAGGCTGTCTTCGGGACATCTTCCGAGGCAGTTTGGATCTGCAAGAACCCCCTGCTACGCTCAAGCGCTGAAAAGATCGTAGCATTGCCGAGGGAATATATATATATATATATATGAAAGGGAAAAGACTCCTTTACGATTACTGCATTAAGTCGACGACAGTCGACGTCTAACTTTGGCGTAACATAACTACTCATTATAAGGGACCGCTGAAAGGAGTAGTCACATTGTGTAACTACTTGCACAAATCAAGGCATACAAGGGAGAGAGCAGCACCAGTGTCGACCAAACCCAGAATGGCACATCCGTCGAAATCAATATTCAAAACATTCTGGGGAGAATGCGGAAGCGTTTCAATCTCTGACAATATCGCACCGTTTCAACGAGCACCAAGCAATAGTTATCCTTATCACACTGAAGTACAGGTTATGTGTACAAACTGTAATACGTCTCCACTGAACCACACACAGCCGACGCTGGAATTCGGGTTACAGGAGTCGTAACCGTCCTGGAATTTTTCGCGTTGCACGATTGTTCACTGTATATAGGAGTGAGTGGCGGAACTTTGTTCTCAGGTAAATAAACCATTGTTCTTTCATTGATTTGGCTGTGTCGTTTCTTCCCTGGCGACGAAGCGGACGGGCTTCGCACAGAGGGTGGGAAGTTCCCCACAACGTACATCCCTTTTTTACGAGTTTGCACTTTCCTTTATTTATGGCACTTTTTTAAAGGAAATCAATTGCAGGATTGTTCTAATAAGTCTGAGAGCTACCAGATGCGGTTTTCACAGTGGGTTATGAGGTGCGGCGGACATCCTGTCGGAAAGGGTATGGACTTACTGTGGATGTCTAAATACCAGGAATTCATTAATTAACTTACTAATTAGGCGTTTTGGGGGAAATGCGATATAGCAGGATTGGAGCCACTCATTATTTAAATCTTTTTAAATATACTGAGACGAGCAAAGACTTTGAGATATGAATCTCTAAATTGTGCTATGCAAATGGACCGATACCACGCACTTCTCGAGCGCGAGAGGGGAAACGGGAGTTCGCATCGGAGAGCCACATGTTTTGTAGCGATGGAACTGATAGAAGCCGGCGCTGATCTGATGACCAGATACAGATGCGCATTCCAGCCCAGATAAGCCAAAGGTCATGTCGTTTTGTGCGCTCGAGAAGTGCCCCAGCAGCACAATGTACTGAAAGTCGAGTGCAGTAGGGGTGTACGGTATGTGTCTCATCAATGTTCTTTAGTTTCACGGTCTGTTCAAGGCCTTCCACCTACCTGTCCACCCCTATTGCACTCGACTTTCAGTACATTGTGCTGCTTGGGATGCGTAGTTCTGGTTCCGGCTTATCTGCACATACAAATTTTGTGATTTATATGAAGTACGTGCTTGTTCCAGGATTTTTT
Organism: Ornithodoros turicata; assembly: GCF_037126465.1. Lineage (NCBI taxonomy): Eukaryota > Metazoa > Arthropoda > Arachnida > Ixodida > Argasidae > Ornithodoros > Ornithodoros turicata. Next base: position 120,856,456 of record NC_088202.1, on the reverse strand, counting down.
TTTTAAAGATGGTGAATTCCAATAATGATTGCCTTCAATTCTGCTGTCTCGCATTTTCAGGGGAACATGTAATGAAAACGCCGATTAATCAATTTAGGTAATCAGTCGTCCGGTAGTGACATAAGGCTGTCCCACCTGATATTCGCGTAGCCCCATAACTTGCTTGCAAAAATGACATCACTGCTGCTCCGACAGCTTTAAAAAAAAGCCCTCTATATTCTGAAGTAAGCAAGCTTCTGCAATAAGTATAGTTTGCAGTGAGCACTACCAGCTGAAACAAGCTGGCGTGGATGTTACTCTAAGGTCACGCCCTCGAATAAGAGCAGCAGCGGGTTCGGTGGAGTTGTGCGCGAATGGTAGTCCGTGAACGTAGTCTGGTCATGCGTGTATTCTTGTGTGTACAACTTGGGACAAAAGTTTACGGAACACAGGGGTGTAGCATTTCTCCATTGGGGCGACACCCTTCCATGCAGCAAACAGGGCCGGACATGCATACTGAGAGGTGGACAGAATAACCAGTCACCCGTTTCTTTTTCGATCTCTTCTTCTTGATATCTGGGGGCCGCTGCGATGAAAGAAATACGCCCGTGTTCCGTAGACTTTTGTCTCAAGCCATAGGTACCTTGTTTGCTCGTTGTAGTATCCAGGTCGTATAGAAACGTCATGAGTTCGTTCGTTTTTCTTCAGTGTGCAGAGGCAGTGGAAAGAAGATGAGGTGAACGAACTACAGGAACTCTTCGAGAAATATAAGGAGTCTACAGGTAGTATACTTATGCGCCACTGAAAGAAAGTTTGTGTGTGTCGTTTTCCTGAATTCTTTCTTTTTAGACATAATGGGGATGATCACGGAGCACATGTCGGTCAAGAGGCCCAGGCACCGTATTGTGGACAAACTTCTTGAGCTCGGCCTTGTTAGCGACAAAAAAGAGCTGAGGAAGAAGAGGTCCCGCAAGAACGACTTTGATAATTGGCGAGGTCATGGTGGTTCCGTATCTGAAATCGACACATCGAGCAGTGATGATGACGATCAGGACAGGGTGCATGGTGAGTTTCAACTTGAGCGTACAAACAACTCACCTTGTGAAACCGTAAAATGAGTTACGGTATAGTTACGTATGGTTAGCCCTTCTGTTTATAAGGGCTTTGTACCAACCACCGTCTTCAATAGTTCATGAAGTCGAAGTGCTGGGCGAATTGGCTTACCAGTTTGAATGTTCTGAGAAACACGAGCGAGGAAGGAGGAGGACAAACATGGGTCTTAACTCACTGTCGTTTACGGTATTCAGTGGTAGCCATTATGATGGGTAGAAAGGCTTCCTGGAAAACTTCCCTGAGCGTCCAGCAACAAGAAGAAAGAACGAACTATGTCAGATTTAGACACATTCACCTTTCATGATCAAATGCATGTGTATTATCTACCAGGCATAAGTTTGTGGACATGCCTCGCAACGGCCTCCATCCTTGCGTGTAAAACATGCAAGAAATCGCGGATTTACCGGAAAGTGTTTTTCCAATCGTGTATCTCTTTCAGGCCGGGCACAGCTCGATGTTTTATACTTCTCGTTCGATCCCTTTCGATGGCACTCAAGCACGCGCGAACATTGTCGCCTCTCGCTCACAGGTATATGCGTGCGAGCATAAAATGTGCTGCCCCATGACACTAATCGAATAAGCTTTCTGCTAGAAAATTCGCGGAGAACCGATACGCAAATAGAAATATATATATATATATATTGTATATATATAGTATTGTGAAATAAATAATATATAAAACTGTTGTAGTCGGTAAACACGATATAATTTCCTTTCTTTCTTTTTTTTCCTCTGCTTGAAATATGAGAGCAGGGCATGCATAGCGTTCGCAGAAGACGTTTCACTCGCACACGCGTGGAAGTCACTCCCCGGTTTCGAAACACCACGTCCGAGGGCGGCAATACACTTGTCTCACGGGGTCGATCACGGCCAGGTCATCTGAAGGACAAACGGGACATAGACCTCGGCACAGGGCAAACCACGTAACGCGACGCAAAACCTATCCGCTCCCGTTGCTAATCAAACCTTCCTTCAGGGAACACAGAGGAACAGCGCCTTACGATAAATGAAGCCAAAACTCTCTCACGGCCGGATCAATACATATTATGCTAATGCTGTATTGGCCCCCATTTTCGAGACTCGCTAGGGGGCCACATCTTACCATTTTACGTCTGCGGGTGCCACTCAGGGCGTGGCTTTCATTAACGGCATCCGTCACTATCTGCTTCCCCCGACTTCATTTCGCCAACGTTCTTTTTCCGGATGTGGCAGCGGTGTTACGTTGTTCAATATGACTGGGTATCGAGACGGCGGCGGCTGAAGGAGAAAAATGTGCTCTGCCTTCCAGCTCATTTCGTGCCTTGCCATGCTTCTGACGGATTTTGAGGCGAAGACCCCGATTCTTTCCTCCTTCGGGATTTCCTTTCTTTTTTTTCTTTTTTTTTTTTTCGTTTCTACCTCGTTGCGTTTCCCGCAAATATGAAGAATCCTCTCTTGATGAAAAACTCCCCGGCTATTGATGGATAGCGCTCTTCGTCGTTCATCAGATTATGTTTTTCATGCATGCGCCGTTGGGAACCTGAGGCGTCGGACGTGATAATGTTGAAGAGTTGATGGAGATGGGTAGATGAACTTTTGTTTTGTAGTTAAGCTTTTAGTGCGGACATATAAGGGAGCACTGAGTCGACCCCTCGATTCTCGACACTGTTAATTATATTTATTCGTATAACGTTTCCGACCGGGTAATGTAAAGCATATTACTGACCTGCGGTATATAAAACGAGACACTATAAGGGCAGTGGTGAGCTGACTCAAGCAGCACAATGCATTGAAAGTTGAGTGCATATATGAAGAGGTAAAGATCAAGGTTGTTGTCTTCGTAGACATCTCTGGGAAACGTAGCACCGCGCGGATAGTAGGGCACCTGCAAATCTCCCCTATGCGCTTGGGGCTCTCAAAACATTGCAATGACAAAGAAATAACGTTACAGCACCAATATGATCCGAGCACAGATCTTTTCCCAGGAATGATAGCGGCGTGACAACAGAAAACGTACTGGAGGAGCGACGAATTCTATTCAACTCCTTTTCCTTTTCGGCGAGCGCGCTTGTGTTCGTGAGATTGTTCGAACTGAGAGTTTTGCTGCCCAGCTTACCATTCTATCCTGCAACACGTGCGATAGCGCAGAAGAGGAAAAATCGCCTTTTAATACCCTTGACACACGTGCAGGCGAGAATTGCTTTGAAGCAGGGGTCCTTTACAGCTTTGCGGGAACCCTTAGGGAAAGGAGTTCGCACTGCTAACACACGACAATGGCGGTCTCGCATTATTGTATCTTTTAGCGCACACCGGAATTGCTCAATGCCTCGGCGATACGGGTGTAGACTTCACCATTGTGTTCCTGTCCACGCAGGTCACCTGAATTGTCTTCCCATAACTTTATTACAGCCCAGGTTTCCCTTTCTTGCCACTGAACATGCGGCTTTTGGAGCGTGAGGTTATTGAATTTATTATCACTCGAAAAAGATATAAGGCACCTGTAAGTTTGGAAAACTATTTTAACGACTCATAAAAATGTTGAACATAGGGATTTGTGTGCTAAATAATCGGGATCTGCTAATCATCGGCGGATGCTGCTATCGAGGCTACGCCTTTTCGGTCGCAATTGAGATAGTCGATCTCCTTTTTCTAAAAGGCCCTTTATCTAAAAGGAGAATCTCCGTTATAGTGTGTCAATGGGCACAAACGCCGTTCCGGTAAGTCTTCTCCTCTGGAAAGACCTTTAGAGCGTCTGTATGTCAGGGGTATAACACCTCCTTCAGACGGGCACGATAAATGCCATTTCAATGCACGGTGAATGCTACGGTAAATGTCCTTTCCCGTAGGATTCACCGTGCATTAAAATGGCATCTATCGTGCTCGTCTGTCTGGGTTATTACTCTCACGTCGCATAAAAGTACAGCGCGGACGACGAAAACAGCTTGAACAAGCTGCTTTGGTCGCGCTTCAACGAGTTAATACTGTCCAACCGAACTGCCTGTGACAACGCGCCATACTGGGTCTAACGACTGTCAAGGAACGCGCTTCCATTGAGGTGGAGAGATGCCGCTGAAAGCTTCACTGGAAGGGAGAAAAAAGGATCCCATCGACCTACGAATCGGTAGAGCCCGAACGCATTCGATCGCCCGCGAGCTCCAAATAATCGGCGTGCGAGCGCGTCCAAGCATTCACAATCGAGTCTGATTTCGAAAGTCTCCCTCACTTATTTGGAGTCACTTGTCACCGCGTTTGGTCCCCCGTTCGCGTCGGTGTGCTTCAGTGAAATGCCTCGAACGTTTCGAATCGTTGCATAGGCAAATCGGTTGCCCGTGTCCCGCCTTAATTAATCGGAATTAGCGTCTCATTACTGTGCGACGCGATCTCCCCCCTGCTGTACCTCAATTTGGCGGGTTCAGTACTTCCAACTGTTTGGTTTTTGTGTTGACCCGCTTCCTACTCGCTTCTATCGGTACCGTTGTCTCAGCTTCGGGTATCCGTGCTGAATTTGCGTTGACGACGGATGGGGATTAGTCGATGTACTTTGTTGTTGTTGTTCCTTCTAACCGTTCTGAACTAGATACCCCGTTGCTTTCGTTACTTTATTCAACGGGTTTGAGAAAATTGCCCGGCTTCATTTCGGACACGCGCGAACTAGCGCCGTAATTAATAATAATAATAATTGGGGGTTTACGTCGCGAGGCAACTGAGGCCGTAATTAACGAAGTGTAATCTTGGCGTTTTTAGTGGCCCTGTTCTTGCCCCGCCTCTCGCTACGTGCTGCAGATATTGGGTGGATAATGCTGTTCAAAACGAGTTTGTAAGGCTCTACTAATCCCTGGAGTTTTTGTTATGTTTGCTCACGAGGTCACATCAGTGTAATTTAGAACACACCCATCCTTGTCTCTACCCACTGAAGCGCGCTGTCTTCGTGTAACTCCCGAAGAGAATTTCGCGTTCTGCAAATTAACCGCTAGATGTCTCCGTTGCTGTAATCATCATCACAGTGTGGAAATACATTCGAGGCGTCATTGATGTTCGAGAGTGGCTTCCGGAACGCTCGCCGATATACTTGTTAGCGTTCTTATGCCTGACACAAAATGCAATCGTGTTTGTAATGCCGCGCAACTCAGCAATAGCATGACATCTGTGGCGCGCACTTTGTTTCACACACATTCTGGAATACAGCTGTAGGAACAGAAGAAGGTGCGCCGCGAGTTCGAAGCTCAGGCAGTGGAGAGAAGTTCCGAACAACGCCCAGAGTGGAGGTGGCAACAACATCGGAAGAGCTCAAGGAAATCCTCACCAGATTGGTCGCGGCTGGTAGGTAGATCTTTTATGTTCAGTGTTTATGATCGAGCTTCTGTTTTCTTTCTGTGCCTGGTAGTCTTGCAATGATTCGAACGACGACATTTTGCATTATCGTTCACTTTGCTCTGTCAGGTAATGCTTCCTGGCTGGAATGGCTGGTCCAGTCTCTTGAAGACGCTGTCGAAGACTGGGATGATGGTGGTACGTTCCAGGAGGACATTGTTGCGCAAATATTTGCTGGAGTGAATATTTACTGGCAACCGATATTTGTGCAGATGGGCCTACATCCGTGCCACTCGTGCCTTTCCTGGAGCATCACCACTTTGCATTGCAAGATTCAGATTTCTGCAGCTTGCTCAAGACTATCGGGATCGATCCGCCTGCCAATGAGCAGGTAGCTCCTCGTTTTTCCTCAACAAACTACGTCGATAGCCTTTGATGTATAGTCTGACCATGCATGCTTTCGTCTCTCTTAATGATACAGGAAGCTTACTGGCGCATACCGGCGTCTATGACAACAACGATGATTAACTCCAGGATTCAAGTACTCAGGAAAGCCCAAGAAGGAGATTACAGCACGCCTATTGTAGTTATGTCTGCTCCTACTGACGACGCCCTGGACAAGGAGCTCCATGCTACTACTTCTCACGAAGTCCAAAGAAACACGAAGAAAAAGGTGGAGCATTTAGAGGCCCTGAGGCAGGCTCTGAGCAAGAAACAGACTGGAGAAAGGTAAGCCCATTTAGGGGGTTGTTCCTTACCCGTGTCTTGCAGCGATGCATGAAGTGCTGTTATCTTTGTACGGCGTGGATGTACGCGCAGATTACTTCGTGACGTGACCACCGTGTTGCCCTACGACTGTAATTAGAGTGTCCAACGAGCAGTGCTAGCAGGGGGTGGGGCGGGTGGGGTGGGGGTGGGGGGATGCGTTCTTTGTTCTTATGAAAAAAAAAGTTAAGGTCAGTTAAACGCAAGGACGTCTGCTACCAGTTCAAATGTTCGATACCCAGAGATTGCGAGGTAATTTCCTCGCATGTATCCGCCCTTGTTGCTGTTATGTTCTGTAATCTTATATGGCTTTTGGACTGCAACTTGAGGAGCCCCCAGACAACCATAGGGACCTCTTTCCAACCTGCTACCTTGTGTTCTTTCGGTCAGGAGTCGAGGACACCATAAGATTTGTTACGAGCTAACACGTTCCCCATGCACACACAATGTTGTTACGTCAGCGTTCGTCACGCTTCGGTTTTCATGTGTAAGATATCCCATAACACTGATGCATCTAAATGCAGTCACCGCTCAGTCGGTATCGTTTCAAACACCGAACAATGCAAACTACAAATCCAAGCAATACATATGCTGTCTCTTACGTGAACCGTCAACCAGCTTTCAGAACGCTATCGTTTGCACGCGGTTAGGGTTTGTTTGCCGTCTGCCGTAGCTGTTAACTGCGATGGGCCGGAGCAGGCAAGCGACGAGGGTAGCGTTCTCCGCACACGGCTTTTTAAAGGCGGCGAGTCCCTTATCGGCCAATGATTTTTTATTTATTTTTCTATCTCTCTGCAAGATCATAATGGATACCTCCCCGGAGGCAAGAAACGGCTTCGATGTTGACGGTTTCGTGATGGATAATGGTAACTCTTTATAAGGGCCTCAGCTTTCGAGCCATCTTTACCTAGCTGCTCTGGGCGACACCATTTGGAGGCTTGTTTTCCTCCTTGTGCACACTGTTTTTTTTTTTTCTTATTATTTTCTTCTTTCTTCTTATTCTTTTTTCTTTCTTCTTATTCTTTTTTTCTGCTGGTATAGCGTGACATTTTGGACGCTTGGAGCTTCCAAAGGATTGAAGATGGGTTTCGTGCCTTTTACGTCGCCCTAGCCAGGTAAAAATGGCTTATGGTGTTCGACCGATTTCACTCCCTGTCATTGGGCATAGTGGTGGGGCCGGAGATATCGAGCAGCATTGACGCGTGGTGGAATTTAAGTTTCTTCGAGCTGAACATGTGATATGTGGAATAATTTTGTGCATAGTGATATGGTTGCTTTTGTACACCTTTTCCTGCAATGCGGTCCTCGAAAGTTTGTTAACTGTTTGTTTGTTAAAGTTTGTTGTTTGTTGTTGTAAAGGTCGAAAGGCTTGTTAACGTAATTTTGTTGAGCGCTTTATGACTTCCTAGAAATACAATCCCCCCTTGGCGAGGGGCTTCATCTCCTGCTTCTGACATCGCTGTCAAAATTGTTACATTTTGCTACAATGCGCATGATCTGTGTCTCGCTGCAGTGGTGTGGGTGGTGTGGTGCGGTCAGCCTGCTCTGTAGAGGCGGCTCTGTGCACGCAGGGAGGGGTAAAAGAGGGAGGGGAGAGGTGATGGTGGCTAAGGAGAGGGTGGGGTGTGCTAACCCTCTTGCTCTGGAATTGGGAAGTCCAAGAGAACTATCTACCACAGAAAACATCCGAGAATCCCTCAGTAGCCTTCACTGGGATGCTTCCTGTGCCACGGTAGCCGCCAGGATTATTGGCGAAGTTACCCCATCTGCAGTGGTGTAGTGAGCGCACATGCAGTCTACCCACAGCAGCTGATTCATGGCTCTGTTTTGAGTAGTGTCGCCACCCGGCCTGTATCTAATTGGCACGACCGGTTAAAAGGCAATACTGGCACCGTTTTACGGGTAATAGAACTCTCAATATTTACAAAACAAATGACGTCAGATGGTACAACAGCGCCGCCAACTTGGCAGGCTGGAACCACTATCGTAAAAATCAATAAGTGACACGAAAGCCACATTAAAAAAAAAAAGAAAGAAAGAAAGAAATGGCGGCGTCCCTGCTGGTGCAACGAAGAGTAAAGCGATAGCAATGGTTGAACTGCTAAGAAAATGTGGGGATAAATTTAAATTGCGCATGCAATGGGGTAAGCCACTGCACCAGCTCATTGACTTTCTCATCATGACTATGCTGTTGTTGTTGCCCGTAATGGTTTGCATATATGAGCCAAATGTAAAAGCAGAACTGCAATGAGTTATAATGTAATGCTAAGAGCGAATAACGCGCTTTGGGGTTTTGCGTGAAGAATTAAGATCCATTGACCCGAGTGAGAGGATAACTTTTTTATTAAAGCCGATCTTGCTTGTTTCTTCATCGTTGTCTACATGGGTTTAGTGTAGGCACAGTATATGAAGGGGGGATCTATTCATTTTGGCAGGAAAGGCAAGCCAGTAGGGTCTCAGGTATCCCCTTGTCAGGCGAGGCTTGAGCTTATCGCGGAAGGTTCCGAAACGGCGGCAGTCGAGAAGGTGTCGAATGTCTGCCTCAACGTTGGAGGTAGAACATAGGGGGTGGCTTGCTATCCCATTTTGCACAGTAGGGATAGAGTACGACCGATGTTAGGGCGGAGCCGATGAAGGACAAATTTTTCCCTCCTAGAGAGTAGAGATCCGACTGCAGAGAGTGTACTCCATCGTTGGGTCAGTGGACCCCAAGAAGGGGTTTGTCCTGCCAAAGTCCTTGACATACAGCTTCGTGCTGACAGTAAGGAAGCGTAGTAAAGTCCCATGAGTGCTGAAATACCTTATATAATGCGTGCGCTTCAGCGTGTTCAGTCCTTTTGCAAATATCGTAAGTAGCACATATCTAGAGGCGGGTGCGGTTATCAGAGCCATCGCGAGGCGAGTCTGCGCCCGGGGCAGGGTAAACGTGAAGCCCCCCCCCCCCCCCCCTCTCTCTCTCTCTCACTGCCGTCAGAAGTTCTGTAAATAAAGAAAAGAAAACGCTCACTCGCACTGCCGAGATCGTAATTTCAAATTATCTTCGTTCCCGCTTTATACTGTACAAACAACCTGCCAGGGCGCGCCGTTCGGCGCCCTCTCTGGCGATGGCGGCAGGGGTGGCTGCCTCCCCTACCCCTCATCGCTACGGCTCTAGCGGTTATACCCGCGGATCCGCGCTATATCTTGGTTTGCGGATAGAAATGTAACGTTCTGAAACCGCGCGGATAAGGTGCGGATAAATCCGCGGTTCACTGCGGCACGCGTGGATACTCGCACTTTATCCGCAAATACGCACTAGTGTGTCTACGACATGGAGGTGGGCGCATAATAGAGGGCACGCAGTGAACCGAAAATGCTATAGATTACAGTAAAACCCCCGTCCGCCCGCGTTGTTTCGGTTTCAGTATGTCTACCAACGTCATTATTACGTCACAGTGACGTTTCTTGGATATGGGTTTTATTTAAAGCAGAAGGCGTTTTATGGAGAAGTTACCGCAGATTCCGTGAGCCCCTCGAATAAATTTGAGCAATCCAAGCGAAACAAACATGTGTTTTATAGACGCTGCTGAACGAACGCTTTCACTCTTGATGCGTCTCCCTTTCACACACTCCTCCTCTCGATTTTGGTCTCACTGGTTTGGCCGGTATTTTTCATGGCGAAATGTGCTAATCCTGATTGTGAGGCATCTGGTTTGAAAACCCCAGGGCCCTGATTCAAGCTGCGCACAGCTGCCCGTTCACGCACGCACACGCACGCGCGAAGCGATTTAAGATCAATTTGCTCTGCTTCATTTAGGTAAGTGCACACTAAAAACGTATTCTACGTCTACGTGCATCAACAAGAGAACTGGTGCCAGGAGAGAAACGTCGTAAAGTTCTAACAGCAAAGTCTTCGATAACATTTAGAACGAATGATCCAAACTGCAGCATTTCAACTCTCGTCCCATGAAATGCAGGTGCATAAACTATACTTCTGAGCTTCACTTGAGTTGTTTGCTCTTTTCTATGTTCGCAAGGAGAGCTGTTTTCGTTCTTTTGGTCTGCTTCGTCCCTGTGTGTTCTTTTACCCTGTGGAACTCCAACCAACATGCTTTTCGCCTTCTGGCACTTTCGATGTATCGGTTCCGCGGAGACCTCTGGTGTGGTTTCAGCCTTGCTGGCGCTATTTGGTGGTTTTGATCCACTTTCCACGTGCGCATTTCCAGCAGAAATGGGTACGGAAGCGTCACACCGCAGGAAGATCGATGCGACAGCTGATCACGGCGTCGATATTCAATCACGTTTTCTTCTCTTCTTGTCCCCTGTAAGAACATTGGCGAACAAGTGTCAATGCACATCAGCAGTTGTCGCTTCTCAACAAGTTCCGAAGATGTCGCAGTGCAGCTGCGTGTTATATCGGATATAAAACACTGTACCCGTTGTTTGTTTGTTTGTTTGTTTGTTTGTTTGTTTGTTTGTTTGTTTGTTTCATTTCATATCGCTTATCGATATCGTGCGCAGTTTGAACTTGCCTCCTGGGTATTGCGTCGTTGTTGTCATTGGCCATAAGGTGCCTCTTTTGTCATCGGGTGTCCTTTTTGCGAGGTCAGCTTTGAGTGCCCTATCGCAAGTGTTGTGGCGCTGCGATAGGGCACAATCATTTGCATGAATTTGCATTTATATATATATATATATCATGTTGCTTCTCCCTGTCGACAGACGAAGAGCTCGACGTCAAAAAGTGTCGTTGGCGATCGCTGCCACCAGTCGCTCTCATGATTGATCTCCCGAATACTTTTCTTATAAGGTACACGCTTGAGTCGGTCTTCTTTCTTTATTATGATTGATTAGTTGTTTGGTTCAAAGTTTTGGGACAACGATAAGGGTCAAGTCATGTCGACGTGGAAGTTTTTAGTTTCATGGGTTCCGCGCACGTTCTCCACTTTCCGAGCGCATCTTTCGTTGGTGCTTTTTGACTCTAACGAGTGTCCTCGTTAATAACCATTCGTCTTTCAGAATGTGCGCGCTGGGGGATGTAAAGGATGCTCTTCCACCTACCGTCACACGCTGTCTCTTTTTCTTTCTGTTTCTGTTTTCGCGATTTCTTTGGCCGTTGACGCTACTTTTACGTTTCAGCCTGTTCTTTGCGGTGACAGGAGGTGTCGTAAAAAGCGCGTCTCACGAAGGACGCCTGCTAAGATTTCAATGCTCTTCAAAACGACAGTCCTGACTCCCCAGCGGAAAGCGAAAGATGAGAGATTCTCTGTCATGCTTAGGAGCACTGGAACGCCCCTTCGTAATTTTTTTGTTTTTGAAAGCGCCGTGTTGTGCAACAAATAACACGAGCTCTTCCGAAGGAACGACGGGAGCAGCTCATGCACCTCACCGAGCTCGCGAGAGAGGCCTCTCATCTTTACACATTCTGAGGAAATCGTCGTGTGAAAATCGAACTATCGGTAGTATAGAAAAACTATAGAGGAGCAGATAAAGTAGAAAAATTACAGGATCCCTGCGCAGCAGTAGCAGCCGCAGCAGCAGAGACCGTATTGCGTATCTGTGCGGAGGTGAATGTCGGCATTACGGGCAGTGTTGTACATAGCGCCGCTACCGTATTCACTACCTTTTTCAGTAGCGGAGTAGCGGTCCAGCTACATTTTAAATTGGTAACGGAAAAAGTATTGCCGCTAGAAATATAGGTAGGGGTGGAGTCTTTCTCAGCTACCACTGCCGCTACTGTTCATAATTTGGGGGACGTGGAACATGGAAAAAAAGCTAGATAATGGCGAAGCTGTGTTTTCTTTTAGCTACTCGTTAATCTGGCAGACTGATGTGACGATCTTCCTCAATTTCGCTATCCAGAATAAGTTAAGAAAATTCTAATATAATATTTAGTTTCTGCCGTATAGAACCAGCTGCAAAACTGGAAGTGTGAGCGTTCGTGAACATTTGTAACTGTGTTTTGCAACTCTGTCGTTCGGAACTGATAAGCAAAGCATCGTGAACTGGTATACGAAATAGGAGTACGTGAACAGGAACACGAAAATATATACGAAAAGCAATGAAATATCGCAATAGGCACATTGCACTCCAAACATGTTTGCTTCAAGGTGTTTGTGCCGCAGCAGGTGAATGGCAAGGTACACAAGTTACACAAGTTGCCGAAAGCGATCTAGTTCTCTTCTCACATTGAGTACCTGACACCGTAGCTACGTGAGCCGCACAAAAATGAAGACCTAATAATATTGTTCGGGAGTCAGTATGCTTATTAATGTTCTTTGCACACTTGCTTGAGAGGTACACAGGCGATTAAATTTATAGCAATTGACAGCCTTTGACATGTTTAGGGTCTCTTTCCGTTTACAAACAAAAGACGCCATTGTTGTGTGAGCAACCACAAGAACGCGACTCCCGATTGCCGTATGTAATTGCGGATTGATTCAGGTGCTGTCGAATGGTAATTTCTGGCAAACTGTGTCACATTATTCTCATTGTCCCGGACTCTCTGTTAATTTGTTTTGCCCACACCGGCCTTGTGACGTCACCCATGGAAACTGGTCTATATGATATTCTTTCTTTTTTGTTGTTGTAAATGCTTCACTACGGAGGTAATTTGACATGGGTAGACTCTTCCTGAGGAAGTCAGGAAATGGCGTATTAGGCACATTTTCTTGTATAGTCAAACTCTAAGCTGTAAGAGAAGCCGTCGTGCGAGTGTGGAGATAGGCAACAAGAGTAACTCCGAATTCCTGTGAGACCTAAGTTTTGGCGCAGTATGTCAACAGCACTCAGAAGGTTGTCTATTTTTCTTGGGGGCGTTGGCCCTAGCGAAAGCATTAGCAAATATTATACCATTCGTTTGACCTTTTTATTCTTGCTCCTTACTGATGACTTGCTGACTGGTCGCTTATGATAGCAGTTGCGCGCTTGATCAGAGGGAAAACTGATTAATCCGTCGACAGTACGCAGACGAAAAAGTTTGAGGTTGGGATTCGCGAATATCTCGAACAAAATGCTGTCGCTGCAGAAAACAGTGTTGTGTTCGATACACCGGCGGGTATAAATTATGAAATGCATTAAATTATGTTTTAAATGCGCGTCATGTCAAGATCAATATGAAGTAACATATCTTTGCTGTAAATAGTGGCATACATTACGCTGCATGCTGGCTAACGTAAATACTGCATGCCTTTAGACTCATTCGCAAACGAGATGCAACCCCAGGTAAAAACAAACAAACAAAATAGGATCCCAAGTGGAACCACCCACTTGGGATTCCACGCTGTTTTTCCGCCTGGGACCGGTACTGTGTTGCCTAGAGAAGGGTATGGTAACGGAAAGGCAGCGGCATAGTAGAGAGTCTTAGCAGACCGTTGATAGCGTGGCTTGCGTCGAACCGTATCAACCGGAACCAAACAGTGGATAAGATTCTAATTCACGCACCACTGCGATTGGTTCCGATAGGCACGGTACCCTTATCAACGGTATACTAAAAGTCACTAGTATCTCCGTTACCTGGTAGCGGGAGCGGTACCGCGTTACTTTTTCAAATTTGTAGTGACGCTAGTATTGCGCTACTCATGCCCAAGATTCGCGGACACGCCTCCCTAAAGTGCGTTTAGCCTAATAGCATGTGTTGTGTAAGTAAGACAACTTTACGTTTGTACACGTGTATAGGTGCCCAAGCAGCACAATGTACTGAAAGTCGAGTGCAATAGGGGTGGACGGGCAAGAGCAAGGCCTTGAAAGCGCTCATGCAACGAAAGAACATCGATAAGACACGTACGGTCCACCCCTATTGCACTCGACTTTCAGTACATTGTGCTGCTTGGGTGAGAGGAGGCATGAAACCCGAAAGGAAGGAGGAGGACAGGAGAGAGCTTATCACGGGTCACTTCCTTTTGATTGGTGATAACGGTCACTTCGTGACGAGCTTGATAAGGATTCTTCAAACCGTTTCATCGCTTTCAAATGCCAGACTTCTTTTTAGACAAGTATCCCTGGTATACGAATGGCATTCTCAACGCCATCATACCTCCGACACTTTCGGTATTATTGCAAGGCGTCTCGTTTAAAATGAGTCATACTTTTTTGTATAAAAATTGTGCATTGCACCTGAACGAGACTTAGTGCGTAATGTTAGTAAGGGTCCAGAAATACTCAGTCGATTTTTCGTTTCCTCGTTAATTAATTAATTCGTTAATTGAAATTAATTGGTGATCCTTTTAACTGCAGGCACTACCTGGCTCTTTTTGCCATTCCCCCTTTTTTCGAAGTGCAGGGACAATAGCAAAACCGGCAATGGCGGAGTTGTAGAGGGGAAGGGGGTCTTCGATTCTTTTATTCGTGGTTATGTACTGTTGGGGACACGGTTAGCTAAAATCGCCTGTCAGTACTTCGCCGTCCCGTATTAGCTCGGTTGCGCTTGAAAGTGCTGTGCCAATATTGTATTTGAAGGTGGACCAGGTGCAGCACGTGTTTACTACTCGAAAGAAATAGTCTTACAAAACATGGAAATTTGAGATGCAATAAACCACGGAGTGCTTATTTTAGACAACCGTGTCCCCTATAGTACCTCCTCTCAGTTCTTTTTCTTTTCTTTTTTCACGGTTCACGGTTTCGGAAAAAGCGCGCCTGAAGTTCCGAAATACTGCCCGACAGCAGCACAAACGCGCACGGAAAGAAGTGATCTCTTCGTTCGTTCAAAATGTATAGACCACTTTACTGCTTACAAACAAGAGGCGCCATCTGCGCATGCGAGGAGTTGGTGGGGACAAAACTGAACGCTGCCATGCCGCAAGTGCGACCGATTGCGTTGCACTGCTACACCGCTCTAGACTGTCTCCTTCCGCAATACCCGAATAATTTAGAGCTATGAAGGAATCGGACAAGTGTCGCTACAAGACCAAGTTGTTTGGTATACACCATGACGATCTCTTTGCGCTACACATCGACAACTGGACAGCCCAGCCACAAAACATGCCGCCGATGACAATCGCATTGTAGCTTATCTAATATTTTTGCCGAGCCAGTTCACTGTTGATATTGTGCAAGCGTACAAGTCACCGGAAGCACACAATAGGTGACCGGTACTTTCTAAGAATCATGGGAAAAGGGTCGACTTCCGTGCCTACGCTTGCAGACCATGCACGCAGCACGCTATGGGTGGTGGAGGTGGAGGTGCCTGGTTCTAGAAACGCCTTTAGAAAGTGGTAAAGTGGGACTGCCAGAACCTGACTAATCGACTGTGTTTCACTGTGTGTGTACATAAACTAATTTACCGACGGTAAGCACGCGCGTAATGTAACACTGAGTATAACGGCTGCAACAAGCAAACTTGAAGCGTGCGTCACGTGTTTAAGCAGCGGTTTTCAGCAGCAGCTGAAAATAAAAAATGTGTTAAAATCGAAATGCCAAAAATTCGTTTTTGATGTTGTGGATTTCATATTCTTCCGTACATTCATATGTAGGAGAAGTACGCAGCATTACTGTCGCTGTGACAATACCTGGCATTGTAGTCCTGAAGGGAATTGTCAGCCCTTCACAACAGCGCGACAGCCACCTATACTGCTTGAGAAGCGACTGGGAAACAGCGATCACAAAGCACGTTGCCTATCGGAATCTGTGAAGCGCTTGACACGGAAGCGAGGACACTGACGTCATTTCTGCACGAAATTACCGATGGCCTATTACTTCAACTTAGACGAGCTGTACTTTTGATTGGGGCGTTTCTGAAAACAGCGCTGATTTGCTAGGGTGCACCGGTTCATGTTAGCGTCGTTTATTTATATGCAGGTATCGTGAGGGAATCTCACAAATGCGATGTCAGGGAATCTTTCCGTTCGCCTGATCAAAACAATTCCAACACACAAAAACGATTCACAGTCAAACGATTTCTTCGTTGTGCGTTGCGCAGAATCTTATGAAATGTGATTTCAAACAGCAACTTTATTACGAGACATAACGGTGATTTCAACCTCTAATCATATGATAAAAAGTTGAAGTTCGACATTTCCTGTTTGCCTCTGTGTTGCTTTCGATGACTTTCGTTGCTTTGGCTGATGACTCTCTAAACCTGTCTCTGCGTCAGATTTTTACTAGTGCATTCATACCAAATTTCTGAGCAAACTCTACATGGCCGATTTGTAATATTAGTGCCTTCAAAGGTACCAGAAACGGACCGGTGGGCTTGGTGATCTCCCGAGTGAATTCGAGCATTTATCAGAAGCAGGCTACCCCAAAGCAGTCGTATGCGGCCCGCGTAGTTCCTCCATGGCTCAATGCGGCCCGCGGGCACGAATGAGCTCGGCGCCCTGGTGTACACTAAAAAAAAAAAAAAAAAGAAAGAAATGACGATCGGATATCGCCATGGTGATGGGAATAATGGGTAACGTTATCTTAGGCTATTGAGAGTACTTTGTCGAAGGTGAGGTAGAACGTCACCTCGAGTGTTTGCAAAAATCGCCGAGGGTGCACTATTTCACGCGCAAAGCATGCTGCTAAAACAAGCAGGCAGTTGCACAGAACGATGCATATGTGCGATCATTTGCTTAAAGGACGTATTGTCCAGGCAATGTATTGTCAAGTTTCTGCACAGGTACGACGCCATGATCGGCTTGAAGTCAAGAAAACATTGACACAACACGATTATATGCGCCAGGTCCCAGTTGTATTCGATGCGCTTAAGGGAGTTGAACATTGAGGCGTCTTACTTAGATGTCTTACTTAGATGACATTTACATTTTGTTCGTGAATGACGCTGACGGACAGCGCATGCGCAACGGCTCGGCCATGCATAATTTAAGCATGCTGTCGCATGCGTATGTATCGCATGAGACAAGTGTACGCATGAAGAAAAGAAAAAAAAATATTGCCTTGCGTCCGCTTCTTCTAAATAGACGGATATAACGTCGTTAGACAAAATATACGAGCTCACAGCCATTAAGGTACCCATCAAATTTCATACTGGTGGCAACCAAGCTTCCCCGTGGTGCTACGAGGAAAAATTGAGAAAAAACATTAAAATAAGCATACATTATATACATGCAAAACACATGACGGTCACAAATAAGGTAAAGATTAAAAGGGAAGCATCGGCGGACAGATCACATAGCAATAACAGTGCACTACAGCCATAAGAATTTTTGTATATCTTTTTACCGCCATAAGTACAATGTCAGAAAGAGTTAAAGAAATTGATACTAAGAAGAAGAGAGTGTTCGATTCCAAAACGCGAACCTCGGGGGAACGCAGTATCTGCAGCGTTGTCTTTTCTGTTTTTAAAGCAGATGTCCACCAGAAATGTTCTTCAGTCCCTTTGGCCGTGAAAGCACACCTTTATTTTGCAGATGTTATCAAACCCGTATTGGGGTGCCGGTTACACTCTTAAAAATGAACTTCACCTCATAGCACGCTCCTAGCCAACCACTATCTCGAATGATATCGTTATCTGCCCTGATTAGCTAAAAACGGGAGGCGTACGCCTTTTTTGTGACACTTATGCGGTTCATAATTGTCACAAAAAAGGCGTACGATATCATTTGCGATTATGGTTGGCTAGGAGCGTGCTATGCGGTGAAGTTCATTTTTAAGAGTGTATCACAGGAGAATATGCGCTGAACTCTGATAATTCCCCTTCCCTTTCGAGTTTCATTCCCCCTCACACTTGCACGTGCTCAAGCGCGCAGTCGGCTTTCCTACATGCGGAAGTGTCGTTAGGCTAAGTCCTCTTTAAGTGTGATGTCTCGCACTTTTTAGTCGCACTTTCATACCCTCGGGAACAAAATTGGCTCGCTACATAACCAAGACATTCACTTAGGTTTCAAACATCGTCCCCCTAATTGTGAAACTGCAGTGGAAAATTACCTAAAGCGGATAGCTTTTGATGTATAAGACTGTGAAATCACGATGGAGCGCGAAATCTTCTTCTGTCCCATTGAGTACAATGTGTAAGGTTTCAAACGCCGGGGGAACAAAAGCCTTTATAGATATACAGATCATTCTTTTTCGGCATAATTTCTTGAATATAGATCTAGCAGGATCCAGTGTGGAACCAGTGAAAAGTGTCGACGTTTTCCGCCAAAATAAAATTATACGTTTCTTATGCATTGCGTCTACGGGTGCAATGCAGGCGAAGCACGCTTTAAGTTTTTGTAAGCGAAAGGGGCATGTTTTTGTGCGGTAGCGAGTAGCGGTATTTCGTTAATTCGTTTTGGTAGCTGGTACAACACAGATTACGGGTCGTCTTAGGAAGTGTACCTATGAAAGATGATCTTGCTGCGGACCACAACCGACAGGGCGAACCATGCACGTAGCGAGAGGCGATCTCCAATAAACAGCTCTGTCGCTGTCGTTGATCTGATGCCACTGTAACTTGCATCATATCTGACAGTTTTTCTTTTCTTTTTTGTGAATTTTAGTGACAGTACAACGACCTCACAGACCGCTACATGAATGAAACAGGGTTTCGGGTTGTCGTAAACGTCACTTCCCTGCACGTTTGAAATCTTCGCACAAAAGATTTCACTAACATTCGCTGTCAATTAACTACCATTGAACTGTTTTGCCGGCGGTTCCTTTCCCTTGACGTAATTGTTTTTCGCCCTGCAGATTACCAAAGCAAACAGTGTCGAGGAAAAAGCAATTAATTACGTTTCAGCAATTTTCCAGAACAGCCCTCGGTCGCCGGCTGTGCTTTCGGGGTGTTGTCAATGGGTTTTCCCTAGACGCTTTGAGACAAATGTCGGCCCAGTTCCCTGCGAAGTCGCCCAGAAGGCATGCCCCCCCCCTCCCCCCACCAACATGCCGGCAGGCAGAGCGCTGGGAAACAGCACACCACCACCTTGGTCGCCATTTTGGTGGGTCCCTGCATGGGAATGTCTTTTGTACTGGTAAAGGTGTACTTGACAGTGTTTACGTCTGTTCAAATCCGGAACCGCGTGAGCACCACGAAAATTGTGGGACTTTTGCTCAATAAAATTCTGTGTGTAGCATCTGCACTATCATTAATGGCCACCTCTACGTCCTGCAACACCGTGTTCTTCTCCGACTTTCGATTCTTGCACGGCTGTGCTCTCACTCATGCTGACAAACATTTCTTCTTCACCTTTAGTACTGGTTGTCCTCGAAGGTGTTGTTTATTTATGCAATGTCCTCAGGCGCTTACCACGTTCGGCAACCACTTCAGTTTTTGTCCTCGTCACACCATATACAAATCACAAAGAGAGACAATAGAGGAGAAGCTGGAAGAGAGAGAAATGGGGGGGGGGGGGGGAAGCGGATGATTTGTTAGGAAGCGAAGAACTGTTCGACCATCCAAGTCCGGGAGCCGCCATGCTACATACGGTGAAGGCACTTCGGCGCCGCTGCGCCTCGACATTCCTGGTATCCAATCCAATCCAATCCAATCCAAGTACAGTTTTCCGTCTGGACTCCTTGTGTGAGGTGTCTTGTGTGCTTGGGTTTAGTGTTGGGATCCGGGTTATCCCGTCTGTTTTTCCCGTCCCAAAATCCGAGGATTCTTCCGAGAAAATCCTGTGATTTCGGGGCTCGTGGGGAATACTGCAAATCTACTGTCGGTGCAATTTTGAATAATTAGGAGTTGTTTAATTTCTAACACTGACTCGAATGATCTACAGTTCTTTGACGTCAGCTGCCTCAACCATCCTAATAGAATATTTCCTTTCTTGCGCGGTGCGGGTGAGCGCGTATCGACTGCTAACGGCTGTGGCACACGCACCAGAACTTCATGCATTGCTGCGCCCATTCGACGGGTTATGTCAAAAATGGTGACAGATTCTGTTGAAGACGCTGCAGCATCCCCAGCCACAATAAGCGGATGACAACGGCATGTAACAAAAAAAAAAAAATCTCTCTATAATCAAACTATAAAAAAAATCTGCAGGATAGAGCTAGGGTTCCTCTTTTTCGGTTTTAATCGAAAAACACCGAATACAGAGAGACATTCCAGGAACGATGACAGAGATATATTGCTACACATGCCCGACAAGTTGTTGATGCAGATCAGGAAACCATAGAGAAATACGATGGCTGTGAAAAATGGCCATTTGCTTTTTCGTTAGCGGTAAAACGCCACTGCAGCGAACGACGTCATGTTGAATGAGCGTCGTGCGGAAATTACATTGGGATTCCTATTCGCCGATAATTATCGTGTAAACCATGTACACGCCAGGAAAAACACCGAAAAACGTCGATTTCGTGAAAATCAATAAACACCGAAAAACATACGCCGAATCCGCCCAAAAATAAAACCCGAAAACGCGGAACCCTAGATATACTAGCTCAAGAATTCTTCCTTGCTTGCAGACCCCCACTTTTTCCTTTGATGTTCGCGCCGTTATCATAGTCAGGTCTCCCAACGTCGCCATTTTCCCATGTATTTGTTCCTATCCCGATGCGTGCAATGCCGGAGGCCGCCCTTAGATACCCCATTGTTACCAGACGTTGGCTTGCGTTGGATTGTAGCGCGCTAAAGATCCAGTTGAAGCACAATCCAAGCCAGGCCAAGTCACCGAAGGAGAAATGGACGACTGCGCCTGCGGCGCCTGGTACGACAGGTACGCTATGTGATGCACGCAGCCGTGCACTAGATCCTTCCGATCGCTCAACACGTTTAAAAACGGGACCAAAAAATGAAACACGACACAGAAAGTTGTTATACGCGTTTTATTTGGACATATAAAGACTAGATTCATTCGCAGAAACAACAAAAACATTTTGCCGCTAAACTTAGCGCGCTGAAGTGATCCGGAACGGCAACAGTGGGGGTATCTAGTGGCGGCCTTCTTCGTTGCACGCTTTTCCGAGGTGAGTTTGGGGGACCTGATCATAGTCCTTGCCGCGACAGTCTTCGTCAATCGCAATTTTGATTCCTCACTTAGTGTGGATCCGCATAGATACTAGTGGTCCCGCGAGCGCGCACACTTTGTGGGATTATAAATTGGCGGTTCCGAAGGACGTCCGTTCTCACTATAGGAGACAGACATTAGGAAGATCGACGTCCTTTTGTCGATGGCGGCCGCACACGTCGGCCACCCCTAAGGCCGGCCCTGGGCGCGACCAACATGAAATAAATGAAACAACGAAATAAATCGATGGGCGCGACACGTGACGACGGTAAGTAAAACTGAAACTTCTGATTTTAGGGAAAAAAATAAGAAAACCTTCGTTAGTTTTTTCAATATGAAGTGTCGCGTACAAAATGGAAGAAAATGAGTTATGACAGTCATTTTGATTGACATGTGTAGAAGTTGGGGCAAGATCTTTGGACAAATTTGAAAAAAAAGCATTAAATAAAGCATACATGCCCAATAAGAGTGAAATTTGGCACACCACTGTAGCTTTGTAAAAAAAACAAAAACAAAGAAACACTATCTTCGAATTATACGGCCAACATGTTAGGAGATAAGAGCAGAAGAATGTTGGAGCCCGTGCATTTTGATTTTTGAATGCCGTATATTGCAATCTGCTGCCCAGCAGCCGATACAAACATCTGCGTTCGTGCTTTCGGTGGTATCGGATTGCAACCAGCCTTGCGACATCTGAGGGATTTGAAACTCGCCGGTAATGCCAATTACGTCACCGGAAGAGGGGAAGCAGGGAAGGGTCGTCTAAACCGGAAGCTGGCAGTTGGTTTCGAATTCGATGTTTTTGGTGCTTTATGAAAAAAACACGAAAGAATTTTGCGAATCTTTTTTCGTGTTTCCTCATTGGAAGGCATCTCCAATAGGATATTACGTTAACTTCAGAATTCCGGATTCCTCGCGCACACCACCTTTAAGCAGCAGAGCTAAATATTCAGAGTTCAAATGGCCGCATCGTACTACCCTGATATCATTTATGACGTCGAAACCATATTTTCAGAGGGAAGCCTATAGACAGGGATTTAAATGTAATGGATCATCGCGTTCGCTAAAGGAAGGTTGACAACCGAAAATTAGCGTTCTAGCCGGCGTATAATCTGCCCAGTTGCTTGAATGAGTGAATGCAGTGCAGTTGACCCTGTCATGGTGCCTGCTGCTCTGAGCTCATTCATCACTCGGCAGGACATTCGCCTATGCTTCCGATAAAGGGAGGGGAGACCCGAGCTTCCTCTATGAAACAAATTTGTGTTCATTATTGGGAGCTTTGCAAGGGTTGGACATTCAGAGGTATTATGGCAGTGATGAGATGCCTCGATTAACATAACTCTCTCCTCCTGTGCTGCTTGAGCTGTGGTTGATGTTTAGTGATTACTGCTACGTTTACGCTTGTACAGGGTCATGCTTAGCGTATGTCGCTTCTAGCCGGAAGACGCTTGTATTATGATCTTGGTGTCGTTGTTGCAGTTCGTCGTTCCTATACCCTATTTGATAACGGTTTCTTTTTTAATAATTTTGACCGGCCTGTGCTTAGGAAGTCATCGTCTGTTACGCAATTGTGTATAGCTCCCGTGTGATTTTCTTGATGTGAGGCTGCACACGTCCTTAACAACTTTAATGAACTCTGGAATAACAAATCTAACCTGTGAAGGTCTATTCTGCGAAGACTTATTATGATGCAGGTATTTCAGCCATATTGGTGCGCTAATAGAGCATCCTCGTGTGATAACTACGTTACTCTTCTTTCATTTGTGCGACTTGTGGAGCAGTATACCCTTTGTTATCGTCATTTACAGTTCACCGAACAGTAGTGGACGCGGGAGCAGACGTCGCCGCCAGCGGGTACCGGAACCAGACGACGAAGACGGAGCGCAAACTTCCGATGAAGAAGTGGACGTGGCGTCACTCGATGCGGACGATACGGCATCGCAATCTCAACGGTCGCCGTCCGGAAAGAAGCGCAAACGACCCATTCTTTTTGACGAAAATGACGACGAAGAAACACCTGCTGCCCAAAAGTCCCCGGATGACAGCGAAGACGATGTGCTCCTGTCGTCTGCTTCAGCTGGCAACAAACGTCTGGAGCAGAATGAAAGGAAAACGGACGCCATCGCCAGTGGAAAGCCGTCCAAGAAGCGCCTTGTCGTTTTTGACGACAGCGATGATGATGAAGCTCTTTGCAGCATCTCCAATAGCGTTCAACGCAACGACGGTAAGGGACCAATTTGGATTGATAGCGACACGACGGCGTCTCTGGACCCGGCGGCAGCTGCGGGTGAGAGGACTACGAAGCGTTCCTTGGTGATCGAGGACAGCGATGAAGAGTCAGAGGTGGTAAAGATTTCCAATGGTAAGATACCTTGCTTGCGACAACTTTTGACAACAGTTGAGTGTAAGCTTTCGCGGATTAGGGAGTCGTCAAAAGCACATATTTGCAGCGGTCGTGGGATTACGGAAGGTGTTTATATTGTACATTTGAAACGTGTTTGTTGTTTTGTTTTTTTGTGCGCGCATGTTTTAAACGGTCACACGCTTTCTTAGCCCGGTTTCACCAACGCCGATTAACATTTGAACCGAGATCACCGGTCCCTTACTTAAATTTAACGCTCGATTCTGCTTCACTAAAGGAAGTTCTTGTCACTGAAGCATTCATCACGTCTCCAACTGAAGTTTTTAAACAAATAATTGAGTGTAAAGTTCAAGTTTTATCAATTCTTGATCTTGGTTCAAAGGTAACCAGCGTTGGTGAAACCGGCCCTTATTCACTTACGCGTTGATGTTAAAGTACAATTGTGTAGTATAAAGAGTGCAGCAAAAAGCTTACACGACTGGCCTTTATCAAGCAATCACGAGTACTAGGGGAAATTAATAATCAAGTGCACCGTATAGTTTATTTATGTCCGCTTTAAGAAGTTTTTCGCCATGCTTTCATTTATATTCTCCAGAAAATGCATTGCACCCTGCGCGCACGTAAGAGGCTCCTTTACGATGAGCAAACTTGTTAACTACGACTGAAACGGTAAAAAGACAAGTTTGGTGGCGAGCGTTCTCTGGAATTGCAACATAGGCAATCTGCGGAAGCGAATCTATCGAAAATTTTCAGGGCTCTCCGAGATTGAAAGTGGCCCGAGAGTAGATCGACCTATATCGACTCTTCGTCACCCCACCGCGAAATTAA
Organism: Ornithodoros turicata; assembly: GCF_037126465.1. Classification (NCBI taxonomy): domain Eukaryota; kingdom Metazoa; phylum Arthropoda; class Arachnida; order Ixodida; family Argasidae; genus Ornithodoros; species Ornithodoros turicata. The sequence goes on along the minus strand of NC_088202.1, from coordinate 120,832,276 downwards.
CGCTGCTTCTGAGGCTTCTTTTCTACCTTCAAGTAAAAGAAAGATGGTGTATTTGTGCTGAACATCGGACTATCTTTAAGTCGAGACGGGTCTATATATTATCTCGGTTTCGTTTTTAGCCGATTGCAGGTCGTGGTAGCGTCTCTCGAAAGAAAATGCTTCGCACTTCAGTTGCGCGATCGATGTTTTATTTTTGTTTTCATATAGTAGCTCTCTTTCGAGTCATTCACGCTGTCGCCCTGTCATCTTTTGTTCGTTTCGGGTGTTGCTGGGCGGCACCGAAATGAGACATTAGTGAGTTGTAGTTCATTAATGCATATCGTACGCTATCGCCTTTGCATATACGTAACCCTTATACATAAGACATACATATATATACGTAACCCTTATATAACCAACGCTATCTCTAGAGACAGCGCTGGTGGTTCTGCGCACGCACGAAACATAAAGCGAACTTCGCGCAGCGCGCAAAAATACCGCACTATCCCTTGAAAGCCTTTAGCTGGTTGTCAGTCTGCAAATACTCCATTTGCACGCTTGCCTAAATTAGCCATATACGGTAATAACGAAACAACGCGATTAACGATAAAACTGGCATTATATTAGTTCCTCTTTCGGTCACACGCATTCCCCATGGCATCCGCATGAAGAACTCGCAACTGTTGATTTTCGATGTCCCGAAAGGCCACGGGTATGTAAACAACGCAGTCCGCGAAGTCTTTCGGAGTGCGAGGCATCGGAAATCGACAGGGCAGTGACGTGTCTTTACCACAGACGTGCGCGGCCCATGGCGCATTGGCGCCATTTACGACCAAGCGCTATATGTAGGCTTCATTAGCCAGCCTAACGGTGAAGTGCACCCAAGATCGAAGGCTGATATGCAGAGCTGCTTGTGTTCGGTGGAGCCAAATGGAGAGTACTTGTGCGTTTCGGTCAATATAGCCGTTCCGAGTACAGCTGTCTACAGTTGCGAGGCTTTTGTAGTCTAACCAAGGCGCATAAGTGTAACGATTATGTATCACGCATACTTGGAAGTCAACACGCAAGGGCCATCTATGTACATGCCGTGAGACGTGTTTCACCGCAGCGCTGTATTGTGACGGAAGTAGCGGGACTAGGCGAGCTTTCATTTGGCGGTGGGCTCATAAAGAAACATTCCCATTACATCAGGAAAGGCCGCAAGGTGCACTGCGATGATAAAGCCCCTCGATAGAACCGCAGCACATTCGTGCTTTCGATCGTGACAAGCGATGCGCTCCGTCGTATGAAACCCTTAGGTCCACTAAAGACACTATGCTGTTTGCCCTCTGCGAGTGTCGAGCTCTTCAGATGCTTAAAGAACACTGCGAAGATTTTGACGTATCTGAATCGGAAGTAATTACGCGGTTCCTACGAGGTGCGGAGGAGACGTCGCCATTTTTAATTAAAAACTCCCGTAGTCCTTTAAATCCGTGGACTGTTGTTGAAGTCCCCCCCCGCCTGACATAATTTTCTGGCTCTCTCATCAAGTATGAATATCGTACGATCTTACGAGATGAGGTTTTGTAGCAGCAGTGACGGCTAATTATCTTCGCGTGCGAAGTTTACTACCGCTGCAGAGCGTTTATCTCGGCTTATTGATGTATTTCTCATTCTTATATGTACCTTGCCAGAAACGTAAATCTCGCATTCATTTTTTGTTTGTATTTTTTTTTCTTCAGGCACGAGCCAAAATCAAGAGGAAGCCGTAGATATGAAACCCAAGCGGCACAAGGCTACTGTGATCAGTAGCGATGAGGAAGAATAGGAAACTTGTGCTGCCCCCATAGTGCCTTCTTTCAGTGCGGATACATATTGTACGCACGTTGTGTTTTGTGTGGCTAGAAGCGACCATCGCATATGGGCTGGTAATGGACAATTCATCCTATCAGCTGTTTGTAATACGCAGTTTAATTGTTTTCTGTTCTTCTTGCACTTCGTTCTTGTAGTATATGCTTTTTTTACAGAACACGAAATAAAATATGAGAAGGGATTTCTTTGAAACAGTTCACAATGTTATTCCATGAGACGATGAGTATACAAAACTCTATACCAGGGGTGCCGAACTCATTCGGGTACGCGGGCCGCATTGAGCCATGGAGGGACTACGCAGGTTGCATACGACGGCTTTGGGTAGCCTGTTTCCTATATAGATGATACAGCGTAGAACTTAGAACGGCATATAGCGCATGTATTTGAGTTTCTTAGCATTGCTCAATCACTGGGTCAACAATCATTTTTATTTGCTGTGTCATGAGGAAACTTTGTACATCTTGATTTTAACTAATGGGTCAACATCGTGAGAAAGTGATTGCACAATTGCAGTCTTAAGGGCTGCGTTGAGGTGTTCGTTTGTTAGTTGTGAGCGTAACTTTGACTGATTCAGGTTCATCACAAAAAAACACTTGCTCGCAGAGGTATGTTGACACAGTTGTCTCGCGACCTAAAGCCACGAATTATTATTAGACGTATGTTCTACCGAACATGGACAGGTTTGTCCACGACAAGATACGTATCTTCAGATACTGTCGTCCAACGTAATAATAAAACGAAGCTGCACCAACTTAAACGAATTTGTACTTAGCAGTGCGTCGCACTGCAGGTCAATCTGTGCCATTGGTTAATCATCAGGAACATTGTCAACAACTGCGGAAAACGGCGAGCCAATAAGCTCCGTTCCAAGTCTCCTGCACTCGAAGAATCTTTGCTCGAATTTGCTCGGGAGATCACCAAGCCTGCGACTGAACCGGTCCGTTTCTGGTGACGTTGAAGATACCAGCATTTCAAATTGGCGTGTAGGGTTTGCTCAGAAATTTGATAGAAATGCAATAGTAATATTAATCAAGTAAAAATCAAACGCGCGGACAGGTTCGCAGAGTCATCAGCGAAGACGACGGAAGCAACACCCACAGACAGACGGGGAACATCGAACTTTCAACCTTCTATCATATGATTAAAAGTTGAAAGTTCGACGTTCGCAGGCTGTCTTTGGCGTTACTTTTGTCATCTTCGCTGTTATCATGTGGGTACCGGCCCCGCTGGCCTCTTAGTTGGAGAGTGATCGGCTGTTACAGGCCAGTGGCAACAGTTTTCTATCATCAACGCAAGATAAACTGCACGAGTACAGAGCCCAATGATAACGCCACGCCCGTTCATGATGCCCTTGGGTGGATTTTCTTTTCTTTCTTTCTTTTTTTTTCGTTCGGGAGCCGCGCAGGCCGCCACTTCGGCACTTCTCTAAGCCTTCCGGCATCAAACGGCTGACAGCCGTCCGAGAATCGCGTCATAGGTGCCGCGTCTGTCACTCGCATTAACTATTACGTCCAATATGCTGGGACAAAGCCCAAAGCAGTGGCTAGCCGCACGAAGAAATGGCAGCATAAATCATGGTGAACTTCGAACGACTTCACCAGGTAAAGTCGTCAGAATGTCTATTGCACTGCAAACGACGACATTGAGTATCTCTTCAGCCTGAAGGCGCACGTTAAGACAAAACATGCAATTGCGGTTGCTAAGCGCTGTAACTGCTGAAAACGCACGTAGTCCTACGTTGGATGTAAAAAGTGCTCTTCTCGCGTTATTCCTTGAGGCAGCAGAAATTTTGTTTCCATTGTTGTTACACGTTTTATAACCCATCGGTGTGGCGTCATACCCTTCCATCGCCCCCCCCCCCTCCTACGCCCCCCTCTATTCGCTGATTGAACCGACAGTTGTCGTGGGTGTACGCGACAATGACAGTGCCACAAAACCCTTGCCGTAATTGTTGCACTGTCTCTTACAATAAAGAAGAGACCCACCCTGCATGTGCCCTAAGCAGCTTTGAATGAGGGCTGTTCTTAATGGTTCTTTTAGGCCCCGAGCTTATTGCTTGCTACACGACTGGGCGTCAATTAGCATTCAATTTCCGAAGGGGAGATAAGAAGCTTGCTGCACTAATGACTCTCGACTTCTTAGCACTTTTATCTTGGCTTCCCCGATTTTCTTCCAGCGTATTCTCCGCGATTTTCTTTTAATGCGCCTCGTCAAGCAAGGCAAATGCGCTTGCGCGTTAAATCACGAACTGATTGGACACATTCAACTTTTAAGTGTGCATGAAAGTCTGAAAGGCGATAAAATGCTGAGTGGAAGTGATTCTGACAGGTGGGTTAGTCGCGCCGAACAGACTGAATTATTATTTTTTTTTGTTTTGTTTCGGGAGACACGATAAAGGCTGGCCAAATCAGAATTTCTCCTCTATTAAAAAACAAAATGAAAGAGAGAGTGCTTTGCTGTCAGGTTCATCATCGGCACTTGTGGCCTGTCGTGTGGAAGTCGGCGTTTATTCCCCTTTCTTTGCGTAAAACTGTGTTGTGTGTCAAAAGAAAATAGAAAGGACAGGTTGACGCATTCTGAAGCCACTGTCGCGAGCTCTCTCGCGCTCGTAGTGGCATGAAGAGCGACGTGAAAAGAATAAATAAAGTTGTGACGGAGATGGGCGTCAGCGGTGCGTTCATATTTTTATTTTTATTTTTTACGAAAAAATATTCCCGGGAACAGCACTGCAAAGGGTACTGCCCCGACGACACGCAATCAAAGACACGGTCCACCCGCGGGCAGACCGCGTTATCAAGGGGCTCTTCCCAAATCGTAAAAGGACCGGCTCCCCTTTGCTTCCATCCAGCGCGTACGCGGATTTGAAGGGAGACCAGAGCATCTTTTAACCCAGGAGTCTGAAACACGCGGCCCGCACTGACCTATTCTCTGTGGCCTAAGGGCCCTTGACCACCTTCATTTACGTCGGCTTCTCGGTGAAGTGTGGTATTGCACACCCGTGTTCGTGCTGCAATGTCTGGTAGGAAAAGGGACGCAGCATGGAAGTTTTTCGACGAAGGCGCTGCGCCGTTAGTCAAGCACGGTATGCGCGCCGTGTGTAGGGCATGAGGCAAAGAAATGCAGGGCCGTGTTGTCAGTATCAAGAAACATCTTTCAAAGTGCCACACAGAACTTGACGTCAGCACGCTCGAACGTGACTAATGTGTTTCATCGGGTAAGCAGTATTGTGCTGTGGGGCAGGGCAAACAGGGACTAGCAAATGTTTACCCCAGCTGTACTGTTCCAGGGTCTGCAGAAGGAGTGTCTGCCATGACAGAACATAAAAAAAGGGGAGGTGATTATTCCTGATTTAAATGGCGCAACCCTGCAGGTCCCCCTCACCAGCGAACGATTAGGACGCGGATTTGAAGGGAAACCTGCTCTGGGTACCGGGGTGCCTTGTGATCGTAAGAGTCAGCACACCGACCCCTCCTGTGGCTCCAACAACGTAGATCATGTGCTAGACCAGACACCTTTCGAAAACAGTCTTTGAAGTAAAATCCTATGCATCTTTTACATCGTTGCAAGGCCAACAGAAAGGCCTGTTCCGACATATAGCAGCGCGCCAATATAGCGCTACAAACCAGCGCTCACTGTTATCGGATGGTTCACACTTGCAAAGCTAGCGCTATCATCTAGCGGAAGTTCGGTGGTCGTTTCCGGTTTCTCCCATCATGGGACCTCCGGAGTTCGACAGCTTGCGTAAGAACAAGTTCGATCAACTGACTAAACGAAAAATTACCAGACATTTTAGATGACAGACTGGCCGGTTCCAGTGCGGTCGCCGCGCCGTGAAATGCGGAAGCAAAACAACTCCACGACTTCCGCGACGTCATCGCTGAAGGGCCTCCTCATTGGCGAACACGAATGTAGTGCTAATATTAGCGCCGAAAAAGTTGACACCTCCGGCAAGCTCAACTCCGGCAAGCGCTAATGTTTAGCGATTTGGAGCATTGCGAGGAAGAAAATATTGCGCTATTTTCTAGCGCTATATAGCAAATCGCTATATGTCGGAACAGGCTTTAAGGCGGGGTGATCGGGGTATATAAAGACGAGCAGAAAAGAGCGGCAAGAGAGTAAAAGTCATATTTCTTGCACTCCATTTACTCCTTTCTTCCTTACGGTGCATATGCTTTAGCGTCAAAGATATTCGAGGCATCCATGTCCCTCTTGGGAAAGGGTACCGTGCAGCGCCTTGGGTTTGGGAACATGCATGAGGCGATTTGTTGTCCTGAAGGGTATGCGTGTAAACCGTTGAGACCCCTATCATGCAGGATAGAAGACCCGTGCGGAAACCCGCAGCGAGAGACGGCACGTAAAATGTTAATTATTCTTTGTGAGGTTAAAGCAGTGATAAGGAGGAACACGACAAGTAAATTCTTCCGTTTCTGTAGAACATTCGTTCGGATCTGTGGAGCGCCTATTTGGTATTGGGGGTAATGTGCTTGAATTTGTTTTTAAAGTTAAAAGTGGGACAGGCTATCGGATAGTAATTTTGAAAAGAAGTTGTGTCTGCGAGCTAATGAAGCTCTTTGGTAAGGCTATTTTGAATTTCACGGTATCGTATTTCTTTGATAACGAATTGCAACTGTGACGTCAAAGTATTTGAAAGCAATGAGTTACTTTTAAGAGTATCTAAAACTCTATCTTAAATACTTTTCAAGATTGGGTATTTAGTACTATACTCAGTTACTTTTTTGCCCGGTAATCAGTAAATTAACTTAAATACTTTCTGTTAATATCTTGTACAAGCCTGTTTTGAGCGAGGTTGAAATAAAACGCAATTGTTAGTCCATTATTGCACACTAAGGTGTAACTGATTTCGGTTGAACTGGGTAACGGGCGGGCCTGGTGTTTCAATGGCAGCGGGGGCAGCGCCAGGCTTGGGTCCCGTTTTAAGGGCGCGGGCCGAAAACCGAAAACTTTCCTTCCGCCTCAGTACCTACTCCCTATTTCAGGTATGGACACAAAATCATTAGTGCATTGCCATTCGCATGTTGCCTGACTTTGTGACGTGCTCCACTGTACTGAAACCAACGCGAAGGAAGCGTGTAGTTTATTGCTCCGACACTGAAGGGGCGATAGTGCAATTCAAACTGCCTTCACTACAAGCTGTGCCTCGGAAAGAGGAGGCACTTAAGCACTTGGAAAAGGGTCACGAGAGGCTGCCTACTCCAAAAGGACATGCCTAATTAGGGTTCGACTGGAAGGGCATCCCGTGAAAGTGCAGGGTTGCCCTTTCGGTAGGGAACACAGTTGACGCTGTGCAGTGTTATGTACGGAGTACCTCGCCACTATGTGGTGAATTGGGTGGATGACACTCCTACGGCTCTTCCGATTGTAAGTATTTCTCTGTTGCTGGGGTGATTGGGTATATTCTGCTTTATAGGAATGTTTGAGTGAGACACGTCACCATTATCATTGGGGAAATACAAAAAACGGCGCGTATTGCCGTTAGTCGGTCATTTGGTAGTATCGCTTGGCTTTCATCGGCAGGGATGGGACTCGTCAAGCACCAATAGACGAGTTCAGAAAATCCCAGAGTGCTTAGCCCCGCTGTGAACTGTGGGAGTTTACTAATACGAAAGAAACGGGTGGCATCCAAACTGTTTCGATTTCTCCCCTACCGGTCCATTGCCCACGACGTGTCAATGTCAGCGAAAGCGAAATGTGAAGGATTATCCTTCGTTCCCCCGCTCAGCAAGCGCCCAGGATGCAACGCGTGCGCAAAGAGCACTGGGATTTTCTGAAGTCGTCTATTGCGAGGTTTAGTGCATCGGAAGAATTGTACGAAAACGATACGATAAAAGAAGTTATCAAATCCAAGCTAAGCAATGTTTTGTCATTGGCTCCAAAGAAAGAGGGTGATTCGCTTTTCATGTTTCCGGAACTGTTAACGTGAACTCCTTCCGATGTACTAAAACTAAAAGCTATAAAACCCCGGTGCAGGGGACACAGAGAGACAAAATAGATGAAGCACTGATTGACAAACAACTTTCATGGCAGAGACACAGCTTAAATACACCGACTGCACACACCCGACCCCCAGTGGCAGCCAAGGCCATCATGCTGTAATCACAAAGTTATCACGCAAACAAGAGCACCAAGTAAACGCCTCCCAGGAACCAGAATTCGAAGGATGTACCACCAAACAGCCCGGTTTTTATCGCCTTTTGTACTAAAACTCCCAATGTACGGCTTTTTTCCTCCGTTTACTGTTGTAAACCGAATAAATAAATGAAATGAAATTTACGGGTAAGTCGTAACATCTCGTTATCGTGCACAGGAGATGTTTTTCTCTTGTCTTTATAGGTATATATTCTTTCCACGCGAAAAAAGAAAAAAAGAAATGCATCACTTTCTTTGGGCCGAGTACCGGTGTGACGACCGCGGCCTCCGGAGAGGTAGTCGCACAAAATCGGGTTCGCTTTTGAGTGAGACGAAGAGTCCAGACGAGAGGTACAGGGTTGACAACAATTTATTTCTACAAACACTGTCTAGCCTTACGGTACTACCTAACCTTATGTTGGGAACTGCGTGCGTTTGGACTTACATCCAGCGGGCGACGTCCCACGATGGTGATCGTAGAGTGGCTCTTGAACTGTGTCGGGGCCGTTCCGCACGCTGCTTTCACTGAGGTGGGTCCGCTGCCGGTGGTACGCTGATTCAGGTACACTGTCTGGTCGGGCTCGGGAGGTTCAGGATGCGGGAGCTGCCGGTCGGTCTCCGAGGCTGGGCTGCAGGGTGAGGCTTGGTCACCGCTGTCCGTCTCCCCTGTCGCAGAACCGTCGACTTTCACTCCTCCAGACGCTCTCCCTTATCCAGGTCACGCGCCGCTTTTAAAGGATGCGTCCCTTTTTCCCTACGTGAGAAGCGACGACGCTCCCACGCAGTCCTCTCTATTCACGGTGTCTCCGTTCCACTTTCCAAGGCCAGCTGCCCTCGATTTCAGCCCTTTCGCTTTTCTGTCCAGAGGGGGATTACTTTGGGCTTTGTTTCCCAACTGGACGAAATCCGGTGGCGACCTTCAACGTGCCTCTTTGTGACCGTCGCTCTTCCTGGAATTGCTGCTTCGTAGCCGCGGGCCATCGCCGTGCCAGAAAGCCACGCAAACAGCCCCAACAAAGGCCAAGCAGAACCACAAAGCTATAGATTTTAGCGGGGGAATATTACGCACACGTGTCCACATTGAACATGACATTCGCCAACCATTTTTTTTTTTGTTTTTGCTTTAACAAAGAAAAAAACAAAACCTATTCTATCTTACAATCATGTTCTGTTCAACGAAGTCCGGGTCCAGCGGAGGTTTTGTCGCTGCTAGACAAAAGTTTCGTTCAGTAGTTCTCTTTCACAATAACACGTCACTTCGATGAGGTCCGTCGTAATTCTATATACACATCACAAACTTTCAGTCCAAACGCACGTAAGTATGTACAATGCCAAAACGGCCTCAATATGCTAGCTGTTTGTAGAAACAGGTACCATCCCATAACGAAGTCTATGTACAGAATCAACGCTATAACATCTCTCTTTTTACATCACGTGGAATCCATAATACGCCAGGCCGATTTACCTGGGGGTATTAGATTTTGTCCCATTCTCTGGGTACGAGAATTTCCACACGTCGCCGTCAACCTTAATCCCTCTGCTTCTCAGCGGATATCGAGACGAGACACCCTCAATCGGTTCTGATGACGAAGATTCAATAACTTCGCAGTTATTAGCTACTTCCTCAGGTATGTCATTGCTAGCGGTCGGTATAGCCGCTATCTCTGAAGCAGCCGCTGTGCTTGTGCTCGCGCAGCTCATGTGGCATGATCGAAGGCGCTCAGCCTCCTCCCACGCGACAAAGTCTGAAGCTGATCGACTTCTCCGCTGAGAATCAGTAACTACTCGCGACAACGACACTGGTGGATTTGGCATGACGTTGCTCTGGCTGCGGATGTCGGAGCCACTGCAAACAGGATACGGGTCTTCCTGCTGACCAATTTTTAACCTGTTTGCGTGCACTACTTGCATGCTACCGTTGCAGAGCTCGCGTATTCGGAAGGTGACGGGTGACAAGGCTTCCACAACTCGGTATGGTCCCTTCCAACGAGGTTGTAGCTTTCGCGAAAGGCCGGGTGTTGCACTTGCTACTTGTAGGTACACACGATCTCCTACTTTGAATGCGCAACTGGAAGCCTTTCTGTCGAACGTTTTCTTTTGTGTCTTAGCGGATTTTGCGAGGGCTTCTTTGGCAATCTCATGAGACTTCTGCATACGAAGCGCTAGCTCAGTCCTATAGTCATCCAGAACTCCATAATGGGAGACTGGGGGAGATGCTAACAATTCGTGGGGTAAATCAGGGTCTCGGCCATACAACAGGAAAAAGGGGGTCTCGTTCGTGGTTTCGTGAACCGCGGTGTTGTACGCAAAAATGGCGTACGGGAGCCATAGATCCCAATCACGTTGGTCATGCGATACCATTTGAGTTAAAAGCCCCTTAATCGTTTGATTGAGACGTTCAACAGCACCGTTCGTTTCTGGATGGTATGCAGTTGTTTGTAGCTTCTCAATTTTAAGTAAACGGTACACCTCATTGAGTAATTTGGACGTGAAATTGGTTCCTTGATCTGTCAAAAGCTGTCGCGGGGTGCCATGCCTCATAACGATATTCTCTACGAATATCCTAGCTACTGTAGGTGCCTTCTGGTCCCTCATTGGGTAAGCCTCTGCGAACCTCGTCAGATGGTCAACGAAGACCAAAATGTACCGGTTCCCTTCAGTGGTCACGGGTAGTGGTCCCACAATATCCATTCCACTTCTTTCAAATGGCTTACTGACCTCCCCAAAGATCTGAAGGGGAGCCTTTTTTCGATTCTTCGGTGTTTTCCTGAGTTGACACTCCTGGCAAGTAGAACAATAATTTCCAATGTCTTTTCTCATACCCGCCCACCAATATCTCCGCTCGATTCTTTGGCGCGTTTTCTTTGTTCCAAAGTGCCCTGAATATGGTGCACTGTGAAAAGCCTTTAGTACGTCTGGCACCATAGCGCTGGGGACCACTATCTGGCATTCATCTCTCTTCCGATAGAACGTCCCGTTTTGCCTCCCTTTTCTATGTAGCAAACCGCTGTCATCAATCAAGTAATTTTCGGACAGGGAAGGGTCGCGCTCAAGTTCACGAATGATGTCGTTAAGACTGGTATCCTTCCTTTGTTCCTCCTTGACCCTAAATGATTCAATCACAGGTACATAATCGTTCACTAAATTCACATTAGCCGTATGGGCACGACTTAGGGCATCAGCGTTACAGTGCAATTTTCCTGACTTATGTTCTATTTCAAAATCGTACTCCTGCATTTGTAGATTCCACCTTGCCAACCGCGAGTTTGGATCACGAATATTCATTAACCAGTTCAATGGCCGACAATCTGTAACTATTTTGAACTTTCTCCCGTACAGATAACACCTGAAATGTTTCACTCCCCAAATCGCAGCCAAACACTCTTTTTCAGTGGCGCTGTAGTTCTGCTCTGCTTTATTTAGCTGGCGACTCGCGAATGCTACTGGGTGTTCCATATTGCCGTGTCGCTGAGAGAGCACTGCTCCTAACGCATACTGAGAAGCATCTGTTGCAAGAATGAACGGCTTCGTAAAGTCTGGATATTTTAGCAATGGTGCAAGAACGAGTCGTTCCTTTAGATCCTCAAATGCAGATTGAGCCTCTTTGCTCCACTCGAATTTCGTGTTTTTCGATGTAAGCCGAGTGAGCGGCTTAGCAATTTTAGCAAAGTTTTCAATGTGCCTACGGTAATATCCAATCAGGCCCAAAAATTCTCTCACTTCCCTAATACTCTGGGGCACCGGAAACTCGTTTACTGCTTTCTCTTTCTCGGGATCTGGGCGTACGCCGTCGGCGGAAACGACGTGTCCCAGATATTTAACCTCCGCTTTTAGGAACTGGCACTTCTTTGGCTTCAGTTTTAGACCGGCACCCGATAGCCGTCGCAATACCCGCTCGACGTCTTCTAAGTGCTGTTCGAAAGTAGGACTGTAGATAATAATGTCATCCATGTACACATGGCAAAGTTGGCCAATTAACCCATCCAATACGACATCGGCTGTCCGCTGCCATACGGATGGGCTGTTCACCAGGCCCATAGGCATGCGAGTCCATTGGTAGTGTCCACTCGTGGTATTGAACGCCGTCTTTTCTTTATCGCGTGGATCCATTTCGATTTGCCAGAACCCCGATGCCATATCCACTACCGAGAAATACTTAGCTGCTCCGAGCTGCGATAAGGTTTCCTGTATATTCGGCAGTGGATAGGGATCTATTTTGGTCGCGCTGTTTAACTTACGGTAATCAACAACAAATCGAAATGATCCGTCAGGCTTTTCAACTAAAAGAGCAGGCGCTCCCCATGGCGACTTTGAATTCTCTATGATGCCGTTCTTCAACATCTCGTTCACTTGTTTGTCCATTTCTCCACGCTGGGAATATGGAATTCTATAAGCTCGTTGGTATATTGGGGAGGCGCTACTGGTATCTATCCTATGCTTGATGGTATCGCATTTTCCCAAGTCGAGGCCGTGCTTTGCAAAGGCTGAGCTATGTTTTCGGATCAGTTCACGCAGGCGCACTAGTTCCTGGCCGGAAATGTGGGACATTGAGAACAAGGAATCTATCGTTTCATCTGTCATACACGGTGGACTTTCTCCCACCGTCCTGACCTCCGCAGCTATGTCATCTCGCGCCTTCGTGAAGGTAGCCACGTTCTTGTTCCGAGGTAACGTTAACTCTTGTAACGTGAAGTTTGCAAAGCAGACGGGCACACGGGAATTTGCAGAAACCCTGACCAAAACATCAACACCGTGGAGGCCGTGCACACTAAGATTTGATGTTTCGATTACACCCATGTCTCCTTCCTTAACTGGCGTTGTTAATTTAGCCCAGCAAACTGCTTGCGACAAGGGCGGAATCTTGCACATCGCATCCAGCCGCACGGTCGCGATAACGGTTTCCTCTCCAGCTTCATTTTGCGACTCAGTGACTTGACGATTACTCCAATTTAGGATCGGGATATCCTCATTGTCTGCCCTGAGAATACCCTTTGTCGTCAGAACATCTATATTCTTGCTCGAAAGGATATCCTGACCTAGAATTCCGTCGACGGGGAGGTACTGATTATCCGCAACGACGTAGAAAGGGTGTCGAAATCTAAATGACCCCAACGAAACAGTCATCACAAAACACCCTCTTACATCTATGTCATGCCCCGTCACGCCAACAAATTTGTGATACTTTGGCTTTCCCGACTGCAGGGTAATGTTGCCCTCAGCATCTTTCATTTGGCCTAGTGCACTTTCTCGCAACAAACTGACTCTAGATCCTGTGTCCACTAAAAGTTTAAAGCAGTGTCCCTCAATTTTCGCAGGTACAACAGGGCTACTCTCTGTCGAATAACGGATAATGGCAATACCACTGTCTCCCGGCATGGCCTCTTTTTGGGTCCTCCGCCTACGGCGTCTCTTTCGATGCTTCCCTTTTTGCCTTCCCACTTGTTCCTCCCCCTCTCGCAAAGCGCCCGAGGGGGGCTTTACGCGTTTTTTGGAAACACGTTTGCTCCTGTATTCTCGGTTTCTTCACGAACCACACAGTTCCGAGCTATATGGCCGACCCGCCCACACCTGAAGCATCTCCGGCTGTCTGATTCTCGATACCTACGCGGACGATACTGTGTCGGTCGCTCTTGCGCTACCAATAGCCTTTCTAGCTCGACCAGCCTCGCTTTTAGACCTTCTATTTCATTGACCTCGTTTACTCTGCGATCCTCAACGATTCTGACGCGGGCTACGGCCGAGCTCAAAGCCTCGTTGGCTTCTTCTTGCGCGGCGACATCAACCGCTCCGGCAAAGTCTTTAGGGCAGCGGGACAAGACGAATCTGCGAACAGGATCTCTCAAGCCATTTATGAATTGTGAGCACATCTGATCCTGTAGTAGCTCTTTCCTCATTGCCTGTTTTTCTACACTCGTGTCGCCATTAATGTCACTAAGTGTTGCGTGCGCCAACATCTGCACTCTCGTTGCGTATGATCGCACATCTTCATCAGCGTTTTGCCTAGCATTCATGAATTTTTGCATTTTTGAGCTGAACGGCTCAACGTCAAACCGCTTCAGAAGTATTTCCTTCAGTCTCGCAAAGGTGTCGGCTGCCTTCGCCGTCTCATCATGCCACACAAATTCCTGCGCAGCGCCTGCCATTTTAAATTTTGTCATGCACAGTACTTCTGTGTCTTTCCAACCCCCCATTTTGGAGACCTGTTCTATCATTTCTAGAACATCACCGATCTTAGGGCCCTGTCCATCACCGGAGAACTGCGGGATTAGGTTGCTCAGTGCCAAAATACTGTGGCTCGCTCCCTGAGGGGGAGGCCCGCTAGACTCTGCCATGTCTGGTACACTGTTTCGCTCAGTCGCTAAGCTCGTCACCGAGGGCCGCACGCCTTACTCCCGTCTCTCGCAGTAGAGGGAAATAGTTGTCTCTACCACTACTCAAAAGCGAGGATCCCACCGCTGCCACCAATGTGACGACCGCGGCCTCCGGAGAGGTAGTCGCACAAAATCGGGTTCGCTTTTGAGTGAGACGAAGAGTCCAGACGAGAGGTACAGGGTTGACAACAATTTATTTCTACAAACACTGTCTAGCCTTACGGTACTACCTAACCTTATGTTGGGAACTGCGTGCGTTTGGACTTACATCCAGCGGGCGACGTCCCACGATGGTGATCGTAGAGTGGCTCTTGAACTGTGTCGGGGCCGTTCCGCACGCTGCTTTCACTGAGGTGGGTCCGCTGCCGGTGGTACGCTGATTCAGGTACACTGTCTGGTCGGGCTCGGGAGGTTCAGGATGCGGGAGCTGCCGGTCGGTCTCCGAGGCTGGGCTGCAGGGTGAGGCTTGGTCACCGCTGTCCGTCTCCCCTGTCGCAGAACCGTCGACTTTCACTCCTCCAGACGCTCTCCCTTATCCAGGTCACGCGCCGCTTTTAAAGGATGCGTCCCTTTTTCCCTACGTGAGAAGCGACGACGCTCCCACGCAGTCCTCTCTATTCACGGTGTCTCCGTTCCACTTTCCAAGGCCAGCTGCCCTCGATTTCAGCCCTTTCGCTTTTCTGTCCAGAGGGGGATTACTTTGGGCTTTGTTTCCCAACTGGACGAAATCCGGTGGCGACCTTCAACGTGCCTCTTTGTGACCGTCGCTCTTCCTGGAATTGCTGCTTCGTAGCCGCGGGCCATCGCCGTGCCAGAAAGCCACGCAAACAGCCCCAACAAAGGCCAAGCAGAACCACAAAGCTATAGATTTTAGCGGGGGAATATTACGCACACGTGTCCACATTGAACATGACACCGGATATGACGTTACACGTCAAAGGTGCTTTTGTAATTTACTTGGGGATATAGCATGGTGTGGTGATACAGATTGTCCCCCGAAAACAGTGGAAGGGCTCCTCCCGATATGCTAATGTGCGGACTCCGAATCCAAACAAATGGGAGTCTTAGTACAACAGGTAGACGCTTGCGTACGCTACACGTTAGCAGGTAGCAGGACGCCGCACTTTGTGGCGCACGCACAGTTTTAGTAACACGCAGCACACAGTCGCGCAAATCATTCTGGCTCCATCTAGTGAAAGCTGTATATGCCCATACTTTGAAGAACGGAGCAACCCAAGTGCATCCAAGACAGTACTTCCAGTCCAGCGCCATTGGTGTCCTTCTTTGTGTGTGTGTTGCGAAATGCTGGTCTCGAGCTATCCCATCCAAGTACAGGCGTCGCCACCCTTAACCGTAGCGTGGGAGCGCGTGGCCTGCTTGCATGCCAGCGCCGCCTTGTGTCGATGATGGGGCGTGCTGGGGTGGAGACTCTGGGGGCCCTGGTGCACAAGCGCCCCCGCCAGACACTTCAGCGATAAGAAAATCAGTATACGAGCAAAAATATCAGTGTTTCTTTGGCATATTTGCATTCACACGAACACGTTACCAAATCTTTCCTCAGCACCATGAAACAACAACAACAACAAAAATCTTTGATAACACATATCATAGTGAACAGAACGCTCAGAGCAAACATGGGTGAGCCTACAGTGCATATGTCTCAACTCATCTCAGAATATTGTGCCCCTCAAGCTCGCCCTTCCGCAAACCGGCATTTAGATAAAGTGTGGTAGATAACGCACACGCGCGGTTATTGTGCCTGTTTTGCGGGGGCGTAAGGTGGTATGTACTATACAGCAGGTGATCTATTTGTACCATGCCGATTACCCTGAGCTCAACCGATCGAGAGGGGGCGCTTCTGTACCATGGTCTTAGAGCCTCCACCCCAGCATCGACGCAAGGCGGCGCTGACATGCAAGCAGGCCACGCGCTCCCGCGCTACGGTTAGGGGTGGCGACGCCTGTACCTGTCTGGTTTTCACACGAACTGAAATCCCTATTGCGAGAAAAGCTTCACTTTCACCAGAAGTACAAAGCTACTCAAAGTAATGTGTGGTACTTAAAGTTGAAAGAGACACGTAAGTCAATCAAACTGTTGTACTTGCGAGACCACAAAAATTAGGAACATTTTCTTAAAATTTCTTGATTCCGTAATCCGAGAATTTTTTGGAAGTATGCTAGAGACTGGACCTCCCCGAAAACAAATTGTACAGCACTGAAACAGGACGGACTTTATCACGGTACCTTCTGCCGTTGCTCAAAAGTCTGATTTCTTCGCCTCTGTTTTCAGTCCTACAGCTACAACAAGTATAGCAGCTGTGCGCATACTGGGTCTCTGACCAATCCCAGTCTCAGTTTGAGGAGTCAGATATTCAACATGCCATTTTCAGTCTGAAATACAGTACTTCAGCTGGCTTCGATAGGGCTCCTAATTTCATTGACAAAAGTTGTGAGCCGGCGTTTACTCCGGTGCTTACTGCGCTCTTTAACGAATCTTTACTACAGAGTGGAAAAGAGCTCTTGTTATACCTGCACACAAAGGTGGTCCTTACGACGAAGTGAGTAGCCATAGGCCTGTCTCCTTGATGTTTGTTTTCTCTAAAATATTTGAAAGAGTGGTGTTCAAACATCTATCTTTCTACTCTTTCCTGTCTGGTGCACAGCATGGTTTCACACCCGGTAGGTCTGTTGAAACAAATCTTGTTACCTGCAGATTGTAAACCGTAAGCAAGTGGATCCTTGTAGTCTAGACTTATCTAAGGCTTTCGATTCGATAAATCATTCTTTGTTAACTACTAAATTATCACACTACGGTATCTCGGACGATCTCTCTAAATGGTTTTCTTCCTATCTATGTGAGCGTTATAACAAATTCCGATACAAAGGTGAATGCTCCTCACCTTACATTATGACATCTGGTGTGCCCGAGGGCTCGATTCTAGGTCCGCTGCTTTTCAACATTTATGCTAATGATTTATCCGGTTGTGTGCAGTATTGTCAAGTGATTCAATACGCGGACGACATCAAGATTTTTCGACTCATTGAGACCATACTTGACTGCATTGCTCTACAAGATGACATCTGGCGTGTCTACAGTCGGTGCTTGAACAATATGTTCAATGTTAATGTGACCAAAACATCCCCGTTATCTCGTTCACAAGAAAACTGGAGACATATACTCCCGGGCCTCGGTCAGTATGTGACGGGAGTCATCTGCTAGGGACTTGGGCCTTCTTCTCGACAACTACCTGACCTTGCATATGCACTTAACGAACATGGCCAATTCTGCAATGCGTAAACTAAGCAATATTTCACGTATCACCAGGAATTTTGGAGATCCGACATACTTCTGTTGTGGGCCATGGACAACGACGACGATAGCCACGCGCCTGGAGCACCGGCTTCATTTCCACCGGCGCGACCATGGAGATAGGCCACTGTCATCGCCTCTCCGTGGCATACCATCATCGCCGGTCGGGACTCATGTAGAGGAACTCCACCTCCTCTACATTTGGTGACCCGGACGATGAACTTCAAGTTCGGCGCAATTAGGCCCTTCACCATAGCAAGTTTATGACGACACCATCGACGAGCGCCAAGGCAAGGTATCCCTGGAAGCAGACTTGTACGTAACGGGTAATTGCGTTTCTAGTAATCAATTACTTTTTGAGTAATTTGTAACGTAATTGGTTAGTTTTCTGGCAAAGTAATTTTTGAGTAATCAATTACCAAGTAATCGATTACTTTGGGACTAAGGAATCCACATTGTTCGGGAAGACAAAACCAACTTCCCTCTGCATATTCCAAGACAGCCGTCTTATCTCTAGGATTTTTTTCAACAATTTCATACCCGACGGCAATTGCCACCCACAGTGTTCCGCACGTGTAGTGTATTTTTGAGTCCACTGTCCTCTCCCCATTCATGTAGACTATCTTTCCATAATCCGTCCTACGTACAGTAGGTTTGACTGTAGGAGTTGTACCAGAAACATGATGAGTCATTTGTTGGAGCCCTAGTTGGGACTCTCTTGTCTTTTTGTGCGAGATGCACAGAGAACGCAGAATTCTCGACCCCGACAACCTATTGCGACTCTTCTGCATTCATCAGCTCCTGTCAGTTTTGTGCGGAATGCTGTCCATGTCACAACAATGGCGACGATTTGCAGCGACTTGTCGCCGTGGCCTCAGCTATCTGGCATGTTCAGAGCGGTGGAGAGAAATAACAGGAACATCTTGTTCAAATTCCTGCTGTGCCTCCTTCAAGAAAAATTCCTGACAGCTTTAACCTTTTGCTTTTTTTTTTATTCCGTGTTAGCGCCGCGAAACAACTGTGGCTGTGAGCGGCGCACAGTTGTGGACAGAAGGAGGGAGGACAGCAGGAAAGAGTGGGGACAGGGGTGGGTGGGGGTCAGTACGCGTCCTGGGCCAACTTCAACGGGAACTGTGCCTACATTCGTCTGGAAAGTCTTCGGAAACCCCAGGGTAAACCTCAGACAGCACAGCCGGTGACGGGATTCGAACCCACCACCTCACAGTCTTCAGCACGTCCTTGGCTACCACCAACAAGCGGGACGCCTTACCCCGCTCGGCGATGCCGCTGGTATAGCTTTAACTCAGGCAATTTCTCGATGGCTTGCAGTGCGCTCGTGATTAAGCACGACGACGTTCAGACACTTCTGTTTGTATACTTTTTCTCTCAGATATAGAAAGTAATCGGCGAAAGTAACGCGTTACTTTTCTAGACGTTACCTCATTACTTTTTCCGGCGAGTAATTTGTAACGATAAAAAAATATTTTCTTACAGGCTAACGGTAATCGATTACTTTTTTTTTTAGTAACGTGTACAAGTCTGCCTGGAAGCCACCCCCATTACTCGACTCATCACGACCGCCCTTCGCCTGTCGACTGACACGCCGTCCGCTCCCGTCCCGCTTCCGTCCACGCTACCGATCCGACCGACCATGCAACGACCCGACCGCTCACTCATCATCCCATCCGCCCATCGACCATCGCTTCACGGCTTCCATTGACCGACCGGCTGGTAACCAGCTGCGCTATCCACGGCCTCCGGCACGCTGACGACCCACCGCTTCATTCCATGCATCCCAGACCTCGACGCTCATCCGCTGCCGGCCTCCACACCAGAGCAACGTTCTCGCCTGCCGGTTTCGGCAGTCGCGACAGTCGACGCCACGGCAAGTTTTCAGCCGGCGTTTCGGCAGTCAGCACGGCTAACGCAGCCTCGCTCTTCCTGGGATTGACCATACGAGCTCTCGCTCCCGTGCCGGTTGCTGCACCCCAGGTCACGGCTCCTGCACACGACTCCGACGCCCGACGACTTCACCGCTCATCTCCCGCAAGCCTCAACGACTGTTTCGTGCAACGTGTGATGTGCCGTGCCGTGAACGCGTCCAGCAGTGTGCGTGAAAATTGCCAAGTTAGCTGAATTATATAGCCTTATTCCATCACATTCCGCAGCCCACAATTATGTAGACTGTTGCATTCAGGAGACCATTGGCGAAGTTCAGTGTCTATTTGTAGTCCTGGTTAACTAAATTTCAGGGTTAGGGGAACAAAAAGGGAAGTAATTGCAATCTAGCGGACTAGAAGCTGATACTCCGTTTTTCTCGTTTACTCGTTTATGCCCTATGAACCGCGCATTGTTTTTGTTGAATAACCTCTCACAGGACCATGATATCGATAATTTTGCACCCTTGAGTTTTCTGCTTAGCGTTGTGCTGTCCTAGATTTGTGACCTGCTACACCTTGCGATACTTGTACCCATACTGTAATATCACTGCGTTTTGCACTATTGTTTTGTATTAGTTATACTTTAGTAGTGTACTTGTATGGTTCTTCGTGGGCAACTGTACAAAACTTATGTCTTATGCCAGGCAAGGGGCCCTCCGTACGCATGCTAAATTCGTGATATAGCGTACGTATCCTTGGCGCACAAATTGCGTTGCGCTGGACACATGCGCAGCGTCATGAACGCTATTTGTGTGTGCTTCCGTACGTAGTGCTGAAGCTCCTAATTAGCACAGATGTACGCTGTAGCAGGGGAGATGAGGTTGAACACTGTGTTGTGGATCAGCAGCGCCAGCTTGACTGCAAGAGATTTTTAATGAGACAGCATTATTGGGCTACCCCCTCGGAAGTTCCTGTGGTCTCCGCGCCGCGTTGTGGTCACCGTCCGCGGTATTTTAACACTAGTGCCCCCCCCCCCTCACACACACACTTTTGGTACGTGTCGAAAACTCAGCTCTGACGATAGATGGCGCCACGAGAACCGTGGGCGGGGGAGCGTTTATGGCAGGGTTACATGCAGTCACTATATAAGCTTCGCTTACAGTAAAGACTATCGACAGTAAGCTACGTCGGCGAGCAGGGTGTTCAACGCAGCTCCTCCTCTTCTCCCGTATATGCAGCTCTGCCTGCGGTTGTTCACTTGAGATCCCGCTGACTGCTGCCTGTAGGCACCCCACACTCACCGGAAAAAATAGGTGCCGCCACAACTGCTTTAGAAAAGTAAGTATAGCTTGTCCCTAAGAACCCTCCCTTTTTGTAGTAAAACTTACACCAGTTATAGGTGTCATCCTGACACCATGAAACGCATTTATGCCAGTGCCTCTGCAGCTGCTTTGGAATACTTTATGAAATTGCTGAATTTAGTATGCATCTGTGTCTCAGCATATAAGCAAGTCGAAGCCAAGCTCAATTGCTGCGTCGTAGTACATACTCGATGGGGATAGGAAAAGTTGTGCGTGAAAGAGAAAGGGAAGAGTTATGCTGGTGTCACGACCATCTCTATAATACACGACCATCACACTCGCACCTAGCCCCAGCGCCACTGATGTAGTCTCGCCAAGCGGCCGCCGCGCGTTTGTGGCGCTGAATACGGGACCCTCCGGCAGACGACGCATTCTATGCGGATACCGTTGCTGCCGTCATTCGCGTTTGGTTTTTGCTGTTTTTCACGCGGTGGGCAGTGTTTGTCTCCAGTACATGGTTTGTGCATGGTGCAGACGTGATGGTGTACTGCACCGTCCCGCTTTGCAAGCCGAAGAAAGCAGTGTCGAGCACAAGTATTTCATTCCAGGAGTTCCGCGCTCAAATGCTGTCTTACGGGAGAAGTGGCTCGAAATATATCGCGGCGTCTTGACACCAGTAACTTCATTGCGAATTGCGATTGTTTCATTTCATATAGGGTGCACTTTTTGGATGGCAGTGTGTACCATAAATAGTTTTATCTAATATAGCTTAGTACCTTTTACACATCTCTCTCTGAAAAAAAAAAAACGAATAATGAACCGTGGCCTCCGACAAGTGGTGGACATAAATGCATTTTTTGAGTGTTTAAATATAAATACAAAATACTTCGTTGAAAGGGGTGTTTAAATACTCTTCATAAATACTTTTCCATAGGAGTATTTAAATGCTGTACTAGTACCATAAATACTGTGATGAAGATGTCATCTGGAATTACAGAAATAACGATGAACATAACAACAAGTCAGCAAGGAAAAATAGCATTTATTTGTTAGATTATCACAGTAATTTTAATATTAGAAGGTTTTGACTGCATCACTTAGGATTCTTGTGTTTGGCCGTACAATCAGATTCGCAAAGGAGAACAGCATCTTCACTGGTGCCGATGAGCAAATGCTTGCATTAAATTTGATGAAGATGCTTCGTACAACAAAGTAATCAGCCGCGACCATTGTCTGCAACAACAGCGAAAAACTCTCCATCTAAAATCGTTCTTCGCCTGCATGCTAGCTCGAACTCTGCGTGTTCTCGGCATTTCAAGGCCGAAGACTTTAGCATCGGCGCAAAGCGCAAAATTCTCAGACGTGGCACCGTGGCTACGGTACCTACGTTAGCCTTACATCTCCCAGGAGTGCAAAACGAACACAAAAAAGGCACCAAAAGGTAGCGTCGCAGAAAAGCCACCATCAAGAAAAATTCTCAGAGTGGCTTCCATCCGAACAGCATAATAAAGGTTAGCAGAGCATTGTAATGGCAAACCGCAAACGAAGAAAAAAAATGTGTAAAAGTAAAATAAAAAGGGACCAATAAGTAGGAAAACAAAACAAGCAACTGCTGTTTTAAAACTGAAGTGCTTGCTTATACAACAAATTCTGTTGGACGTGGTAACAGGTGTCAGTCATCTCTTTGCCAGGAACAGTTTCTTCTTACGGTCGCAATACCCATTCTCTGTAACTGCCCTGTATGTTAACACGGAACGCCTCTCACGTGAAACGTAAAGTCTGAACGCGCTTGCGTCTGACAATCATAAACGCATGATAACTGTGGCCCAATACACAAGGTGCTGCTGTCCAGTTTATGTGTACGATGTACAGCACATAGTGCGCGAGTTTCACAGTTTTACATGCCACCTACGCTTCAGAGCACAGCCTATTTCTGAGTATTTAGTTTCAGAACCCTTAGCTCTACATGAACAGAGAACCTGCGACAATACACAAACATGTACGCACGAAGAATTAACCACAAGGACCACTCATATTGCACACAGCTGAGCTACTACAGGCGCTCTTCTGGGTCCCGCAAGTGGCGCCCCTGGCGGGCGCTCCGCGCGTAAATACGGCACTTCCGCTCCTCGAGGCGCGGATGGAAGTCCCATAGGCGAACGGGCGAGTGTTATGGTCGTGTATTATAGAGATGGTCGTGGCTGGTGTACAAGGAGGTGGGGGTGCGGTACCTTCTTGTGTGAGATTCAGGTAGTCCCACGGAACTACTCACAAGAAACAACATCCCAGCTTCCCTGGGTAACCTTCATTGGGAAGCTCCCTCGAACGCGGTAAACTCCAGAATCAGTATTCGACGTAATGGACCTTTTTCCATGTGCGTGTCGCACTGGCGTCATAATGAAAAATCTCGTATTTTGACCCCAAATGGGTAAGGGGCGCTTTTCGGACTGGCACGTCGAGTGGGAAAGTAGCAAGAGAAGACTGCAAAAAGAATGCGGAAAGAGTAAAAGCGTATTGTACTGATTACGAGTACAAAGCGTCGTCAAGTGTCGGCCTCGAACGTCTGGCAACCTTGACAGCGATTACTTACCCCGAAACATGGCAGCCGTGGCTGAGCATGCGCATATGGTTACTCGGACAAGGTCCATTACTTGTTAGTGTGCCAGAAGGTAACATGTCACGATATGTCCTCATGTAAGGGTGAGAACTTCACCAACTGAGAGTCTTAATGCAAAACCAAGGAATGTATAACAAGAACGATGCAACATATCAATGGCTGCACTGTAGTACACAAATTTATAGCTCGAAAGTCAACGTACGAGAAGGAGGTAGATCTCACTCATGAAAATTTGAATGGCAAGAGGGAGTAGCTACTTGCAGTGGTGGAGTTACATGGCAAATGCAGGAAGAAAGAGGGAGTGAAAATGGAGAAAGAGTATTTTCAGATCATGTGGCTGCGCAACTTTGAGACGAGGAGTGCCTCGTAAGGCACAGCACCGGGCGTGTTTGCTAGGTGAGGTTATCACCAGGCAGCTGCGGGCATTGGATTGCTACGTTATATTACATCTTGCAAACGAGACTGCCAAGGCGGGCGTACCGGAGTACACAACGAAGCAGAAACAAACAAGATCAGCTCCAATAAAAAA
Source organism: Ornithodoros turicata (assembly GCF_037126465.1). NCBI lineage: Eukaryota > Metazoa > Arthropoda > Arachnida > Ixodida > Argasidae > Ornithodoros > Ornithodoros turicata. The sequence goes on along the minus strand of NC_088202.1, from coordinate 120,808,292 downwards.
GATATCCTCTAATTCGGCTCAGTGGATCTTACTACTTCGCGCAACACCCCACAGCTCGTTATCGTCTCAGGCGTTACATCATAACTCGTTGCAGATCAAGGAGGTTAAGTTCGTTCAGTGTAGAGCAGTGGCGTCACAAGGGGGGTGCGGGGGGTGCGATCCGCACCGGGTGAAGCGACGGAAGGGGTGACGTGCCGCACCAATACTACCGCTTCCTCGCGTTCTCTGCGGCACGATGACGCCAAAAACGATATGAGGAGTCTTCTACGAGGAAAATTATTATTATTTTTTCTTGCTGAGTGTGGTGCAATATGTTTATTTATCGTGAATCGCCTGATACGGGAAGGGAGGGATCCGTTAATGGGGGCATGGGGTGGGGGTGGGGGTGACGCAAAGAGCCCCCGCACCGGGTGACGCGTACCCTAGCGACGCCGCTGGTGTGGAGATAACTTGATGCGTCGAGATAAGTAATCGGAACGCGCCTATATTGGACAGCGCTGCCCGCTCTCCAATAGACGGGTTTCAATTATTTTTCTTGACGCATCAAGTTATCTCTACACTGAACGAACTTAGCCTCCCTGCTCCTGCATTGGACCCATATCTGCAAACCATTACGCGCAATAAAAATAATATCCGCATTTTCTTAGTAGTTCAACGATTACTATCACTTTACTTCTCGTCGCATCAGCAGGGAGATCGCTAACTTTTTTTAGTGTGCGTAGGCAATGTCACGTAGATAACAGAAGGCCTGAGCACTCTTTCAATTGACATCACGCACTTGGCTGTGCTATCGCTGTTTGCGATAGATAGCTGTGACGTCACCGAAGGAGCGAAGAAGAGAAAAGCTCCCTCATCGAAAACGTATGGCAGCCGGTGCGTGACGTTATCCAAAGAGTGATGAGGCCTTTTGTTATCTAGCTGGCGTTGGGTGGCTTCAACGGTGTACACCGTTGAAGATTATCATTCCACATGTGCGTTTCTGCTTATCAGAAGTGGGTGAGGGCCAGACGCCCCAGCGGACAAGCAAACGCGTATACCATAGTAGTACAATGCTGTACAGGAAGACCGTCTCCTCTATGCCTCTAGCTCGACGTAGCCTTGTTGCCACGCGCTACCGCTCTGGCTCGTCAGTTCTACCGCCACCGCCCTAGCGTGAGGCCACGGACATCTGCCCGCTGGGACAACGCCAAAGAAGTGACAACAGAAACCAGCTGGACAGTCGGTACGTTGAATGTACCATTTTTGCATGCTTTAGACGGTGCTGTTGCGAAAGTTATGTCTGGTTGTAGCAGTGGTGTCTCGCCACACAAACAGAAAAGAACTGCGTCTTGTCAAGGCCAAATCGCCTTCGACTAGCGCTGCGCTGTCAGAGCCCTGTAATCACCAATGAGCCCGGCTCACAGTCGCATAACCGGCAACCTGTTGCAATGCATGTTGAGTCGCAGGCGTTCCCCACGCGATGACCTCGCGGGCATGAGGGTGTATAAGGTCACTAACGACGAACGAACGCGACGATAAACGAACTAAGGACGATAAATAAACGGACGAATCACCACCGAGTGCTATAGACTTTGAACGTGCATGCCTACATTACATGTTGATGTAGAGCGCACAGAAATGAGGACTGAAGGACTAGACAGGACGCAACGCTACTCGCAACTGAAGAAATTTTAGTTTTCAGTTGCGAGTAGCGCTTTGTCCTGTCTAGTTCTTCAGTCCTCGTTCCTGTGCTCTCTACATCAATCTGAATCAATGCCAACTATCCCAGTTCCTTATTCTTACTGCCTTACATGGTTAATTTTAAAAGTGGAAGCATAGTCTTTATTCTATTTTATCCGTTTCCAATCTTGCTCTGATTTCATGTTCTCAAACCCTCAAAATCACGCCACTTGATATGTTGCGATGCGATAGTACTCTTCCGTTATTAACGAACACACAAGAAAACATAAGCAATAGGGAGAGAACACTGATGCAGATAGTTTGGGTGATTGAAACCTATCCTGTTTGGGGAGATAGGAGGGGGCAGGTCCTGCACTGCGGTATCTGCGACAAAACTGGAAGGGAAAAGTGCTGCTTTTTGTTTAAAAGTAGTTATGTAATGAACATAAAGGTGCTGAAAGTCTAGCGCTCGCTGACGCGGTCTACGTGATTTCGTGTTCCTCGTTCAAGACTGTTTACTGACGAGTGTCCAAGATCTTTATTTGGGGATATAATAGAGCTGGAAAGACAAAGGGAGTTCACAATGGAAGCCACCGTTTATTCAGGTTCAATGGACGAATCAGTAGAGTCGATACATGGAATCCACAGTTTATTAATTTCGGGTTCAATGGACCATTTGGTAGAGCCGACCAAAATAATGCATTAGCGATAAATTTCTGAGCATTGTTCGCGTAGTCGCGGCTCAGAAGGAGTTTTTTTCTCTTTGAAACATTGTTTGCACGCACTTAGTCCGAATGACTCAAAAAAGGAGGGAGAAAAGAAACAGTGCCAAAGGATACGAGTTTCCATCTGCACGATTTTATGCAGTTGGGCACTAGGTATGTATACCCAACTCTTTCAGCTTTCCACAGTCGATCCCGTCTATTAAATTTAAAATTGAACGACTTCGCGTACCTTATTACTGGGGATAGTTTGCTTATGCACATATAGTCTGTGTTTTATTGTGGAACCTCTCAGACGATTGATACGTCCGTGATTTTCTGCATCTATATTGGCATATTATAACGCTACGACTACGGCTTATGCTGCGTTGAAATGTACCCCGCACCAGTAATGTACTTCGAAATCGATTTGTGCTGCATTGCCGTTTTCCTGAGTGAATACATGTCGTCGTCGGCATCTTACAGAGGGTTGCGACTCGTCGTCCCACGTTATGCGGGATAAATTTGAGATACAATTATTTGCATTGCTGTGAACCTGCATGCCAAGTTTTACAGCAAAGGGGTAACTAGACGCGTAGAAAATGGGCACCGCGAATACTTTTCTAGTTTCGTACCGAAACTGATCTGGCTCTGACATCGCTGCAGGCGTCTCCGCCAGTGCGGCAGCGCGAGAAAGGTCACGTGCCTTCGGCTACCAATTGAAATGGCCGTAGCGCTCTCTCATCTGACGCCACATCCTGACGCCTACGTCTCTCAAACGGATAATACCTACCAGCGGCATGGCCAAGATCGTGCTCGAGACTGGAAGGTGGTGGGTTCGAATCCTACCACCGGCTGTGCTGTCTGAGGCTTTCCCTGGGTTTTCCGAAGGCTTTCCAGACTAATGTCGGCACAGTTCCCCATGAAGTCTTCCCAGGACGCATACTAACCCCCCTGTCCCCCACTCCTTCCTGCTGTCCTGTCTCACCATCGGTCCACATCTGTACGCCGCTCATAGCCACAGTTGCTTCGTGGCGCTAACACGGATAAAAAATATCTCGCCAAGCGTTGTACGTGGAAATAGTTTTTTTCTTTTCCTCACTTGTCTGCCGCGTAGTACAATGCTTGGATATGATGTAATGAACGACATATCTGTCCAGCCGTGAGAAACCCTTTACCCTTTCGGCCCCGGATTTTTTAAATATTCAGTTGAATTTTTTGCTCGACCAGATTTGGTTTCTATACCGTTCAAGGAACCCAAAAATACAAAACACGAGGTTACTATCTCTTGGCTATAGAAGACGGCGTCATGTACTCAGTATAGTACATAAGGGCTCCGTGGTTGTGAAAAAGGTAAATATGTTTGACGCAATAATTTATTTTGGACCCTGTACAGAAACGCGAAAATGTACACGATCTTGAGCTAACAGCTGTCAAAAATACTGCAGCGCATGTTGAAATCCTTCTGGAAGATGAACATTTATTTATTTTTAGCCAAAAAAATTAGCCGTACGGCTTCTTCATTGGTTTATTTCGCCATTATACATTCCCTGTGATTTGCTCTTCTTCAAACTCGTCAGTTATCTCATGTAATACATGATGCCTGTCGTCTGCCGCACCTCGTGAAGCAAATTCTGCGTCTTCCTCCTTACCTGTATCATCTTCTCGGTCAGATGCCTTTGAATTACCAAGTAAGGAAACATGGGCATATGAAGGGATAATTCTTCGTCGCAAAATAAAACCTACTAGGCGCAATTCATATATATAATAAATATTCATATAATAAAATATTAAGAAAGCAAAGGAAACACTGTAGCGAAGGAGTACTTCCTGAGCCCAACTTCCAAGGAATGACAGGCGCTGGGCCCTGATGTACTAAATCTAGTACACATATACCTGGATGTGCCATATCCGATGCATACACTGGGGCGATACTTTTACAGTGAGCATAATGTTTCATAAATAACATGCGAAATTCTCATCACGCCCATAAACTACTTGACTCATAAAAAAATTGAGTATATTGTACTTCCCGCTGCTTCCCTCGCAGGCGTCTTTAGCTTAGTCGTCGTCGTCTTCGCCTGTTCCAGGGCACTCGGGAGCGCAACAAGTGATGCAGATGCGGATTAGGATGTCCTTACGAATATTTTCACTTCTTCTTTCCCTATTTCGGCCATTTCATTGAGGCATCAAAAAGATATTTGTTGTGTAATTTTTTTTAGTACACCTAAAGCAGTAGATGTGCAATGCTTCATCTACTGCCTACCGTAAAGCAGTCGTTGAGCAGTGTAAGTACACTTTTTATCTTTTCGATAGCCTGAGCCGTCAGTACACTTACGTCGCAATTTTCGTCCCAATTGCACGCATAGCCTTTTGTTTTTAGAAAATTAAAATGGAAAACTATGGTCAACGCTGTGTCGAAGTGGCCACCAACTTCGCATTGCTCGTCAAGTGTGGTTGTTAAACTACATTGCATGCACATAACACTGGATCTGAAACGGAAAAAGTCGGCTAGATGTCGGCTACGTAGCCGCCACGTGGCGTGTCATTCCCGGCATTCTCGGCCACATAGATCACGCTTGCTTCACGAACTGGGGATTATTTCCCGCCAGACCGGTAGCACGAACCCTTTTACGGCAGTTTCGCTAGCGAATTAGAAATACTATTAAGAGTGCTCTGTTATATGTATAACTTTTTACTTTGTGTTTACAAGCAATAAACTGTTAAACTATGCTGGCAACATATTAAGCTGCTTATGTCCTGCTTTGCTGTACCTTTAACGCAGAACGATATGCGTCTGCCTGAAATGAAGGTGCATGACGACGATGTACTGCATTGACCGCAGATGCCATTAAAATTAATGCGAGCCAGTGGCAGAGCGGGAGTTACGACCCAAAGTGGTTGTTATTGGCATTGCAGTCGGTCTCTTGGGGCCCCTGCACAACTCTTAATCTTCTGGGAAGTTTCCTGGCTCTCGCTTTTACCCTGTACTGTTCCCCGTCTGCGGAATGCCGACTGAGCTCTCCTATAAACGGTCGCCTTGGGATTCATTTAGCTGTCTCTGGACGACGGTCTTGCTCTTAGCCCCTGTTTACGAAGAAGCATTAGCTCTGTTGGAGCACGGGTCGGTATTTGGATGTCAGACATGCTCGTAGGAATGTAGCCGTACCCAAAGAGGTCATGCTATAGTGACTATGAAAGTATCTGGAGAGCTTCCTGTGTTCTTTATGATGCTTCATCTTCCGCACATAATGGTGCTTCCACAGAAGGAAATAATAATCGGGAAGTAATTGCCAGAAACGTTTGAGTGTCTGTAGTTTGACGTTCAGCATCAAGAACGCGCAATACAGATGTACCTTCTCGATTCTTCGTTGACAACATTTTGAAGCTTTTGAGCAAAGAGATCTGGGGTGGCACAATACGCGAATGTATGACAATGAGCTTAGGCCCTCCATGTCTATATAAGGCGGGCCACTGCGTCATTTCCAGTCTAAAACGCTGAGATTCTGAAGAACCATGAAAGCACGGTGTGACGAAAACATAGCTGTAAAACCCGTTCTTTCTATGAAGGGAGCAATTTTTCCAGAGCTACTTGCCACATATGGCAGTTCGGGTTTTCGTTCCGATATTGTAATGGGTTCGGTTGCGTAACAATATCTCATTATTGTTCCCCCTTTTCCTTCAGCGATCTCTAGGCAATGCCGAAGGACAATGCGCCTGAACTGGTCTAGCTTTACGAACCGCAGTATGGTTTTACAGCGTATGCTGTTCTGTGTAGACCCACCGCTGATCGCGTGGTCCGCGTAGCTCCGCACAGAAAAAGTGTGAGGTAGTGACGTACAGATGTTTAGTTGAAGGGCAAGGAGGCAAGAAGCGACGGTTTAATGCGCGGCGCCGCGTCATTCACCACGAGTGAGGGCGAAAGCGCTGCGCCGCGACAGAGAGGGTGACAATAACCGGATTGGGTGTTGCGCGTGGAGAGGAGGCCATCACGCCGTCCGGGACTTCAACGTGGACGGTTCAGCGGACGAGAACATCGCGTTCCTAGAAGACATGTCCGATCAACTAGACCTCACGCTACGCACCGACATCCGCCAACCCACCACCAGGCATGGATCGTGCATAGACATGGTCTTTGAAAACACCCACTTCTTTCAAGACACCACTTATCTCGCCAACCCGTTTGAACGACCACAAAGCAAAGGTCATCACACTGAAATACACACTGTGTGTAAAAACTTTAATGCGTCCTCACTCTACCACACACACACAGCTGACACTGGAATTCGCGTTACAGGACTCATAACCGTCCTCGTAATTTTTTAACAATCGCTTCACAGACTATGCCACGCGTTGATGACAAGCACAAGACGTAGAGTACCCGAAATGGAACTGGAAATGTGTCCTTTCGAGAATAAAGGCACTGAAGTACCAACAAGAATTGTCTAAACTTTTAAGAGCAGCGTATGTTCTTAGTGTTACTTATTAGCCTTTGAAAAACGCATGCACTCGTATGGGGTAAGGTGGGGCAAAATGAGACAAAATTTTTCAGTTGTGTATTTGGGCTTGTGTTTTGAAATAATAATAATAATAATCACAGCGTTCTTGGGGGGTCCCGAACTTTAAAACGCTTAAAAGCTGTAGACTAGGACATACTGTGAAATTTAGAAGTCCTAACAAAATTAACTGTACCAGTTAGTCTTTGCAATCCGCCTTTTCAGAAAGAGTTGGCGCCACAGCGCGGCTAGCTGGCGAAATGGAGTGGTTGTCAATAATGGCGTGTACTAAAACAATGTGCGTGCTGTCTCCGTTTGGACACATTGGACACAATCTGAAGTTCATGGAGCGTCCGGGACGCAACATCGTACCTGGGGTACTTAGCTGTCATCACAGGCTGGAACAAGGTTATTACTGGTACCGGTGTTTTGTTCCCGAGCAGCGAGAAAATATTGGACTTCTTCTGCTGTGGGTTCCATCGTTTGCACGGAAACCGAAGAAAGCCAAAATATCCTCCTTGTTGTACTTTGCTTTGCAACTGCTGAACGAACATGCTACTACCACCTTTATCAAACAGACTTCCGCTCCATAGGTTCACGAAATGTTGGCTCTTACCGCAAAAATGTGCAACCCGATACCATGTGCATACGCAATGGCAGACGACGAATGACAACCAAAGCGTTTCGCCAACGTCCCGATAGGATACGCCACCGTCTTGCGCATGCTCCGTTAACATTTTATGAAATGGCGGATTGAAGTAAACGAAGCGAACTTCATGATTTCTAAGGGTTCCAAGCATGGCTAAACATTGCTTCCAGCACCGTGTGTCGGAGATTTCCGGTGCACGTCAAAAGAACCCTGCGACACTTGCGGCATGTCGTCCCAGAGGTAGACTGACACACCGTACGCGTAAATTGACTCCAATTACCTGTATGTATACATGTAGTTCGAGGTTTTTTGGCGCAAGGGCTACTTAGGCCAACACTCTAATTACCTATCCCCAAGGCAATCTTGATGAGCTAACACCACCTAGATACAGAGAGCATGCTTACTCGTCGACGTGACGCAACAACTAAGAGTCAGCCAATCGGGATCGTGTTTTCAGCGGCCGTAGCCAATCACGGACATGCTTTCAGCGGTCGTAACCATGGAGACGAACCACCGTCGTCTGCGAGTAGTGATTGCACGTCCCCGCGTACTAAATGGGAAAACTTTAAAATAATACGCAAAACGGTCCCATATCTTGCTCAAGACTGATTTTCTGGAAAGCGTGTTGCACTTTTTGTCCACAGATTCATGTCTACAGGTTCTAAGTTAAGTGGAATCATTTCCGTCTTATTGAATTTGCAGAACGGCGAATCGTAGTAGCAGACGAATTCCGACTTTATATGTCCACATAGCGGAGGAGGGAGAGGAGGCAAAAGCAGGTCTTATGTATCTAGGTGGCGTTGGATCTGCGCAATTCCCGCATGCGAGGCACTAGTCCTTTGTAAATAAAGCACTTCCAATCTGTTATGATGCACGTGGCTCGCTTTTCTGCGCGCTTTTGTTGTACCATAGTTTTGCTTTGTCATGTTTCGCCTTGCAAGATCTCGTTGTTTTTCGTATGTTCGAAGCGTTACAGACAACGAGTGAAAACAAGCAGGAAGCTACTTAATGGTTGCACCACTGGGCCCATATTGGCTGGTCATTGGCGATACGGGTCCAATGTGGGACCTGTTTCGCCAATATGGGGAAAATCCTGGCAATATGGGCCTCATATTGTCCGTGTACATCCCATATTGACTGAAAACGCAGAAAATGGTACGTACCCGTGTTGCACAAATGTCCAAGCAGCACGGCAAGATTGGACGTTGAAGCGTGTAAAATGCCCAATTCAATACGTCGTTACATCCTACAACTACCCGCAGATGATACACATTCTTCGAAACAGTCAACATACGTGGCAATCCCATTATAACATTTATTAGAACTCAACAACTCAACTTTCCACTTGGTGGAAGCAGCCGCCATCTTACCGCCATGCCAATGCCAATCGGTCGAAACGACTGGGAGCGTGGCCGTTTGAGCGAAATCACGCGTCCTACAACGAATGCACATGCGCGACAGTCGGATCGGGCGTTTCATACGGGCTAAAATGTCGCTGGTTCCTCTAATGATAACGGAATTGTGGCTGGTCAAGTGAAAAACACAATGTTTGATAGGAAGGAATGGCTCTTCTGTAAAGCTAAGTGCTTTCAAGTTACTGCAGGCAGTGTAAGTTGCTGAAGCGTAAGTCCGTCACCGTCACGAAAGTGAAAAATTGTGATGCGTGTACTATGGCGATCCCAATGAAGGCTACTGAGGCCTGTTTGGCAATGGTCGTTCCATAGGACAGCTTTCGCTTGTCCCATACTACAGTTGGCAATACGACTGCCTGGGTCCTTCAGCAAGACGGACTTAGCACCTGTTTTTCGTTTTTTGGGCGGTGCGGTGTTGCTTTTGTAATGCTATGCAACATGGATCAATAAGATGATCTGCAGAAATGAAAAACCAAAAAGAAGAGAGAAGTAATATCGGTGGTGAATATTATACCGGATAGTGCTTTATTATTACACGGACTCCCCGTTGGCGTTATCACGGAAATATTGGCGCAAGATGGGCAAAATGGGCTTGCCAATACGGGTAGCTTATATTGGTCCAAATATTTAGCCTGGTTGCACTCCCCATATTGGTCCCGTATTGGCAGCCCATGTGGGTCCAATATTGTCGTGCTGCTTGGGACTATGCCTTCCGAAATGAAAAATGGTCACATTATGCCCGGTACGATTCCTTATATTTTTTTCCCCTCGAAAGCAGGCAAGCACGCCTACACTTTGTATAAATCCAGCTAGACAAATAAGCAAATAGAATGCGATCGTGCCTTGACATATTAGACTTGTAAATCGCTCCTGCACTCATGAAAAGAAAAAAGAACTACAGGAATTCGCGCAATTGTGGCGTGTCTTCACCGTTTAGGCGTGAAGAGACAATCTTTTATCTGTGTAACGGATGCACCAAAGACGACAATTCCCCAAGTCAAATAATCTCCATCTTATTTTTCCGTGCAACAAACGAACCAACCTCAAATGAAGCAGCCACGTAGAGACACCATTCAGTAAAGCCTGAAGTTCATCAAGCCGAGCGCATTTAACATACATGGCGTAAAGGAAAAAAATGTCGCGTTTTGCTTGGCGTCTCGTTTTGTCCCACCTTAATGTATCAACCAGCTTAGAGACACAATATCGTCACTGCTCGTTAGGACTTCGTCAACAGAACCTCGAAACAATCGTTTACGACGGATAGAATTCGACAATTCACGCTCCAGAAGTCTCTCAGGTCCGGAGCATTCTCGTGCCGCTCTCTCCCATACAAAGGCTGTGCCACGAGAGCGCGAGGAGTCCATGCAAATCGTTTGCATCAATCTACGCCTGCGTCCGATAGATGGCTTTCTTACACCGAACGCTTTTTGACGAGCCTCTTTCTTTTCCTTGCCTGCTGCCACGACGAGTAAACAATGCGTTCGCTTTCCGGACACGTCCTTTCGGTTGGGAGAACCTGCCACTATTTTGCATGCATGAGGCAAAGCACTTTCCTTCGCTTCGTTGTTTGGCGTTCTCTCCTTCAACGTTCTCACATGAAGTGAAAGGAGTATACGAGGCATTGTTTCGTAGACACGGTCTTTTCTTTTCTCGTCTTCATGTCACAGGGAAAATCTCTCTATTCGCCCCCCATTGTGAAAGCAGCATGAAGCCAGTTTTGTTTTTCGTGTTTACGACCCCGCGCATGGTGCCGCGTATTTTCCTATACTCACAGATGTTGTTGTTTCGAATGCTTTGGAATAGTATTTGCTTATTTGGAAGCAGCACCTTTGAGAATGAGGGGAATTCGTAACCGTTTTGATTTGTGGTCAATGCAACAAGACGTGTACGTGACGTATTATACATCTCAATGTTGGCATTCATTTTCCCTGATCTTTTACGCCTGGGATGGAAACCGTAGCAACGTTGTATTGGTAGAAAGAAAAACATGGAAATGTAGATAAAATTGCATACGGACGAGCTAGCTAGTGCGTCATGCCCATAATGGGGGGGGGGGGGGGGGGGGAGTCTGACCTCTGTTATGACTTAGCGACTGGCGCCATACCGGACGACACCAGATCAGCTGCATACGCGAAAACACGCTGCGGCGAAACCAGAGATCCACTTGAGATGCACCAGTACCTTCGCCGTCAAAGATCAATTGTTTGCCGCCAGTTGAAGATGAAAGGAACCGAACTGTGCGGTGCGTGAGAACTACGTCGACCTTGCGCGCCAAAGACTTTACATAGCATTGGGCACTACAGCCCATCTCTCTCATTCCTACTCTGACATCATGTGAATAAACTGCTACGTCTCTATCTTCCCTCGCTGAGTCTCCTTCGGCCTGCTACCACACCCGGAGTCGCAACAACTGGTTGGCAGCGTCGGGATGAACTTCGTCGGGTCATGACTTTTGGTGCGGGTGAGTGTTTGGTTTTCTCCATTGGTTTGCCGGACTATTAGCTTCACAGCGCTTAGTGAAACTGTAGCGATAGTTGGAGACCTGTTGATTTCTTTGAAGCGTATAAGTGTCAACTTCAGGAAAAACAGTACAGTTTGGAGTATAGCCGGCACTAAATGAGCGTCATGGATCTAAGTAAGTTGCGCGTGCCAGATCTTTTTGCTCTGTGTGAGGAATTGGGAATCAGCGTAGGGAAGGCGAAAAGAAAGCCACATATCATAGAGCTCATTCGTGAAACAGACACGGAAGATAGTGAGCTACTAGAATGCTGGGAACTGATTGTGGAAAAGTGTGATGCAGAGAAGAAGGAACGGGAAGAGAGACAGTTGATTGAACGTGAGGAAAAACAGAAAGCACATGAATTGGAAGTCAAAAGGCTAGAGTTAGAGATAAAACGACTAGAGGTTGAACGTTCCAATCGTGCTTCGGTCCCGCCTAATGAGAGGGGGACTGAAACTTTCAAAATGGAGGATCTTATGCAGCCTTTTAAGATAGGAGAGGACATAGGTCTCTTTCTCGTGAATTTTGAAAGGACATGTGAGAAGGTCGGATTTTCGAAAGAATCTTGGTCACAAAAGTTGTTGACACTTCTCCCTTGTGAGGCAGCTGATGTAATTGCCAGGCTGAACAAGGAGGACGCAGAAGATTATGACAAGGCCAAGTCTGCACTCTTAAAGAAGTATCGCTTGTCTACGGAAGCTTTCAGACAAAGATTCCGTAGCGCATCGAAAAAAGCAAACAAGTCGCATCCTGAGTTTGCGTACCAGCTGAAAGCTAACTTAGTTGAGTGGCTTAAAAGCGCCGGAGCTTACGAGGATCGCGGGAAAGTCATTGAATGCTTCGCGGTAGAACAGTTTTACCGATGCATTCCCGAACAGGCCAAATTTTGGATTCAGGACAGGTTAGAGAAACCTGATATTCAAAAGGCGGCAGAGTTAGCAGAAGAGTACTCAACACGGAGAGGTCTAAGAGAAGACCAAGTCGGTAGGCCAAAAACTAGCAGGGACGCCCGGGCAGAATTTGTAACGAAAGCAGAACGAGGTAAAGAAGAGCCATGAAGGGCATCAAGCAAAGAAGGGTTGGCAGATGGGGTGACGACCCCGAAAAAGGAAAGTGCGGACGTGCCAAGCAGGGCGAACGCTAGGGCATTCGAGGCTAAAAAGCCAACGGTTTGCTACAATTGTAATAAGCCAGGTCACATTGCGGCACAATGCGAGATAACCGGAAGCTCTTGGAGCCATAAATGACAAACCTAAAAGTGAATGGAAAAGAGTGTAGGGTACTCCGTGACTCGGCAGCGACGATGGACGTAGTTCACCCCTCGTACGTTAGGCCCGGAGACCTCACAGGTGACTGTTCCTGGATTAGGCAAGTCGTAGAAGAAAACAGTGTTTGTCTTCCAGTGGCCAAAGTGTCAATAGAAGGACCTTTCGGCATACTCATTACAGAAGCGGCGGTTTCCGCGAATCTTCCGTTACACTATCCATATCTGTTTTCGAATAAGTCGGATCAGCTTCTGCGTGAAAGGGGGCAATCTTTTTCAGTAGAAACGGTACAGGCGCTGACACGCTCGAAGGCGCGCGAACTTGCTGTACAGGTGAGGCTTGACCGTAAGGAAAATACCGCTGAGCCAGATAGCGATTCTGTGGCGTCAGGCGGATTAGATCAAAAGGGTACAAGTGATCAGAGCGAAAGAGAAGAAAGTAACCGTGCTGATGATGATACCGCTTTGTGGTCAGGCACAGGAAGTGCTGATGATCCGGACGAGGGTTGTGCGATTTTAACGCCGGTATCGAGCAGCTTCCAAACTTTAGCAAAAGTTGATCGCCCAACACTCATAGCGGAGCAGAGAAGGGATCCGTCACTGATAAATCTCTGCGACAGTATTAGAGAGGGCATCTCCAAGGATAATGTCACGTTCTATGAAAAGTCCGGTTTGTTGTATCGGCAGTACAGGGACAAGAAGGGTAGCGTGCATACGCAGCTTGTTGTTCCAAAAAGGTACAGAGAGGACCTTTTGCATTTGTCACACGGTAGCTCGTGGTCAGGACACCTCGGGGTTCGAAAAACGAAGGCTCGTTTGACGACCGAGTACTACTGGCCGGGTTGCTGGAAAGACGTCAAAAATTGGGTGATGTCTTGCGACACTTGCCAGCGTGTAGGGAAGCCGAATGACAAACTCAAAGCACCGATGTGTCTAGTACCAATCATCACTGAGCCCTTTCGAAGGCTGGTGATAGATATTGTTGGGCCGTTACCCGCGACAGAGCAAGGACATCGTAATGTGTTAACAGCGCTGTGTCCGGCAACAAAATTCCCAGAAGCGGTGCCACTCAAGGAACTCAGTTCAGCTCAAGTAGTCGACGCACTACTTTCGATCTTTGCCAGGGTGGGTTTTCCCTCGGAAATACAGAGTGACAACGGCAGCGTGTTCACAAGCAATCTTACAACTACTTTTCTAGAAAAGTGTGGGATGAAAATAATTCACAGCTCTATCTACCATCCTCAGTCAAACAGTGTGGACAGAATGCACTCAGTCCTAAAGCGGATATTAAGAGCTTTGTGCTTTGAACACAAGACCAATTGGGAGTCTTGTCTCCCAGCCGCGATGTTTGCTCTTCGTTCGGTTGCCCACGAGACTACAGGTTTTAGTCCCGCCGAACTAGTGTATGGGCGTACGTTGCGTACACCCTTGCGCATGTTAAAAGAATCTTGGGAAGGGCAAGGAGAGGATCCCACGGTGGTGCAATACGTCCTGGATCTCCTTAACCGTCTACATAACGCTAGGGAAATAGTGGAAAGTAACATGAAGGCCGCCCAAGAGAAAGGTAAATCCTACTACGACAAAACGGCAAAAACAAGGACATTTAAAGCAGGTGGTAGAGTCATGCTCTTAAAGTGTTCCAAGCAGAACAAGCTAGAGGTGCGCTGGGAGGGTCCCGCGCGAGTTGTACATAAGTTTTCGGAAACAAACTATGCCGTCAAAATGGAAGGCAGGCGCAAAGAGGTTACGATATGTCATTGCAATCTCATGAAACCTTACAGGGAACGAGAGGCTATCGTGAACCTAACCCTAAACGTACCGGAAGAGATGTCCCAGGATATACTTACGGTGGGGGATAACCCAGAGTTCACAATTGACGAACTGCTCACCAAGATGGAAGATTTTAACTCTTTACCCCAACATCAGTTGTCCGATGTGAAGGAGGCGCTTGAGGAATTTCGGGATGTTTTCTCGAGCACACTGGGTAAAACTACATTGGTGGAGCATGACATCGAGCTCATTAGTGACGAGCCGATCCGTTCCAAACCATACAGGGTATCCCCCCGACAAAGACAAATTATGGAGGCGGAAATCAAACGCATGTTAGATCTGGGGATAATCGAACCTGGAGAGAGTGACTATACTTCGCCACTAATACTGGTAGAAGTGCCAGGGAAGGACCCTAGACCCTGCATAGATTATAGGAAGCTGAACGCTATTACTCGCGATCAGATGTATCCTATACCGAACATCGAAGAAAGGGTGGAGAGTATAAGTAAAGCAAAGTTTATTTCAACTTTGGATCTAGTTCGAGGCTACTGGCAGGTGCCTGTAACGGAGCGCGCTAGTCGGTTGGCCGCTTTCGTTTCCCCAGTGGGGACATTTCGCCCACGAATGCTCAGTTTTGGGCTCAAGAACGCCCCGTTTTGTTTTTCGAGTCTCATGGATCGCGTCCTAAACGGACTGGGAGAATTCGCACTCCCATACTTGGACGACATCGCCATTTTCTCAGACAGTTGGGAAGATCACATCCGCCATTTGCGGGTCGTTCTAAAAAGGCTTCGTGAAGCAGGGCTGACAGTGCGAGCCGAAAAATGCCAAATAGGGAAGGCTGAAGTGGGCTACCTGGGGTACATAGTTGGGCAAGGGTATCGCCGCCCGGCTGATGTAAAGATTGCTGCAGTACCAGATTTTCCAGAACCCACCACAAAAACGGAGTTAAGAGCGTTTCTGGGTCTCGCTGGATATTATCACCACTACATTAAGAACTACTCGAACATAGCCAGTCCTCTCACCGATGCACTCCGAAAGACAGAACCGAGTGTAGTCAATTGGAATGACTCGAAAGAAAAAGCCTTCAGAACACTCAAAGATGCGCTTACTCATAAGCCCGTGCTAAAAGCACCTGACTATAATCGTACATTCATTGTCCAGTGCGACGCCAGCGACCGGGGAATCGGAGCAGTTCTTTGTCAACTAGACGAAGGAGGACGAGAACGGCCGATCTTGTACATAAGTCGAAAACTTACTGGCCGGGAAGAGGCTTATTGTGCGTCCGAAAAAGAATGTGCATGTTTGATTTGGGCAGTGCAGAAGCTGTCGTGTTACCTTTCGGGATCAAGATTCGTAATTGAAACCGACCACTGCCCATTAACTTGGCTGCAAAACATGTCATCAAAGAACGGACGTCTGCTCCGTTGGAGCCTAGCATTACAGCCCTTTAACTTTGAAATTAGGTATAAAAAGGGAAGCGAAAATGGGAATGCTGATGGGCTCAGCCGTTGTTTCTAGTTGCATAAATGAGCTCTTCAGATACTTCTATACTTGTAAATAGCAGTACTGTAATCAACTCCTTGATTTTTTTTAGCTACGTTTGTTTTGTTGTATAAGGGTCTGGCTCAAGCAACCACGAAGGTGAAATACCTCACTTGAAGAGTTGGCTAGAACCCATACAAAAGGGGCTAATTACTGATTTCGGGATAGCTCGGGCGGAAACAAGAATTGCCCTATAGAATGGAAGTCTGGCACACTATATGGGAGAGCCAGCACTTGTCTGTGCCGGGGTTGTGTCTCGGGGTTGTTTGTTCTGTCACTGTGCTTCCTTTGTTATCACGTTGAGCCACAGATTAGAAGACAGGGCCATTTGCCTGGCAGAGGTCTCATCAACACCAGCGAGGGTATTACTGAAGACCAGGCGCAGCACGGCAGAGCTTTTTCGCGCAAGAGAGCTTCAGATCTTCAGCTTCACAGCTCGACTTCTTGAAGCATGGTCATCTTCGAAGGAAATGTGCTCCTGAAATCCTGACTCATCAATTCAGCAGAGCAACTTCAGGAATTGCTCCCCCTTTTGCTCCCCAGCGGGGGGGTGCTGTTATGACTTGGCGACTGGCGCCATACCGGACGACACCAGGTCAGCTGCATACGCGAAAACACGCTGCGGCGAAACCAGAGATCCACCAGTACCTTCGCCGTCAAAGATCAATTGTTTGCCGCCAGTTGAAGATGAAAGGAACCGAACTGTGCGGTGCGTGAGAACTACGTCGACCTTGCGCGCCAAAGACTTTATATAGCATTGGGCACTACAGCCCATCTCTCTCATTCCTACTCTGACATCATGTGAATAAACTGCTACGTCTCTATCTTCCCTCGCTGAGTCTCCTTCGGCCTGCTACCACACCCGGAGTCGCAACACCTCTGGCACACGCGTTGGAACAAACACACACGAGGAGCTCAAACCAGCTAAAACAATTTAATGAGATACCCCGCACGTAGCACTCAGACGCCCTGAAAACAATAGCACCGAAAATTTTTGTATCAAGGGAGAGGGGATAAAACAACTACTACTACATGAATGACGATCGGAAGAGGTGATTCACCGTAGCAATTGCGGTACCATACGTCAGTGCATGTGGGTGAACATATGAGTGGGATGACGATAAAAAAGATGAGGCATACACACTCGCACACACACACACACATGACACACGCAAATGAGATATCACACACGCGGGTGCGTCGTGAACTCAATGACCAAAGTTTCTTTGAGTATACTCTTTCTTGTGCCCTGTTGATGTGGCATAATGGATGTTTCAGCCCAAAGAGGTTCACAATTGGGTTTTCACGACGTTTCCTTTGGGAGCAGAGATTACAGTAGAATCTGGTCAGTCATTCGTGATACGGTACCACGGTACCGGCGAAACCAAAAACAGGTGATATCCTGCCAATGGACTGTTCGACAGCTCCTGTCATCTCTGCTGATATGTCTCTGCGGCTGTCACTGCATGCATTGTTGTCAAAAACGCAGAGGTTCTGTTTGAATGTTATGCCATACATCCCCATTCATTATCATTAATGTATTTGTTGTTGTTGTCAAACCATACAATTTAGATCTTCTTGCTGATTTGGATCTGATGATTCGCGTTAAGTGTTTCTTCCACCTCCGCAAAACATTCGTTCGTTGACGTGTCTGGTCCTAAAAGGTGTCGCTGGATAGGCTTTCGGTTATCTATACAGTTCCGTGATTCATCTCGGAATCTCAAGAGGAACTGTACGAAAAGAGACCGGAGTTGTCACAGAAGAATAAATCGGGTTTATTTGGAGTACCTTCACGAGATGGGCTTCTCAAGATACGTGCAGATGCTGTGCAGAAATTACGTCGGCAACATCAGGGGGCTAAAGCATAATGTTCTGGACTTACTGAATGAAAACGAAATACATTCCCTGGTAATTGACAGCGAAGGGCAGTTTGTTTCTTTTCTGATAAGGTGTTGCTTGAGAATCACAGACCAGGTATGCCTTTCAAGTCCTCAACGAAAATCATATGTGACAAAAAGTAGTTTCACCAGCGGCATGGCCAGAGTCGTGCTGAAGACTGGGAGGCGGTGAGTTTGAATCCTACCATCGACTGTGCTGTCTAAGGTTTTCCCCCGGTTTTCCGAAGACTTTCCAGACGAATGTCGGCATAATTTCCCCTGAAGTCGGCCCAGGACGCATACTAACCCCCCTGTCCTCCACTCCTTCCTGCTGTCCTTTCTCCATCTGGTCCACATCTGTACGCAGCCCGTTTCCACGGTTGCCTCGTGGCGCTAACACGTAATAAATAAAAATAAAATAAATAAAGTTTGAAGTTTCATTCAAAAGTCACTTTGTTTTACACCTTGCGCAAAGTTTGTCTCTTGAAGACACCGAAGAGTTCCTTCTTTTGACAGCTTTCCATGGCCCAAACGTTTTTTGTGATGTCACTTATTATGTAAGGTCCTAATTATTCCTCAGAGAAGCCGTTGCCCCTCACGTCAAAAGAACTTTGAACAGATAATTTGGTACAGTTTCTGTCCAAAGCAGGCCCTCGCCTCCTTACTCGCTCATCATCTTCGTCCTTGTCAGATACCCAAAGACGTCAGCTCATGAATCCCATAAAGAGGTTGGTTTCCACAGCGGGGCCCGGGGGTCCCCAACATGGACATCGACTTCATCTACAAGGAATTACAAGCTGTCTTCGATTGGGTTGCACTTTCTGAACTAGTGCAAAGGGTGCAAGTTCCCGCATCAGCGGAAGTGCGGCCTTTACACTACACTCAACGAGTCGAGTGGAAAAAGTGCAGTGGTAGTGCAGCACGCGTTCACGAAAATGCTGCACCGTGCAGATATATGGAAGACCGCACGGGTTATACCAATCTTAAAACCGGGAAAATCACGAAGAGAGTTGGCGTCGTTCCGTCTCATGAGCTGTCTCTCCAAAATCGTGCAAAGGCCGTGGGTTCATTGGAAGCTACTTCTGACAAAGATCTTGACTGACCTAAAGGACTGACATGCCTGACTTGAGACAGGGGCACGTCCCCGTCACGTTTTGTTCCTTTCCTTATTTTACCTCGTTAGGCTGGGATAACAGGGGCGTTGAGTGAGTGTAGGTGGCTGGCCGGTTGTTATAGGGGTTGCCGTAAGAGCTCAGCTCTTGTGTCGGGCGGACGTCTTTTAGGACATAGCGCCAGGATTTGCCCGTGCTATTATTGTGTTTTGTGCATTCCCAGGGCTTTAAATTATCGCCGTGGATAGTCGTGTGTCTGCTGCTCATGTGAGTCAATAAACCTTTTGTTGATGCCTGTTAGCCACGCTGATGTGTGTGTGGTCGAGTCGGCTAAAATCACTGGACTGGGAAAAGTAAAGCAATACTTTCCCGTCCCGCCTCGACCTTAGAGCAACAATGGTGGACGTAGCATGTATTGGTGCTCCAAGATCGCCGCGGCAAATATAAGTGACTTTAGAGTCGGTGGGCTGGAATTATAACCACACGGGACTCGTTGGTGGCAGTTCCCACAATTGGCGCCCAACGTGGCGGTCTCGACCTGCTATGCCGATCGCCCGGGGACACGGCCTTAAGCGCTACCGTTGTTTCGCCAGTTTCTTTTTGCTTTTGCCATTTCCATTTGTAGCGAACCGTTTTGTTAGCGGTCATTCTTACCCCCAAAGTGACGAACCTGCGCCAGTGGCAGAGGATTTGCTTCAGCAGATGTCATCCCTCTGTAGGCTACCGTCGCAGCAGCTTGGTAGCAGCCCGCCCGCCGAAATGCTGTCCCCAGACACCCGGCTGCACCATGAACTTGCCGATACCGACCTCTTCGAGCTACAGCGACTGCAGGCCAGCGGAAGACTTCCTCACCGATTTGGGCGCTTACCAAATGGCTGTTTATGCGTCCTGCGTTATGGCATAGGCCTCAGCCCCTTGTTTCTATGAGATAATTCAAGCAGCTGTTTTGGGAGGAGCTCCTTCCCCCAGACTACGTAATGCGTATGCGCGAAGAGCTTGCAGTCCGAACGCAGCATCGTCAATACATTCAGCTTCTGCAATACATTCGGGCAATCCAAGAGTTGTACCAGCGCCTTCCCAGCCAGCTGTTAGGTCCTCCGTCGTCCGACAAGGCGCCAAGGGCACTTGAAGAGTTTCTGCATGCAGTCGGGCTTATGGACATCCTATGACACGCTGAATGTGTGAAGTGTCCTGTGTGGGCCCCCAGCGATTCCGACATTTTACTCTCACTTGGTCTCACTACATGTTGAACTCCATTACCATCTCTGTTCGCTCTGGACATCACCTCTGTTTTTTCATCATCTCATCATCTGTTTGTGTAAGTGTGCTGGGGTAGCCAGTTCGACGTCGTCGAAAGTCACATCCCCATTTTTTTCTTTATCACATCACATCACATTACCAGCGCCTTCTATTACGAGGGTAGTTTGGCCATTAGAAGGAGCCTAAAAAAGAGGCTAGACCTGTCAATCAAACAGTTCATTGGTTGCCGTTTTCCACGGGGGCCGCCATGACACCAAAATTTCTCGAAAATGGAGGATAGTACTTGGAACGGCGAAGCGGAGACTCCGTGACAATTTTTTTTCATAAACTACTCTAATTTTATTTAGTGAAAAATCGTCAACTTTCGCTCCGTCATCGTTATTTTCGTGTAAATGACATGTTTCGTCGCTACCGCCTAGTGAAGACCGCGATCTCAAGAAAATGGCACGAAAGACGCCACTGATGCTTAAGATTGTACATTATATTATTGAATTTCATTTATACACACATGTTTGCTCATTTTTGATTCCATCTACTTGCATCTACTTCCATCTACGTCATTAAAAGTTCATGCCGGCAGCCGTCTGTTACGAAGAAGCGATTCTGGCGCTCTCCTGGCCAATCACTTCTGCTAGCAACCATTTCTGCAGTTCTAAGTCTTCCCAACATGCCTCTCTTCATTCAGATGGCGTTGATAAAAGCGGGAACAAAATCCGTCGTCTTGGTCTGTCACCAGTGATATCCGTTTCAATCCCAACCAATCCAGTTTCTGATGGTGGCACCCAGTAAATAAGGGTGAGGTATATGTATACCGGATGGCCTATAATAATAGGGGTCTGTATTTCGACCTGTGACTGGCTAGATACCTCAAAAAGTGGGCGGAGCCTCAAGGTGTACCCAGGTCCCACTGATGGCCACACGGCACTGAGCTGTACCCGAGAGCTGACCCCCTCGCGGACGAAAACGAGAAGGTGGCACGTGTTCTCCGACAATGCCAACCTCCGTTTAAGCCACATTTACGGGTCGAAGTTTTTCTTTCCTCTCTAAAGCCAAGGAAGCTCGCAGCATCCAGGCGGACCTCTTGGCTGAATTACGGTACTGCCTCCCACCGAGGCCAGAGGAAACTAGCTGTCGAGCTTAGCTGCGCGCGGGACAGGCCGAGACCGGTACAGGCCCCGGAACTGCAGCCCCTGTAGCCTACAGACCCAAGTAGCGGAGCATCCCCATGTCTTTTGTATTCCGCAATGGACCTTTTTGCGTAAGAGCGAAGAAACCGATCGAGGCTTGTTGAGGAGACTTTCTGGCTCAAGATAAACCGGTAATGCCCATCGTAGAACGCCGGAAAACCGACGTAACATTCGGTCTGAGGGTCGTCGAGGCAAATGGAATGAACGTCGATCGGGAGACCACTGCGTTGCTACGGGTGCGGCCAGCACGGACACATCAATCGGGAGTGCCCGCACCAGTACTTTGGCCACCCCTGGGCAAACCCTCCAGGGAAACTCGAAACGCCGGCGACGGTAATCGGTAATTACGCACTTTCATCGTCGACTGGAGCGAACATCGATAAGAGGCAAGTTACTTCTAACTGTGCTGTCTTTTCTGAGAAGGGGGGGAGGGGGTAATGGCAGGATCGGCTCGCCGTTGTTGGCCACACTGAAGTGGGCGTCGTCACGACTGTAGCCAAAAGAAAACAAAAAGAAAGACGGATGGAGGATAGAGGATGAAGAGTGAAGATGCGTAGAGGGTGCATGAGTTCGTCGGGGAGAGCACAGTGTTAGATGGGTGGGTAAAAGTGGACTCTGTCCCGCTCGCGTGCCAATTGCAAGATGACATCTGCAACATCGGACCCTTTATTGTGATGCGCGTTCTAGGCAGGGACGTCGCAGGTGGATACCGGTGCAGCTGTCTCTAGCAGGGACAGTGATCCTGGTACGCGACTTCATTATCCGGATGGCACTTGTGTGGAGTTACGCCGCGGAGGCTACCAGAATGCTTACAGTACCACCTTTTATCGATTCATCGAGTGCATAACCTCTGATACAGAGCAGAAACGGACTGGTGAAGGAAACCAGAACGTCTGCTCATGACGAGACCGGGAACCGGCTGGTAACAGAGATGACCCGACGCAGCAGGCCGTTGGAGTGGATCTCTCGGCGTGGGGCAATCACTGGCCGTTGGATAACATCATGGGGGGTGAGGGATATATTTATTAGAACAAAAAAAGGAGGAAAGATCAGCCAAACGGCATGTCTGCTTGCCGCAAAAAAGAAAGTAAAGAACAAAAGAAAATTAAATAAAAGTATAATAAAAAGCAAATCATTGGGAAATAAAGGATAAAACTAACGCAAGGTGAAAGCAAGATGAGATAGATGAAAGACAGAGATGACTTTAAAAAAAAGAGATGCGTATGAGGGAGCGAGAAACTGCCCGGTGCCGCTGTCGCGGATTCGGCGTATCTGTAATCGACATGCCGAGGCTGAAAGTGGTAGTGGACAGTTATTGACGGGGATGGTCCCCATGTTCCCGCCGTGCTAAGGCGTCTTTGCGGGTGTTTCCGTGTAGGCCGGTGTGACTGGGTACCCATTGGAAACACAGGCTATGACCCGAGGATAGAAGTCGGTTGTATGTTGCGACTATCATGGTGTCAAGGCCGCCCATTGTTCTAGTACAATAGTTCTAGCGCCGCTTTACTGTCCATGAACACAGTCCACGCGTCAGGCGCTGATACCGCAATGTGGTTCAACGTGGTCTGTATGGCGGAGAGCTCGGACTCGGTAGATGACGTTTTGTAGGGGAGTTTCTGTGCCACTGCAAGGTTTTCATGCGGAATGTAAAAGGCCGCTGTTGAAGCGCCTTGAGACATTGATCGATCGGTGTACACAAGGAGTCGTTGAGAATAAGCTGAGCTGAGGTGCTTCAGACGTAAGTTGAAGAGCAACAACGGGGGACACAGAGTTTTTCTTCAGAAGACCAGGAATGTGGTCACATACAGGAGGCTTGCGAAGAGTCCACATTGACGGGGCATAGGAACGCACTGATGGTGTGGTGGGAAAGCACAGTTTCAGACGGTCAACAGAGCTGCCAAAGCTAGAGTCCAGACAGTCAATATCGATTAGCCGAAGATAATGGTAGGGGTGCTGTGTGAGGTACCGCGCATAAATCCGGAGTATTTCCACGTCCTGTAGGACGCCTGCTGGCGTTTCCCGTGCCACTGCCGGGACAGAGTAGGTCTCTGTCGTTCTGGGAACTCCCAAGCAGACGCGGAGGTTTCGGGCCTGAATATTGAGAAGCTCACTCTCTCCGGATAGCTGAGGCCGTGTAGAATAGGCAAGCCATACCGCAGTGTGCCAGAATAAACGCTGTGTGCATGTGACGGATGTCAGCGCATGAAGAGACCCACGACGATCAAGCAATGCAACGTAGAGCATGTACAAAACCGCTTGTCTTGGTGGCTATTGTTTTTACGTCACGGGACCGCGTCGTGACTCTGTCTAGTGTCACGCAAAGGTACTTTGCAATGAGGCAAGAAGTCCAGCGGTGCCCCACTAACGAACAATGGATACTTTTGGAATCAGCGTCGGGTGAATGCCACGGCAAGGTATTCTACAATAGAATCCAAGGCGCATTGTAACCGGCGTTGGACAGTGCTCGACGGGTAGCAAGGTTCCATATGCAGATGTCGTCTGCGTACAGAGTGACTCGGGTATGATCACGAAGCTGGGCGTGAAGCGAAGCCATTATAACATTAAAGAGGAGAGGGCTCAATACGCTTCTCTGTGGAACACCACGACGGACGGGATGGAGAGCGCTGTCACCTTCCGTGGTGCGCACGAAGAAGAGAGAGAGAAAGTCTTGAATCCATGACACTGGCGCAGCCTTCAGACTTCAGATGAGACTTCAGCTTCTTGTAGCGTCGCGACGATGGCACTGTGCAACACGTTGTCATACGCTTTCTCTATGTCGAGAAAAACTGCGCCGGTGAGTTTGCCTTCAGCTTTCGCTTGTTGCACTTCAGCGATGAGATCGAGTACGTTGTCAATTGCTGAACGTCCCTGACGAAAGCCTGCCATGACCTCAGGAAAAAATTGCGCACTTTCCATGTACCGGTACAAGCGGCGGAAAACCATGCGTTCCATTGTCTTTGCAACGCAGCTTGTGAGGGCAATCGGGCGAAAGGAATCAATAGTTTGATAAGAGGAACAGCCATTGCAGTTTTCCATCCGCGTAGAATTTCACCTATACGCAATGTTCTGTTAAAGGGCCTCAAGACAACCGACGCCCACATAAAAGTAAGATTTCGGAGGGCTTTGTACGTCACGTGGTAAGCTCCAGGTGAAGTGTGCTGGGGGGAACTCTTCAGCGCAGGTTCGAGCTCAAGCGATAAATGTATGTCCAAGGCAGGGCATCATGTAGTAGAATACCAAGCTACTGTAGTTGCAGCTGCTGCCTTGGAGAGAGGTCCGCGAGGATTTCTAGGTATCGCGAACGAGCAACGAATGATTGAACAAGCATTGCTACCCTTTTCTCGGATGGTCACAGAGAAGCCAGGTTTGTCGGATGTCTTGGAACGCCGGATAGAAACCGGCGCCACAAGACCTTGGAGATGCATCCCGCGGCCGCTTAGTGTCCACAAGCGGCAGTTCCGACAAGGCTAATCCTGGGCCGCATTAAGTAGTATCTAGAGTCTGGAAACCTATTGCCTCAGACACTGGCGAGCTTTATAAGAGTACGTTGCGCAATGGGGTATGTGTTAAATGATGTAACCCACGTAGAACAGGCTAGAACAATCTGCTCACTGTAACGGTATTTTTAGACGTCAAGCGAGCCTATGACACCACACGCCACAGCCACGTACTGCATGGCTTGTTTTCAGCGGGTGTAACGGGAAGAGCTCTCATGTGGACAGCTGACTATTTATATGACAGGTCAGTATACATGAAGACGTCAGATGGCGAAACGTACCGCCATCATGCAAGAGCAGGTGTCCTGCAGGGTGGTGTTTTTAGCCCGCTCCTGTTCAACATAGTCAGAGCCGCCTTACCAGGCCTCTTTCCACGATACCTCTGCGGCTCCCGCTGCTGGCTCACTGCATGGGCACCTTTCCATTTATATGTCGATCTCTTATACGTCAGTGGTGGCAATAATATTCCCGTTTTGTACTACTTAGGCGTCACTTCAGTACAGACATTGGAAACCACATCCTAGCAAAGAGAACCAAGATGGGCGGTGAAGTCCACAGGTCTACGATTACAGTTCTTGTGTTGGCGGAGGCCACCGATAGCTCGTTTGGATGAGCCAGTCTATACATCACTACATGAGGTTGGCAACTCCCCACCACCGCCACCCCTTGCTTGGTGCGATCCCGGCACCCCGGCGATCCGTCTCAGGTAGTGTTGTACCCGCTACTAAAACTAGGTAACGCAATACTAGCGTCGCTACAAATCTGAAAAGTAACGAGATACTGCTATCGCTACAAAATAAAAGTAACGTAAATGCTATGCCGCTACTTATCCGCTACCGTACCCTTCTCTATGCAACACCTTACCGTCTTACCGTAGGCACATCGTTGTCGAATGTGTCTAAAGACGGTGCAACTTCCCTCACATAGCTGGCATGCAGTATAAAGTATACCACTACCTACAGCCTGTTTACCTGAACCATACAATCAAGCTGTGAAACACAGTTCGAAATGCGCTATCAACACGGTCACATTAGTTCTGCAACTGATTGTATGACGGAAACGAGCTTCGTAGCCTATATTACGCATTATATTGTACACACCTGTGTGTGTTTCGCTAATGTAAGCTAAAAATTTAGAACATTTGCAGAATAACGCAAATTATATTCCTAACTATTCAATTGCGCTTAGCTTATAAAAGTTAGTGAAATTGAGGAAGATCGTCACGTATCAGTCTGCGTGATTAACAAGTAACTAAAAGGAATGACAAGAAAAACAAATTGCTTCATCGTTATATCACTTTTTTTCCGCCTCTCTGTGTTCGACGTCTTCCAAAAGTAGCGGTAGCGGAGAAAGAATCCACCGCTACCCGTATTTGTAGCGGAAATACTTTTTACGTTACCAATGTAAAATGTAGCGCATCGCTACTGCGCTACTGAAAAAAGTAGCGAATACGGTAGCTGCGCTACTAGTAGCGCCGCTATGTACAACACTGGCCTCAGGATACACCACAACCGATTGCCCAATCGTGTCCCCATCCCCGAGCACAACCGCTTGACGCAACAGATGGAACCGCCATAGGTCCTGCAAGCACCTGGAATGAAGGAGCTCAGAATCGGAGCTAACGGTCAATCCTGTATAACAAGGAAGACTGTGCAGATGTACACACCCAAGAACTGGTGAAAATTTGTTGTCTGAGCCCGTGAATAATAATGCTGGCGTCACTCTTGGTGAAGTAAACGAGCTTCAGCTGGCCGCGACCGTTGGGAGCAGCTCGGTGGGCAGCAGCATCCAGTCTCGTTTCCTGCGATACCACAGTGTCTAGGGATGCATTGGAGCTGTATGTCATGCCCCTCTGAGACCTCAATCTAATGCATGCGCAGTGCATCTTGCACCACAGGTTCGAGAGATCCCGCAACAAACATATAGAGGCCAGTGCCTCAAGACCACATTTTGCCAAAATGTGGTGCAATTTTTACCACCTGGTAACTACTTATAGATGACTCGATGAGTGGTCGCTTATAATGGCCACTTGCACCACCCGGTAAACTGATCAATGTGTCGAGAGTAGTAAGCAGAGGGAAAAAAGATTGAGTTTGGGATTCGCGAATATATCCAACAAAATACTGTTATTGCAGAAAAGCAGTCTTGTATCCCGAACATTCTGACGGAAAAATTCTTACATGCACCTTTCGCTATGCGC
Organism: Ornithodoros turicata; assembly: GCF_037126465.1. Taxonomy (NCBI): domain Eukaryota; kingdom Metazoa; phylum Arthropoda; class Arachnida; order Ixodida; family Argasidae; genus Ornithodoros; species Ornithodoros turicata. Next base: position 120,781,163 of record NC_088202.1, on the reverse strand, counting down.
ATTAAATTATGTCTTCAGTGCGCGTCATCTGAAGGTCAAGATCAATGTGAAATAATGTCTCTTGGCTGTAAGCAGTGTTATACTTTATGCTGCATGCTGGCCATGTGAGGAAACAAATATTACACCGTCTTTAGACACACATGGCAACGAGATGCCTGCGGTAAGGAGTTGCCCAGAGAACGGTACGGTAGCGTAGAGGTAGCGCCATAGTAATTACGTTACTTTTATTTGGCAGCTATATCGCGTTACATTTTCAAATTTGTAGCGACCCTAGTATTGCGCTACTTTTGTCACACCTCAGCCCTGGCATTGATGACAATGAGGAAATCCACTGTGTTTGCGTCCAAACCACGAATTACACTTTATTACAACACACCAGTTCTAAGCCCAAAAGAACACACAGAGTACATGTGCGCAAGTCAGTCCACATCTTCTTTCTCACCGGATGATATCGCACTTTGCTGCATCTTTTTTGTGGCGTAGTGGGTAGCGGTATTCCGTTACTTTGTTTTGGTAGCGGGTACAACACTGCCAGGAACCCGTTGAAAGTTGGCATATTGTCCAGCAAACACTACATGGTTGTGTGTATTTCTAGCAGCCGGAAGGCTAGGAGATCGCTGCCCAAGTCGGGAAATGCATTCAAGTGCAGCCTTCGAGACGGGCAGCAAAAGATCGTCACTGGGGAAGGCAAGGCTCCACGTGTTGTAGTGCCTTGACCAAGACAAAAACGAAGGGCATATTAGACACGTTCGATCACGCACGAACCAGTCGAGCCCAGAAGAACAGTACCTGTTCGAAATATAAGCGACTCTCGTCCTTCGCATTCCTCTACGTGTTGGCACCTTTCTATGCACGAATCAGTATACTGATTCGTGCATAGAAAGGTGCCAACACGTAGAGGAGACTGCCTATAGGCAGTTTTATCATACCGTGGGTTACGTCAACGTGAAGGTATCGTACCTACCCGAGACAGTGATGGGCAGTACTTGATGTACTCGGTGCTTAAGTACTACTTGAAGTTCTTTGTACTTGACTACAAGTACGTTCTGTGGTACTTTCCGTGAAAGTACTTCAAGTACATTGTACATTTCGCTGTATACACCAATATTCTTTTTTCGTTGCTTCACCTCCGTGGCGGGGTAGAAACCCCTTGCCAGTGGCAGCTGTTGAATGCCGTTGACGCGCTCATCTGCCGCGGCCGTCGAGGCATTCCGGGTAGTGCTCTCAACACTGGTTGGCCTATCCACAATCCAGTCACAGCCAGTACGAGCCGGAGCTGATCGTATGCCAGATTTGATTGCCAGGGGTGCGCACTCTTCCACGTGCTTCTGTGGTGCGTCTGCGTATATCAGCGTTGCGTGAGTCAGAATATTATCCTTTTCCAAACAGCACAATGCACTGAAAGTCCCAGGTACATGGGATGACCAGTAGGTGCCCTAGCAGTGGAGTGCTTCATTTCACAAATCTGGCCACGAAAGGTACCATATCCATCCACACCAATACACCGGCACTTTCAGTACATTGTGCTGCTTGCGGTGGATGCAGTGCTTCGAAGACTACCCTATCAGTGGTTTACTAAAGCCTTCAGTACGGGTTATCGCCTTCCTTTCCGGCTATTTCCGTGCGAGAATGTAGTTTTCTGTTACCGTTCCCTTTCCTCAGGTCTCTCCTTAGGTTGCTGCCATCAGCGCTAGCAATGGCCGCATCGTTCACTGTGGCGCAGGCTGTAAATGGCCTATAAGCCACCGCTGAAACTGGGTATATTTTCTGTCACTGCGGCTGTCGCTTCATGTGTGCAGCGACTCGCGAAAAAAGTGGCACATTACTGCAGTTGCGAAACTGTGGTGCGTCCATAAAGTTTCGCAAACCTTTCTGCCTCGCCTGAGCTCATGGACCGTTAGAAAGCAGTAAATCACTGTTGCGTTCTTTCCTGAAAGATGCCGTTTTCAAGAGCGGCATTGAGAACGGGAGGCCGACAGTTTTTCTCTTTTTCTTTGCCGTGTCCTCGTCGGAACGACACACACGAGAATGTCTTCTGTTAGAAACAAGAGCAGAGAAATGCCGGATCGCGAAATACTCTGGGATTATAAGAAATGTTGTGCTGAGCTCTCAAAGTGGTGTTGGAATTGTACGGGGTGTTGCAAAACAATGCCGAAAATGGCGTAAAGTTGAACGTCACCTCTATTACACACACACACAAAGAATCAATTATAATTAGAATTGACGGACAGGTTGTCTTATAAGCATATATTCTCAGAAAACGAGAGGATGCTCAAGCCCACTACTCAAAATTTTCAGGATACAAGGAGATATCAACATCACAACTACAACAAGAACAACAAATGAATGAATAATGATGACGACATAGGAGGCTTCCCCGCAGTGTTCGCAGTACCCTTCAAAGAGGTTCGTATGCAAGTATTAATAAAAGGGGAATACAAAGAGATGGCGGGTACTTGGATAAGGCCTGAAGGAAGGCAAAGGGGGAGGGGCTTGAGCCGTCGCGAGGCGAGTTTGCGCAGGGGGCACCCCCCCCCCCACCCCATCTCTCATTGCCGTCAGAAACTCTGTAAACAAAGTAAATAAAACGCTCATTCGCACTGCAGAGATCGTAAACTCAAATTATCGTCATTCCCGCTTTATACTGTACAACCTCCCAGGGCCTTCCGTTCGGCGCCCTCTCTGGCGAGGGCGCGCGGGGCGGCTGCCCCTCTCGCCCCCCATCGCTACGGCTTGGGGGATTGGGGTATGTAAAGAACCTGCTACTGATGCTCAGGGGGGCTACGTAGGCCGGAGGCTTTGGACAAGCTGAACGGTCTCTGGTCCATGAGTTCAATTTGGCGTCTAAGCACCCGTTCGTACTTCTACTGGTCGTACACGTCGGTGATGTGCTAAATCGTAGCTAGGGTATGGCGACGTTGAGTCGTAAGCAACGCACAAGTGTAGAGATGCTCCGGTGGAAGCCACCTGGCATATTGAATGATAATGTCTGGTGGAGTGACCATTCAGTGATGTCATGATACCATTGCTGGCGGGCCTAGATGACACCAACGCAGACAAGTGGGAGCGCCTATCTCCGTTAGAAGGTGATTCCACATAAGATCAGGCAGGCTGGGCCGGGCGTGGTCTCAGATTTCACTAGAAGAATTATGTTATATGTTGTTGGCCGATATCTCTAGGTTTCAAGGCTCTATGTTCATTCGTTGCCGAGAGAGAGAGAGAGAAAAAAAAAGCGTGAAGACACGTAGAATTGACCTTTATCGCACTTTTCTGATGAGCAATATATATCATTGTGTTCGTCGTGAAATGTGTTTTCCGGATGATATAAGTTTGATAACTGTACGTGCGGTGTGTCCCACACTGCAGCCGCGTAAGGATGGGTAAAATCTGAAAGTGGATAATACATTTGAGCCAATTCCTAAATTACCACATCGTTTATCGCCTTGGTGTTTTTTAATATATATATGTTTAAATAAAATTTTTGAGAATAATATGTATATATTTATATATTATATAGATGGAAAAAAATAGAGGCAGACAACGAAGGTGTATGAAGTAAGGAAAAAAAGGGGGAAGTTATTTATTTATAGGCGGATAGTTATGGAGGTACGCCCACATTGCGGCGGAAGCTCCGCCTTCGTCAGGACTAAGGGGTGACAATGATTGCTTTGAGCTTTTACACGTGTCTATAATGACGTACACACGTAAGACACGTGTAAAATTTCCAAGCAATCATTGTCACCCCTTAGTGCTGACGACGGCGGAGCATCCGCCGCAACGTCGACTTTTTCAGCGAAATCATTGTCAGTCCGACGAAAGGAGGTTGGAAACCCAGCCCACATCGGCATGGTAGAAAGACATAACACAGACATAGCTTATCGCGTCCGGCTTCGGCTGGGACCATACCTTCCCTATACCAATTTCAGGAACTGTCACTTTTTCTAGTATCACTCTGTGGGCTGGGTTTCCAAACTCTTTTCGTCGGACTGACAGTGATTGCGCTCAAAAAGTCCTCGCGCGTCATACTCACTGATCTCTATAGTATATGGCTTTATCGCGCATAGGGTGCGCCAGAGCGTGGTCATATTACTGGGCCCAACGCATCCTGTGGTCTGCATTTAGTTCAAGCGAGGCTGCCCGCGTTTTTTTCATTTCCTTTGAATTAGAGGGCATGCCATGCTAGCTTGTTGCAGTTTTGGGTGCACTTCACACACGGACAAAGAAAGGGGGATAACTCTTCACGGGTAAGCTCTTCATTTTGAGGAAAAATCGTGTTTATTCGTATCGCAAGCATCTGACAACTCGGACTTGCTTGCACTGCTACTTCGCTGGTGCATTAAGTACTGAGAAATTATGTTTGGCTGCTCTTATAGATCTGAAAACCATGTATTTTCTATAAACAATGTGCTTGTGCTATACAGGATCCCTCACAGACGCCCCGCTGTGCCGGAGAAGCGGGTGCAGAACATGGGTCGCGAAAATTGGGGCCCCATCTAACAGCAGCACCTTGCAGACACCTTGCAGCAGACACCTTGAGGAGACCTGTTTCGATCGTAGAGGGCAAACTGTACGACTTTAGAGTGATGCTGTACCTACAAAGTTTGCTTTTCCGCAACACTTCCTAAACGTAACACAATAGTAGCACATTAGAATTTGCAGGGGTACCTGTGGAGACGTGTGCGCTGACAGCTGAACAGCTGCAACACACTGGTAACAGCAACGTTATTTTAAGATGAGGAATTGGGAGTTTCATTGCCAGGTGCGATACTCCACCCCATTGCTGGTGGTGATGTGGTGAATAAAATAATGAGCCCTTTCACAATAAGCAACGAGGTCTTATTGTAGAACACACACACACACTCGTAGAACATAATATGATAGTGGAAAAAGTCAAACGAGAACCATACAACACCAAACGACACAATAACGAACGAAAACCACCAGAACACCACAGGAAAACCAAACACCACACGAAAACCGAACAACAAACGAAACTACCTTACAATAACCCCAGTGTGAACCCTTTCTGAGAAAAAAGAATTGATTTTATAGGTTGACATTCACCGAATTCACCTTCATATGTATGCTCCCCTTGCGGAGTACAGGCAGCGGAGAAGAAAAAGAAGGCAGTTACCATTAAAAACTACAGAAACACCGCTGAAGCACGTTTGGAATACATCAGCACACTGATTCCTAAGAAAGATGCGTGCTAATCAACAATGAGGAGCGTTTAAAGCGCAACAAATGCTCCAAATCAAATCGCTTCCTATTGTTTCCTATGGGAGAAGCCTGCGCCATTGGGCCCTCCAACATGGCGGTCGAGTGCCGCACCTCTCTCCCACGAGCCCCTCTCCTATGCGCGATCCAGCCTTTATACATAGAGATCAGTGGTCATACTCAACTGCCCCGAGGAGCATGATGTTCGGCTATTTTTCCCGATAGGATAGATCCCGAATATCACTGTCAATTATCATGAATTTGAGTGAATTCGGCACGCTCTTCATGTCGGTGGGGTAAAAAAGTGACCTTTACTTGACAAATTTCCGAGTTCACTTCGTAAAAATTTACATAATTAAACTTAGGTTACATGACATGCACATCACGAGGTGACAGAAACGTAGTAAGAACAAATGCCGTTGACCGCATGATTCTAGGTGGCGTAGTTTTTTTTTCATTAGAATTCAATGACACGTTTTCCATTGTTGGCATTCAGCTGGGACACCCTGCATACAGGGTGTCCCAGCCCAGCTAAATGCCAACACGTTTCTTAAAAATATATATATCACTTTTTCCGAGATGAAATCAATTGGAATATAGCATATGTTGAAGGACACTCCTTAGGAGGGCATTAGCAAACTCCTAAGGCAATGTCTTAATAAACTTTTAATTATAAAAGCTACGAAGTTGTTCCAGTGAGAACATCTGGTCCCTTCGGTCACCTGATACCGGAGCCGTTTTCATAACAAAAATCAGTTCGATAGATCGTCCGCAAAAAATTCGTAAAGGAACACCATTCTTTTCTTTATTTTGTTCATTACGCATCTTCCGAGACGCGTCTTTCCTTCACCCCCAATGTGAGAGGGAGAAACAGCACACTATCGCCTCTCGCGTCGAAGATGAGCTTTAACTTGCTGAAACAAAACAAGAACAAATGTATCGGGTGATTCTATCGGAACTGCCCTTATCTTGGGTTGCATTTTCTGTTGTCTTTTAATCTTTTTCCAGAACGCAAGAGGCGATAGTGTGCTCTTTCACCCTCTCACATTGTGGGCGAAGGAAAATCGCGTCTCCGAAGATGCGCAATGAACAAAATAAAGAGAAAAAAGGGTGTTCCTTCATGAATTTTTTTGCGGACGATCTATCGAACGGTTTTTTGTTCTGAAAACGGCTCCGGTATCAGGTGACCGAACGGACCAGATGTTCTCATTGGGACAACTTGGTAGCTTTTACAATTTCAATTTCAATTTTATTTTTCTTTCGGATGGGAGAAAGTAAAAAAGCCAGAAGGCTTGACGAAGACTCTGCTCCCAAGAATACATCGTACAGCAGCATTACAGAGAAATTATACACAAGAAGCACATAAACAATAGAAATTCGCTTAATGCCTGGATATAAAGAAATGGCACAATTCCCGTTTAGAAAACAAGGAAGGGTCTACTGAAGCACCCATAAACTGATTAAACAAAGACGCCGACATGTGCTGTAGGGCTGTTTCTTGTAGTTGGTTCTACATATCGGTACATCAAATTGTACAGCTCTAAGTTGATAGGAACAGGACAGTCTCCGAAGATTACACAAATCCTAGAATTCGGCACGATTGTTACGAACACTTAGAGAATACGTTAATGTCAATTTATAACTAAAAAACTGTGGAATTGGCACAGTGTTACAGCACTTAAAAAGGTCTCTGGAATGCATAAGAGAACGCGAGCCAGCAATAATTTCCAAGGCTCTTCTCTGCAGGACAGATAGTACATTTATGTTTCTGTCAGCGGTAGTACCCCACACCATAAAACAATAACTATATCTAGAAACAAACAGTGAATTATATATTTGCAACTTTACATTTTCTAGCAGTAGATAACGATGACTACATAACATTCCAGTCACCATTGCTAACTTTTTGGCAATAAAACTGCAATGCAAATTCCATGTTAAATGTTCCGAAAATATAACGCCTAATGTCCTAAAAGAAACGGCCTCGAGTTCCTGGCAGTCATAATAAAGTTTAGCATTATTTTGAATAGACTTATTTCTAGGACGAAACAACATTGTTTTCGTTTTCTTAATATTAATGCTTAAGCAGTTACAATCTGACCACATTTTTAAGTTTTTTAAAGTATGGTTTGCTAGTCTTTCAAGTTCTATAACTGATGGTCCAGACAAAAGCAGCGTAGTGTCGTCCGCATATATGATAAAGTTGGATTTTGCTGTGCTAGAAGCTATTGGAGAAATATTTACCATGTCATTATGTACCAGTTGAAAAGTAAAAGTCCTAAAATACGGCCCTGGGGAACACCTGATTTCACACAGGGAAAATCAGGTGTAACATTATCTATAACGACAGCTTGCTCTCTGAATGATAAATAAGATCGCATTAGGTCTAGTGCAGCTCTGCGAATTCCATACCATTCTAATTTGTTAGTCAGTATTTGATGGTTTAAGCAGTCAAATGCTTTACGATAATCTACGAAGATCGCTGACGTTAGGGGCTTTTCTTCGAAATCATTATAATTTCCTTTAGTCTCGATAGAGCCGTCTCTGTAGACTTATTCTTTTGAAAACCAAACTGCTCGTCAGTTATTATATGATGTTTGTCTAAAAATTTCTGTAGTCGGGTGTGAATAAGCCTCCCAAGTCCTTTTGAAAATACAGGAAGAATTGACATTGGTCCATAATTTGATAGATCGTTTTTATGCCCACTTTTATAAATAACTGAGACCTCAGCTTTTTTCAATTCCGCGGGGACAGTTCCTGTTTGGAGGGATAAATTATAAATGTGTACTAGAGCAGGCGCAATCAAGTCTATAACATATGTAATTGGTGTCATCTGTAGCTCGTAGATATCACAACTTTTCTAATTTTTAAGGAGTAAGTAGGTTAATTAAAGGTAAGGTACGTAAGTAGGTAATTAAGAAGTTAATTATTAAAAGTTAATTAAGACATTGCCTTAGGAGTTTGCTAATGCCCTCCTAAGGAGTGCCCTTCGGCATATGCTATATTGCAATTGATTTCATCTCGGAAAAAGTGATATATATATATATATATATATATATATATATATATTTAAAGAATCTGTTCGCATTTGTCTGGGACACCCTGTATACATATATGTTTAATATGTTTTTACTTTTACGTATTCCGTTCGCCTCACTTTCATACACTTGTATACTTTTAACAACGACGACAACGAATAAACGTAGTGACAGTGAGCATGGCCATAAGTCTGCACATAACCTTCGTATCTGCTCATCTTGTTTAAAAGCAAAGTGGAGCCAACGTGGACGGGCGCTGTTGCCATGCGGCACCGGCAGCAGCGCAAGTCTCAGCCTAATGCACGGCCGAACATGATAGAGTTTTCAGCAGAAGCGGAGATTCCATTTCCGTGCGATTTCCGTATGCGCTCTTCGTCCAGCGAAAGCTGATCCCACATCAGCTTCTAGCCTTCCAATATGTTGATGTTGCGGGAAACTCGTAGGAGCCCAAATGCGTGTGTGTGTGTGGGGGGGGGGGGGGACACGGGATTGTTGAAACGCGCTCCACTTCTACGGCTCACGTTTTGTTTGATGGCTGTACGACGTGTTTACCTGTACGACGTGTTGCGCGTAATTCACTTACTGTTACTTTCTTAAAGGGGCACTAAAATGCAAAAAAACAACTTGCTCTCAAATGTAAGTCCGCGTTTCAATTCGTACAATTCAAACAAAGTTACTTCACACAACGCTACAGTTTAGAAGAAAAACGCCAAGAAAACAGAGCTGTCTTTGGCGGCAACGAATGCGATCCCCGAGAGGTAAAGATTGGCGGCATCCAATGAGACAGGAGGAGAAGCGTGCGCATACCTATCGTGCGCGTGTGAATTTGGAACGGGTCCGATCGTAGAGTTCCATATATGCGCGGCCTGCTGCATTTTTCAATACCGATTCACCGAATGATAGCCCACAACAGTTCACGCGAATGCTCCACTGACAACATTTATCTTCATGTCCTTCGCACAGCGACGCCGGTCCGCTTCGCAACGCGCACTATGTTTTTCGCCGGGACTGTTCCATGGCGTGGCACGCGCGTGCACGTGCAGCATGGACTAAAAACACTGATGCACGAGCTGAAACGACGTTCACTGCTTAGCGCAGAAGCAAGGAAGAATCCGGTATAATTTTGATTGTAGATTCGTAACGGAATCGAAGTATTGAATTATGATAACAAGTACGAAATCAACACAGCGTGTGCCGTGTGTGTACAGTGTGTTGAAGTAAACTTGTTTGTGCATTTTAGTGCCCCTTTAATGTGCTTGTCAGGGGTCCTATGCGAAGGAAACGCCACTGTATTCGAACGAGTTTCTATTACGCCATAGTGCTGAAGTTGTTGTACATCTGTAATTCAGTTGTTAGTATTTAGTTTATTCATGTGGTAGCAGCGTCAGGAAGTGTGCGTGTTTAATTGCAATGAGCAATTGATAGTACCTGACTCTACTGTTTTATATAATGAACTAAACGTGATACTCGTTTCTTGCGCGGACCTAGCCGACTATAATGTTGAAAGCTAGTTAGTTGGCTTGATGACGATGATCATTGGAATGTTTAATCAGGACAAGCAATACTTTCCCCATTGTTCGCGGTGATTTCGTCAAAATATGATGGTCCTAATAGTGCGAACCGAACTTCTCCAATGACTGTATTACTGTTTTGTACTGAAATATGTCCCAAAATAATGTGCTCGTTAGGGCGCAGAGATATCTTTTAAATCTAGAGAGGAATCATTGCAGATATCAGAGGCTTCGTGTGAAGCATCAGTATGTCTGCAGGTTCAAGACGCGCATGCGCAGTATACCTATCATCACGATTTCCCGCACAATGGTGTCTTTGTCAGAGTCTAACTGTTCTATCCTTCCCCATGGCGTACTGCAACATACTCTGCTCCTCACTGACAAGCGTCGTTCTACTTTTTTGCCGTTTAGGCGTATTGATTTCTTGCCACATACCGTATAGCTACTCCGAACTATTTTTTATTTTGTCGGGAAGCGGAACGATTACAACTGTAATATCCTACACCCGTGGAGAGTTAAACTAAAAAAAGAGAAACTTATGGGAAATCGATGATCTCGCGGAAGGAAGTTGGAGACTTTGAAACAGCACTTTTTCTTCTTCCCTTCAGTCATTTCGGTATGTTTGTGAAACATTTATGAACCGTCGGGTTCACGGCTGCTACACTGCGGTCTACATTAAGTCTTCTGCTAGTAATCAATCTTCGTTGGATACGGTGCGTCGGGTAGCAAACATCCCAGATGGGGAATGAGGGCCCGTCTGGTCTATTCAGCTTCCATGTTTTCTGCAGTCTACTGCAGTTCTAGCTTCAAGCTCGAATTACTTTGTGAATTTTGTGCACATACGCAGCTTTTTCTTGTAGAAAATGCGCGTTTTAATAATAATTATCGCACTGCTGAGCATTTGGTCATCGAACGCTCTTTTCGTAAAAATGCAGGCAAAAGATCCAAGTGGCTACACGCGGACAAACAATGCAGTTGAACTCACGTGCAGTGAGAGCTATATTTGTTTTTGTTTTGTTTTTCTTTGTGGGAAACAAATTACACACATCAATACCTTTCGTGCTATTCGGTAAATTGACACACACTTTAATCAGACGTCTTAATCTGAATTTTCTTTTTGATGGACCGCTGTACTCTTTTAGCTCACTGCCTTTCAGCTCCAGTAACTTCTCGACGAACTCGTTCCTTTTTTCGGCAACTTTGTCAGAGTAACTTGGAGTAAGTTCCAAATTCCTTTTGTTCGATTCTAGTATTCAAATATCGCAAGCTGCGTCCTGTCTCTCTAGTCAGACGACAGCCACGTGTGCGCCGTCGTACGTGCAAGACGCGTCTGATTCCGCTTTCTGGTGTTGCGCGGTAAACGCTACAAATTTAATGACGGTTAGTAAGCGTGGAGCTTTTGAAAGGCTGAAGTTCCTTCATTTAATTGTCAATGTAATTTAAGATCAATTCAAATGACACGATATACTTCAATTTTGCAGGAGGTTCTCCACTGCGAAGAGCGCACTTTCTGAATAGTGTGCCTTTCAGCACCCCATAGATGTGTTTAAATTTTTTTCCACGCAACAGCAACTTTATTTTGAAGATCTGGAATGGGGAGTTTTCATCGTCAGGGGCGATACTCTACCCCATCCTTGGTGGTGATGTGGGGAATGAAATAATGAGCCCCTTCACAATAAGGATCGAAGTCTTATTGTGTCCAGAAAGGTGAAAAGAGCTTTGAGGGCAGAGCGTTGATGGGCTGAATTTGGTCGGACCAAGCAATTTTGATATAGAGGGAATGTGCGAGAGTTCAGCTGACTAAGAGACCCGGAGAGTGCTGTCCGGGAAGGTTGGTAGTGTGGGCAATGAAAAAGAATGTGTTCCAGGTCCTCTAGAGCACCACAGTGACAGAATCTGGGAGAGTCAACTTGTCTCAAGTGGTAACGCCACTGAGCTGTAGAAGCCACAGAGTTGCATTCGATGAATTAATGCAGCATCTTGACGACACACACACACACAAATAGAGATACGATGATGAGATGGGGCTGATGCCGGCCAGCAGGCTGGGCGCTGCCCCAGTGCCACTTGTACGTGATGAGAGATGATGATGGATATGATAAGGGGTCCGGTAATCAAAGCAGGGTGGAGAGGCCTGTTGATGACAAGAAGTCCCAAAGGTGACGCAGACCTTGGCGTGTATGAGCAGGACTGGACCATGGGCCCAGCACCTTGCCTATGGTAAATGGGCTATGATCGATCGCATGCAGTTCGTGCTGCAAGATCGCACGCTCCCGCTGGTAGTCCGGTAAGTCCATAAGTAGGTGGTGCAGGTCTGCACGCACACTGCATGCTGCACAAAGGTCCGAGGGCGCACGGCGGAGACGCTGCCTCATAACTGGTGTAAATGCAACATTCAGCCGCATGCGGTGAAGCAGGGATGCGTAGTGTCGCGGAAGGCGATGAGGAAGCGACAGTGAATGAGAAGGATCCACTGCGTGGAGCAGAGAGTAGGGTGTAATGTCATGCAGCCACTGTGATCTTGTCTTGTCTGCAGAGAGAGCACGGACGAGAGCCTGACGATCACCTTTGGGCAAGATGATAGAGTGGGCTGAAGCTATATGATGACCCCGCAGGGCCGCCCGGTCGGCCTCTTCATTGCCGGGTACGCCGACATGACCAGGTACCCACTGTAATACTATGCAGTGGCCCAGGTCCAGCAGCTCCTTGTAAGTTTCAAGCACGTCAGCAACAATGGACATGAGAGGACCTCGAATGCCCATTGTTGCGCATTGGATAGCAGCTTTCGAGTCTGTGTAGAAGACCCATGGCCGAGCTGAACACTGCAAGATCTTGCGCATGGCAAAGAGCAAAGCATGTAGCTCAGCACATGTTGACGACGTCAGATGCGAGAGACGGAAGATACCAGTTATGTCTTCGGACGGAATAATATAGGCGCATGCAGAGCTGGATTTTGTGGACGAGCCATCCGTAAAAGCAGGAGTAAAGCCTGCATACAGCTCGCTCATCATATCCAGTGTGAGCGCTTTGGACACACCTGCAGCGACATCATCCTTTCTCTGCAGCCCAGGAACGGATAGTGAAGCAGGTGTCAGAGGGAGTGTCCAAGGTGAAGTTGACCGCGCCTGGGGATCAACTTGAAAACGTGGCAGGTGAGGCTTTAGCTGTTGAATGCAGGACCTGAACTTGACGAGATGTGTTTCGTGGCATGCGGAAAGCGAGCGTGGAATCAACTCTGCTCAGTACAGATGGGGAGAGAATGCAAGGTATATCTAAACTGGTAGCGAAAACGAGCGAGAATACGAAATCAGACCCATCGGCAAGGCTACCATCATGAGGCGCGAGCGATCCTGGGTGTTGACAGTAGAGGTACGATCGTAAACACAAAAACTTTAGAACGTGGGCATGGGTTGTGTGCGTACTAATAGGTTATCCATAATTTCAATGTAGAAAAAACTTTCTGTTGCCCCACTCGTGCACATATACGAAATCATCTACCACCCGAGTATGTTTCCGTATCCTGCTCCTTTGCGCATGTGTCACAGTGGGCGTGTTTATCCGTGCATCTGTGTATCCGTGCAATGTAATGCGGAGTTCGTGTACGTTTTGGGTTAAACAGGTAGCGACGTTGACATCTCGGAGCTGTAGGCCAAGATTAACATGTGTGAACTGATTAATACAATGCATCCCCTGTTGCTGGCCCCGCGAAAAAAAAATTCACGGGACGAGTGGCCATGATAGCGTGAGTGTTAGCAGGAATCATCCGTGCACCAACGATGTCATGTTTTGTTGCAATGACCACTCATTGAATAAATGCAAACGTCTAATCACTGCGTGTGCGTATCGCTCTAGGTGAGAAAAGGAGCTTAACTGAACCTTCCTCGTTTCTGTGTGATATCACGGTGCCCTTCTGTTCGGAGTTGTCAAGATATGTGATAACTATATGTATTTCGTATTGATATGTTTCATTAAACCTGATACGATTTATTTTTTCGGTGTTCTCCTCTGGTACTGTTGCACGGGTGAGGAAAAGGGAATACAACGCAAACGAAGTGCGCTAACGAAAAGGTGCCATAGCCAATTATGCACTACTTATTATTCATACTGCGACGTCACCTCTGACGCCATTTATTTACAATCGTAGTAGTCCGCGCAACGGATGGATGGCGCTGACCGTCTCTATCATGGCGTCATTCTGAAGACACAGGAGCCTATGGGAGTTGCGCTACCTGTTTAGATATACCTTGGAGAATGTCGGTTGCCCATAGGCGGGAAGCCAGGGGTGTCAGGAGGCGTCAAAGAATGGAACGCTGGTCTCCTCTCAGCAGTGCAATACTCGTCCGCTTCCGTTACGACAGAGAGCTGCTTCTGCGGTGCTGTCGGCCTGCTCGTTCCCCACGACACCACAATGGGCCGGAACCCACCGCAGAACCAGCCTGTGGCCTGCTTCGTACACATGGCGGAACGCCATTAAAGGGACGGTCTCGTACAGCCGGGTCGATTCCGAAACTTAGCCAAAACTAGTTTCACGAGTACTGTACACATAGAACCGTCAAAGTTTCATTCGGAATAACCGAGTCGTTTTCGAGGAATTTGTCAAAACGAGCCGTAAGAGCAGACTACGAAATGTGCGCTTCTCTCATGCATACGTCACGTATGACGTCGCCCTGCGGGTGCGTCGTCGTTGTCATGATAATTGTAACTTGCAGAAGCACCTTGGGTTGAGTAATCCCCTTTGCTCTCGAAATGGGGACACTCAGGCATATACCTCCGCGAGCGGATAATGTAGTCCCAGCATTGACTGTGGGGTCTCCCATAATGTAGCGCACAATCGGATACGTGGAAGCTAAGTCACGTGTTTTCTTTCCGCGAGTATTTAATGCGGCTTTTAAATAAACACGCACTTCTTCTCCATGGACGTCGTCAGCGACACTTCATTTCGAAGCATGATCAGTGTACAACGGTGAGTGTAATGGAAGCGCGCGTAATATATTTTTGGTCGGAACTGTAATGCGACCGCGCGCGCCGATTGCCAGCGACTTCAGATTTGTGATTGTGGATGGGGTTGTCCTGCGACTTTTAACTTGTCTCTGAGGATTAACATAGTTGTTCTGAACCACCATGCTTGCCACTACTTAGAATGCGCGTTTTACACCTGAGAACTGAAAAAGAATGTACGAGAGTTGCCGCGATGCCCAGTAACTTCTGAAAGTCGCCTGCTCATGCCGATGCACTAGCGCGCGCAAAAGCAGACGATTTCTGTATCCTGTCACGGACTTGGCCGTGGCCGTTCTTATTGTTGCCAACACAGATCGTGGCTAGCTCTGCAGTCTTTATCAATTTAATTCGGTTATTTAATAACTGTGGCGTGTTTTGTCGGGTAAATTAGCAGTATTCCATTTTCAACAAAGGGCAATCGAATGGTACACTTTATGAGAGGGACAGGGGGTACGTGACCGTCCCTTTAAAACATCAGTGACTAGGGGTGCGGATGAGCCTCATGTGCCAGAATTTTCAATAGCTTACAGTGCAGATTTGGAGTCACTGTAGACTGCCCATTCCCGCGGGGTAAAATCAACGATGTCCTGTAGAAAGAAAAGGATGGCATAGAGTTCCGTGGCTGTTGATGAGGTTGAATGTGAAAGGCGTCGTCCTTGCACTACGCCTTACCTTATTACGAGATCAAAACCATCAAATGCTTCGCTGAACACGTCAGCACGTAAAGGTATGCTTCTTCCGTGACATCAGAGTAGCATAGCAACTTCATTTCGTTATTTTCGTTACCTGTAACGTCGTTAGTAACTTCGTTACATTTTTTGCACAGTAACTTAACTGGTAACGAGTTCCTTTCGTCGAGCAACTTTCCCATCTCTGGATGAGATAGGCGATTCGCCGTCGTTGTGGCGGAACCACAAGAGATGTTGCCGTAAAAACACAATATGTTGTGACTTGCGGGGTTACGGGCTGAACATTCTAGCTGACGTTGACAAGTAGCTCTAATGAAAAGTAAATGGAGCTAAAGACCCCAACGACAAATATTTTTTCGCGAACCGTATGCACAGTGTTTAGTGTATCTGTTCAGTGTTTGGTGTAAACCAAAAAAAGAAAAATGCTATAAACTTTATGGACTCATCGGTTTTCACAAAAAACACGCCGTTTCCCAAATTGCCGGGGAAACCCAGGGCTGGCCCTTTTCATCCCCTTCCCATTACAGCATAAAATTTATTTTGGCTGGTTCTTTGCTACGAAACTTTCTTCGTACTGCAGCGTGGAAGAAGCTACGCACACACTTCGGTTCTGGAGGCCCTTTCTGTGTGCTTAGACCGTTGTAGCCGTTCCCGCATGACGTTTTTTTTTCTAAGATTCCATGTTAGCGCAGCGAAGCAACTGTGGCTATGAGCGGCGTACAGACGTGGACAGATGGAGAGAGGGCAGCAGAAAGGAGTGGGGGACAGGGGGTTAGTATGTATCCTGGGCCGACTTCAGGAGGAACTCTGCTGGCGTTCGTCTGGAAAGTCTTCAGAAAACGCAGGGAAACCCTCAGACAGCACAGTCGGTGGTGGGATTCTACCACCACTTCAGAGTCTTCAGCATGACCTTGGCTACCACCAACGATCGAAGGTACTGTAGAAAGAAGGTGAGGTGAGGTGAAGAAGATACTCTAAAAGAAGGTTGAGAAAAGGAGAGGAATTTTTTTCTGAAAAATGGTGACGTGAGGTGAGGAACTTTTTCCCGCAAAAATGAAACGAGGTGAGGAAAAGCGTTCTGCGAAATGCTGAGGTGAGGCGAGGAATATTGTTCAGAAAAAAATTGAGGTGAGGTGAGGAAGAAAATAGTTTAAAAATGAGCAAAAATTGAGGTGGGGTGAGGAAAAACATCTGAGACAAAAATTGAGGTGAGGGCAAAGACCGTGAGGGTATTTGCCCACCTCTCGCTGTAATAGAGTACTCCACGAATGCCACCGTCACCTCCAGCTTCTTTACGATGGTCGCAAAGTAAAGATTTGCGTAGGGCAGCTTAAGATCGCGGGTTCGATCCCGGCCGAGAGCGATAGGACCGTGTCCAGCACCGTGTGTCGGAGATTTCCGGCGCACGTCAAAAGAACCCCAGGTGGTCGAAATTATCCCCAGTCCTACCCTGCGGCACGTGCAACATGTCGCCATACTGCGCAGACAAACCTTGCGTGTAACATCACGGTACCATTATTGTTATTGTTATTATTATAGGGCAGTTAATATTTATCTACTGTAGAAAGGATCAATGGAACATCACAGGATTCAGTCAAAGACGAGGCAGTATTTTTCTCAAGCTTCCGGAGAAAACAGTCTAGACAGGCGACCTCCAGGCTACGGGTAGAGGTAAGTGTAAGATAATAGGTGAACAATTAAGAGTAACAGCAATACTCTGAACAAACCATTCAACTTTGTTTTGTAGTACTCCTTATTCCTCACCTATAATGTTCTCACGAATCGGCCTAAGTCAAACCTGCGTTCCTTTTATCTTACTTCCTCTTCATCACTCGCCAGTTTCCTCATCTTCTCAACAGGCTAGGTCGCGCAGCACGTCTCATAGCGTACAATCTGCACCTGAATAGCCGCACTAAATTCATATTCCGTCATGGTCGGTACAGAACCGTTTACTTATTTTTTTTTTAGTTCTCTCTTTCTTTCCTTTTTCCTTTTTTGTTTTGTTGTCAAGCTTAATTCACCGAGTGAATAGTGTTTGCACGGAGCACCTCTCTAAATTTGAGAACGGGATAGGGAACAAGAAAAGCAACAGACAGTTGAAGGATTACATGGTGCAGGACCCTTTTGGTCCTGCCATTACTCCTCAGCCAGAGCCGCAACTGAGCAACAGCTCACACACCTCGGCCTGCACCTCACGCTGCGGACCTTACTCGGCCCCGTGCAGCGCGCCCGACAGTGCGTAGTCACCAGACTGCTCCTCCGTTACCTCTCTGCAACCGACCTACTGGTCGCCCTGTGAACCGGACTGTGCCCGCCTGGGTACTCCCTCTCTGGTTTATTTATTTATTTTGGGAATAGCAAGCCGACACCCTGTCTGGCTGACCTTTCCCTCGTTCCTCTTCTTTGTTATTATTAAACATATCCCCCCCCTTTTGGTCAGCTTAACTGCATGATATTAACTAGAACAGGATCGCATCTTGCGACACAGTATATCTGGTGAAGCTAAGCGCGTGGGTAAAAATGTTTCTTTTTCTCCCTTCCTTTTTTTTATTGGACGGGCTTCGCATTAGCGCAAAATTACATGGCAGATCTGCCCTTTGGGTGTTTCTCTTACTTCTAAAGCGAGGCAGCAGCTCATTTGTAATGAACCTAGGACGAAAGAAATTTCACAGGTCGTAGAGTTTAACGCGTTGGCACCCATTTCTTTCGCGATACGAGACCGCAGGGGAAACAATGGACCTCATGCAAGCTCACTAAGTGAATAATTAGTTGTTTTACCAAACAATGGAGGTCATTTTTCTTTGGGATGTGTTTCTGTGTTCTAGTGCTGCAGTTACAACTACGCGATATTGTCTAGCAGTGTTCATATTTACGAGAGCACGTCGTAGACGCAAGATTGTTAAGTTTTCAAACAAAAATTTCACGCTATACTCATTTTTCTCGGTGGCACACGGGAAAAATGTCAATACTGAACGTCGTGAGACGTGACGCTGTGTATGAGCTCAACCTGCAAAATGCACTGAAAGTGGAGGTGAATAAGACACCTTAACATCGCAGGACAGAACAAGTTGAAAATATGGATTACGAGCACGGGGAGACACATTCGCAGACAAGTGGGAGTACAGCACGCAATCCTGATGTACGAGTACGATCGCCAGCTTCCGCCACGACTAGCGGCATGACCGAGTGGGTTAAGGCGTCCCGTTCGTTGGTGGTAGCCAGGGTCGTGTTGAAGACTGGGAGGTGGTGGGTTCGAATCCTACCCCCGGCTATATGCTGTCTGAGGTTTTCCCTGGGGTGTCCGGAGACTTTCCAGACGAGTGTCGGCACAGTTCCCCCTGAAGTCGTCTCAGGACGCATACTAACCCCGCTGTCCTCCACTCCTTCCTGCTGTCCTCTCTCCATCTGTCCACGCCTGTACGTCGCTCATAGTCACAGTTGCTTCGCGGTGCTAACACATAATAAAAAAAAAACTGTTTCGGCCACGAAAAATACGGCTGAGTGAGTGAGACCAAAAGGGAGTGGAAGAGGAGGAGCGGTTGATTGGGCGCGGGAAATACTGAAAGAAAAATAGGAGAAAGAGAATAGAAACGGTGTGGGGGGATAGGTTTATTAAGAAAAAAGAAAGGAAAGGTTAGCTACGCAAAGAGCCGGCCTGCTATTGAAAAAAAAAAGGCAAGAAAGGAAAAAGAAAAAACGGAAAAGAAAAGACACACTATAACAACGTCACATGCAGTTCACGAGTCATGAGACTCGGAGAAAACTGAGGAGAGCAGCAGTGGCAGCCACTGGTTGGGTCTCAGGACGGGGCCAAGGAGAGGGCCAACGAAAAGTCGTTACAGCCTATCTGGAGCAGACGGCAACGGAGGGTGCTGCTGACAGTACAGGAGCTGGTGTGGGATATCAGCTTCCAGGCCACAGACAGTGCAGTTTGGTGAATTTAACCGACCTATTTTGAAGACCGTACATCCTCTCTTGGGTGTACGGGCAACATTGAGTCATAAGTGGTGGAGAAGGGATTCTCCTTTACGACTGCGGTGGCAAGCGACGACTAACTCCAACGTCAATGGGTCGATAGACCGTAGGAATGGGTTATATGTCGTAGTTTCGGTTTCGTACTGCGGTGTTTCCATACAGGCCTATGTGGCCAAGAACCAACCAACCAAGAAGAACTGAAACAAACACAAACACGAAGGCTTCGTGTTCGTGTTTGTTTACATGTCTTGCCCAATCGCTCAGGCTTGCCTATCATGGAATTTATCCACCAGCTAGCCTGCATTTACGCCATTCTGTCAATAATTGAAACGTAATGTTATAACCAGTAGCTAAGAGTTGATTGAATTTCTGAAGTGTCATGCTGCGCAAATAGCTTATTATGATGGGGCGAGATGACGACGATATATCTAATGATGCCATGCTGTCGGTAAGAATGGCCCACGTTTCGTGCCCTGATCCGATAATATGCTCCAGTGCTGCCAGGATACCGAAAAGTTCGGCTTCTGTCGAGGACACTACATAGGGGAGTTTGAAATCATGCCCTATAGGACTTCATTCGGGATGTAGAAGGTCGCGCTTGAACTATCATGTGTAACTGAGCCATCAGTGTATATGTGGGGACTTACAGTCGGTCTGGTAAGGCGAGATGTTCCAGTGTGAGCTGGTGTGCCAGGACTATGGGGACGTCTTTCTTTCGTTGGAGACCAAGGATGGTAGAGTAAACACGGGGTCTTTCAAGAGCCCACGTCGCCGGTACATTGGATGGCGTAGACGCGGGAGATGCAATGCTCCCTTTCAGACGGGCAGTCGCACTGCCAAACGCAGACGCTGAGCTGTCCCCATCAATGCGACGAAGGTAGTGGAGCGTGGAGCGGGTGCCGTCTAGTGTAGCGTGTATAAGCGCGAAGGGTATCACCGTCCCACAGAGTGTGAAGAGGCTGCTATCGCGCCTCTGCCAAGACAGAGTACGTCTCCGTTGTCCTGGGGACGCCCAAACAGACGCGGAGACTACGGGCTTGGATGCTGAGTAGTTCCTGTTCTTGGGTTTGACTCAGAGAATGCGGAATGGGTAAGCTATACCGCAGTGTCCCCAACACCGAAGCCTGATCGACACGATAGAGGTCAGAGCGTGGTAGGCCCCAGGATGCGCCAGCAATACGCCTGAGCATATTTACCAAACAGTTTGCCTTGGTAGCAAGCAGCTTCATATAGTGGGACCACGGTCAGGCCACGGTCAATTGTAATACGCAGGTATCGACAAGTCGTGACAAAGGTCAGGGGTGAGCAATAAATGAAAAGCGGGTACCTATCGAATGATCCTCGTGAGAATGCCATTGCTACAGTCTTGCTAGGTGAGACAAGCCGCGCTCAAGGAGGCATCTTGAAATGATGTTGAATGAACATCGTAGTTGGCGTTGGATCGTGTCACGCCGAACGGCGGAAGTCCAGATACAGATGTCGTCAGCATATAGTGTAATGTGAATATGATTAGGAAGCTGCACAGGAAAAGAAGCCATGACAATATTGAATAAGAGGGGACTGAGGACGCTCCCTTGTGGAACACCACGATGCACGCGGAACGTCGCAGTATCCCCGTCAGCAGTGCGCACGAACAGGGAGCGGTCAGCCAAAAAAAAGTCTTTGATCCATGACCACGGGCATCCCCAGACTTCAGCTTCTGAAAGCATCGCCATGATTGCGCTATGAAGGACATTATCGTACGCTTTCTTGATGTCGAGGAAGACAGCGGCTGTCAATAAGCCTTCAGCCCTTGCCTGTTGTGTCTTACTGATTAGAGTTATGACGCTGTCCATCGGTGAAAGAAGCCGTGTATCAAGAGAGAAAGGGCCCTTATTGAGCAGCGTATCAAAAACGTGCTGTTTGTTCCGTTTGACAGTTCGTTTTACAATATAAGTACATTGAAGACATGACTACCACTTAGGACTAAATACTAGTACTGAGGACTAAAAAGGAAAAAGTAGTGCCACAAATTACTTAGTCTTAAACATACTTCTTGAAAGAACGCCTTATGAGTAAAATACCGGCCGGGTGGCAACCCTATTTTAATCTCGTGCATCAAAGGAGTGCCGTCTTTCTTTCTTTTTACCGTTGTATTGGGTATTGGCGCCACAAGTCCCGCGTCCGAAACAGTGCAGTCGACCGGTTGCGTCGCTAGCAGACGATTCTCGGCAACCAATAAAAAGTGTTCGACTTACCTGACGTAACAACACGCAAGTAGTAGCAGGAGGAGATGGCCGCCGCTGCGCGCATCCTTGTAAAGTAATTTTCTCAGGAAATTCGCACTTCTCAAATGCAATAAGCGATGAAACTTCCCATTCATCAACATGAAGTTGTTGTTTCAAAGGCAATACGTATGTTTGTCACGAGGCCCGTTGGGAGCGCTCCGATTGGTTAGCCAGTAGGGTACATAAATACTAGGTCCCTCTGTGTTGGGTGGAGTCATCCTTTGTAGAAGCGAATGCCTCAAAGCCGCCATATTGACTCCCACGCTTACCATGCATGAATGCTGTGTACCGATTTCACCAACTTTTTCAACCCCCTCTGATACGTATTTTTCTTAACTCTAAAATGTAGTATGTCGCTAAGCGTATAGCTACACTTTTGTGAGCGCATCTCGAGCTGTGCGTAGGAGTCAATATGGCGGAAATTCGTAGCAGGCGACGTGGTTGTCTTCACCCTATTCGGAAGGAGCTAGTATTGAGGCACCCAATTAGCCAGGTGAATCTCACAGGTTAAAAGGGGGCCAGTTCCACGATATGAACGTCAACGTGTGCGGTTCCCCGAAGCACACCCTACCTCGTAAGCAAGAACACAGAAGAAAGAGGTTGGACCGCCAATGCGTACCTTACGACACGTGTGAACACGAGACTGTGAAATGAGGGGAGTCACAGAGACAGTGTAACTTTAAACAAAACAAATATTTACGAAAGAAGAAAAATGTTTTAA
This sequence comes from Ornithodoros turicata, assembly GCF_037126465.1. Classification (NCBI taxonomy): domain Eukaryota; kingdom Metazoa; phylum Arthropoda; class Arachnida; order Ixodida; family Argasidae; genus Ornithodoros; species Ornithodoros turicata. The sequence continues at coordinate 120,758,747 of NC_088202.1, read as the reverse complement.
AACCACCCTCAACACAGGCAAAGAAACAGTTATGTAAAATCTATTCGATCGCTTTGAAGAGAAAGTTTGTCAAAGTTCAATTAGGGGGAAAACAAGGTCATAGCTCATGACGTGCTGGTCTTGAAGCTCGATGGGGTCGGGTCCCTGTTGTAGCCGGCGCCCCGCCGGTGGATGATGCGCACGCGCACACTCACGAAGGCCCTGATGGCACTTGCGATGTAGCGTGGTGACCTCGTCGCCGTGACACCCGTCGTTGTCACCCATGCATACAATCAACCGCCATTAACGGCCGCTACTGACCACCCCTTCGAGCCTTCAAGAACCACCAAAGTCCCAGTTTGCGCCAGTCACTGCAGACCGATTCCAATAGGCTAAGTTCCCTGACCAAATATCTCGCACGACTCTCGGACTCCTTGCGTTGTTTCTTCGCCCGCAACGATAAACTCCCCCTACAAGGTTTGCATTTCCGCGATTTGAATCAGACAAAATAAGAACACATAACCAGAAGCATTGGCTCGGTCAGCCACGATATTTTCAAGATTCCCCCAAACTTATTTCTTTCTCGCTGTTTGTCTCAGGAGCATGAGAAGGAAGAGCCCGAGTTGAAAACAACCAACACCCCGACGCGAATGTGTTTACATACTCCAGGTTGCTCTCTACCACCCGCGACAGAAACATGGATGCCATTTCCCGACCACTCCCACCGTTCACCGTAATACGGTACCACGTGTTTTGACCCCGAGCCTGCTGGGAAGTATTTCCAGACCTCGGAGATTTGGAGAAACAAGACATAGTATTGCCGTCACATAAAGCGGGCATCCGTATCTTGTGACAATTTTGCTTAACGGTTCCTGACGGCAGTTTCTTCATATCACGCGGTGAAAGGGTCCGGTTGTCGAAACTTCGTTTCCTTATGCTAGGGCGATTCTCTCGCTTTTTGCTGTTATAGCAAAGCTCTGGCGCAATTACACTGAACATTACATAACACGATCTAGTTGCTTACCTTTCCGTGGCGAATTTCATCATCATCATCATCATAATCAATTTATCTGTTTGTTGTTGTTGATGTTATTATGTTTCCGTCGTGTTAAAAAGAATCACATTCGCAAGCATTGAAGTTGGATACAAAATCGCGACAACTGTGGATCAAGAAGCACATTGCGCACTTATAATTAATCCTAGCTAGCTCGCATTGTGCTCCCACTCGTGACTAATACTTATTTATTCGGTGCTCACTGGCCTTTAAAAGCATTCTTGAGAAATTCTTGTGAGTCGAGGAGAGGAGAGAAATTTAATTAAAATGGCCTTTTTCGGCTCTGCACGGGTGTAGCCACGCTATGAAAGATTGAAGGAATTTTACGGGGACACGGACAACGCACTGTTACATGCTTTCTTAGCTGCAGTATAAATTTCTGAGATTACGTGATGCAAAGAAGCGAAGTTGTTTAAAATACGGCGCTGCTACCGTGTAGTCGCATTCATTAAACGTCGCTTTCGAGGCTGCGAGCTTAGACGCAGTTTTATGTTAGGGCGGCGCATAATTCCACAGCTTGTTGCTTCCCATTAAAGTTTCATTTGTCCTTCCCCGCTTCTATTAGTGAATGTCCCTTCCCGACAGTAAAGTTTGGTAGGAAACGGGTACACGTACGGTATACGGAGCTTTTGCAGGAAGTGAGTATACCATATTCGTTTCAGGCAGCTAGTGGGTCTGCATTTTTACGATAAAAATGTGTACGGCATTGATCCTTGAGCTTGAATGTTTTACTGGTTCAAAAAATTGCAGGACGGATTACGACTGATGTAACGCAAAATTCAGCGTCAGCTGTGCGCGTGGTGAAATGAGGCCTGATGAAAGTGTGTAGACAAAGTTATTTAAGCGTGATGAGTATCGATTTGTGGTCGTTGAATGGTTGGCGAGGTGAGTGGTGTCCTGAACGAGGGAGCTGTTCTGGGACATCAATCTGTGCATAAGCCATGTCCACTTGTCGGGTCGCGGATGTCGGTGCGCAGCGTATAAGGTCTAGTTGTTCGGACATATCACTTACGAAAGTTGTGTTCTTGGCCAGCGAAACGTCCACGTTGAAGTCTCCGACGACGAGAAACTTGTGTGTGCGGTAAGGCGCGAGTACATACACGATAAAGTCGCGGATGCGTTCCGGCGAGGAGCGAGGCAGGAAGTAGCACACAGTCACCACGAGCCCGTTGTATGCCTGTGAGCCTGTGACACAGTCACCACCACCCTAGCGGTTGTAAACTGCTGGGATTCTCCCGCTTACTCCCAACGTTAAGCGCACATGCGATAAGAGTTTTGTGCGGACGAGCGAATGCCGACGACGCCGACGCGATATCGGGAAAGTCTCCACTATACAGCTGACGCTGTAAAAAGAACTCCAATCATTGTCATCATCATCGCCTTCGGGGAACGCATCAAGTACTATGCGAACTTTAGTGTCGCCCTCTGAAACGTTGTCAGCGCATAGCTTGCTGACAAGCCAGAACGATTAGAAATTGTGTGTTGAGTGATATGTATTTGTATTACGGAGCAGCAGGTCAGCTTCGGCAAAGATATTCTCGAATGTGCAGGAAAGCGTAATTTGTAATGCAGGACGCCGAGATGTGTGTATTGTCACGACTGTCGCTACCGTCGGCCCCGCACAATTCCCAATCAGCACAGTCATCGTCGGGCGCTGGCAAACGTGGCCGGCTGCTGAAGTTAGTTTATAATCTCGCGGAAACGAAGGAACGTCTAAAAGTTTTGGACCATTTAATCTCTGCTGTGTGACCCCTTTCAGTTGACGACTCGTACTGCTTCACGGCGGAAGCATTCGTACCAGATTATCCGGCTGTATGTTCATTCCAGTGATATTGTAAGTTCCGAAATATGAACTGCTGATAATGGGGTTGTAAAATGAAAAAAAAAAAAAAACTCTAGAACGTGAACCAACAAGTGCGAGATGCATTTCGGAGTTATGCATGTTGTTCTCTGCTACCGCACGTAAACAACGGTAAAATTGTGGCGGCGGCCTTGCAGTTCAGGGCTCCCTGGCAGATACATATAAAACGGCAGGACCAACTACAAAAGCGGAAGCACACGAGAAGAGAAAAAAAAAGAAAAAAAAAGAGAAAGCGCACGAGTGAGTAGTCTCTCCCTTTCCACTTTTGTAATATTTTGTGCGTGCACCGGCGGTGACAATACGAGGCAATATAAAATGATGAATGAAGCGCGTTTAGGGCGCAAGACAGATGTTTCGCATTGCTGGAAATTGAATTCGCACGGGCGCAATGTTCGCAATTTTGTTACAGCGAAAGAAGGTAGCAAACTTCTCGTTACCGAAACGGTCCCATTGGTTGCCCCCCTTTGTCGTTTTCTAACATAAAGCAAATCCAACGGCAATTTGCCTCCAACGTAATGGATGTATGGTAATAGTAGTCCACGACATTCTGACTGTACAAGCAATCCAATGTTGCCGGCCAGGACATCAAACTACAATGGATTCCTGGACACGCGGGCGTATGAGGGAAGGAAGCGGCGTATGAAGTAGCGGACCTTGCACGTCTGACCTCATGAAATCTTGTAGTGCCGTACGCCAAAGCGGATGTGTAAGACCTATTGAGGTCTCTTACGCAGAATATACGAGGGGCGTTCAAGTCAAACCGGGACTTTTCATTTTTCGCAAAAGTAAAATGAACTTACAGGCTAGAAATTAGTTTTATTTTTCAACGTAATCTCCAGCTGCACTAATGCACTTGTCCCAGCGTTTCACGAGGGCTTGGATGCGAGCAGCGTAGAAATCCTTACCGACGCGTAGCAGCCATGATAGGACCGCATTCTTGACCTCGTCGTCGCAGCTGAAGTGGCGGCCCCCAAAGAACGCCTTCAGTGGCCCGAAGAGATGGAAATCGCTGGGGGCGAGGTCTGGACTGTAAGGGGGATGTGGCAGCAACTCCCAGCCAAGTTCCTGTAAGGTGCGTGTCGTGAGATGCGCGGTATGCGGACGTGCATTGTCCTGTAGGAGGAGGACTCCTTTGGTGATGAGGCCCGGCTTTTCGAAACTGGATGTGTTCATGAATGGTAGTGTTCAACGTTCCCACAGAAAGGTCCGTCTTTCGAGCCAGTTCGAGACATGTTATCCGTCGGTCCTTGAGGATCAGGCGCTCCACAAGTTGGATGTTCTCTGGAACACTGACACCCCGGCCTGGAAGGCCGGCTTCTGAGCCGCCCTGGCCGCGATCGTCCTGCACTGATGTACGGCCGTCTCGGAACCGTTTGCACCACACAAACGCTTTGCTGCGGCTAAGTGTATCGTGGCCATACTGAGCCTGAAGTCTTCTGTGAATTTCAGATGACTTTACGCCTTCATTCACGAGAAACTTCATGACAATTCGCTGTTCGATGTGCGCGCTCACCTCGTTGTCGGCCATCTTGTCTAGCACGTGTCTTCTGTTTTGCACAAACTTTGGACCACTAAGTGGTGAACGCGGAGGCCTGTCGCGTGTGAAAATGGTGCAAAAGAAGTAGCGGGAGCCATTTGTACACTCAGGAGACAGAAAGTCCCGGTTTGACTTGAACGCCCCTCGTATGTTGACGGCAATGGCTACAAAACGACGGGCACTGCTTGCGGCTACATCTAGTAGACCGGGAACTGAAATTCAGTGTTCCGTCCATTTACCTCGATCTGTTCAGACGCTTTTGCACAGGTTCCGTTTGAACGTCTCGTACTGCCGCCAGTTCCTCCATAAAGTTGGGGCTGATTCAGCGAACTTTGTGGAAGACACTGAGCACATTCTCCTGCACTGTTAGATATGCATCTCAAAGGGCCACCATGAAATCTGCTCTCGACCGACTGGACAACCGAAACTTTGACCTTGTAGAAGTGGTGGTCCTCGGCCACCTTACAAGAGGGACGCTGCCTTGTTTGCGCTTTTGAAGTATATCCGGGGTAGCACGGCTTGGGACAAAAGTTCAGGGAACACCGGAATGTCGCATTTCTCCATCGGTGCGACACCCTAGCAGGAAACAGGAACGGACAGAGATACTTAGAGATGGATAGAATAGCCATTCACCAGCTTCTTATTCAACGTCTCTCTGATAGCTAGCACAGAGCCGTTCCTGTGAAGAAATACACTTCTGCCATGTTCCGTAAACTTTTGTCCCAAGCTGTACATTGGGAGCAGTCTGCTAGGAGTGTGTGCTTCATTGCACTGCGCTAACCGCTGATTTGGTCTGTGTTTGTTTCGTCGCCTCCACGTAGGACGGGCGAAAGTGGTGTTCCTTTTGTTCCACGTCCTTTTTTTTCGGGGGGTGGGAGTCCGTTTTTCAGAGAGTAGTCAAATTCGTCGAGTGATGAATTCAATCTCCCACTTGCGTTTTTTTTTTCGCCAACATCAACATCGAACATCATCAACATAAAAAAGCATTAAAAAATCATTGCTGAAGCTTGCTAGTTTTCGCCTTTTTTGCCTGTTGCTAAGGCTACGTTTTTCTAAGGTGCGCAGACTGCGCAAGACACGTCTTGGAGGCGGTGGTGCGGTACCCTACCCCATTGCACGTGGAACATTATATGAAGATGATGAAGGAAGGATGAAAATACGAGAACGAATTAAAGCGTCTGGAACAATCTAGTGGATGACTGGAAGTCCATGAACAGGTGAACAACCCGGCGATGAAGCACAGGATCTTCATAGGGGTCAATGAGTGCAGCTAAATTCAGCGGCCTCTTGCTGATACGGGCAAGCTCATCACACGGAAGAGGCCTTTGCGGATAGTAGAGTGCATATTCCATAAGAATATGCTGGGTGTTCGCCACGACACCGAAGGTGGAACCGAGGCTTGTGTCACAGCATCTGATCATGCACTTGAATTGTGGGGTAAAAGCCATATTGAGGCGGAGTCAATGCAAGAGGGAGGTAAAATGGCGTAATAAACGGGCAGGGAAAGAAAACGAGACATTTGGGTCTACCGAATACACGAGAGATTGAGCCGTGACGTTCCGGCGCCATTGCTGCAGAGGCAAAGATTGAAACCACGCAGTTAGCAGGGCCCTTCTGTCACCTCTCGACAGCACAATGGGCACGGCTGTCGGGGACTCATGGGCAGCCGTTGCTGCTCTGTCAGCTTCCTCATTGCCTCTTAAACCGCAGTGACCAGGACTCCACTGCAGGGATATATGATGCCCTTCATCATGTAGACGCTGGGGAATGTCTACTACGATGGAGGCTAGCGACCCACGAACCCCCATGGTTGCCACATATTGCATAGCAGACCGTGAATCGATGTAGACCACCTAGACACGCGGATGAACTTGGGATATCTGCTGTAGAAAGAGTAGAATGGATAGGGGCAATGGAGCATCAGATGGGACAACAAACGCACACTACGAACACTAGCGTGTGGTAGATCCATCAGTGAAGACGGCATTGTGATCAGGATATTTACGGTGCATAATGTCCGCTGCCAACTGTTGAAGAGCTTAAGGCGGCACTTGATGCTTTGGAACCTTGAGGCCAGAAACATATCCGGAGAGTGATTGGAGCCGTAGCGACCACGGAGGTGTTGTGGGAAGTCTTGGGCGGATTACGAACGGAGGAAACTTGGACCTGACTTCCATGAGACACTTGAAGACAGTACCTCGGCGTCGCCGATAGATTTTTGCTAGAAGGGGATGACGACGGTGGTGCGTTCTGAGGCGCATGTAATGGCGAATGGTTTCTGCCGTATAGGATTTCTATCGGTAACCTACGAACTTCGGCTATCGCCATTCGAGTCTCCGCGGCTCTCATATCACCAAGACATATCCTCAGGCTCCGCGCAAGTATACACCGAAGTCGCTGTTCTGGAGTCTGGGAGACGCCATGCAGGACAGGGAGGCTGTACACAAGTGTGCCAAGAACTAAAGCGTAGTGGAGGGCCAGAAGGGAAAGGGGCCTCCGGCAAAATGACGGATGACAGATATCCACCGGCGGGCCTTGATGTCTAAGTAGTCCATATGCTTCTTCCAGGACAGGTTGGAATCCAGGATGACGCACAGAAATGTGTGGTGTTTAACTTGTCTGAGCGGCGTATTTCAAATGGAAAGCTGGACACTGGCGCATATCCTTCTTAGTAAAGGCCAGCGCTGCTGTTTTTAGAGCTGAGATATCCATGCCTGCTTCAGTGAGATACCGCCAAATCCTATCCAGCGAATGCTGAAGACGACGGCCTATGGCTGACCTTGATTTCCCAATAGTCCAAATACAAATGTCGTTTCTTCAGCCTTTGCCATTCCATCCGTTACACGTGAGTGTCGTCTGTCTCACCGCACCTCATCGACATCCGCTGAACTTTATGCTATCTTGTTATTCTTGACATATGCGGAGGACTGTGAACCGCGGCACTGGGTAATTTACACCGACTCCAAAGAAGCTCTCCTCTGCATTAAAAACATGGGCATCCGCGGTTCCCTTTCCTCAGTGGTGATGGACATCCTGAGCGCCCTGAGGTCCCTGCAAGATCGCTCCCGCTCGGTTGCCTTTCAGTGGGTTCCAGGGCATTGCGGAATAACTGGGAACCACGAGGCCGACGCCGACGCTGCCGCTGCCCCTGCACATCAACAACGGCCTTCTATGCCCATTATACTCTCGAGAGGAGACAGAAGATCCCTCCTCAGGCATTTGTCGATTCCTGGTCTACCCTACAGTGGCAACACGATTCCAACTAGGTCATCTTTGGGAAGTGTAGACTCAACGCTGTCATACCGGCTGCCTGCAAAGCTTCCTCGTCCCCTGAAGTCGCTCATCCCCAGGCTACGTCTGAATGTGGCCTTCACTCCGTTCTATCGCTACCAGGTAGGCTGTGAGGCTAGCCCTATGTGCAACGAGTGTGGTGTACTTGCCAACGTAGAGGACATACTCCTCCGCTGTCGGACCTATATCAACGAGAGGCCTACACTGCAGTCACAGCTTGCCACCCTTGGCTGCCGCCCCTTCAACCTGTCGAGCATCATCGACCCTTGGGACACCGCGGCCAACTCCAGGGCGGCCTTACGTCATGTAGTTGGCTTTTTTGAGGCGACAGGCCTAAAGGACTCATTGTGACCCCAACAGCGCTCTCGGACATTCCCACCAGCACGATCACGATCAGGATCGCTATCGCCGCTCCGATCATTCCCGTCATATCTCATCGTCATCGCTCATCATCGTCATCACTCATCATTGTCACCACTCATATTAGACCCCCTAGCTATGGGGTAGCGTTCCACTCCTAGAGTGGAAAACCTCCCCACTTCATCATCAGAATATATCTGTTGTTGTTGTCGTCGGCAGAGATGGAAATTTTATCTCTTCGTCTACTTTAGGCCTGCCATTACCAGATTGAAGAGCATCGGGCTTAAGGCACTCCCTTGTGGTACCCCATGAGCTAAACCAATCTTCGGCGTGGGCCCCATATGCATGCGAACAGAGAGTGCTCTGTCGCGCAGAAAATCCGCCAACCACAAGAACATTCTGTCAGAGACCTGGGGCGGATTACTGGCCACTTGTCGGTGCGTAGCGCAGCGTCGTCTCCATAGTAACGCGTGCTGCACGTGACCCGCTTCGTCGTCAGAAGGAAGAAGTGACCATACTCGCAGCCTGCCACCGTCGCCGGGCGTGTGGCGTTCGTAGCCATTGGGCGAGGAGGTCAGCCGACGCAGAACGCTGCGATGTTGGTTGTTGAAAATGGCACTTGTGTACGCGTTTCTAGTGGAACAAGGAGCCGCTTCAGTGAAGTCGACGAGGTTATTTCGTGTTCACAAGGATGTCTTCACGTGGTTGTCGGAAGAGCAGTTTGTTTCCTTTTTCCGACTATCCAAAGCCTCGTGTATACACATACAGGATGTATATGGAAACATGGACGTGATATCGAGTGTTTCCCATGTAAGGAATGTTATCACCTGCATAAGCTGAGTTAGTGTGTTTGTAACCCACCATTGCGAAGTTAACTTCGTCTTGCACAAACATGACGTTCCTTTATTTATGAAATATTTGGACACTGCAATAAAGAAAAACTAGCAATACTTGCGCTATTAATTTGTATGCTTTTTCTGCAGAAGCTTGTGCGCAAAATATTATGATATTGGAACCAGTTCCTACGGGAATGAGCCAGCACATATTTTATTGTCAGTATTGTTAGTAACTCTGATTGGCATACCTGGTATATAGGCGGTCAATGCTTCCTGCGGTCCGCCGTTGTTGTTCCACCATTCTCCTTCGTTCTTCAAGGAGTTGGTGCGATATTGATGGTGGCACCTGCCTCATCGTCCGTCGACATCTGCCTCCGCTTCGCAGATGTTAAGCTTCGCTGCTTGCTGTAGCCGGCAACTGTCTGGTAGCCTCAGCAGGTTGTGTGTCGCCGTAAGCTCTTACTCGAATAACTGCTTAGTTTAGTTGTACAACTAAAAAGGAGGAGGGGGTCACTCGAAAAGCTCAGCAAGCACACCGTAAGTCCACCAAATAACTTTATCCTCGTCAGTATAGCAATCTTCCACGCGGCGTATAGTGCACAGATCACCGTCCTCGTCTTCTACGACTGTAATGCTAAAATAAAACACGCAATTAATCATCAACACATGTTTCGCGTGAAAAGAAAAACAGACACCTCCGAGCACCGAAGGATTCTCTTCGAGCCGATGACGGCAGCAGACGACACTGCACTGCATTCGCATTGGCTGGTTCGTGTCTTACGTGCTCATCTAGCGAAGTGTGTGCGAGAAGGTTTCTCTCCACGCGGTAACAAAATTTATATTCCTTAGAGGTAAATACAAAGTAAGTTAATGTCGTCAAATTTAGGCTTTTTGCTTGCATCGAGAGTAGCGTCATTGCTCCTCGCGCTGGCGAGGCTCGCCTACCCAGCGGACGACGGTGTCCTTACGGCCTTACTAACCACTTCAGATCGTGCGTCGGCAGCACGCGCTTGCGTGTCGGCACAGTTCTCTGAGAAATTTTCACCAGGGCGCATGAAGAGCATGCCACTACACTTCGGACTCTCAGAGAACAATATCGATATACGAGAGGGCTGCCTGGGATTTGTTGGTTCTGCATGAAGCTGCGTGTCGCGGAATCGGGCAATTTTGTCCTCTTTCGGCGGCATTTCTCTCATGTTCTAACGACACCCGGGGAGCCGGACCGGCGTCGCTAGAGCCAAAGTGGCGAAAATTGTCGCCTACACGTGGTTCCGTTTGCTCGGAGAAGGGTTGTGTGCAATAGAAGTATTATTCTCAGTCTTGGGGACAAGCACTTAGGCATGCACGTAGGCGGGGTAATCAACCCCGATACCTGTGTGATAAGAGATTGCGGAAGTCTCATAGCTGTATGAAAAACACATGTAGCGGCGTCCCTTTGGACACCCGCAACTAGTTAAGAGCCAATGTCTGCGGTGGACCTTAGGGGTTTCCTCCTCCTCCGTTGTTTACCAGTTGTGCCTCTGCACTTTTGTGGTCAATTAAAGTGCATTGTAGCAAGTGTGTGTTAGGCGCCACAGGTATGCGGCGTCGGCGACTCACAGAGACTTTAAAGCCGTGCGATACCGAATAAAACTCTTGAGGACCACTGTTTCGGGACAGTCGGTAAAACATGTGACCAGAAATCGGACGTCTCAGCACCAGCCCCCCAAACTTCAGTTTCAAAACAGTTATTCCCTCTGCGATGGTTCGTCAATATCGTTTGGTGAAGTAAAGTGTGTGTTGTGATCATCGATTCGGACTTTGTCTGCCAGCCACACCAGGAGGACCATCTGAAGTCTGCCATCATAAATCACCAATCAGCTAAAACTTTGATTCCATTTCCTTCCTTATACGTACCAGGACTCTAACCGACCTGTGATTTCGATGTTACCGTTGCCTGTTTTTCCCTTTGAACAAATGTTATCATGCTGTTGATAGTGTTCTCGTAATTCTAGATAGAAAGTGTTGCGTTAATTAAATTAGTTGTTGTTAACGTTACTAGCATCTCTCCTTTGTCTCATTGTGTGGCGCATGGGGACGTGTGTCGTTTCACATAGGGCAGCCCGAGCACTCTTCTTCATTTATTTGTCCGGAACGGTGTTGCTAAGTATCCGCTTTGCGGCTGGAAAACTTTCGCTGGTAAATTCGTCTCACCTTTATCCAGGGGTTAAGGAGGGAGGATATCTCACCTGGTGCGACCGCGAGTAGGTCCCAGTGGTACAGCATCCCGGGAACGCACCAGCTTTCCGTGACACTGCGGAAAATAATTTTTTCCTGGTAAATGCTCATGGGTGGAGAGAGCGGCTGTGAGGCGTGATCTGGCTGTTATGTCCTCAACAATCTTCCTCTGAAATTTGTACATATGCACACAACCTCACAAGTCAGAACTGGATTGGGACGGAGTTGCTGTGGAGGTTGGAGAAAATTAACAATCATAGCGATTCTTAATTTGTCATCCACAACTCGTTTCTTCTGACTTTTTGGTTTTTCTTTTAGTAGTGCCTTCATGATGTGAGCCGTTAGAGTACATATTACAAATTATTTAGCCCAATAATAATACGATAGCATTATTGGGCTCACTCCTAAGAAATTTCTGTGTCTCTGCGTCGAAAACTCAGTTCGGACGATAGGTGGCGCCACAGGAACCGTGGGTGCGGACAAGTTTATGGCTCCTCCCCTTTCACCGCACACAGCTGACTGGCAGCGAGGAGTGCGTAGTACAGTGTTGCCAACTCAAGGGAAATTTCTCTAGATCTAGGGAATTTGAAGTCTGCCTGGGGAGAAAATAATTCCTTTGAAATCTAAGGAATTTCACTGCCGTGACACTTGTACCTATAATTTTGTGGTATACAATTTTCCCTGGCTCAGGCAAAGGAAAAACGTAATCACAGAATGACTTCGGTGGATCGCTGATGTACTCCGTGCCGAAATTTTTCCAAGCACCGACGGCAGGTGTTTCAAAACCGGCGGGGCCATGTGCCCCACACGTCGGACAGGCAGCCACGGTTTTGTTTTCCTTTCCGCTTGCCGCCTCTCACCAAGTCGCCCTTGGCATTTCATGTTTGTTAGTTATGGGAGAGAAACTGTTAAGAAATGTTGAGGGCACTATGAAATCACGACGCAAGTATAACTTTCTCACACATTTATTCGTATTCTTCGAGTGGCTTGTCACCACAGGAGAACGTTGCGCGCCGGTGATATCGTTCACTCATATTTGCTCTCGACGCTAACGTCGCCGGTAGTTCAATAAGTATGAGCTGCCGCCGGAGAGACTCGCAGTCTAGGGAAATCTGGGGAATTTGACCGTCCAATCCGGGGGTAAAATGCGGATGTACGAGGGGTGTTCAAGTCAAACCGGGACTTTCTGCCTCCTGAGTGTACAAATGACTCGCGCTACTTCTTTTTCGTCGTTTTCACACGCGACAGGCCTGCGCGTTCACCACGTGGTGGTCCCAAGTTTGTGCAAAACAGAAGACACGTGCTGGACAAAATGACCGACAACGAGGTGAACGCGCACATCGAACAGCGAATTGTCATGAAGTTTCTCGTGAATGAAGGCGTAAAGTCATCTGAAATTCACAGATGACTTCAGGCTCCCTATGGCCACGATACACTTCGCCGCAGCAAAGCGTTTGAGTGGTGCAAACGGTTCCGAGACGGCCGTACATCAGTGCAGGACGATCCCGTCCGGGGCGGCTCAGAGCCCAGTGTCAGAGTTCCTGAGAGCATCCAACTTGTGGAGCGCCTGATACTCAAGGACCGAGGGATAACATGTCTCGAACTGGCTCGAAAGACGGACCTTTCTGTGGGAACGTTGAACACTATCATTCATGAACACCTCCAGTCTCGGAAAGTTAGCGCCCGTTGGGTCCCGAGGCAGCTCTCCGTGTTTGACCGGCAGAGAAGACTGGAAATCTCCCGAGAGCTAAGGTACTATTTCCACACTGAAGGACATCCGTTCCTTGATCGGATCATCACGTGCGATGAAACGTTGGTGTACCATTTCTCTCCTGAGCCGAAACGCGCATCAAAACAGTGGAAGCATCCGGGCTCGCCAGCTCCCAAGAAGTTGCGAAGCGCCCCGTCTGCGGTAAGGTCATAGCCACGGTTTTCTGGGACAATGCTGGCGTTGTTCATGTTGATTTTCTGCCCAGCGGTGCCACCATCAATAGTGCATAACACTGCCAGGTTCTCAGGGATGTGCATAAGGCGCTGAAGCAAAAGCGGCCGGGCCTCATCACCAAAGGGGTCCTCCTCCTACAGGACAATGCACGCCCGCATACCGCGCACTTCAAGACACGCACCTTACAGGAACTTGGCTGGGAGTTGCTGCCACATCCCTCTTACACTCAAGACCTCGCCCCCAGCGATTTCCATCTCTTCGTGCCACTGAAGGCGTTCATTGGGGGCCGCCACTTCAGCTGCGACGGCGAGGTCCAGAATGCGATCCGATCATGGCTGTTACGCGGCGGTAAGGATTTCTAGGCCGCTGGCATCCAAGCCCTCGTGAAACGCTGGGACAAGTGCATTAGTGCAGCTGGAGATTACGTTGAAAAATAAAACTAATTTCTCCCCCGTAAGTTCATCTTACTTTTGCGAAAAATTAAATGTCCCGGTTTGACTTGAACACTCCTCGTAGGTTGGCAACGCTGGCGTATAGTAAAGCATAGCATAGCACCGGGCGTGTCTGCTAGGTGAGGTTATTACGAGGCAGCTGCCGGCATTGGAATGCTACGTTATATCGCATCTTGCAAGTGAGACTGCCAAGGCGGGAGGGTGACGTAATGCTTCGTCGGGGCGCGCGCATGCCAACATGAACAAACGGTTGTTCTCGGACTTCCCATGTTCGTGGCCTTTGTCTACGCGTTGCAGTAAATCTATTTAAGTCTGTCGTCATCCTTCAGGTCATTAAAATCAATGGCTTTCGAACTACACGGCAAAAAAAAAAAATAAAAAAATAAAATGGCGCGCATCATTCACTCGGAATGCTTCCCGCCGGCAACGTCACGACAATCGACTTTGAGGTTGATCGTGAACTTGACACCCTGAAACGTACCGATTCTGTAAAGCATATCAGAAATAATAAGCTACTCTAGTAATATTACTCTGGTACGAGCACAGGTCCTTATGGCCGCTGTAGGGAAAAAAAGAAAAAAACTTCAGTGAGTCGCATGGCGTTCACTGGTCCCGCTCAGGAAGCTCGTTTATGGCCCCTAAAAGGATATGCAGGCGGAAAGTGGCACTGGGGTTTTATCGGTTTTACAATGGATAACCGAACAGCCCAGTTTTTAGCTATATTTGGAAAGTGGACGGCTGCCGTGTTGTGCGTCCTTCAAACTCGTTGAAGGACAAACCGCGGGCTCCAGGTTCTTTCACTTTCACGTCGGGCAACTACGTTGCGAGATGGTTATGCGTGCCACCTAAAGTATTCCGTACTCATGGTGCGACAAAAAAAGTTTTCTTCAGGCCAAATCCCACAGCACGTTATCATCCCTTGCATTACATCACAACCCACTGCAGCTGTGCTCCTATACATTTGAACCATAGCTGGAAACCATTACGAGCAACTTAAAATTATCCCTGCATTTTCTTAGAATTTCAACGATTGTTATCGCATTACCCCTCGTTGCATCAGCAGGGAGACCGCTAATTCTTAGCACTCGTGTTTTCGCTGTGTGGCTGTTGTTTTCAGATCCAGATACTTACCGGTATTTTAATGTACGATGCTCCCCATAATCGACGTCCTTTGTTTTCCGTTCTGCGTCCAGCACCGGCAATAATGCTCAGTTATAGCGCATCGATTGTTTGGCAGCATCATACTTTCGCTATAAACACTGCTGCGATATATTTATCAGCTCCGTGTTCAGCGTCAACAAACTGCCGACACTGATGCGCAATACCACCCTTAAAACGTTTGTTATGTATGTCGCCAGAAGCTGAGGCGTCTCCCACGAATTGGGCTTTTATCGGGCTTAACCAACGTGGACATGAGTGCAGGTCATATTGGAACAAGAACTATATACGTGACTGCCTATTGGAGGAACGGCTCCACTGCAACCGTTCCATCTGTGGTTGTCCGTGCGTGATTCGGCGTCGTTAGCTCTTGGATCCTTTTCCCGTCGTCCACCGTTGTGCCATCTCTCAAACCAAATTGATGAAGTGCACGTTGGAAGAGACAGCGGTTACTAAGAGGAGGGGGGGAGGGGGCTCCTTTATATCTTCCGGGATGGGTAACAAAGCGTTTTCGGACGTGATTGCGACACCTGAACGCTCCAGAACTGCGTGTGTTTCCGTTGCATGTGTTGTTCTGGGAGGCGGTGGTTGACTTGCAATACTTGCGGACTGTGACTATCCAATATACATAGTAAGATACACGCTTTTTTTTTCTTCGACGATACACATTTTTGCATTTAAAAAATATCTGAGACCGGCACAAATACCGTTTTCTCTTCTTTTGACGTGCACTGGATGGGATGACCTGTCCGTACTTTCAGTGTTCCGGCTGTATGAACTCACGTCCCACATAGTTTTGTTTTTCTAATCAATCAATCATTCAGCAGATTTCGCAGCTGGGTTACGCTACAGGACGGACATACTGTGCAAGAATGTACGTAACTACTGGATGAATTAATTAGTAGTTAAGTCAGAGGTATAGGCAGATAAGTAGTAATTACCCACCTACCTGTTTGGGTGTCTCTTTCCACGACTTACTCGTATGTTTGGTCCTTTTTTCTTTTTTTGTTAGGAAGAAGGTTAAAATTTTATAATTGTGTGTGTAATCATTTTATGATGGGAAAGGCGCAAACGTCACCACAGATTTCATTTTTCTTACAATTCACGGCTTTCTTTACTTGACTGTGCTTAGAATGCCTTAGACTGGAATGATGTCAGCAGCAGCAGAAAACCCGGCGTGATCAAATATTCTACGAGTTTAGTCGCACTTTCATGCCGGCCGTTCTAACACGTCTCGGCTCCGCCTCGTCTTCCCTGCCCCATTTGTGGAGTGCACGGCGACCTCAGCCACGCCATCCTGGCTTGTGGGCAATACCACCACGAGTGTGCCCTAATGGAACTCTCTATGCAACGCATTGACAAGCGGCCGTTCAAACTATAGCGAAGATCCTCGGTCCGTGGTCGAACGCTGCCCACCAGACGCAGGGCCTTCGTCTTCTGGCGGAGTACTTGTGCTCCACCGGTCTGGCGACGGCTCTTTGGAAGCCCCATCATCATCCCTTCATCCTCCCCGAACGCGAAATAGGGCAGTGTACCGCCTCAGCGGCTGTGAATCGCCCACCCCATCAACATCCAATGTATGTGTGTGTGTGTCCTAACACGCCTAAGCAGCTGTAAGGTGAAAATGAAAGCTTCTTGGCCAAATCGGCTCAAAAATCGTTCATCAACGTTCTGCGTATCATCCTGTCAAGCTGCAAATTCGTACCTTGCATAATGCTACCCTCAGTAATACATAAATGAACAACCTGTAGTGCAGGCAACCCACGCATTTCTGAGTAACTAAACCTCGTTCATCAACACACACACTGACAGTTCCTGCGCCTGCATGTGCAGCACAAGTTTATCAGCAACCCTTCCTTTATTCTTTCCGCGTTCTTTGGCGCACCGCCGACTGCCTTCCACGTATCACCCCTGTATTCTTCTCCAGAATTCGGAGTGACATCGTTTCGCAGCAGAAGCCCCACGAAATATCTCTAGGGCTTTTCCTAATTTCCAGAGGGATCGGCTTCACCTTTATGCAGCTAATTAAGGGAAGTCTTGGCGAATCCCGTTGGGCTGTTTACGCGAATGGAACGGAACATGGCTGCACTCATTTCTTTTGTCTCTCTCTCTCTCTTCTGTTGCTGGCACGAGAGTTCCAGCAGTTGGCTTATTGCCTACCGATGCTCACGATTGATCTTTTTACGTCGATCTTGATCTTTCTTCCGCGTAATTCGAGAACCGTCGTTTGGAATCAAGGAGTCACGTTCGACCCTCTGGTTAATGATGTTGCCTCGTTTTCACACCCCCGTTTCCCTTCGTCTTCCAGAGAACGCGTGGCCGTGATTTGGCGTAGTACACGACCTGGGGGTGTTGCAGCAGATGGCTGTAGACCGTGGAAGGGATTTCCAATTTGACAGATGGTGGCGATCGTGTCGAGAGATGATAGTTAATGATTCTGGAGCGTGGAAAGTGCTGGAGGTTTCACCATGTTATATGTATAGCTAATGGAAGTCTGTTGTATTGAATGGAATGTTATACGTGTACGAGGAGTCACTTTTTTGAACCAAGTAAGCGAGGCGCGACGGGTAGAAGGGCGTGCTGATCGTGGCCCGTGGCCCGCGAAATGGTATAAACTTATCGGAGATCAGCGGCTTGATCAAATTAAGCGAAGGAGTCGACGTCAAGTTCCAGGATTTCGAGTCTATCTCGGTAACTACGCAGATATGTTTCAAAGCGCGATTCAACCAAACCAAACCCGGGCATCCCGTTTCCTTCTTTACTTCCTTGCACGTGTCATTATTCCTAAACGTTAGTGTCAGTTTACGCATGAAACGCCTTCGACTCACCATTCCGTCTCAACTACATATACGCCATGGAATTCAGGCTCCCGAAACGTACTCTTTCTCTTCCATATCTGTCTCGTTTCTTGTTCCTACCAAGGCCACACGAACCGTGTAGTTGGACAGAGCTGTCACTTTCCGGCTGCATGAAAGAAATAGATTATCTCTCTCGAATTGAGTCTCTCACGATACTTTTATTTTCTACCACCTCGTCAAAGTTCGTGTTGGGAAGGCTTCCGGCAAGAAGAGGAAAAAAGAAGTGAAGCCGTCTGACAAAGACGAGAAAAAGCACGCTAGGATAAGCATCACGCCAAGCATAAATTCTTGCTTCTGTCCTGGAAAGAAAATGACGCAAATCTAGGCCGGAAAGGGGACAAGAAGAAGCGAGCCTATCGAAATACGCGACTGTGACTGACATCGAAATGTGTCTGTCCAGGAACGGAAGATGTGCTACTGGCCATTGTGGGATATGGGAAGCTTCAAGCGAAATGTAACACGGCCTAAAAAGATTGCACAAGGGAGCCGCGGCACAATGCTCGGTTGGGACAGAAAAACTGTGGAGAAATACGGGCATTGTGTTGCAGTAAACATGTATTGTAGATCGGAAAAGTGTGAATTTCGTCGCATAGTATAGTAGAGATATTTTCTAATCGCACGTCTGAATATTATCTGCTCTCCATTGTGTGTGTAGACGATTCAATCAGAAGTTTTCGTGCAGTTTAAAAGCGGTTTACTCCACCATCCTGGGTTTCGCGGAAAGCGTGAAAAACAGCGTGGATTCACTAGGGGAGCAGGTGGTTGGGTTGCATATTCTTCGAAGCTATCAACGTGCGTTGAAAACAACGTTGGTTTGTTGTATGGTTTATGGAATATGATACTCTCAATAATGGAACCACCGGTCGTTTCGCTTTCTAGTATGTACTTGGAATGTTTGCATTACCCATGCACATATGTGGGTATATATATATATACAGGGTGTCGACGCTAAGTGTGAACAGACTTTTTAAAAATATATATAACACTTTTTCCAAGATGAAATCAATTGCAATATAGCATATGCTGAAGGGCACTCCCTAGCAGAGCATTAGCGAAGTCTAAAGGCAATGTCTTAATTAACTTTCATTCATTAACTTTTAGAATTATAAAAGCTACAAAGTTGTCCCAAAGAGAACATCTGTTCCTTTCGGTCACCTGATATCGTAGCCGTTTTCAGAACAAAAATCCGTTCGATAGATCGCCCGCAAAAAATTCGTGAAGGAACGCCATTTTTTTCTTTATTTTGTTCATTGCGCTTCTTAGAAGACGCATCTTTCTTTCACCCCCAATGTGAGAGAGAGAAAGAGCACACTATCGCCTCTCGTGTCCTGGAAAAACATTAAAAGGAAACAGAAAATGGAACCCAAGATAAGGCCAGTTCCGATAGAGTCACCAGATACATTTGTTTTTGTTTTGTTTCCGCAAGTTAAAGCTCATCTTCGACGCATGAGGCGGCACTGTGCTCCTTCCCCCTCTCGCGTTGGGGATGAAGGAAATACGCGTCTTCTAAGAAGCGCAATGAACAAAATAAAGAAAAAAAATGGCGTTCCTTTACGAATTTTTTGCGGGCGATCTATCGGACGGATTTTTGTTCTGAGAACGGCTACGATATCAGGTGACCGAAAGGAACAGATGTTCTCATTGGGACAACTTTGTAGCTTTTATAATTAAAAAGTTAATTAATGAAAGTTAATTAAGACATTGCCTTTGGACTTTGCTAATGCCCTGCTAGGGAGTGCCCTTCAGCATATGCTATATTGCAATTGATTTCATCTTGGAAAACGTGTTATATATATTTTTAAAAAATCTGTTCACACTTAGCGTGGACACCCTGTATATATGAGGAACATTCTTGGAGCAAACGGATTGTAAACAAATTCTAAAGTGAAGCAGCTCGCGTTTATCAGATACGCAGCATGCATCGATGAACAAGGAAGACGCTGATGAGAGCTGACGCGAGGGTTCGATCCTGAATTTCCAACATTACCGTCTGTCTGCGCAATACGGCGATAGTAATCATTAAATGTAGCTATAATAAGTAAGGTCACCAGGTAAAGTTATAGTCCTATAGTTCCAACAGTCTATAGATTACGCCTTCCCCTACGAGAAATTGCAACGTCTTGTCAACGGGAAAGGCCTTATCGTGCAACCTGTAGAGGTACAAGAACTGATTCTCACTTGCGTCTCACAAGACCATGAGCGTTAATGAGGCGCACATTGCACCTCGGGAGACATCTCCTGTCTCGTACTGGGCTAAGGACAGGCATTGATAAGTTCAATAGCTAGTAGGAATGCTGCGATCCCTGTACCGCTTGGTGTTGCTATGGCAAAACGCACTGCCCACTCATCACCATTCAAATAAAGTTGTTGTTGTTTGGCAAAACGGCTAATCTGTATAACCTGGGGATTAAGATTAAGATAAGGAAGGAAGGACCTTGCCATCTTCGTAAGTTTGATTTTATACAGGTGATCACAGTATAAATACGGAGCTATACGCACACTGACTGCGGTTTCAATGATCCACAAAAAAGTCATGTTCCGTCATTCCCACTGCAACTTGAAGCAGACACCGGTCAGAACATATCAACTTTCACTTGGTTTCATTGCGTTTCACGAAATGGAACTTCGCGTAAGACGAAGTAGTTGGAATATAGAACATAGCAGTTAGAACATAGAATGTCGCAACGTCGCTTCAGAAATATATCGTTTTGTTCAAGGATGTCGATATGTACTAATAGAAAAGTCGCTAGCAGAGCTTAAGGCTCACCCATGTCCTTCAATAGGCATGATCAGACCCATTCGTGTTGAAGCCAAACATTGGACACGAGCTCAAACTGAAACCAATGGTATGTATGACAGTTTTCTTTCTATTTTTTTGTTCTTTTTGCTTTGGAATTTGCGACACCCGTAGGAGTGTGATGATAGTGCTCTGTATGAGCTGTAGAATCGGTATTTTGTATGATGTCATTGGAAGATGGACGAAGGTGCATATGATATTTGAATATCCGTGGAAATTACTACTTTCCCATTCTTATCCCCCATTTGATACCCATTCACCATCGACCCCCAACCTTTCCAACTCGTGGGTGCAAACAAGGCAGAGTGGCACTTCAGAAGTGACCTTTTTTAGCTTTCTTACTTTTGTGCAGCCAAGGTAGAATATTAATAAAAAGGAATGGGTTGTTCCGAGAGTAGTCTCGGAGTGGCCTCCCTAAGCACTAAAGGTAACGTTCTCATAATAGGAAAAAAAAATGTTCACAATAAATGTTTTACACCACTCTCTAACGCCAGTGCTTGCTAGCGCCAGCGAACATTCGCGCAGTTGTCCAGATCCCGACAAAAGTTCACGGAGCACCGGAGTGGCATATATCTTCATCGGATCGACATGGTTGCAGCAAACGGGAGCAGATAGACATATACAGACAGGCGACTGGGTATTCCGTGCACCTCTCAGTAGGTGTGTCCACTCCAGTTCTCTGGTAGGGTGTAGCTCTGATCACGAAATACGTCGCTATGGTGGTCCGTACACGTTTGTCGGGACCTGTACATTCCCTTTATGAAGCGAGGATGACTGTCTTTGTGCGTTTCGTCCCTCCTTCGCTTTCTCGTCGCTTTGTAATGCAAATAAGTGAGTGCAGCTCTATAATGTATGCCTTGTGGCTTGACAATTTCTGAGAATTCACGCACGACGAGCACCAATATTGACCAAATTTATGTGATGTGTAGAAGAAGAGGCTGAGAGAGCGTGGCATAGAATTGAAGCAGCATTCATTAGCGCACGTAAAACAGCATAGACACATGCAAGTTAGTGGATGAACCCCAAAAGGTTCAATATCTTCCGTTTTTTTTTTTCTGTACTCAAACCCCATAAGGACGAAATGAGGAAAGACGACAACGAAGTGGGATTGATTGAAGTGGGAAAGATTGCTGGTAGCGTCTGAAGATCGCAGAATCGTAACGCCGCGGGCACGAGCAATGATGGCGTTACGATGCTGCGATCTTCATGAGAGTCAGAGTCAGTCTAGGTAGTCAACTCGATAGCCCTGGTCAATCTCCCTTGTGGCTAATGGCCATTCTCCACGGGGCAGAGGAAGAAGATTCTGATTTCGTTTAACTATCATGCCAACAATATAGTTTAACATAAAGTTTTAAGGAACGTTGTTTAACTACTAGTTTAGCCCTGGCCAATCTCCCTTGGTGGATAACGACCAGTGTCTGAGGTGGAAGAAGAAGAAGAACAACAATTTTATTGTGAGATGATGAATGGGGAGTTTCATCGCCAGGGACGATATCCACCCCTATTGCTGGTGGCATTGATGCGGGGAATGAAATAATGAGCACCTTCACAATAAGGTTCGAAGACCTATGGTATCCAGAAAGGTCAGGCGGGCTTTGAGGGCAGAGCGTTGGTGGGCTGGATGTGGCCAGGGACCAAGAAATTTTGTGAGAAAGAGGGGGCGAGAGTTCAGCTCGTTAAGAGATCCGGAGAGTACGGCTCGGAAAGGTTGGTAGCGTCGGCAATAGAGAAGAATGTGCTCTACATCTTCTACAGCACCGCAGTGACAGCATTTCGGAGAGTCAACTTATCAGAAGCGGTAACGCCACTGCGCTGTAAAAGGCTATAAAAGCCACATCGAGGCGCATTCGATGAAATAGTGCGGTATCTTGACGAGAGGTATGTTGAGGCATGCGGAAAGTGAGCGCTGGTCAACTATACTCAGCATAGCTGGGGGGGGGGGATGTCAGCGGTCCATTGGCGGGAAGCCAGGGGAGTCACGATGCGTGGAAGTACGGAACGACGACCTCCTCAAGCAGCGCAATACGCGTCCGTCTCCGAGACGGGAGATCTGTTTCTGTGGCGCTGTCGGCCTAATGTCGCCAGTCGGCCTTCGACACCGCAATGGGCTGGAACCCACTGGAGAACCAGCCTGTGCCCTGCTTCGTACACAAGGTTGTAAGCCATTAACACATTCATCACCAACGGTGCGAATGAGCCTCGGATGCCAGAATTTTCAATTGCTTGCAGCACAGATTTAGAGGCAGCAAACCTTGAGTCTACCAGAGCATAAAAATGGGATCAATTGACTTGAGGGGGGAGCCTTGGCTCTTCGTTCCAGGAGGTCCGGAAGACGTACAAAGGTGGGTGGCGCAGGCAGAGACCAGGGGGCGTCCGGTGGTGAGACGTCCTTAGCTATGAAGCCAGAGAGAGTCTGGCGTGTCCTCTGCGCTACTCGATGGAAATCACTTTCAGGACGGTATCGAATTTTCCTGAGGAGTGGGTGACGGGAATGTGCGCATGCAAACGTAGGAAGTGCCGAGCAGTTTCACGCTCACGGAGAACCTCCGCTTGGAGTTCACCAGCTTCAGCCAGGACTTGCCGTGTTTCAGCCATTCTGGGAACTCCAAGGCAGCGACGAAGGCTTCGGGCAAACAGGGTCCGAAGAGTATTTGATATCTACGTGGAAATCTTATGCCAGGAAGAAGAAGAACATTCACAATGTTTGTTCACATTCACATTGGCAAGAAGAACAACGTTCCTCCGCTAGTAGGCTTTTCTGCAGCTTAAGTTGCTCGTGTAACTGGTTGAACAGTAAGGAGCTAGTGTGCTCCTAGGAACAGCCCTCCTCGGGGCTCACCTTTTTTCACATTGTGCATTGTGTTGGACGGCGTTAGGCCTAAGCTTAGCCTTAGGTCGAATAGGGGACTGGTAACCTCCCTCATTCTAAGCGTCCCCGTTCGGAAATATCGGAGGCACAAATGAGCGATCTTGGGTCTCTTCAAAGTGAATACTGACAACGGTGCGCGTCGGAATCGTGACGACAATGAACCTGACCTGTACAATGAAAACATGGAAGACGATGATGGCTTCGTCACAGTGGTGCACAAGAAGAACCTGGCTGGGATACCTGTCCGGCCAGTTCGATGAACGAGTTTTTCATCAGTGTAAATCCCAACGCTACGACAGTGCGTCTCTGCGCACGAGCGAAAGAAAAAGTTGGAGACAGCACGTGACAATTAAAGCGTCTGTCCACTCAGAAAGCAGCAACAAGGGGCATTCGGAGACGGGCTGACGGGTTACAAGTTGTTGCATCGGTTACAAGTACAACAAAGGTTACAAGTAACAACACTATGGTTCAAAAGCTGAAGCAACATGGTGCTGGTGAAAGGGCTCGCCGTTGTCGGCCTCACAGAGGTGGGCAACGTCACGACTGACGCCCTGGGGAATGTGCGTCCTGGGCCGACTTCTAAAGACCTCACGTGGAGTTGTTGTGGTACCTTATTTGAAAGCGATCCAATCAGACCGTTCTACATGCACGAGGGAAAAGGGAAAAGCTGAGTGGCTGCGCCAAAGGCTGTCCTTGCTACTTGAGTAGCGTATTGAGAAGGACGGCACTATTGTTATGGCCTCACTGCCCGCAGCCAAATCCCTACTGGCGCTGAGCCTAGCCAAAGTCGCTGTGACAACTCGTGTGCCAAAATACTATGCCCGGAATATCGGGAAAATCACTAGTTTTCGGACAAGCAACTCGACCTGGAAATTTTGTGCCCCATTAGAGCAATCGAAGTATATCGACAGAGAGCGTTCAGACAACAAGATGACGGAGATATACAGGTTAAGGCTTCGTCTAGTATGATTATCACCTTCAAACCGGGCATCAAGGTGCCAGACAGCGTTGTGCTTGGTTTGACAACTGCATGAGGTTCGGCCATCTCGGAAACAACTGTAGAGGAATGGCACGATGCAAGGTGTGTGTTGGTCCGCACAATCATCGCGAGTGAACCTCCAAGAGAGAACGCAAATATGCAAACAGCCCTGGCCCTCATGCGGCATCCCATGGAAGACGCCCCCGCCGCCAAGCTGCCATCAAAGCCGTCAGAGCAAATGAACTGGTGAAGCACTCACAAAACGAGAAGTATAAATAGCAAATGCCAACACGTGCCAACCGGCTGAGGGGGGCCGTAGGGGCAGCAAGATTTTTTGGGGCGCAAATTACCGACAAAGAGAACGAAGTTCGAAACAAAATGAGTGAAACTGTTTATCACTCACAAATTTTATCACATAAAAAAATTTTAACATTGGGCGCTGTTTGAACGATCTTCTGGGCGCCTCACATACGGAGGCGATTGAAGCGAGGGTCAATATCCGGTATATGATTCGATATGCGGGATGCAATTTTAGACCGGCGTGGTATATCATATAACACACGGCATAAAATTGCATCCTGCGTGCTTCGGCAATAGACTGTGTGCGATGAGACAGCGGCGCATATTCTCAAAGTGCAGCAACCGAAGCGCAAAGTCCATTCTGAAGCATTCCTGTTTGGGGGCTCGATAATCGTTTTGCCCAGGGCGCTGGGTACCCACGCTACGCCGCTGGCCCGCAGTATCCCCACGGGACACAATGGACACGCAAGACACCGACACCACAAAAGACTGCCGCTTCACCACCAAGTGTGTGGAACGTCGAGCAACACACCAACCCCACCGAGCAACTAAACAACCGACCCCACCTGTAGTACACCCTCCACTGCCCCCCCCCCCCCCAAACGCCGCCAAGATGTCCTATCGATCGGTCAGCAAGACGCACCCATAAAGAAGGTTCACTTGTGCTTCACATAATTCCCTTCCTTCTGGCAGCACTAAAGGTCGCTGCTCTGCCAAACGCAAGGCAGGCGACATCCGGTTTATTACAAGCGCTGTCCAAAGCCTCCAAAAATAAAAGGATACCTGGATCTGACAAAATCACCAACAAAGCTTTAGCCAACCTCGGTCCCACAGCCACCAAATACTTATTGGATATCTTCAACAATATATGGCGATCAGGGCATGTCCCTAATGAATGAACGATTGCTGAAGTAATCCCTACCCTTAAACCGCACAAACCGTCGACAGACATCACCTCATACCGCCCCATATGCCTCACCAGCTGTATAGGGAAACTGATGGAGCGCACGATTCTCAATCGACTGCAGTGGTGCATGCAAAAGCCAGAAGCTCGTCCCAGATGAACTCACAGGTTTCCGTAAGGCACGTTGCTCCTCAGACTCCGTAATGGATCTGGTGTCAGACATTGAACACAACAGCTTACATCACAGTAGCAGTCTTTCTAGACATCAAGCGAGCTTTTGATACAGTGAGCCATACTCGCGTCAAGGACTCTTCAAGGACTGCATCGAGGACTCCTCAATGCCGATATCGGGGAGTGCATGTATAACTGAATCTCAGACTACCTAAAACACAGAAGTATGGAGATGACGACCGCAGACGGGAAAACAAATCTTCCGGTGACTGGATCAGCTGACGGCTGATCAGGCTGGTTGCAGTCCAATACCAACGAAAACACGAACGCATGTTTCTAGCGACCGTTCGGCAGTAGATTGCGAGTAGGAAGACCGCATTTTGTGACGGGCAACATTTTTTATTGCGTTAGCATTAGAGTCATCGCTACGAAAGAATCGCGGTGTGGTCTGTCTGTAGCCACCGCGTGGTGTGTATGCGCGATGTGTATGAGAGAACTGGAGGGTGCGACGCGATGCGTCGGCAGTGAAGCTGTGGTGGTCGACAGGTTCAGACGTATCTGCGCGGGCGTGCCATGGGTTATGAAAGTTGTGCGGAGGAGCGGCGGCGAATGAAGGCTGAGGCTGCAAGACGGCGCCGCCAAGCTGAACCGGAGGATGCCCGAAAGGCTCGTTTGGCTGCGGATGCTGTCTTGCGTTAGCGTTGTGTAGGGTTGTGTGAAGGGTTGTGAAGGGGAGTTCCCAAAGGTGTTCAAACTTTAATGCTAACGCATTTCCGTCGGATCTACCAATGGATCTACCATTATTTTTTGATAACCGACTTCAGTGATGTCGGTCCGTACACTGTTGCCTGAGTTCAGCCAGGAGCATGTAGCCGGCTGGACAATCCGGTTAAATTCATTTTCTAATGTTTCCGACTGTTTGAAAACGAAATATTCCGGTTAGATGTATTGCAGGAACCCACTATTCCGATTGCATCTTCAGTTCAACTACGTTTTTTGACACTACTTTTGATATTGTCATGTTCAAACTGACAAAGCTTCTACCAAAACGAGTTAAAATTACGTACATGACGTATGCATCTGGGTAAATGGACGTTACATCAGTTTTATCAAAAATACCTTAGAACGTGCGTCAGAAGTAATCGCAAGCTTCTTTGAAGAGCACACTATGGAACTCTCCCCAGAGAAAACGGTATATAATAACGGTATAATATTCCATTCGCCAAAAAGAAGCTGAATAATTTTACCCTCAACGTGCGCGGAGAAGAAATCAAACGAACGCCAGAGCCACAAATTAATAAAAATAATTCTCAACCGGAGCCGGAACTTCTACCGCTCATACAAGAGATGGTTTACAGAACTGCCTCGTTAATATTCCTTGTCAATATTCCTGTTAATGTTCCTTCTGAAGTCGGCCCAGGAGGCACGATCCTCCCCAGCCATAGCCGTGACGTCGCCCGCATGAGCGTGGCAGACTACAGCGAGCTGTTACATCACCACTACCATATTCCGGCTCAATCTTTTCGCGAACCAATACCGCTTACTACGGTCCAGTTCGGGTTCGGTTGAGCAGTAGGACATTTAATTCCGGTTCGAATTAACATAAAATAGCGGGTTGTAGCTCTAATGCCATCTGAAAAACTCAGGCTGGGATGACCATCTGACAATATGTAACGCGGATACATATACGATTATCTAGGCACTCGTATCAACCTTGATGTCTTGATAACGAAACTCAAACTTGTCGTCTGATCGAATACATATCAAATACGGGATCATATTAGTTACTCTATGTCAGTCAGGTAGCGAAACGAAGCAATAACAAAAAGTCCAGTTGAACATAAAGTGAAGGCACGAGAGGGTGGTCCGTTGCGAGATGTTCCAGAGAGACGTCATCTTACGAGGAGTGACATAGTGGCCAGCGATAGCCTTCTTGTGCTCACAGGAGAAAGGCAACCTGAGCGTGGCAACACCCATCAAAGCAATCCGTGGGATGCCGACCCGTTCGGCACATGTACCGGTGATATACGTGTCCTCCATTGAGAATGGTTTCACTACACCCGTCGCGTTATACAGCAATTGCAGCACTCCTCCACTTATTATGTACGCAGGTCCTCCCACATAGTCCGGATATGTATCTTCAGAATATTCTTCAAATGATACATACCACTTGTTTTCCATTGATCGAAACGGTACTGCCGAATGATAATGCGTGCCGTATATGGCATCACCACGCTGCGTGTGAAGTGCCTCGATCAGATTGGGTATGTTCAGGTACGTGTCATCATCCACCTTAACCAGAAAGCGGATACCGCGACAGTATTTCGTAGTCCAGTGCAGCATCATAACAGACTTGAGGGTGAGGTTTCGGTAGGTGTCACTAAAATTCCCCTGTATAATGTCCGAGTAGAGAGCCGATTCACTTTCAACTGTGGACTGCAGAACTCTGTCGTTGGAAATACCGAGCAAGAAAGCGAGTCTATTATTCCCGAAAGCTGCCACGTCTCTTCCCCACGAGCTGCGGATAGCATTGCGATGGTAAAAATTCCGAACAGCTGAAGAAACAAGGAAGAGGTAGTCTATGTCTTCTCTAGTGGCGTCCCCCGAAGCTTTGCTGTAACAGAGGTCTTTGCACCCCAGAACGTACGGATGCGGCTGCGAGTAGTGGCGGGTGCTGATCAACTTGCGCTTCGAAAGTGTTTGTGTAGCCTCTTCTTTTATATACCTCTGTGGGCTCTTCGTAGGAAGGTAAAAGACAATTGCGCCTCCGCAGTGTGTTTCGCTTACTCTCGTGACAAAGAACCACGCCATTGAGCAGAGTGCAACAGTTATCATCACTTCGCGCAGACGCTTTCTCTTGAAGGGCCTCATTTACTGTACCTGAAATGTAGAAGGGGAGTATGTTGTTTTCATGCATGTATGTCTTTTATTCATGTGAATAAAGTCGCAGTGTTTGCTCCAAACAATTTTCTCTGCAACGCCGAGCCTAATCGTTAAAACACTAATGGCATTTGTTAGCCTAGCAGTAAATCATACCGTGGGATGTGAAAACGTACAATATTCTTCAATTAGCATCGGCAGTGCCCTACCTACAGGACTGCCTGGAGAGACCTGGACCCGCTTGCACGAGCGTTGAGGGAATTTCTTGGTGCAGTCTTCAGTTGCTTTGCCAGTGCTCTCTATGAAAGAGCAGCGTTCGGGGCAGTAGCTATGAGGATACCACTGAGCAATTTCCTCAACGTCCGTCCAGGTCTCTTTGTTTGCGTTTGGAGCTCGGGCTTGTGTTTTTCTGTGGGACAATTGGTTCCACTTCAGCATGAGACCACAGCCGTAATGAAAATTAAACAAATGAAAAAATCCGCGTGTACATGTCTCGTGACTCAAGCTGGCTGACTTCAACAGGATCTTTTGAGAAAAGTGTAAAATAGTGCTGAATTTATCTGCAGGCAGAAAAAAAAAGAAAGAAAAACATAGGAAGCGTGCCTTCTACACTCTAAAAACAGAGCTTCGCCACATAGCCCGCTCCTAGCCAGGGGGCTTAATCGCTTCATCGTCGTTACGGTCGTTACAAGATAACAAGTGGTGGGAAATTCAAAAAGGTGGACACGTGACACATTGCGTGTGACGGTACCACGGCCTTCACGTATCGCGCGAAGAGCGCCGTACACGTGTTTTATCACGTGCCCACCTTTTTAAATTTCCCGCCCGCCTTTTTGAATTTCCCGCCACTCGTTAGCTTGTAACGACCGTAACGACGACGAAGCGATTTAGCCCCCCATTTAGCCGACGAAGCGATTTAGCGATTCAGGTTGGCTAGGGGCGTCTCGAATGACAACGTTCTCTCCCTTGATTTGATGAAAACGGGGGATGTACGCTATTTGTGTGGCAATCACGAACTGCATAATGCCACAAAGGTGGTGTACGCCCCGTTTTCAGCAAATCAGGGGGAAGAATGATGTCACTTGGGATGGTGGTTGGCTAGGAGCGAGCTATGTGGTGAAGTTCATCTTTAAGAGCATGCTCGTTGCGTATGCGTTTTCCCGGTGGACACCGCCATATTGAAAGCGCAGCACCGTTTAGCCGGGGGAGCACGTTGAAAACTGTTTACCGCTCAAGCCAGACATGGGAAAAGCACTCGTGTCGTGTGCTTCTTCCCTGGTTCCGCTTTGCTCCTTTCTGGCTTGTGCGATAAACACTGGCTGCGAAAGCGCTGGGTGTGAGGCTGGTTGGAAAACGGTGTAGACGTGACAATCCGAGGCTTTCCACAGGCGCCATGAAGGGAGTGTGAGTCACGTTGTGCGTCGCGTTTTACGCCTGCGTTGGCTGCAACAATAGTTACTATCACTATCATAACAGAGATTACGTGTTGCGTACCCGCACCGCTGGCACACTCCTTCGATGGTGGTCCGCTAGCAATGTCTCGTACAGGCAGCAAAAAGACACGCACGAAGAATGGAAACAAGGACGACTGCTATCCTTCGTCATTCGTAAGCTACGGCAGCCACACCTGGGCGGTACGGTTTCATTCCGTGAACGCCTACAGCAAGCGTAGGGGGAGGGGTTCCCCCTCCCCCAATAGGCCATAGAGAAAAACCTATCTTGATCTAACCTAACTAAACCGACCAAACTAACCACTTCACGTAACCCGACATTCCGCATCATCACGGGAGTTGCCGCTCGTAGTGCCGTTGGCGTAGCTGAGTCGCAGTGGTCTTCATCAGAACACTTACGCTTAATTGGTACTGGCGGACGAAATCCTTGCTTCGTACAGCAGCGGCACCGAGTACCCCCTCGCAGTAGGCCAGAGATATTGCTCTCGGACTTCGCGCAGTAGAACGACAGTACACCCAACATTGAGTGCACTGTTTCCTACAGTGCTGATAGGATAACCTGCACTGGTAGATGCCGACGGCCACACTGTAACTCTACCTGCAAACAACGTGAAAGCATTTTCTCATCCGATGAACAGCAGCCTCATGTTGCGCTGTGATAATACCTCTAAAAGACGAGAGGTTAAAGTGCCTTCTTCGTCGTCCTCTCAAAAGATTTCCTTCTTCTGGAGAAAATAGAATGCAAACAACTTCGTCTTCTGTCTCTGCTTTCAAGTTCATGAACAGCCACTTGAAAAGCAATGGCGGTAGTAAAGAGCATAACACACCTTTATTGAAATATAATTTTATTGTATGAGTCACGTTTGGCGTTATGCAATCTCTTATGCCCAAGTTTCTGTTCAGCTTTGGGCCTATGTGGAAAAGCCAATAGTAAAATCTACAGCGTGTGACATGTTTCCTTTATTCTTTCGCGGATGAAGGCGTCGTTTACTGACCATGGAGACAGTTCATGAACGCTTCGCATAAAGCTAGATTTTTTTTTTTTCAAGACGGCGGTGGTTGCAGCGATCGATGTGCTGACGCGCGGAGACGCAAGCAAGGAGTGGAAAAAGATTAGTGCGTGTGCTTAGGGCTGAGTTATTTGAAAACCGCAGCGAATACGAAGCGATTTACATAATCGAACTGAATACACATTCAGGAGCAGCGAAAGCGAAGGGAAAACGAATAGTCGGCGAACGGCGACTAGTAGAATAGTTTCAGGTGACTAGTTGTGGTATTCGGCGCCAACCTTACCGCATACGACACATTTCGAAGTGCCTTCGCTTCGTTGAATGAACCTCCCAACCTTGTAACCTTGCTAGCGCAGGAAAATGTAGCCATAAAACAGGTTTTGCATGTTGTGTACACGTTCAGCATTAAGAGCTACAAATAGTATGAGCGATCTGTGGCATAACTCTGCAACGAACGTCCACTTAACGCTATTTGCAGGATGCAAAATAGCAGCAAACGAAAGCACTGCAAAGCACGTGAAACAGGCAGTGCCCCTTCGAAGAGTGAAGGAAACGGTGGGAGAAGTTCACTGTGCTGAGAACACTGCAAGGTATAGTGAATGCCTGACATGTGCATGGGGACACGGATCTTGGTATGAAGTACGTAACGCTCATATTGTTGTGTGGCGTTTTCGTGCTTACGTGCACATTCGGAACTATTCGAATAGATTTTCTTTTATGATCAATTCGATTCGAGATTTCAATATACATCTCCACTATCGACAACCGCCGTGAGCTCTTCGTCAATTCCTTGCAAATATGCTGAAACATGTGGTACACCGTCGTTTGCAGATGAGGTCGATGTACCGATTATAAGGGGGTCCTGAATGTCTAGCGTCGGGCTTGCACCCTGTTTTGCCCGCCGTTTTTGTTTCCCGCAGAAGACACTGCACAATGAGGGACGTAGTGACCGTGTCCCTGCACCTATAGCACTGCACCGGCTGCCGAGAGCAGCGTTGGCTGGAGCCGCAGCTTTCTTGCATTGTCCATTAACCGTTTATGACACTCTCGAAGCGCGGACGGGACACAACAGATTCGGTCGCCCGTTGAGCCGCGTCTATTTCCAAAGTCTGTACCTGGGTTTCACGTAGTGTCTGTGGTCGTGCGAGGCGGAAAAGGTGCTGTGTCCGAACCGCAGAGTGCTTCAGTGAACGAGGTGACAGTTATCAGCTGAATGCTGTCTGTCGGACATGATGGGACGTGTTGTGTCTGTCCCTTCGTGTTCCTTATAGTCTCTGGGTTTTACATTATGCATCAACTTCACCAGCTCGCTTTCTTCTTAGTCATCTTTTCAAGACCGGAAGGCCATCCGAGACAAGCGGTAGACGTCAGCAAGAAGGGCAGCAGGGGATGCTTCGGGCTGCAGTCTGCGGTGGCGAAGTTGAGCATGGTGAACCTGCTGGTGGTGTCTATGACCGAACCTGTGGTCCAATGCATCCACCAATGTTTTGAAGGTCAGCTCGTTTGGATTTTTGGTAGCTGTGAAGACGACTTCGGAAGCTGACCCTCGAAGGTGGGTTGCCTGTGGTCTTAGTCTGGTCGCTTTGACTATTAGCCTGCGTCACCATGCCGAATTGCGCCAAATAAGCGTCAAGAGGCCCACTGCCGTCGAAGGCCGTGAGCTTACAAGCGGTGGTCCCTTGCGATTGGACCGCTCTACCGACAATCGCCGCGCTACCAGCGGCTGAGTACGTATAACGCTGAGACAGAGGCCCTTAATGAACCTTGCTCTCTTGCCGATGCTTCCGCTGTGACCGAAGCAATTTCGTGCAGTCGAGACCGGAACCACATCGTCGGACCCCTTTCCGCGGGCTGTTCACGGTTCATCCCACCACTGCCGCAAAATGTTACACAAGAACAGAAACCGGACCAAATTTATCCACCTTCTTCTACTTCAAAGCAGTGGCACATAGCCCATTGGCAATTGGCCACAGAACACTGTGATTCATTTTTTCAAATTTAGCAGACGATGAAAAACGCTGAGTAGATGGACATCTAGGAAATTATTGAGAAAAGGATCGTGTGAGATAAGCAGCGCCACTAACGCTGACCAAACGAGAGGATGGCAGAAAGCGTGAGAAGAATGCCTTCTGCATGAAAGGGTACGGCCAAGAAGGTGTTACGGTAAGATGAATAGTGAGGGAAGATGAGAAAAAAGTGATCCAAATGACAATGAGGACAACGAGGGGAAGAAATGAAGCAAATATGGCAGCGAAATAAAGTTCAAATTCTTGCCTAGAAGGCAGGGTGGATGCCATAGAGCACCTGTGATGATATCAACTGTTGGGAACATGAAATAGAGGTGGTGGTGGTGGTGATGGTGAAAGGGCTTGCCGTTGTCGGCCTCACCTATGTGGGCAACGTCACGACTGACGCCCTGGGGAAATGAAATAGAGGATTTTGTATGAAAGGCAGAATTGCCAGCCTACTGCAAGAAAGAGCTGTGCTCGAAAGTGCGTCAGCAGTTTCATTCGCGCGAATGCCAGTTTGACCTGGAACGCAGGACAGTAATATCTCGTCAGTGAAGGAGGTCGACCGGGAAAAAGTGGATACTAATGCTCTTAAGAATCAGGGCCGCGTTCCAGATTCGAAATTAGGGAAAGGCAGTCCGTAAAAAGGAATATCCGGCAGCAAGAGGATGGTACGGCCTGAAGGACAAGTAAAATTGCAAGTAGCTCAGCAAAATGGGTCGGCATGTAATAAGGGAGAAGGATACTAGAGCATATGACAAAGTGTGGAATGAATACTTACCACTGCTTTTTCATCCTGTGCAGCGCCATCAGTAAAAACTGTGATATGTGAACGGAATCCGTTGGGATGAAAGCCCAAGTGCACAATGCACAAAGCACAGTGAGAACGGAAGCAGGCGAAAGCTGGGTGCGCCCTTGAGTGAACAGAAGAGGTGCACGAAGGGTACAACAAGGGACGAAGCATGCTGGCAAAATAAGTAGCCAAAAAAGGAGACGGGCGCTTGGTAGATTTGAAGACATAAACGCTTCGCAAAGGTTAGCTGAGGACGAATCCCGGCATTCCATGGAAGCGTGTGGAACGTCGGTGACTCGAAAGGCGACGCAGAAAAAAAGTTCACTGGAGTGGAGAGTCAGGAAAGTCCCGGATGGCTGCTATCCGCAATCTCGATGAAAGGGCTTTGCGTCGGCTTTCAACAAGTTCGCTTTCAGCGTAAAGGACATGTATAGGTGTAGATAAAGGGACACCCAAGCACAGACGGAGCGCTTTCCGTTCAAGGAGCAGCATTCGATTGAGGAGAAACTGTGGCCGGCCAGAGGACGTGATAGAACCAAATTCCAGTATTGAACGAACATACATCTTGTAGACATGTAGGAGAGAGGGGCGGCACAAACCAGTCCGCTGGCTACCGAGGGAGGCTCGTAGATTCCGTGCACGAAAGGCCAGCGTCGAAAGATAGTCGTGAACCGACAAAGACATGTCACACCTCAGACCGAGGTAATTAAGTCTTGGGACTTGGGCGGAGGGGGGGGGGGGAGAGCAGCCAATTGTTAATTCATACGAGGTAGAAGGGGAACAGATGAACGCTACGACAGCGCACTTTCCAAGGTTGATGAAGAGCACAAGGAACCACAGTCAGGCATGCAGGGTGTCCAGGTAATGCTGGAGGAGGGATTGCAGGACTCATGGGGAGGTTGAGGAAGCCATCAAGGCAATATCGTCCGCATATACGAGAGTTAAGACATCTGGATGAAGAGGGATGGATGGTTGAACAGAAGACGACATAAGATACAACCCTGAGGAACCCCATGGCGCTGACGATAGTGACCAGAAGAGTAATTAAGTACAATAGGTACAGTAGAACATGCGGTGTGAGAGAAAGTGCCTAAGCCACGAAATAGTATATGAAGTGGTGGGTAGTAACGCTAACGACAGGAATAGAAGGCAGGATTCGATAGAGTCTAGGGCTTTATCCGAAGTAACGACGACAACGTGCTCAGACAGCAGCTTTGCCATACAGACATGATTGTCTATGGACACATGATCCATCCAGATGGAGCTGTGTGTACGAAATCCAATTTGGACAGGGAAGATCCAATCATGCAGCACGAGGACGTGAGACAATCGGGTCAAAGACAACACGCTCCACCATCTTAGCAAATAAGGAGGTGAGTGCAATGTTCGTTAAATTGTCAAGCGAACAGCCTTTCCTCGGATCCTTGGCACAAGTGTTATCCTCGATAGTTTCCAGATGTCGGGGATCCAAAGGGATGAGTCTACGGAGTCTCAGAGAGTCTACAGAGAGTGCCATCAAGATATGTGTCTACAACAGGTACCAAGAGAGATGAGCGAGACGCCCGTAAGGATTTCAATAAAGGGACGGATAGCATCCATCAAACCAAGTGCTGACGGAGGGGATAGCCCATGAATATGCGCATCTAGCTCGTCAAAGTAACTGGTGCATTAAATTGAGGCTCCGAGATAGGACTGAGTGGACGGCAAAGAGGTAGAACATTCATAAAACGCGCCACAAATCCGCGGGCACACTGGTCCAGGAGACAGAGGATATACAGATGGAAGCGATAAGGAGTGAAATGACCGCCGGGTTATGCGTGTGGAACGGAGTACACTGTATGTGAGTAGTCGACGAGCGGGGAGAGACATAACGGTATGTAGCAAAGTCACGTGTTGCTTTAGCAACAGTTCGCTTAAAAGGAGCACTTTCAAAAGGAGAGCTTACACGCGGCCTTCCTTAGTCGAAGAGCGCGGGTGCACTCCGGACTCCACCAGTGCGATAGAGCATGGGTGTGCTTATTAAGGCGGTGCATCACCACCGACGCTCTATGGGAATCGATTGTAGACGACGAAGTGCCGGCTCTGATGCACCGCCTTAATGGAAGAGGACACCTCAATTAAGTCGGCAATAGCTGCAAGGAACTCAAGACCAGTAGGTGCAGAGTCTGTATTGAAGGTGCCAAGACGGTCGGCCAAGAACGAGGCCTGTCTAGAGTGGTTGATCAAAACAGAAGATGAAAAAGTGGACCAGGCATGGAATTGTAGTATTTAACAAAAAGTGGAAAGGAAATGGAGAGGAATGGTCTCTCCCATAACCATTGCTGAGTGAAGAGCAGGTGGATATACAGCATTTCCCTTAGGGCAACGAGAGGTCAATAACAGACTGGTGACTGCCCCTAAGAAATGTCAGAGAGCCAGAGTTAGCAATGGAAATAGACCTGGCCTCGAACCACGCAGCAAGTCGACTTCCACGGAAGTGACTATACGACTGCCCCAAGAGGAGTGATGGGAATTCAAGTCCCCGGCAAGTAGATAATCACGCGAACAGTAGAGCATCCCAGCCTCGAGGGCAGCAGCTGCAGCATGCACAAAACTTTGAGGTAGATAAATATTTGCGATATGCACAGTTCGACCCTGCAAACCCGCGAGAGATATAATTAGCAACCCAGAAGGAGAGCAGGAAGAGAGCTGCGAACAAGAGTAATCAAGCCATCACCACGTGAAGTGCCGAAGCAGAGATCGAGACGGAAGACATGAACGCCCCGGAGAGAAAAATTATGAACATACGAGGGTGGTTCCATAAGTTTCCGGCCCGACCAACGTTTAATAGTCATAAAGACGAAACAAGTGTATCACTTTTCGATATAGTCACCCTTACCTTCGATGCACTTTTGACACCTTTCAACCAGCATTCTTATACCCTTGACAAAATAGTCCGAAGTTTTGTCCGCAAAATGCTAGAAAACTGCCTCTTGCTCCTCACTATCGTTTTGAAATCTCCGTCCTCTGAGATCCCTCTTCAAGTTTGAGAACAGGAAGTAGTCACTCGGTGCCAAGTCTGGACTGTAGGGTGGGTGGTGGATTTCTTCGAAGCCGCACTCCTACAGTGCAACCTTGGCAACAGAAGCCGTGTGGACAGGGGCATTGTCCTGGAGCAACCAGACACCTCGACAAAACCTGCCGCGCCTCTTTTCCTTGATGGCGTCTCGCAGTTGGTGCAGGAGTAAAGCATAAGAAGTCGCATTCGCTGTGGTGTTCCTCTCTTTGAAGTCGATGAGGAGGATCCCGTGACAATCCCAAAATATTGTTGCCATGATCTCCTTTGTGGATTGTGTGACCTTGGCTTTTCTTGGGGGTGCTTCTCCTGGTTTGCGCCATTCCTTCGACTCCTTTTTCGAAAGGGAATCATAGTAGAGCACCATAGTCTCATCCCTGTGACAATTGACTTCAATATTTCTTCTTCGTTGTCTTGACAGAGCTCCAAGAACTCTTTGGCACAGACGACGCGCTGTTGCTTTTGAACTGACGAGAGATGTCGTGGCACCCATCTCGCACTGACCTTTTCCATGTGAAGGCCCTCGCCGATGATGCGAAAAACGGTTGTTTTGGAAAGCCCTAGCCTTTCTGAGATTTCCTTCACCTTCAGACGCCTGCCACTCAGCACTTCCTCCTCTACAAGAGACAAATTTTCTTGTCTCACCACTTCCACTGGACGACCATCGCGTGGATCATCTTCAATGGACTCTCGCTGCAGTAGAAACTGCTTAGCCCAGTCTTTTGCCGTTGTGTACGACGGAGAGGCTTCCGTGTACACGTTGTCCAGTCGCGCTTTAATTTCTTTAGGCGAAAGTCCCTCTTTTGTCAAGAATTTTATCACAACGCGGTACTCGATTTTTTCCATTTTAACTGAAGAGTGCACACTGGCTGTTTGAAATGCCGCTCTCCAACCGACAAAAGCATGGAGAGGGTTGAGGGTGGTGCTCCGGCCCTCCAACAGATGCCGCCACGCGTCCTTAATCGCATTTTCAAATTCGCGCGCATTTTCTACCTCGGGCCGGAAACTTCTGCAACCACCCTCGTAATATGAGTAGGCAGGCTAGCTGGAGTTGGCTTGATGACGTTAACATTGCCTTGAGTTTGTGGTAAAACATAGAACGAGAGGAACACACGACAGTCTCACGAAAGTGAGCCTTCGTGAGATAATCGTGAGTATATCGTGTGTTCTTCTGGTCACGTGCATTAGACCAAACTCAAGGCAATGTTAACGTCATCAAGAAAAAATATCCGCAGGGCGAAGCCAGAACTCTTGTAATAATATGATATCAGATTAATACGAAGAAATGAGTCCTGAGATGCTGGTCAACGAGAGATGAAAGCACACTACGGCAGTTCCACTGTATAACACTAAGGTTGAGGGTCATTAACGACGGTTGATTTGACTAGTTGAGATAATACATCCTTCAATACCTGATCTGTACGATTTTTGTCCTTCTTGCGCTTCCTATAAAAGAAGATGAAGGTCCAGGGCGCTTCTCCGACTGACGGTCAATGGACATAGTCTCGGTGTCTGAATCCACAGGGGTTATCGATGCGAGGTTATGGGATGCTGAATCTACAGTTGGCGGCGGGTTAAGCGACATACCGTTGTACCGTTCTTCAGGAACGGTAAGACGGTAGAGACACCGTTTTTTACGAAAAAAAAAAGTTTTTTTATAATGGGGATGGGGGAGGGGGGATATGTTTAATGGGTTTGCAACACTACTTGTGGCTGTCAATTTCAGCCGCATCACCTTTTCTTCACGGGTCTTTCCAGTAAATTCCCCGTACTATATCCTTTGTGAAGCGCTTCGTAATGACGTAAGAGATTGTACTCCTTCGGAACAGCAGCAGTTTTTTTGGCACACCAGACATTCGGGACGTTATTTATATCCGCGAACAGGTACTTCACCTCCCAATACTCTTTGAAGGTACGCTTCTCCTCTTCTACCGTCCGCTTCAGATGTGGCTTCGAGCAGGTCATACTCCCTGTGCTTTTTTGTAGTCGGTCGCAAAGATATGGAAACACCAAACACTGCAGAGCGCACCCCGACGTCCACCGGAGGCTTGATAGTTCAGAACGCGATTATGGAAGAGACGTTTTGACGCCTGCGAATTCCGAAAGTATAGGACGACCTTGTGACGGCTGGGTCCTTCCGAGGAAGCGTTGGGTGGCCGCGGCTGAGCTCCCGTGTAATGTAGCGAAGAGAGCTCCCTTGTGTGATGTTGTGATTCGACGTTATCCAAGAACTAAAGGGCTTTCCGCAGGCCCACAATTGCCCGTAGCGTCTACTATAACTTCTTTTCTCTCTCTCTCTTCCGCTGCGGGAGCCCCGCTGGCTGCACAACGGAGGCTCGCGGGCCGCCTGTTGGAGACCCCTGAACTAGAGCATATAGGTAAATAATATATAGTAAATAGAGGAATCATAGTTCTCGTGGTGACTTGCAGGTTCCAAGCGTGAGTAACGTTCGTGAATACCGTGTTCATATTACTCGAATACTTCGCCGTATCGTATAGATCAATTTATGAATAAGCTGAACAAAGCGAACCAAAAATTAGGAAAAATCTTTCCAGGGATGGTGACTTGCAACTTGCAAGCGTGAGTAACATCATGAAAGCCGTGTTCATATTAGCTGTTTAAAGAAACCACGTATGCATATTTTTAGGAAAGAAAGCGTTTTTGTTTTGTTTTGTTTTGTCTCGGTATCAAAGCTTACTAAAAACTAAGGAGGAAAGCAACAAAGGGCGGGGCTTAAAACTAAAACTGAAATGCAAACAACAGTGGTGGTAACGGAAACCCAAACGGAGACAAACATGGGTCAGTAATGGAGGCCGTAACGGAAACAAAAAAAAGATTCCGTTGCCTTTCCCTGATATTAAGCGAGCCTTTCTGCATTACAACGACCAGTGGAATTCGCTATTCTTGTCGTCCGTCTCAACGTTAGATATTTCGTCTGCAATATATGCACGTGTCCCACAGTTAAACAGAGAAGACGTCTTACACAATGAAATGTTCCGCTTGCTTCCTCTTTAATCGTGTTTTCTACAAGCGTGTACTCTTTCTACATTGATCAGACAATACTCCGCAGCACTATATACATAGTGGAGTAAGTGCTTTTCTTTCTAACATCTCTCCACACAAATATTCATGTATTGCACATGGTTTTGTTATAATCTCGAGAACATTGCTACTCCTTCCGTTCGTTGATGGAAGGACTGAAAACGTCATTTCACAATATATTTCATGTACATACTTCAATTTCGAAATGAATAAAATATTAGTACCATCATAAACTTTAATGTGGCGGCCATGCACCGCCGTATGAACGTTTTCCCAAAGATTTCGATGTATAATCATGCACTTTATTCGTTATAGAATATGAGAAAACAAATAATACCGTGATTTCGGCGCACAAGGTACCATGCCATAGTTAACGAACTCATCTTCAAACAAACAAGCAGGTCGAAGTATGAGAACAGCATACATCTGATGTTTTATAGTCTTTCTATTGAAACCTGTAGGTGCGTGAGCACGGCCTGAGCCCTGAAAACCCGTACTTCGAAACCCGTTCCATCACATGCGCAAGTTGTTCGAGCCTCTCCCAATTTTCCTGCTGTTATATGCTCTTTATGCTCCGTCCTGGTATTCTACGGAGTGCCCACGAATCTCGTTCACTCATCCGTTGCTGGAGATGCATTTTGCTCCTCTTCTATCCACTCTGACTACCGTAAAGGGGAAATTCGTTTGGAGCTGGAGAGAAATGTTGGAGGAACAAAACGTTCTCGAATCCAATTCTGCTCTACAGAGTCGGACATACTACACAAAAAGCCATTCTGACTTCACTACAAACGAAGTTGCCCGTTCGTCAGCCCCGCGGGCTTGTCGGCTACGGGCCGGAAATCTCAACCTTTTCAAATTATTCTTCGGTCTTCGCTTTCGTGCCCTGTTGAGTATTTGCGCTACTTTGCAGGTGTACGCGGAGGGGAGCGGTATTGATCGACAGGGAGATAAAAACAAAAGTTTCCGTTTTTCTTACGGTTGCTTGCTCGACACTTAACATGTAATGGTCGGAAAGCCGGAATCTCGTCGCCTTAGGCGGTGGTTCCTTTTTTCCTCTTACACTCAGAAAGCTGCCGAAGATTGAAGATAGAGACGGTGGTCATGGCTGCTTTTCGATAGGAGGACTACGCTACTAGCAGTGTCGCTGCATGTTTCTCATTTTTCGTGTAACGTCTAAGCATGTACATACCTTTGAAACGTGTCAGAATCATTGTCGTCTTTTTGGAAAAGTCGTGCATATTCATGTTTACGACCCAGTATAATTGATGGGAAGTAATTGTTCTGAGCCTGGGAGATATTAACAGACAAACACAACACGAGCCTAACAGTTGTCCTTGTTGAACAATGACAGGAGCAGTGCCGGATTTACAGTGGTGGGGGCCCCGGGGCACTGTGCTGTGGGGGCTCCCTCGTGTATGCTACGTCTATCCAATGTGATATTCGGGGTCGATATGCGTGGACGCAGGACATATTCTTACCAAGTTTCCGTTTCGAAGACGCGTTTCAGGCATGCAAAACAGATTTCCCTTGGACAAGACCTTTACTGGTGGGGGCCCCTTTGTGGTGGGGGCCCCGGGGCAAGTGCCCCGTCTGCCCTCCCCTAGATCCGGCACTGGACAGGAGCGGTGGTTATCTGTGTTGTGAGGAGGAGTTTTGCACACGGATCGTTGGGAATTTGGTTTGTATTGGTTTGCATTGCAGTGGATCCCCGGACATGTCGGCATCAGCGGTAATGCAGTAGCAGACAGAGCCGCCTTGAGCACCCATCAGCACGCAACTTTTCCCCCGATAATGATGTCTCCGGGCGATCGAAGACACCTCCTTTCGATACTCACCGGCCCCAAGATGTAGGCTCAATGACAACACGACATAGCCCACTCCCTTCTCTCGGATGTAGACCCCACGCTTTCTCTCGAAATTCCTCCGCGACTCCCGCGCACCTTTACCGCACTATTCCATCGCATAACGCTCAACGTTGCTTTTATACCTGCCTTTAAACACCGTCTCGACTCCACCTCATCTTCCGCCTGCCCCACTTGTGGAGTGCACGGCGACCCTTGCCACGCGATCCTGGCTTGTGGGAAATATCACCACGAGCGTGCACTGATGGAAGTTTCTATGCAACGTATTGACAAACGACCGTCCAATCTCGCGAAGATGCTCGAACCGTGGCTGAACGCTGCCCAGTAGATGCAAGGCCTTCGTCTTCTTGCGGAGTACTTGCGCTCCACCGGTCTGGTGACGGATCTCTGAAAGTGCTTCCCCATCATCATCCCCTCATCCGTTCCCAATGTGCAATAGGGCAGTGTACCACCTCAGCGGCGGTGAATCGCCCACCTCATCATCATCCAATGTGTGTGTGTGTGTCTGTGTTTCTTTCCTTTTTTTTTGGGGGGGGGGAGGGGCTTTTTGGAATGCGGAGAGCGAGACACGGTTTAAATAAACGCGTTCTTTGTAATATATCGAGGGCCTTGTCTTCTTAAGCGAAGCGTGGTCAGAAGCATTTGGAGGAAATCGACGACTCCGACTAATGGATACGACGAAACGAACTTCACGCCGAACTGCATCGAAAAACAAGGTCACCATGTCTCACCTCTTGAAATAACGGCAAGCACTCCGATTTCAGTATCATTACCAAAGCCAGTACTTTACTGTGCGAGGCAGATGAGATCGCAACTGATGCTGCTGAAGTATCGCTCGAACGCCTTCAGATGTTCCGTAAGCAAATCAACGAAGTGGATGCTCAAATCCAAGACGTATAGTAGAGCAAGAGGAGAGCTTCTTCGCGCGTACCTGTGAATACAACGACCAGGCTATATCCTGCACCGCAAAGTTGAATGGCCAGAAGAAGGCTACGTGTCACATCGAATGACACGGGCTGTCTTCCTAAACTGCAGCTGCTATGCTTCAATGGGAAGCACCTGATCTGGCAGGCACTGTGGGAACAGTTTAAAGGTCAGCTACGCCGATTTCCCGATGTGTTGAAACGGTTGTGATATTCGTAGCGAGCACATCCAACTGCCCCCAAAAGGCACCTTCGTTTCTCAATTTTGTCTTCCTATTACGAAAATTAAGATTATTAAAATTAAAATTAATTAATAAAAAACAAAGGGAGCCATTTTTGTGACGCAGATGTGGAAAACCTGCCCCATCTACCTAGATGGGGTATCGTGCTTCTGATTGGATGAAAGCTGAGGCTTTCTCCGACTTTCCTGGCGGCTTCTCCCGTTTGCGAGAAAATCCAGTTATGGCGGTCGGCTATGAGGTTCCGTCCGATCTAGGTAACCCACAGAGGTATTGTACGATGAAACACGCGAAATTGTGATTATGTGCTCGAGAAGTTCGCACTTCAACTGGCATTCCCGTCAACCCGTTTGTTGAATTTGCTATAAGTTGCAAGTGTGGGAGCGATTGAGCAATGGTGGTCGTGTGAGCACACGACCGTAGAGAAAGAAGACGTACTTTGTGTCCGTGTGCAAAGCTTGCGATTGCAGACTTGTTACACGACATAGCGTGTATATATTCTGCAGCATCATAGCGCGCCCACAATCAACGGCGTACGCATGTATCGTGACCTCACTCCTCTTCCTTTGATCCATCGTACCACCACCAGCATTCGGAGAGCATTGTCTATTCATGAAAGTGATATTTGGAGTTGCTCCCCACAAGTGCTTATCTTGTAGAGTGTGTCGTGCTCTGTTGATGGAGAGTAATGGAGAGCCCTTATATGTTGTTTTTGCATGTCTCGCATGTCTCAACCCACACAAGCAATATTCCATTCACAATGGTTTCGCAAATAAATGCATAGGGTTCTACCAGATACTGCTTTTGCGTCGTCAGGCATAGTACCTTCACATTGTTTGCTGGGCCGCAGATGTAATAGAGGGTAGTGCCACATTTCTCACTTCTTGAACCGGGGAAATTTGTCATGCAGATAAGCAGATAAGAATATCTAAACATTATTGCCAGAATAAGAAACTTGACACTGTGCTGTGTTCTCCAACATGTTCAACCTGGCAGCACTTATCTATCCCTTCATTCTTTTTATTAGTGCATGTACTCAAAACTGCACAACTCTCATAAAAGCAACCATATCCCCAAATTCGCCAGTGACAGAGGGTATTATTTGTCACAAACCTAGTAACCCCGTTGGAATGGTTTAGGCTCTCCTCTGCCTTGTACGGCGCACTTCGTAGCAGAACAAAGATTACGTATTCTCCTGGTCCACAAATGCTCTGTCGATGCTGCAAGAATCTTACCAAAATGGGGAAGCCCGGCCTTGTTTGCAACCAGAAAGAAATACGAAACAACAGCACTCAACGTAAATAACGGCATGCTCGGCAACTAAGGCTGGTGATACTGAAGACCAAATAGTTTTAGGTTACAGGGGACGAAAGAGAAAAGAGCCTTTGCATGAATAGTGCACCGCAGC
The DNA here is from genome assembly GCF_037126465.1 of Ornithodoros turicata. Classification (NCBI taxonomy): domain Eukaryota; kingdom Metazoa; phylum Arthropoda; class Arachnida; order Ixodida; family Argasidae; genus Ornithodoros; species Ornithodoros turicata. The sequence continues at coordinate 120,714,506 of NC_088202.1, read as the reverse complement.
ATACTACTTACTTCAAAAGTATAATGCCACAAAATTTGGTGAGAGTCAGCCGGTGTATTTAGTTGTGCTGGTCACCTACTTCACCCCTTTGTTTTAATCAGCATCACTTGTGTTTCCACGTCGGCTTTACGACCGTCTTCAAGCGCATACATGTAGACTGAATGACCTGCAAGTGAGTGAAGATTCGTACTGTTCGCTTCCCCATCCCGTGTTGCTACGCTCATTGCCGAGAGACCCTGAGCTAGAGCACTGCACGGGCACGGGCCCCCGACCCGGCCCGCGGGCCGGGCCGGGCTTGTTATTGGCTGTGTGCTCCGGGCCGGGCCGAGCCCGGGCCGACAAAATACGCCAGCACCGCGGGCCGGGCCGGGCCCGGGCCGACAAATATGTTCCCGAGAGTCAGGCCCGGCCGGGCCACGCAGCTAATTCCACACATTGGAGATGCATTAGTTCATATCTTCATGCGCTTGCGTCATTCCTGTGCATATTTTGCAAAGACAAGCAAAGGGTACTGCATTATGCATATGATTCGACCCTCTAGAACATTCTCCAAGCCACTTTACATTGCTCCTCACATATTTCACAATCACTTTGGCAAAGCTTGGTGAGAGGGATAGGGACTGGGAGAAGCAGTTTGTCGACAGCATGCTCTATCTCCGCAAAATCTTGACAGTGTAACGATAACGCCCCGTGCGTTCTGGATTTAATTTGGTCTCGTGCGGTTACGGTGTTAAAGCGCCATCACTTGTATGCTTGTCTTCTCTCCTTATAAATTTACTTATAAATTTGTTTGATAATCGCCAGAAACGCGTACCTCGCGGCTGGAAATACTAGGCCGGGATCTACTCGCCGGGTCACCGGGCCGGGCCGGGCCGGGCTCTATTTGCTTAGACGCCGGGCCGGGCCGGGCCGGGCTCTAGTCACTGGGTCACCGGGCCGGGCCGGGCCGGGCCGCATAAAAATATGAAGGTCCGGGCCCGGGTCGGGCCGGGCCATTTTTCGATTCGCCCGGGCCGGGTCGGGCCCGGAAAAGTCGGCCCGTGCAGTGCTCTACCCTGAGCTACAGTACAACCGGAAATGTGCGTTTTGGGATACGCATAGAGGGACGAATAATTCGCCCAACGCCGATGCTGGGGATAACATGCAACCTTGAAGAATTCCTGACACTGTGGTAAAGAAATTCCAGAAGAAAGTTTCTGACCTCCTGCAAATGCTTAGAGTCGAAGTTGAGAGCAGGGAACGGGTAGCAACTGTGCAGAAAGTCGATGACCGGGTACAGTCCGGGATAACAAGCAACCGGAAATCTATAAGGCAGGCCACAGCTGCAGTAGCGGCATTGTAGCATATGTCGAGGAAAGCATGCTGCGTTTTCTGTTCACCGAAAGGCCACCGAAGCCAGTACTGTGACTCTGATATTTGGTTAGCGGAGAAGAAAGATACTACGTTCAAGGTGGAAGGTACTACCGGCGCACCTGGCTAAATCACGAGTCCACGTGCACGTAAGAGCAACTTACGTTGCAAGGAATCTACGGGCGACATCCTTAATGTGTGACCCCAGCTACGCTTCGAGGATGGTAACGAATGAAGGACTCTGGTAATATGACAATGACGCTACCTAGTCTACATTTCACTGCTGGCAGCACATACACACCGACGGTTCTTTTATGAACATGGCGCAGACGACATCACTGTTAACAGAACACTGCACATTTTCGCTGATGCTAGCACAACAGCGTATATGGCGCAGTGGCATATGTGCGTGTGAGGGGTGCGACCGGGAAAGTCGACAGCACGTTGTTCTGGGCAAAGCCACGGATTGCTCTCGTGAAAAAGACCACACTGCCCTGGCTCGAGCTAATGGCAAGGTTCGTAGCATGACGACTATTCAAGTATGTCAAGAGTTATCTCAAGTTAGAGATTGACGGAGAACACTTCTGGAGTGAGAGCATGATTACCCTGCATTGGATTATGGAGCAACGCGGAAAGGTGGAAACTGTTAGTACAGAAACGGGGAGCCGAAATACACGGATTCCCGCCCTTCAATCTACAGTTCGAACAAGCAAAACCCTGCAGACCTTATGACATGGGGAGTAGCAGCACATAGACTTTGAGGTAGTCACCTGTAGTGGAATACACCAAGCTGGCTGGCAACCAAACAGAGCTTCTGGTCACGGGACAAGCCAGCGACACTGTTTCCACTTGCGGAGCTTGAAGAAACGAAAATCGAAGTGTTGAGCACAACTAGAACTGCAGCCGCCGTAAATGCTCTTCTCGAAATAGGCAAGTACAGCACGACATGAAGACTTCATATAGGACTATACAGCATATACGTTCATGAAATTTGTTCAGAGCTGTGGGATGAACACACGAGTTCAATTTCTCCTCTCTCTTTTTTTTTCCTTACAAACGAACAAACATACAAACTAAAATGTCCGAGAAGAGGAGGGATCCCCTCTCCAAGGCAGAGATTGAGGACGCAGAGGTCTACCTTCTGGAAAGGTTTAGCAGTTTTCAGCGGGAATTTAGTCACACCTGAAAGTATTCCAAACTGCCAAAGGGTTCACCACTGATGTACTTTACACCCCCATTCGGGTGTTGTTTCCAATGCAGCCCCCAATAGACGGATTATCTCCGATGAATAGAAGGATTAGCCATTGTGTAGGGTACACCACTAGAGGGCGCTACGAGCGACGCCTCACCACTAGGGGCCGCTGCTGTCGCATTCCGCGGATGACGTCATTGCTCCTTCGGGGAGCATGGTGAGAGATAGCGGGAGGCATTGGATGGCGATGCGAAATAGAGCGCCCCCTTGTGCAAGGCTGTGGTGGCGCTGCGGGCGACATGACAGACGCTCTCGGTGGCGGCTCTCCACGGCGGTGTCATGGTCTCGTGACCGCGATACGCGGCGTCGGCGGCAAAAGGGTTTTGGGTCCAGCGTTGTGTACGAGTCTTTGAGCGAGTTTATATTAATCTCACTCCGTTTATTGTTCAACTGATGGTTGTTGTTTGAGAGCTCAATTGCTATGCTGTGAGATTGGGGTGTACGGCACGCATACGGCATACGACAATATAAATAAATAAATATAAACAAAAGGACGTGCACGATAAATTACGCCACATTATTATGGCTTCCCGTGTTGCTACACTTTGCATTATAAAGGCGCTTTCGCTAACCAGTCCGTTCACAAACAGCCGTGTGCATCCCTTGGTGTATTTATTAGACTTGGATACTTTCCTTTTAATTGCCTAATAACGCTTTTGTGACTCGAGCGCGTATATTAGAAGGCTCCAGACTCGCGCAATATTATTTTGGTGATGGCGCATATGTTCAGACAAGAGCGGAGGAAAGTTGTTCCCCCCCATTTGCTTTATGTATTTATTCACCTCAGTATGTCATTCTCACATACTAGTTTAAAATTAATTAGCGATTAGTAATACTGCAGTATATGCAATTTAGCACACTACAGTGCTGTAAGATATATTGTACAAGCGCCTTGGCTGCAGAATCACTGGGTGGATATCTGTAAAATTTTAGTGCCTTCTTTTCTGTGGTGGTCACTGTCACTAGTAGGGATTCAGTTAAGTGTTGTGGCAATTCCAATGTAAACAGTCATCTGCTATATTGGAAAGTGAGTGATTATGGTCAAACAAGTCAATTAACATGATACCTTCTACAATACCATCTGTGATTCCTAAATGTCAGTATACAACAAGTCAGTATATGACAAGGTATGAAGAAATGTTAACGTAGTGCATGCTATTCAAAGCAAGTTATTCCACCCCCCCCCATCTACAAACACCCAGAAAACAAAAACAAAAAAACTGGTCTTGGGTTTGCCTCTGGAAACATAATTTAACTACACAAATGCAGATATGTGCAGCCAAACACATTTGCCATAAGGAAAGCGTGAAGATTATTGCAGTTGCAACGGTCATGTCAGTAGGTCATGTACATCTTGGTATTTTCGAAATTTCCCAAACATTTCCATGTCTTTTATATTCAACATGCTGGACATCTAGTGTGCAACACCTGATATCGAATCAAAATCTGAGCCAGTATTCTCTATTGGGTCATGAACACACCGGTGTAACATGAGCAACAAAAAGGCAGACCACATGTCAACAAGTTGCAAACCGTTGTTTCATCTTGCACATTTGTCATGCTCATCTAGGTATTTTTGAAATTTCTCAAACATTTCCATATCTTTTATATTCAACGTGCTGGACATCTAGTGTGCAACACCTGATATCGAATCAAAATCTGAGCCAGTATTGGGTCATGAACACACCGGTGTAACATGAGCAACAAAAAGGCAGACCACATGTCAACAAGTTGCAAACCGTTGTTTCATCTTGCACATTTGTCATGCTCATCTAGGTATTTTTAAAATTTCTCAAACATTTCCATATCTTTTATATTCAACGTGCTGGACATCTAGTGTGCTACACCTGATATCGAATCAAAATCTGAGCCAGTATGGGGTCATGAACACACCGGTGTATCCTGAGCAACAATAAGGTAGACGGCATGTCAACAAGTTGCAAACCGATGTTCCATGTTGCACATTTGTCATGCTCATCTAGGTATTTTTAAAATTTCTCAAACATTTCCGTATCTTTTATACCTAGATGAGCATGACAAATGTGCAACATGGAACAGCAGTTTGCAACTTGTTGACATGCCGTCTACCTTATTGTTGCTCAGGATACACCGGTGTGTTCATGACCCCATACTGGCTCAGATTTTGATTCGATATCAGGTGTTGCACACTAGATGTCCAGCACGTTGAATATAAAAGATATGGAAATGTTTGAGAAATTTCAAAAATACCTAGATGAGCATGACAAATGTGCAAGATGAAACAACGGTTTGCAACTTGTTGACATGTGGTCTGCCTTTTTGTTGCTCATGTTACACCGGTGTGTTCATGACCCAATAGAGAATACTGGCTCAGATTTTGATTCGATATCAGGTGTTGCACACTAGATGTCCAGCATGTTGAATATAAAAGACATGGAAATGTTTGGGAAATTTCGAAAATACCAAGATGTACATGACCTACTGACATGACCGTTGCAACTGCAATAATCTTCACGCTTTCCTTATGGCAAATGTGTTTGGCTGCACATATCTGCATTTGTGTAGTTAAATTATGTTTCCAGAGGCAAACCCAAGACCAGTTTTTTTGTTTTTGTTTTCTGGGTGTTTGTAGATGGGGGGGTGGGGTGGAAGAACTTGCTTTGAATAGCATGCACTACGTTAACATTTCTTCATACCTTGTCATATACTGACTTGTTGTATACTGACATTTAGGAATCACAGATGGTATTGTAGAAGGTATCATGTTAATTGACTTGTTTGACCATAATCACTCACTTTCCAATATAGCAGATGACTGTTTACATTGGAATTGCCACAACACTTAACTGAATCCCTACTAGTGACAGTGACCACCACAGAAAAGAAGGCACTAAAATTTTACAGATATCCACCCAGTGATTCTGCAGCCAAGGCGCTTGTACAATATATCTTACAGCACTGTAGTGTGCTAAATTGCATATACTGCAGTATTACTAATCGCTAATTAAATTTAAACTAGTATGTGAGAATGACATACTGAGGTGAATAAATACATAAAGCAAATGGGGGGGAACAACTTTCCTCCGCTCTTGTCTGAACATATGCGCCATCACCAAAATAATATTGCGCGAGTCTGGAGCCTTCTAATATACGCGCTCGAGTCACAAAAGCGTTATTAGGCAATTAAAAGGAAAGTATCCAAGTCTAATAAATACACCCAGGGATGCACACGGCTGTTTGTGAACGGACTGGTTAGCGAAAGCGCCTTTATAATGCAAAGTGTAGCAACACGGGAAGCCATAATAATGTGGCGTAATTTATCGTGCACGTCCTTTTGTTTATATTTATTTATTTATATTGTCGTATGCCGTATGCGTGCCGTACACCCCAATCTCACAGCATAGCAATTGAGCTCTCAAACAACAACCATCAGTTGAACAATAAACGGAGTGAGATTAATATAAACTCGCTCAAAGACTCGTACACAACGCTGGACCCAAAACCCTTTTGCCGCCGACGCCGCGTATCGCGGTCACGAGACCATGACACCGCCGTGGAGAGCCGCCACCGAGAGCGTCTGTCATGTCGCCCGCAGCGCCACCACAGCCTTGCACAAGGGGGCGCTCTATTTCGCATCGCCATCCAATGCCTCCCGCTATCTCTCACCATGCTCCCCGAAGGAGCAATGACGTCATCCGCGGAATGCGACAGCAGCGGCCCCTAGTGGTGAGGCGTCGCTCGTAGCGCCCTCTAGTGGTGTACCCTACACAATGGCTAATCCTTCTATTCATCGGAGATAATCCGTGTATTGGGGGCTGCATTGGAAACAACACCCAGCACTCATGCAACTACGTGATATTTCGGATTGTAGGGGCACTTCAAGTGGTAAAGGATGTCGTCACCGACTAAATCATAGGTAAAATGGTGAACACTAGAGCTGCGACCGAAACGGCTGCCCCGCTTCGGTCCGATGGACCGAGTATCGGAATGCCAACCGTTTGAAGTGGTGGGGATTGATTTTGTGGGTCTTCTGAGGGTGAAGTCTGCCGGAAGTACTAAAAAGGGCAACACAGTCCTGTTTGTACGTGCGGTGGTGGTGGTGGTGCTGATATGTGCGTTCACGAGGGCGGTACATCTAGGATTGGCGAATGATCCAACTACAAAGAGCTTCTTAAGACTTTGCGAAGATACGCCTCCCGAAGAGCACTGTGCGGTGTCGTCTATTCAGACAATTTCCATACAGTTAATACCCCTGTGACACGGCAAATTGAATGTCATTGCCAGCGAATGACATTCGCACTGACTGACATTCGTTCCGTGTCATACGGTAAAACCAAATGGCGATATATGCGAATGGCATTCGTTCCGTGTCACACGGTGAAACCAAATGGCAACACATGCGAATGGCATTCGTTCCGTGTCACACGGTGAAACTAAATGGCAGTATATACGAATGACATTCACACTGACTGACATTCGTTCCGTGTCACACGGTGAAACCAAATGGCAACACATGCGAATGGCATTCGTTCCGTGTCACACGGTGAAACTAAATGGCAGTATATACGAATGACATTCACACTGACTGACATTCGTTCCGTGTCACACGGTGAAACCAAATGGCGATATATGCGAATGACATTCGTTCCGTGTCACACGGTGAAACCAAATGGCAATATATGCGAATGGCATTCGTTCCGTGTCACACGGTGAAACCAAATGGCAATATATGCGAATGGCATTCGTTCCGTGTCACACGGTGAAACCAAATGGCAATACATGCGAATGGCATTCGTTCCGTGTCACACGGTGAAACCAAATGGCAATATATGCGAATGACATTCGCACTGACTGACATTCGTTCCGTGTTACACGGTCAAACCAAATGGCAATATATGCGAATGGCATTCGGTGCGTGTCACACGGTGAAACCAAATTGCAATATATGCGAATGGCATTGCTTCCGTCTCACACGGTGAAACCAAATTGCAATATATGCGAATGGCATTCGTTCAGTGTCACACGGTGAGACCAAATTCGTCAATGGCATTCGTTCCGTGTCACACGGCGAAACCAAATGGCAATACATCCGAATGGCATTTTCCGTGTCACACGGTGAAACCAAATGGGAATACATGCGAATGGCATTCGTTCCGTGTCACACGGTGAAACCAAATGGCAATACATCTGAATGGCATTTTCCGTGTCACACGGTGAAACCAAATGGGAATACATGCGAATGGCATTCGTTCCGTGTCACACGGTGAAACCAAATGGCAATATATGCGAATGACATTCGCACTGACTGACATTCGTTCCGTGTTACACGGTCAAACCAAATGGCAATATATGCGAATGGCATTCGGTGCGTGTCACACGGTGAAACCAAATTGCAATATATGCGAATGGCATTGGTTCCGTCTCACACGGTGAAACCAAATTGCAATATATATTCGAATGGCATTCGTTCAGTGTCACACGGTGAGACCAAATTCGTGAATGGCATTCGTTCCGTGTCACACGGCGAAACCAAATGGCAATACATCCGAATGGCATTTTCCGTGTCACACGGTGAAACAAAATGGGAATACATGCGAATTCCATTCGTTCCGTGGCACACGGTGAAACGAAATGGCAATATATGTGAATGACATTCGCACTGACTGACATTCGTTCCGTGTTACACGGTAAAACCAAATGGCAATATATGCGAATGACATTCGGTGCGTGTCACACGGTGAAACCAAATTGCAATATATGCGAATGGCATTGGTTCCGTGTCACACGGTGAACCCAAATGGCAATATATGCGAATGGCATTCATTCCGGGTCACACGGTGAAACCAAATGGCAATAAATGCGAATGGCATTCGCCCAGTGAATGAGTTCGGGGAACTCATTCGCTTTTCCCTCACGCACCGATTGCGTACCCTCGCAGTTGAGAGGTAGCAAAAGGAACAACGATAAACCGTTTGCAGAAATCAAACACGAATTAAAAGTTGTAATCCAATATCTTATCACGAATTTAATAACTTATGACACGGACGAAGGAATGCTTAACACTGTTTTTTCGAGAACTACCCTCGTTCCCAGTTGCCATGTTGCCAACTGTGGTGCAGATAGGCTTCTTAATTGTCTTTATTTGTGATACCTAGCCAACTAAGCGTCGTCGAAAACTCAACGACTGTGTAAAATGATATAATGCTTCGCTATTTTTGAGAAAAAGAAATAAAAATTAACTAACGCACCGTATAATGCTTCGTAGGTTCAACCCTGGTGTATTAATTATTGACAGTGGTATCATTTGTGAATGACATTCTGTTTCTTCGTGTAGCTCGATGCAATGCAAACGGTGCGATGAATTATGAGATTCGGTGCGAGTGTCATTCGCTGGGAATGTCATTCAGTTTGCCGGGTGACAGGGGTATAAGAGAAGTAGAACTGAATTGAAGGAACTGTGGCACATACTCGGGGATACCGAAGTAAAGAATCGTTTCTCCAGTTACAAGATTGCGTGGAAGTTCATTGTAGAACGGGCGCTGTTGCGGGTTTTACGAACGATTGGTAAGGACTGTGTAGACTTCACTAAGAAAGGTGTTGGGAAGGAGGCTTCTGGACAAAGACGAAATGCACACGGTAATAACTAAAGTAGAAGCTTTCCTGTACAAACGTTCCTCTACAACGTCAGCAAGCAGGAAAATCCTTTGTCTCCATAGAACTTTGTCGTTGGTACGCGCCTTACTCTATTGCCCACTAGGTTACACCAACTCGATGTTCATTGCACGAGCTCTGAACCAGTCGCCAAAAGAACTTCGCCTACTCCTGGAAACTGTGACGCAAGGAGTGCTTAGCGGAGCTTCCGTCAAATCATGCATCGAAGGCCGTGAAATACACGCAGCTCAAACCGGAAGGCCAGTCACGGCAGCTTTAGAAGTTGTATAGAATAGAAAGATGAATTCATGTAAGAGACCAAAACGTCAAAGCTTGCAACGTGTTGCCACCGTACGAGACGACACAACGACGACCAGTAGAGTATTTTACCATTTAGACCTGTCGAACGATATGAGTAAAGCTCCTTTTTGGGGAACGCGAGGAGGGGGGGGGTATGTTGAAACTAAACAATCACAGGAGCGGTGGCGCTCGGAGAGCGGAAGAAAAGGAAGTTTTGCATGGGGATTGCATAGAACTCCCATAATAACTAGAAACGAAGCCATCGAAGGGGGGCATCCCAACACGTGTGCCGCCATGATCGATACGGTATGCCTAGCGCGTTACGAACAGTGTCTCGTACGAGTTCCATGCGCCGGTGTTTCATATCGCAGCACAAGGTTTAAACCGTACGATACTCGTTCTCTAAGGAATCCAAGCGCACAGGTGATTCCAGACAAAACAAACACACTTCGCACACGGCATGGCACACGGAGCAAAACGGAAGCGGAAGCGACTTGCATTGAATTGGATACCATTGCGCCGAACGCACCTGGTCTTCACACGTGGAAAGGCTGTGGCAGAATCCGGCCGAATCCAGAATATCGATCATGGCGGCCCCCGGACTTGGGAGAGGGTCTTTCCTCCGTACAACTCCCTTGCTCTCCCCCTTCACTCTCTCTCCCAGCTTTTCTTCTAGCCTCTCTCCTCATGATTTCTATGGGCGATTGTTGGCTTTTTTATTTTTATTTTTTTTATTTTTGGAGTGCGGAGCGCAAGATACGGTTGCAATAAATGTGTTCTTTGTAATATATCCAGGGCATTGCCTTCGTATGAGCGTAGCAGTTCACCATAATAATTATGTCAAAACCTTTCTTTACAGGTCTGGTTTCTATCGTTGTTGTGCCACGCTGCTTTGTAAGTATAAGTAATACTTATGTCGCATACATGTCCTTCTGAACTATTGTTCTAACAGCATTTTCTTCACTAATGTACAAGATGTAGAAGAGTGTATCGGATGTGTCCCGTAATAGTCGAACAGATCCAAAAAGTTCCTTTAGAATACCCAATCCAATTTTGCGAAAATGCTGCGAAAAGAAAGGAAGTAAAATTTGTAGCTCCAAAAGTGGGCATACACCATCATGGTGTACTGATGTGATGGCTGAGTTAGTTCGAAGAGCGTATAGCATTATTACCTTCAGGAGGAGGGCTATACAGCATTTCTTCTTCGTGTTTGGAGTACACGTCCCATAAGAAGACAGGAAAACTGATTTATAAAGTCCTTGCAAAAGAATAATCTTATTTGAGAAGCGTCAAGCAACATTCCAGTTGTTCATTCAGCGGCTATTATATGCTATGACAGCCTGTCTCTGCGCAGTAGAGCGCGTTAAGTTTGGTGAAACCACGTGACGAAGTGTCTGTCTACTCACAGGGCAGCAATAAAGGGATATTCACCACCCCCTTATGGATGGGTCCACATAAGAAACTACGTGCGCCTCAACCTTGAGATATTACTCCCGAATCTGGTACAGGAACCAGTAATGTTCCAACCAAATAGGCAATAGGGGAGAGAGGGAAACTGAGGAGCTGCGCAGACAGCTGACCTCCTTACATAGCGTCATCGTCAACCTTTAGTTATCCGGTCGTACAATGCTGGACTAAACATTACAGAACACTCTCCGGCGCATTCTTTCCACAGAGTGACACGCTATGAGCAAATGGGACTGACACACCTGTGCCTGGGTAAGCCGGTCACCTGTTTGCAAGTCCGTACGATCCCACTCGCTGCTAGCGTGTTACTCTGGGGAAGGGATGCGCCGGAGCGTGTTCCGTAAACTTGTGCCCAGCACTGAACGGTGCATTTCTGTAGCATCGTATAGTAACAACCTACCGGACGTGGCCAGGGGCGTCGGAAGTTGGGGACAAGGGGGGGGGGGGGGTACTACCCTCCTTATGCTCCTTATGCTGTTTCATGCGTAGATAATAGGCGAGGATGTCTAGTGTTCCTTCTTGTAAGGCAGATCTTTTTTCGATTTACATGTTCACCAGTATGAGCGATGTTTTATGTGAGAAAAATTTAGGGATGTGCCAACCGAATTCGCGAATCCTCGAATCCACGAATCCCAGACAGGGATTCGAGATTCGGGAATCCGAATCCCAGTGCCCACAACGGCGAATCGAATCTTTCGAATCCACCGACCATGTTTGCTCGTTTCTTTTTCAAATTAGCGCCTCCGGAGTCCGCTGAAAGCCTCATTGACCGACGGGTGTTTTGTTGTTTCTTTGTTAACATTGCTCTGGACTGAAAGTGTTCGGGCTGGAACTGTTACATTACAAGTTTAAAAGTAATATGGTCTTGCTTTTGATTGTTGCTTTAGCTTTATGGAAATAATTCAGACTCGGGAATTTATGTATTTCTTGTAGTCGACGAACAATATGTTAAATAAATTAAGAACTATATGGGTATACTTTCTAACGAAACCGAACTATTATCTAATTTTTTTTTCATAAAACAAATGTACCATATTCTGCTTCAAAACACTCTCCAGTAGAAGATTTTTTTATTTCTTGGCTTTTTGAACTCTTTTTAAAGAAAGGATTCGAAATATTCGAGATTCGTAAGATTCGTGGATTCGCGTTACCTTCTTTGGATTCGGATTCGGATTCGCAAAATTCTGGATTCGTCCCATCTCTAGAAAAATTTGTTACTTGGCATGAACATAGTCACTCGTATTATCACTACCCCTCTGATAAGAAATGCATCTCAAACATAGAGAAAGGCTGGCCATTGCCTGATTAGCTGAATGCGCTAAGGTGAAACTGTTTAACACATTGCATGCAATTCTGCTGTATGCGTAGCCCGTGCCACCTTACTATGTTTTACGTAGAAAGGTACAAAATCCAGCGAACCGGTAGGGACATGTTAACGGAAGTGCCTCAGGACGACAGCCGTCGACAATTTGAACAGAAACTGTTCTTCTAACAGTCTTTGTTCGAAATATTGGCGGCTGTGGTCCTGAGGCACTTGCCTTAACCTGACTGTGTTTTACGTAGAAAGGTAGAAAATCCAGCACACCGGTCGGTGCACGTTAAAAGGGAAGTGCCTCAGGACGAGAGCTCCGATATTTCGAACAAACACTCTTCTTCTAACAGTCTTTGTCCAAAATATCGCGGCTGTCGTCCTCAGGCTCTTTTCTTAACCTCCCTTTGTTTTACGTAGGAAGGTAGAAAATGCAGCGAACCGGTCGGGACACGTTAAGGGACGAGAGCCGCGGATATTTCGAAAAGAGATTGTTAGAAGAACAGTCTCTGTTCGAAATATCGGCGGCTCGCGTCCTGAGGCAATTTCCTTAACCACACTATGTTTTGTTTGTCTATTTTCCTCCTTTATTTATCTTTTTTTTTCTGTAAACAGAATGTTCTTACCAATGAGCAAAACTCCTTCGAAATTCAGCTCTTCCTCTGCCGCGAGGGGCTTTCGACGACCCTGGACGTGGCCCTTTTGGCGTGAGCCCCCCGAAACTCGCAATTCAATTTATCTTACCTAAAACAGAAGAACGGGAACTGACTGTAAACGATTAGGGACGCGGAGCGAGCTGTGTGGTTTTGGCTGCGAGCGGCACGCGATTCAATTATCAATTACACTGTGGTGAGTGAAAGACGCACAGGGAAAGTAGGACACGCACCGTGCGGTAGGGGGTGGATCAGATCTCGTTAATCACTAGCACTTGTCCCTGTCACTGGCAGACACTTAGTTCTTAAACGGTCCTTTTTATACTGCTCCAAAGATACGCATCAAGTTAATTTTTCTAAAGGTTCGCAAAGGGTGAAAAGCACCGAGAAACCATCCAACGTGCGCCGTGAAAAGCCTTTCATACTCAGGGTACAAACTGGGACTTCAAAGTGGCTCGTCATTACTGAAAAGAAGTCTTTCGTTATTTTCTTTTTCTTCGACCGGTAGCCCGATAATAGCGTCTGGTAATATACGCATTGTGATATTTTGCGCTATGCATTTCATGTGCTTGGCACATTTTTTCTTTTCTTTTTTTTTCTGTGACGAGAGGGTGCTGCTTGCTATGCGCACACGATAAAAACCAGAAATTTTGACTTGTAAACTAGCTATTGCAAGAACACTCACGAGTGTTTGCCAATATCCGTCCTGTAGTACACCAACAAACAAGTATTGAGCGTTCAAGCAGGAGCCCGTGTGGGCGCCGGATAGATGACTGCTTCCCCAAATTGTTCGAAGATGCGTTTTGCGTTCTTCACCGACCTTCGTCCTAAACGTTTAAATCATAGCCACACGAAATTCTGGAGGTGTCAACTGTATAGAGATTGCAGTTTCAGACGACTGCAACGTACGTACGCAAGCCGAATGCAAAATTTCATCCATCGGAACATCGTATGTTTTGAGATAAACAAGAAAAGAATTAGGGGGTGCTTTGGTAGTAGAGTTTACTTTTGTCACTTTGAAGTCAATTTGATTGTTAATTACTAAACTGACTAGTTATTTAGGTCAAATTACACTAATTTAATTAATACAACCTTACACCAACTCGTAGCCGCAAAAAACGTTGCGAGAAATTTCTCAAGTGTCAGTCACACAGTCGAAGAAACTTGTACGTCAAAGCGAACGACACGTTCAGATTTCGTGGCGTGAGCTACTGTGCTTTGGCGGACCTCATGAGGGTGTGCGGCCCAGGGAGGGTTGACTGAAGACCGTTTGGAGATACGGCAATACGTAGCACGCGAATAATATGCGTAGTACGCTCGGCGCGAATAACTTAATTGCTTGGCTGGGCAAGAACCGGAAGCTGTTATGCAGTGATGCCACGGAAGCGGAACCGCAGGTTACAAAATTTCATGATTTTTTTTCTTCTTCCCTGTTAGCGCCGTGAAGCAACTGTGGCTATGAGCAGCGTGTAGATGTGGACAGATGGAGAGAGGACAACAGGAAACAGGGAGGAATAGGAGAGAGATGGGGAGTTAGTATGCGTCCTGGGTCGACTTCTGAGGGAACTGCGCCGACATCCGTACGGATGGTCTGTCGAAGAACCCAGGGAAAATGTGAGACAGTACAGCGGGCGATAGGACTCGAACACACCATCTCCCAGTCTTCAGCACGACCGTGGAGCTACAACCGACGAACTATAAATAATTGGCTGGGAATTTCATTTAAATATTTTGCACGAAAGCTATAAGCATAACAGGAAAGCATGTGACATCGTTTCCTTAGCTTTGTGTTTAGAACGGCGATACTCATTAGTTCAGTACGCGTTATGTCCCTTCAGTTTGTATTCGCATGACATCTACCAATCCAAGGATTTCCCTACTGAACACCTCCTTTGGTTTTTTGCAACACCTCCCTTGAAATTTCTGAGATTGCTCAATACCCCCAGCTCAGCTACCAATTCACATACCCACAGACATGTTTCCATATACATAGCTTCCCCAGGAATCTCGGTGCTCCCCCCTCCCCCCAATGTCGATATCAATGGACATTACGGTACCGACCATCCCGCCTTTGCACCTTAGTTAAAAGAACCAAGTCAGGCTCCCAGCAAGGACAGTTTATTGAAAATCCCATATCTTTAAAGTCCATGCTGCTATTGCTGCATTCCGTATTTACTTTGGCGTTTGAAAAACAGCGTTAATAAAACTGTCACTTTCGGGCTTGTATTCTGAAACCTTCCTATTTCCATGCAGCCGACGGACAAAGCTTTCGAATGGACTCCATTGTTTGCTTAGCGTTGTTTGCATTTTGTCCTTCCTCAACAATTCCTTCACTTTACTGCAGAAGGGGGGCCACAGAGCCTGAAAAGGGCCGTCGCTGAACTTAATACAATTTAATAAAAATTGGAGTGCGCGGAACGTGTAGTATAAAAGCTATATAAATCCTGCATCCAGTACCTCGCAAAGTAGGTGCCAGGAAAAACATGCAACAAAACGCCAGACAAAGAGATAAACACTGGAAAGACGAGGGAAGTTTGTTGGGTAAAATCGGAACTGTTTTCGCGTTGGAGGATGCTCGTGTTTATGCAGCAGGAGAAAAAGAAAGAAAGCTGTGAAAATCACGACTCCCTGTTTTCGTAATCGCCATTTTTTGAAGCTGTTTGCGTTTGCAGCTTTCTGCGTTTTTCCCTGCATGTCGGATCAAATAACTGTCCGCGGAAAGTGCCCTCCGCCACGCGTGCTTGTCCTTGTCAGCGCTTGTTTATAGTCGTATTAAGGGGAGGGAGACGTGAATTGAAAACACAATTTAGTCCTTTTCAGGCCTCATTTTTGTTGTTTTTGTTGTGGAGACAGAAACGTAATGCAGGGGAACATGTAGTGCGTGAATCTTTTGTTATTTCCTCCGAAATATTGGAGGAAATACAAGTTCGAAATTTATTATCGATTTTCAAACGCCTGAATCCCCTGAAGTCTGCCCAAGGCGCAAGACTTCCGCTTGCCCCGAGCAGCATGCTGCGACATGAGGCAGACGAGTAGCTGGATGAGAACGATGTGAGCACCAGTACAGGTGTCTTGTCCACTGCGGGTACCATTTATAAGGGAACTACAAATGTGCCCCATACCAAGGATAAGATTGAAAATCGCGTCACTCCGAAGGAAGGTACCGCGTGAGAAGCGGAAGGACAAGCACTGACTGGAAATTTGAACACGTGTCAGTAGAATTTGAAGTGAGTGATACAAAAGTATTTAACCCCCGAGGATTCTCTCGGCAGAATAAAGGCTAACGATGATTCTGTTGCCTACAAAATTTTATCCCGCCAGCCAGGCAATGCTTCACGTGTATAACGATAACATGTATAACGTCTTACGTGCATAACGAAGCATGGAACGCGAAATGGACCTTACGTTCAACACCGTTTCCTGGCCCACTGGGTTCTCTTTAGTGCTTCGTCTTTTAAATTATTCCGCACGAGATAGTCGAGAGCGTCAGGATCATCTGTGCCTCCTATATGCGCCACAAATAACTTCCGTTCATCCCATACGAGGAGATGGCGCGGTGGCATTCTTGGCATTCTGACAGAGGGGAAATTTGCGTACATCATTGCAGTCATGCCGGCGGAAAGCGGCAAAGTACCATCACGAAACACACATAGCGCGACGATTTACGTGGCACGTCTTAGGAAGTCTAAAAATTGCCCGGGAATGCTCAACACGTCTCCGGCTTTGCAAATGACTCCTCCATCAGCTTCGCCCATTTGAAGCTAACCGCGCCAATAAGCCGGCACTGAGTCATTTGGCGAACGTAAGAGGACGGAAAAAAGGACGGGAATTTTCTGCTACGCGCACGCCGTAGCGTTCTATTGTCGCTGTAAGTGCAATTTGCGCGGAATTACAGCTTGCGCAAAGATCAGTGCTGCATAGCTTGAAATGCGGTGCAACTTTTGTGTAACGAAGGAGACTCCTGGCGGCGTTTCTACGCGTTTCGCTAATGCTCCTTTTACGAAAGTGAAAAAAGGAATATAATCTGACGTCTTCATTGCCCCCCTGTTATGACCTTTGTTGTCGACGTGCCAAAAAAAAAAAAAAAAAAACTCGAATCATCATCATCATCATCACTGCCCCCCCCCCCGCCCTCTGGTAATGCGTTGCTCGGGGATGGGATTCTGCATCCTGGGCACACTTCACGGCGGCCGCCACGTTTGCTGACATGAAAGCATGCTGTAGGCTGTAATGCGACTTGGTGAAGCTTTTTCTCGCAATGCCTTGTAATATGTGGCGTCGTCGACTGCCGAAACATTCAAGAGATAAATGTCGGTGTACGATTCTTCCGCTTCCCACCGGAATAGCATCACCGAAAGAGGCGGGAGCTTTGGATTCGCGCCGTTGGGCGCATGAGGATAGATGGCTCAGTGTGGATACCGACGAAGAACTCACGTGTCACGGTCTCCGTCCCCAACCTCTTTCTCTTTGCCGGTGTTGGTGCATGTCTCGTGGTGGTGGTGGTGGAGGGGGGAGGATATATTTATTAGAACAAAGACAAAAAGGAGGAAATGTCAGCCAAACGGTGTGTCGGCTTGCTATTCCGCAAAAAAAAAAAAATTATTAAAGCGAAAAAAAAAAAAGAATTCGGAAATAACTGATAAACTAGGATCCCTCGGATCAGCGGTCGGTCAACTGACGATGGCGGAAGACTGCTGGCTGTCCGAGATCACGGGCCTCATCCTCGTGAGCTCAGTAGTCGAGTCAAAGATTGAGATCGGTGTTGGCGTCATTGTCTGTGCCGGAAATATGGTCAAAATACGTACACCCTGGCACCCTGTATAATGGCACCCTGCATAATTGTCAATCACGTAATCACGTTTTCGTAACTCGAGAGCAAAAGCTGACTGTACACTACAGTCGTTCGTCTGCTGCTTGTTATGTACGTGTACGGTGAACAATGGTACGCGCTATCCTCTTCGTCGTGAACCGTTATGACGCTCCGTACATTGCCTAGCCTTCGACAAATCACGTGATAACGAATAGTGCCTATTACAGCAGAGTCCGCTAGGCGGAGACCGCCAGAACTACTTCCTAGAGTCACTGTACCGGGGCAAGAGTACCGCAACCGCTCCGCGTCGTCTGCTCCGGCAGCCATATTGCTTCCAAGCCGCCGCGGATCGCGTGTTGGGATAGCTGTAGCCAGTGTTACATCGCGTTTATTACGCGGCTGTGCACCAAACAATTTGTGGCCTCCTGTGGTGGGACTCGGCTAATACTTAATGAAACAGGGCACAAGCGTCACTACAGTATCGTTTGTTGTATACTGTAGCTAACAGACGAATTATGTTGGCGCGTGTTGACCTCTAAAAGGCATCGTCGAGTCTAGTTTGCGCTCTATAGATCAGTTTTTTTTTCCCTTTTAGTTCACTTGTTTTGTGGACATAAAACTATAGTGCTCGTGTGTGCAGCTTCAGGTTGACATAAATAACCTCCACCAGTTTTATTCTCATCTCTTCGCAATTAAATTTCTATTTCAAACGTTCAATGGCTATGTGCATGGCAACGTTTTTTCACGCGCATGTAAAGTGCTGTGAATTGTTCTTCCAATCCCCTGCTCCAACGCAAGCAGTCGATCTTCCATGAGGAGTAGACCGTGAGCTTCAAGTCACTACATTCCGTCTCAGCCTTTGCTCGTTTCTTTTAAGACTGCGACCTTGTCGAGGGGACCATCACATGACTTGTCTGCAGGTTTTTCCTGTGCATATTCCTCGATGCTCTGGTTTGTGACGGTGTTGTCTTCCTCTGCAAAGTTGATCCACTCACAATTACAGCTGAAAATTTAAGAATTGTTTTCATAACGTTCAATATTTAGGAATAGTTTTCATAAGTTTCAATAGCTCTCATGGTGCATACCTACATATATTTCGACGCATTACCATCCTCCACTGCCCCTTGATCAATATTTAGGAATGATTTTCATAAGTTTCAATAATTTTCATAGTGCATATCTACATATATCTCGACGCATTACTATCCTCCACTGCCCCTTGATCTTACACTATGTTGTCATCAACTTCAGTGTGCAAGTCTTTTGGTGACTCCTCGGAGAACTCTGCGTGCGAAGAACGGGGGATAGGAGCCTTCCTCAGCCTCGTAGGTGTCCGGTATGCAAAACTGCTTCGGACTGCCGTCCACTTCAACTTCTTTCGAATCTCCTTGTCCTCGAAGTCGTCGCGTGTGAAGTGGTCCTGACAGTGACGTTTTGTTAGCACCGCAGGACAGGGAACGCAATGGGAAGATCCAACAAGCACTACTTCGATACGCCCGGCTGTTCTTCGCACAGTTGAACTGTTGTTCAATACTGTGTGCAAAGGTTCTGCAATGAAAAATAAACATGCCACGAGATTTACCTCGCTCGAGCGTGTGTTATTCGTAGGCGCGAAGTTCTTCCGGCAGGTTCTGTGCCGATCTACGCGTTTCGTCACTTTTGCCCGTCGGAATGCAGAAAAATGCTTTCCCTGACTCTGTCCCGTTGCAGCACAACATCCAGACATGGTTGTTCGTAGTTCCTCAGCTCTCTGAGATACATTGCAAGTACAAAAAACCAAGAGCGGCACACGAACGTACGCGCACATGCGTCCCAGCTATTGCATTCCCCGTAGACCCGGCGGGAGGTTGGAAGCAAAGAGGAGGAAAACGCACCACGTGACGCGCCTCGGCGAATGAGCAAGGCGGCGGCACGGGGAAAGCGAATGCGATACTCTTCCCCCGTGTACAGTGACTCTACTACTACCACGGTGCTGGGAGTTCCGCGCATGTTCAGGTCGCTAGTGCAGTAGTTGGTAGGTCGTGCGTAACACACATTAGCTACCGTTTACCAATAGCTAGCAATAGCACCCACCTATCTATAGCCAACCGCGGTAGCCACCTCTCTATAGCCAGCTCGTAGTATGCCCTCATCTCTGCAAGTCTGTACGTATCCACGTCTATGTGCGAGTTGAGTTTGTTATACCTGTACTTGTGCGATGTCTGTCCTGTACACCAGTCGCTCATATGTACCACACACAATATATTTCGATTTAGTAAGACTCACAGCACTGCTTCTCCGCGCACATTTTCTCCCAAATACACTGTCAATTTTAATTCCCTAATCAACTTAAAAGCGTCTCCTACGTGTCACGATTGTTGACAATGATGGCAGCCTTGACAGCTGAACCTGCAGGTTTTACGCACAGTTTGAGGTAACTCGTTACAAGTAACTCCTTACTGTAACCAAGTTCCTTTTTTTGGCAACTTGTAACCTATCTCGGTACTTTTGCGCCGTGGTAACTTTCAGAGGAACTCGTTCCTTTTTCAGGGAACTTTGCCACAGTAACTCGCTTTTTACTCACGTCCACATAGTTTCTTGCATTCTCTCCGGTTCCTTCATGGCATTTTTTTTGCCATAAAACGTGATATTCAATCAATGACAGTATTTTATTCAGGAAGTAAGAACCGCTCCCATTGAAATGAATCTGAGCCTTTGTGCGCCCACAGGGAGTAAGATGCAAAGCGTTCGAATAGACCTCTACCAGAGAAAAGTCATCATGACATTGGTAGACAGACTGAAACCGAAACAAATCGGAAGGAGAGTGCTGGGTTCCACGAACGGGTACTTGTTCGCTGCCTCCCAATGAAAGAAAAGCAGGACCGAGGGTCGCGTCCCTTTAAGGGACTGTGGGAGCTAGTAAGGAGCAACCACACTGGGACAGAGGTCCGATGGGGCGACAGTTTATTCCTACAGTGCCAACAAGCTCAGCCGGGCAACAATGAAGGTCCGTCTTGAGAGCAGTACGCAGCCCGAGTAACACGAGGGGCATGTGATCAGCCCAGAGAGCGGGGTCGGATTGAGCACGAAGGGAAACCTTGATCTGGCGGTGCAGGCGCTCGACTAAGCCATTGCTGGAGGGGTGGTAAGCCGTAGTTCGGTGTCGCTTGATGCCAAGAAGTTTGAGGAGGTCGTTAAACAGCTTCGACTCAAATTGGCGGCCTCTCTCTGTCGTGATGGAGGCTGGGACTCCGAAACGTGAGACACCAAAGACGTGAGACGCGTCCGGGTCACCAAATATGTGGGAGCTAGTAAGGAGCAACCACATTGGGACAGAGGTCCGATGGGGCGACAGTTTATTCCTGGAATGAGCGAGCGAGAATGATGATCGAGATCGTGTGCGTGAAAAGGGCATGCTGTCCGTCTTCTTTTACGGTAGGTGTCCGCCACAGGACCATATCGTAATCCCCTCAAGACCGTGGCTTTCGGGCGCGACCTTGTTCACTTCTAGCATCGAGCGTAGTTCAATTCTACTAAATTTGTGGCGCTGTCGAACACTATGACGTCATTTGTTTACAAACAGGGAGAGGTGTATTGTTGGACATAAACGAAAACGATCTAAGCGTGTTGCACTCCTCCGCATAGGCAACTCAAGGTCTAACTCAACTGCTCACGCGCTCTGCACCTGCGTAATGCAATTTCGTGTCTGAAGGAACTTGGAAGTAACTGCGAGTTACATTTCAGGCTCAAGAACTTCGTTATTAACTTAGTTACATTTTGCACACGGCAACTTAACTTGTAACGAGTTCTTTTCGACGGGTAACTTCTCAATCTATGGTTTTACGGGTGGGCGCGTTCGACAGTTTTACGGTTCCGCATAATTCTCTAAATGTATTTCGGTAACATTAAACGAGATGTGATGCTGAAAAGAAGGATGCATGTCATTAGTCAAAATAAAGCTCTGTAAAACGTTTCACAATAAATGTTATGCAGGGTGTGAATACAGTTCTTATTGCTGTTTCTTTTCACTGTGCGCGCTCTCTAGCAGGGCGCAGTGCACTAGCTCTCACCAAGCCCAAGAGCAATGTTGATAGAGTTATACATATATAGAAAAACAATTGAATCTCATTCCCCATTAAGAACAATTGACTGGGACAGTGGAGGGCTTGTGTCATGTGTCTCGGAGGGGTTCCACCCCCTTCGCAAACGATTTCAAATATCCTATTGCCACTTTAGCTGCACCTTTTATTGTGCTTTCCTAAATGCGCTTTTTATGCAGTCCTTGCATTTCGGGGTGGATGAGAATGGGATGTGATGAGAATGAATAGCATTAATTACTGTTTCCAGAGATGTTAGAGCGTGGTTTTGCCTCGCACGCGAGGAAGGCCCCGGTATTTACTCCAAACAGATGGGCATTGTATGGGCCTGTAATTAGGGCTTACTTCGGTTCACTTCTCCGCGAACTGATTCTTGCATGACTGCGTCCAGCGTTTCGCGAACGAATTACGGCGGGAATAAAAAGTGCTGCCTAATGAGGGGGGTCCCGGAGACGAAGAGGCAGTAAAACGAGACGCGCATCGAAAAAGTACAGGAACGCGAAATAAAGCGAAACTTACTGAAGCTGAATGGGGAGAGAGCTAACGAACAGTGATGATGTGAGGAGCAGCGAGACTATAGCTCGGCTTACTCGATTGCGCGTCCGTTATGGAAGCGTGACGGTTATCACTAGAGGGCGGATTTTTATGCACATTCATGTTTTTTTCTCGATGTGGTTTCGTACCTAGACGACAAGAAAAAAAAAAAACAAAACAAAAAAAACCTTTGGTCTTGGTTTTGGACCTATCAGAAGGGTTCTGTGTTGCATGTAAATGCATCTTTTCCACGTTGTGGCATATTTCGCATGAAAGTGAATGCATAGTGCACATTTTGCCGTACACTCTTAGAAATGAACTTCACCGCATAGCACGCCCCTAGCCAACAATCATCTCAAATATGATATCGTTATCTGCCCTGATTTGTTGAAAACAGGAGGCGTACGCCATTTTTGTGACACTTATGCTGTTCATAATTGTCACAAAAAAAGGCGTACGCCTCCCGTTTTCAAGAAATCAGGGCAGATAACGATATCATTCGAGATGATGGTGCGCTAGGAGCGTGCTATGCGGTGAAGTTCATTTCTTAGAGTTTATTTGCAGGTGTCAGAGATTATTTCTCTCTCTCTCTCTCTCTCTCTCTCTCTTTTTTTGCGATTGGTTTTGCTGGTTTCGGTAGAGCGTTGGGTGGTCTTTCGAGCAAATTCTTGTCAGAATCGAAAGTTTCCGAGTTTCGATGGTGTAGGGTGCGGTGTTCAGACCGTACCCTGGCTCCTCCATCCTCCACTGCGTGCATGGTCGGTGGGCCATACTTTACTTTCACCACTTTGCCGTTATAAAGACGGGCGGCGTTCGCGTTTTAATCGGCATAATGCAGTGCCGAACGCAAAGCCATGGTGAAATAATAAGCCTGAGCATGGGCAACACGAACATGCACAATGAACATCATCTTTATTTAAATGGTGATGAGTAGGAGAGTTTCATCGCCAGGGCCGGTATCCTACGAACACAACGAAGCTCAAAGTTGAGCTTCATTTTTTTTTAGTTGAGTAAGTGTTTTTTGTGTTACCCATGCTCACACTTGTTTCGTCCACCAGCTATCCTGCGTTTACGATATTTTATCAATCAACTCAAAGCCTTCAGTTCTGTGATTTATATCTATGGCGCAAGTATTCTTTGTCCTGTGCTGCAGAACATGGCCTTCGCGTGCACTTTGGTAGGCTAACACTGTAACCATGCAGGGGACAAGCGGGAAATTTGCGCCCCCTCCGTATTCTTTTACTTTTCTCATTTATTTTCTCTCTATATATACTGTCGTCCTCTTCATCCTGCCCGAAAGGTGTCTGTTTGGCGCCCCCTAAAACGTGCTTAGGGTAGGGGGGAGGAGGGCAAATGTCCCCTGCCCCACTGTAAAGGCCGCACTGACTCTAACTAATGTGAGCATGAGCTCACCTTAATCTTTACAATTTACAAATTTGTAGAATCAGCAGTCTCTCCAGATATCATCAACGAGAAATTAGAGAGGAGCAGAGAGGAAGAGAGAAAAAATAGAGATGGAACAGTAATGTGCAAGCGCCATTGTATGTATTTTTATAATTTTTATATTTCTTCTTTTTTTCAAGTTGAAACAGTAAGTTAAGGCAACGATACGGCGTGTAAATAGGCAACAATTTTAGTGCTTCCGCACATTGCCATAATCGTTCGTGAAGAACTATGCACGTATTTTACTTGAATCGACTTTCATATTTTCGGCACCCAGTTCGGAAAGACAGCTTATTTATTGGTCTTGTTGTGTCAAGTAGAGTTTTTCAGGAAAGCATTTTGCATACCGACCGGCTCCACAATAACTACACCGCTCCTTCTTTGTATGTGTATTTGTATTTTTTGCTGTTTTAGAGTATTGTACGTAATTAGTCACTTCTTTTCTGTGCGGCCCTGCATGATGTAATCTAAGTTCAGAGCCGGTCGCGGCTCGATTTGAGTTTGAGGCCCCTGCTTTAGCGTCTGAGATATCTGGGACATCAACGTCCCTCTTGGGAAGGTGTATCGTGTAGCGTCTCGGGTTTGGGAGCACATGCATGAGGCGATGCGTTGTCCTGAAGGGTATGTGCGCGTAAACCATTGAGATCCCTATCATGCAGGAGAAAAGACCGAGAGAGGGCACGTAAAATATTAATGAGGTTAAAGCAACGACAAGGAGAAAAACGGCAGTAAATTATGTCGTTTCTGGAGAGCGTTCGTTCGCATCTGTAAGACGCCTGTTCAGTATTCGGGGTAATGTGTCTAAAAAAAAAAAAGGAAAAAACCCTAGGCAGCCCAAGAGCAGCATTCCGGGACACCTCCCTCTGAAACCAGGCTTGACCTGATAGCAAAGGACTACACAAAGAAGCTAAGTTTACGGGGTTGTGCATGAGTACGTGAGGAGGAACAGATTTGGGCAGGGAGAGGACACATCCGAGGCAGACAATTCCCTTTTCGCGCCCTGACATACTCACCGATAACAACACCGATAACACGCCCGGGAGCTTTCGCATGAGATAAAGAATAAGACCATAAGACTTTCCAGATATCGGGAGATTGCCGGATGAAATTGGCAGGTCGAGGCCTGTGATAGCAGTCTGGACGACAAATTGACCAAATGCGAGTTCTAAGGGTGCAGCAAGGACAACAGCTACGGTCCGCAGACGATACACAGACTACGTAATTTTATGATGATGATGAACCCCGTACCTTGTTCCCCTGTTGCACCCTGAGAGGTCGCGTTTGACAAAATCGCTTCCAAAACGGCACTCAAAATGGCTAAGTGCCCAATTTCGTCAACTTCGGGGCTTAATGTCATTTGATGTAAATATAATATTAAAGATGTCCTAAGCTGACTTTGTAGTGTGAAAGTAAGATCACGGGGTTTGAACCCCGTACTTTGTTCCCCTGTTGCACCCTGAGAGGTCGCGTTTGACAAAATCGCTTGCAAAACGGCACTCGAAATGGCAAAATGGCCAGTTTCGTCAACTTCGGGACTTAACATCATTCGATATAAAAATAATATTAAAGATGTCCTAAGCTGGTTTTGTAATATGTATTAGTGAAAGTAAGATCACGGGGTTTGAACCCCGTACCTTGTTCTCCTGTTGCACCCTTAGAGGTCGCGTTTGACAAAATCGCTTCCAAAACGGCACTCGAAATGACAAAATGGCCAATTTCGTCAACTTCGGGGGTTAATATCGTTCGATATAAAAATAATATTAAAGGTGTCCTAAGTTGACTTTGTTATATGTATATGAGAAAGTAAGATCACGGGGTTTGATCCCCGTACCTTGTTCCCCTGTTGCACCCTGAGAGGTCGCGTTTGACAAAATCGCTTCCCAAGCGGCACTCGAAATGGCAAAATGGCCAATTTCGTCAACTTCGGGACTTAACATAATTTGATATAAAAATAATATTCAAGATGTCCTAAGCTGATTATGTTATATGTATACAAGAAACTAAGATGACGAGGTTTGAACCCCGTACATTGTTCCCTTGTTTCACTTTGACAGGTCGCGTTTGACAAAATCGCTTCCAAAACGGCACTCGAAATGGCAATATGGCCAATTTCGTCAACTTCGGGGGCTAATATCATTCGATATAACAATAGTATTAAAGGTGTTCTAAGCTGACTTTGTGATATGTATATGAGAAAGTAAGATCACGGGGTTTGAACCCGTACCTTATTCCCCTGTTGCACCCTGAGTGCTCGCGTTTGACAAAATCACTTCCAAACCGGCGCTCGAAATGGCCAAATGGCCAACTTCGTCAACTTCGGGACTTAACATCATTTGATATAAAAATAATATTAAAGATGTCCTAAGCTGATTATGTTATATGTATACAAGAAACTAAGATGACGAGGTTTGAACCCCGTACATTGTTCCCTTGTTTCACTTTGACAGGTCGCGTTTGACAAAATCGCTTCCAAAACGGCACTCGAAATGGCAATATGGCCAATTTCGTCAACTTCGGGGGCTAATATCATTCGATATAACAATAGTATTAAAGGTGTTCTAAGCTGACTTTGTGATATGTATATGAGAAAGTAAGATCACGGGGTTTGAACCCGTACCTTATTCCCCTGTTGCACCCTGAGTGCTCGCGTTTGACAAAATCACTTCCAAACCGGCGCTCGAAATGGCCAAATGGCCAACTTCGTCAACTTCGGGACTTAACATCATTTGATATAAAAATAATATTAAAGATGTCCTAAGCTGATTATGTTATATGTACGAGAAACTAAGATCACGAGATTTGAACCCCGTACCTTGTTCCCCTGTTGCACCCCGACAGGTCGCGTTTGACAAAATCGCTGCCAAAACGGCACTCAAAATGGCCAAGTGCTCAATTTCGTCAACTTCGGGGCTTAATATAATTGAAATAAATATAATATTAAAGATGTCCTAAGCTGATTTTGTTATATGTATGAGAAAGTAAGATCACTGGTTAGACCCCGTATCTTTCCTTGTTGCACCCCGAGAGGTCGCGTTTGACAAAATCGCTTCCAAAACGGCCCTCGAAATGGCCGAATGGCGAATTTCATCAAGTTCGGGGTTAATATCATTTGATATAACGACGATTATAAAGATACCCTAAGCTGATTTTGTAACACGTGTATGTGAAAGTAAGATCACGGGGTTTGAACCCCGTACCTTGTTCCCCAGTTGCACATTGAGAGATCGCGTTTGACAAAATCGTTTCGAAAACGGCACTCGAAATGAACAATTTTGTCAAGTTGTATTGTTTAATATAACAGTGATATAAAATACAAAACGGTATCATTTGTATATTACTCACTCAACGCAAAGTTGTCCATTCTGTCAGCCCTTTGGAGTTCCAAAAAGAAAAATGATCGTCCGCCTTTCGAACTCCTTCAGACCGATCGTACAGTCTCAGCGCATGCGTATTACGATAATACTGGGACTTAATCCGTTGAGCGCCTAGGAGGGGAACCCTCTCTGAGTCGCAACTTTGAAGGCCCTGGGTGCATCAGGATTAACACTCACACATCGTGCCGTGGTTTGTATTTGGCCTCGAGAGCGCACTGAACAAAAATAGGCGATGACCTTTCCGGAATTTGACTGTCTTTGTCGAAGAATCGTAGTCTAAACATGGGCGCTGTGCAAACATCGACGGAATCCCCATAGGCGCAATGCATTACAATTCACTTGGCCAGGGTGCACTAGGTTTATATTCTGCTAGCACGTTTCGTGTCTCCAGGGGTTCTTTAAATGGTGTTCCTTTCTATTAAACTATGACATCTTAAAAATTTTATTATGTTTTGCTCTTAATTGGCATAAACATCATCTCCCATTGGATTCGCACCCTGTAAGGGCGCTTCCCGCATCGTGGCTGATCATAGTGGCGGAGTGCGCCGGCAAGGAGGGGGGGGGGGGGGGGACCGCGAATTTTGGGATTGTATCGGATAGCAATTTTGAAAAGCAGTTCTTCCTGCGAGCTAATATAGCTTTTTAGTAATGCCATTTTCAACTTCACGCTCTTCGTACTTCTTTGATGGCGAATTGCAACATTGACGTCAAGTAACGAGTTCCTCTTGAGAGTATTTAGTACTCTATCTTCAATACTTTTCAAGATTTGATATTTAATTCTCTACTCAGTTACTTCTTTGCCGGTACTCAGTAACTTAAATACTTTTTGTGAGTATCCTGTACAGCCTGCCAGGAAGTCATCGCACGAATTGACGAGGAGGGAACTACCATGAACATTGGAGCAATAAAACCTTCGCCAGCACATGTTCGGCTCCACCTAGAATTCTTTAATTTCGCGGCCTCTCGGCTCGAACCCTACCCGCCTGTCTAATCCAGCTTCCAAGGCAGGGGAATCTTCCCCAATTGCTCCAACGCTTGCTCACAAAGAGTGCGGATGAAGGTAATTCATCTTGTTCCCTTCGGGACATGGAACGGCGGCATCGATAGGAGTAGTACCAGTATAAACCCCCTCTCCCCCCTTTCCTACTCCGGTTGAAATATAGCTGACGTTTAGGCTCGAGAAAACCCTGCACGCTGTACACGCGCCTCGCCCCTCCTACTTCATCTTTCTTCTTCTTCTTACTCCTCACTTTGACTATGGTAGGCTTTGACGTTGGGTTACCCGGCTGCGTAATGGCGGACGAAAATTAACGACTGCAATATGTAATACGTTTCTATACGTGGCAGACATGCAAAAGTAAGAATGATACGCGGGTTTGAACTTGCATGGTTGGGGGGGAATGCAACAGAGGTACATGGCCGTGAGTTATGGGCGTACGCTAAGGTTCAGACTAGCACATGGGCTATGATAGAATGTTGCTCGTTTGGTATCTTGTTAGTCGTTCAATAGTATGATGTAGCTTATCACACCCACATTGGTTTAGTGCTTCTGCACGAACGTCCTTTTTCTTCATCTTATGCATACTACCAGTGCCAAGGGGGATATATTTGTTACAACAAAGAAAAAAAAATGGAGGAAAGGTCAGCCAAACGGGACGTCGGCTTGCTATGCCGCAATAAAAAAAAGACGGGAAAGTAATTAAATAAAAGTAAAATAAAGTAAATAAAAAGAAAAGAAAAGAATTAGGAAATAAAGGATAAACTAACAAAAGGTGAAAGAAGGATGAGATAGATGAGGGTATTGCGTATGAGGGTGAGAGGTGAGGGTGGGGTACTGAAGAATGAGATGGCACAACTTGAGTTCACAGGCTGTTCGTGAGACCTGTGTCGCTCAGGAACGTCAAAACTGCTTTTGGACGCAGACCGCTGTGTGGGATGCCGTACTGGCCTGAGCAGAGTGGCCAGAGAAAAATCTGTGCACAGCAGCTCGAGTAGCCGTCGTCTGAGCGTGGCTCGAGGGGTGTCGAATCTGCGGCAGTCGCGGAGAAGATGTGGAGTATCAGCTTCAACAGCGCAGGTGGGACATTTTATAGAGAAGCAGAGGTGTCCTGGCGACATTAAGTCGTAGTTCGTGTAGAATGGACGCTTCTCGACGCGAGCAGTGGTGTGTGGCAACGAAATCCATCGAAGGGACGATGGACCGCAGATGATCGTTCAATCGGACGGCGTCCTCCTGAAACTGCCGAGCGCCCCTGTGGCGGATTCGGCGTATCTGTAATCGACATGCTGAGGCTGAAAGTGGTAGTGGACAGTTATTGACGCGGACGTCCCCATGTGCCCGACGTGCTAAGGCGTGTGCGCGGGTGTTTCCGTGTAGGCCGGTGTGACTGGATACCCATTGGAAACACAGGCTGTGACCCGAGGATAGAAGTCGGTTGCATGTTGCAACTGTCATGGTGCATAGGCCGTCGATTGTTCTGGTACAATAATTTGCAAGAACTTCTAGCGACGCCCTTACTGTCCGTGAACACAGTCCACGCGCCAGGCGCTGATCCCGCTATGTGGTTCAACGCGGTCAGTATGGCGAAGAGCTCGGGCTCGGTAGATGACGTTTCGTAGGGGAGTTTCTGCACCACTTCAGGGTTTTCATATGGGATATAAAACGAATGCCGGATTTACAATTAATTAATTACAGTGCCGGGAGCCCCGGGTATCGTACGTGGTGGGGACCCCTCTAACTAGTCAGTACTTTTCACGGTGCTTCATAAGGACAAATTATGGCCAAGATGTCTGACGTCGGTGCGACTACTTCATGCGATATATAGGGGAAGGGAAGCACGTTGAAACACGGGGTACACTGAAACAGTCAACCTTTCTGGTCCCCTTCTGGCGCAAGCAGATCCACCTTTCGACAGTAGC
Source organism: Ornithodoros turicata (assembly GCF_037126465.1). Taxonomy (NCBI): domain Eukaryota; kingdom Metazoa; phylum Arthropoda; class Arachnida; order Ixodida; family Argasidae; genus Ornithodoros; species Ornithodoros turicata. The sequence goes on along the minus strand of NC_088202.1, from coordinate 120,684,389 downwards.
ATCGTTCCACACATCTGCTCCATTCAGAACAGCGTCACTGTGCTGCGTAGACCGGATCGCCCCTTAGACAACAAAAAGTGGTTCGTGCGCCTCACATGCAAATTTTATCTGGCTGTACTTGTCTGTGTGCTCGAGAATGCTTGCACAAGAAGCACGAAAGTTGTGACGTACTTGTAGGTCATTCTTTCTCAGTCTTAACTTCCCAAACTCTAGTAACTTATGGCGTCTCCCTCGGGGGCAAAATGGTGTTTACCGGTGCCATGCCGCTACGGGGCAAATTGGAACAAGTGCTTCAACTTGGAAACGTAAAGGATATGCACATCGCAGAGAAAAGCAAGACACAGTAAACATTGAGAAGGGCAAAGCCTAAGACGCCCAGGAATAAACGGCGCCCAAAGGCTGTTGTGGATGTCTTCATGGAATATTACTGTCTCGTGTGGCATGAGAAGTACGAACCGAACCAGGACTCCAGGAGTGAGTTGAGTGCAAGGTTTGCAAAGGCTGGTCACATTGGGGTTGTTGTGACAAAGACCTGTTATACATTTGCCATGATTGCACGGCAAATCCCTGCTTTATGCAATACCAAATTCTTTGAACAAACCTGTAGCCTATTGCTACGGGCGCCAAGGTTGGGACATATTGAAACAGTCTGCCTCCTGTTGCACATTAAATTTTTTTGCCATATTGTCATGAAATATTCGTGTCATTTTATTTCACGGTATCCAGAGGGATCAACAGTGCAGATAGTGCACTGAAACGCTTACACCCCCAAGTACGTTTCGAATTAGAACGGTTTTCTCAAAAAATGTTTCAGCTGGCCCCCTTTCCCCTACATGAAAAGGTTCAATGTACAGTAGTTGGTTCGTTTATTACCATCTAGTTTCCAGAAAGAGTGCTTCTCCTTAGCTTTTTCAGTTTATATCTTCTAAGATCATACATCAACTATCTTACAACGGCTATTCAAGGCTATACATTACGCTGCTAGCACAAATTGGAACCTTCAGTGACTTCCTTTGTGAAAAATCAGTAATGAGCTCTGTAAAATCTAGCTGTTTGACGTCCATTTCCATGCATAATAGTGACAATGTATATAAGTCTGCCGTGCGTCAAGGTTTCCGATGACTATTCTTTATGAGCTTCAGTTTCGAAAATGGTTATAAACCATCATATTGAGATGATATACGTATAAGAAGGGCAACGTCTACCTTAGCGAAGGCTTCCTTCACTCCCTTCTCTATAATCAGTGTATAGAGAAACTGTTCTCGGCTGCCGACCTCAAAAATGCCTTGGCAAAGTGTACCACCTTGTCAGGAAAACTCACATTCAAATAAGCTTTGTAGACCTATGCCAGGCTTCTTGCCTTCTTCGTGATGTCTTCGGTGCCGCGGATGCCGATTTCTACGAAGAGACAAAACCTGGACGACAGTTCTTCGTACGCGCACAACCGTTGACCAAGAGAAGCTATAGCTTTCTCACGGCAGGAGATCAGTTTCTATAGAATATAGTCGATCCTCTGAAGGGCAACTAAACCGTACTTCCGTGGCAGTTCCGTAGCCTAGTGGCGTCAGCCATACACTGGATCGTCAACTGCGCTTTCTTCTTACTGGAGTAAATTCCCTCATTCAGTTACATCTTCCTCAACCATGCGGTAGTGATCAAATGTTTCACGCTTTGCGGCAGTAAGTCCTTTGAGCGATCTCAATAAGGAAACTGTTTATTTGCTTCATCAACTATTTATTTACATTCGCACATTCACAAACAGTTACAAACTACAAAAGCGACCATAAACATATAATAATAGTTATTACAAATATATTTACACGTAAGGGGAGTCGGCCTGTATATATATGTGCACGTACCCCTGGCGACTGGGAATGGGGACCTCTCGGGGTTCTGTAACCTGTCTGCGACACCTCCGACGGGTCTCACGAGAACTCCGACACACGGTGCTGGAAGTAATGTTTACCTCTATATGCATGCTACCTCGCTTCAACCGCGAAAATGACGGCAGGTCAACGGTTTATTGCTCAGATTACGCACGATGTCAACATCCATTTGAAGCACGTATTTGGCCTCGTGCTTGTATGGGAGAAACCCCATGAGGTCACAGATACCTTACGTTCCACGCAAAGGGAGACGTCTTTCTCAAACATACATAGTAACGTTTTTATTTCCTTTGTTTTGTGTGTACGACCTATCATCAGCAAGAAAAAAACCGTGGTGGAAGTTTTGTCCTAGCATTTGCATTATCGCCTGCGAGATTGTTTCTGTACGCTGCTTTATTCGAGCTGAATATCACTCTGGGTATCACTTTGTCATGGTTTCTAGATTTCTCGACGCTTTCTTTGAGTTCTCTCTTTTACGGCTCTCGTATTGTTCTTCCATTGTTTTCCACGTTTTTTTCCCTCAGCAATAGGAAATGTGGCAGCGCAATCTCTCCCAATTGTAGCCATCTGGAGTCACTCGCTAGCCCCACGGAACTCTTATTTCCGGTTTGCCTTTCTCTGTTGTTATATACGCATTTATTGCAACTATTTTGGACCTCTTGGTATATTCCTTCCGTATCCGTTTTCTCCCGTTACTAGATTTCTTTCGTTCTCCCCTCACATCGGCGGCCACCTGATGTTTTTCTTATCAGTTTCTCTCTGCGGCTGGCTCGGTAAAATCCAATGTGGCCGCCTGGGCTTTTCTATCGGTGTTGCAATCGAGCACTAAAAGCAGACGATTGAGCCGTTCCCGAAATCTGGCTTTTGGGGACGAGGTTTTTACGGGACAGCTGGAACCGGAAGTTGGGTTTCGTGTTTGTTACTTTCATCCTACGCGTTCTGTTTCGTTCGTTTTAAGAGAGAGATAGAAAAAAAATAGTGAATAAATGTCGACGTGTACAAATGTGTCTATTGCGTCACGCTCTTCGTTGAGTTGTGCGTGTTCTGGATCCCGTTCGTATACCGTTCTGATATATCGCAGCCTTTCGTGCAGAGCGCGGTATTGTGAACTTCGAATTGAAAGCAGCAACACAGTATTGTCACATTTCAAACAGAATGAAATATGGCGGGACTAGGACCGTAAATTTCATAGATAACTTCATCCACAAGCCAGTTACGCTACCTCCTTGCGAAAGCGGGCATCAGTACAGAACGTGCATTCACCATCTGTCGTTTCCCAGAGTCTTTCGCGCACATATTTGGAAGGGACGTCGTTTCCATTAAAAGACTGGTCTCACTTCATAGCAAGTCCCGCAGGGATGCTTCCCCTACCTAAGGCTCAGTGCAGGGGCGGACCCAGACCCTGGGTTTGGGGGGGTGGTTTCTTTGTTGAAGCACGTAGTGGGGGAGGGGAGAGAGTTAGATCCAATGCATAAACTGACGTTTTCAAGGGGCGATCGCTCCCCCTCCCCCTGGTACCGCCACTGGTTCAGTGTCGCCGTAATCATGAGTAATACGTTAAATTAATGTGCCCATAGCAACTTCTACAAACTGACTGTCTTTTGTTTCCTCGTTGGTCTCGTGTTAGTTTGGGAATGTCGATTGCGAATAATAGGAGTAATGCAAAGCTCAAGGCCCAGATGGTGCCTCTCCAGTTGTCTTGAAGTTTTGTCCCATTGTATCTGCTTTCCTTTGTATTCTCTATGTACCCTCGTGTACAGTGCATTAATTGCCTCGTGACAGTGATGGGCAAAGTACCTGAAAATTGTACTTCAAGTAAAGTGCCAACCACCTGGCACCAGCCGGCTGTTTTTTGAAGTAGAGTACAAAGTGCCAACAAGTGCCAACTACTAGAAGTAAAGTTCCAAGTCCTTTGCAAAGTACTTTAAAGTACTCATCAAGTACTTACAGATGCATATCGTATCGCTGGACGTTTCAACACTTGGTAGTGATAACACGCGACGTAATTATATTTCGACTGTTATCCTTACAAAGCCTTTAGCTAGCGGTTTGCCAAGTGCTAGTTAAAAAACATGAACTTAGTCATTAATATGAACGGAAAGAAATGGTTTTGCGACCAAGTTTTGCGTCTGTATCGCCAACTGGGTACTTGAGTAGTTGAAAGGAAACTACTGAATAAAAGTACATAAAGTACAGTACAAAGTACACAAATTGAAATGTCCTTTAGGTAACCTACAAGTACTGAGAAATGTGCTTAAAGTAGTACTTGAGAACTTGGTACCTCAAGTACTTCCCGTCACATGTAAGGTGGAAAATTATCGACCTATCCCGCTAACTAGTATGTACTAGTATATCCGTCAAACTCTTGAATCACCCGTCTAGCAATAGCTTTCTTCCACTTCTTCCGGCCATGCTTAGGTGGGCATCGTCACAACTATCGCAGTTTTGGGGGGAGTGTCCTGGGCCGACTTCTCACGGAACTGTGCCGATATTTGTCTTAAAGGTACTGTAAAGCAGCACCGATCAAATGTCGTTTAGTGTGGCTATTCGATAGTCCAAGCCACCAGGACAAAAACTGCCCAAGTTTCATTCCAATCTACGGTGCAATTAATTATAAAATTACAATTAAAGATTACGGGCAACACTGTACTAGGTATTCGAAATGAATCCGTACTCCTGCCACATACGGCGGCAACCACATTGCATGCGTAGAACACTGGGCCCGACATAACAATCCACCACAAAATCCGCCTCTGCAATCCACACAGCTATCCACATCTGAGGATAAGCGGATAAGCGAACTGAAATGCCGTTGAAAAAAATGTGTCAGACGTTCAAGAAGCCAGACAGCGTCGGGACTTGTTTGTTCACAGAGGTTCACAGAGAGAGTTTGTTCGTTCCAAAGAGGCCGCGAACAGAAGGAGCGCGCAGGCGCAGCAGAGAAGTAGGGAGAGCTTCCATCGAACAGCGGCCGGCGCTGGGTTACTTCGCAAAAATCACTGTTAACAAGGGTTTCAGAATGCATAGGTAAAGAGGGAAACTGATATTATGGTTACTAAAATAATGAAGTTCCGATGTAATAGTGTGTAATACCAATTTTCAGTGTTGCAGGCTGTACAGGGGGTTGTTTGACACCAGGCGTCGCACCGCTCCACTACGCCGCATTTTTCATGTCAAATTAAAAATATTTATAGCGCATTGTCGGTCATATGGTTCCGCATATGGTATTTAGGAGCAACAAAGTCTCTAGTCTCTATATCATGCTTGTCTACTGCTTTACAGTACCTTTAAAGTGGCTCAACTAATGTCATGGCCGGAGGCTTATTTCACCAATAGGGAACAATGCGCTGTTCTTAACGGTTCAAAGTCTGGTCGGCTGCATCCAATATTACCTCACGAGCACCCCAAGGGCCCGCTTTAAGACATCTGCTGTTTTTGAAATGTATTAACGGCGTAACTCAAAATATAGCTTCGGAGGTAAGACTGCTTGCTGATAACTGCGCTGTCTACAGGGAAATCGATCATCACGATGATGCAGCCGCGTCACAGGAAGACATTAATGCCGTTCAGAAGTGGTCACAGAAGAGGTCCTGCTTAACCTAAACAAATGTGAGACAATGTCTTTCAGTAAATCGAGAGTAAAGAGAGCTACAGTGAATCGTACATGCTAAGTAACAAGTGGGCGATTCCACGCGAAATGATCCAGCGGGCCTGCACGGCCCCCACAAAACGATCCCAAATTTTTACGAAATTTTTTTTAGCAGTCCCTAATAGTGCAAAACACCACGAAACATTTCTTCCCAAATCTCAATGTGGCGGGTGCTACACACGAGCAAAGTTCGCAGCGCTGGCGAAAACCGTGCCTGGCGTGAACGGCGACTGCGGCTCATAGAAAGCACCTAGAACTGTGCGGTTTTCTTTTGCGTATAGAAGAAACTATGCTCTACACAGCATCCAAATCCCGGTTGTCGTGCTGTTATAGGTGCAGGTAGACAAAGGCCGCAAGTTTCGCAATTTTCCTCCTACTTCGCGCGTTTTTGTGGAAAATCAAACCATTAAATTTTAATGAATATTTTTTCCTGCCAAGGCCCCAAGGAATACTTCAACAGGAAAAATCGCCAGACACGTAACTTTCATAGTCATTGCAGGAAAAAAAGAGGAAGTATGCGATTTTTCAAAAATTCGCTACAATCGAGCGTAAAACACGCAATGAAGAGTTCGGAAGAGACGCCTGAAACCAACGCTGTTTTATAGAACGAGCCTTCCTCTACAACATATTAAAAAATCTCGAGGGTGTTTTTTCGTATACAGGAGAAAATATTTTTTTTTTTTTTAGTAGAGGGTATTACGACCACAGTGACCCACGTTGCATGTGTCCAGTGGGGTGCTATATTTGTTTCTTGGGCTCCTGTTTTATTTCTTTTTATTTTCAATTTTTCTCTGGTCTTGTTGGGTTTTAATGAGCAAGCAATATGCTGTGGCACAGACTTCTGAAAGGTTACCATAGTCTTTGCTTCTGTAGCATAACACGCGTATTGCAATCCTGGGTGGTTAAGTTTATGGCATTCTTTCCGTTGTGCACGGTGCCGGCAACGGAGATTGGGGATTAGCGGTGATGGGCAGGTCTAAGTAATACTTTCTGTCGTGTGAGCTAAAGCCCTGCGCGGATGAGCTTTTTCACATCCGCATCCTATCCGAAAAATCCGCGTCTCCCACGGCACGCAGCAATAGTTCAGTTTCTATGCTCGATATATCAGGCCAATTTTCCTGGAAATAAACGTTATTTCCTGGCAGCACAAAACAGCAAAAAAAAAGAAACAAAAAAAAAGCTGTCACCAAACTTCATCCACACGAGCGACTTCCTCTCTCTCGTTCCGATAGTGAAAACCCCGGAGCGGCATAGCTTTTGTAGCAAGGACAGGTCCTGAGCGTCCATGATGCTACCAAAGGATACACGACAGCATGTACAGATTTAGCTTCGACGAAAGATTATACGGCACCAAGCACAGCAACACATTTTGCACCAAACGGGATAAGTAGAGTTTATTGCGAGTGAAACGCAAGATCGGCGCCGAACGCGCACCTCGACTACGGACGCCAGAGCCAGAGGTCTCTCTCAGATGCGCGAGCGGCTTTCGTACACCTTGTACTCTATCTTCTGTACCTAATGTGAAGCAAACTGATGGCGCAATCTCGCGGTTTATCCGAGTCTGATCCGCTCCTCATCAGGCGCCATCCACGTCCGATCCGCAGATCACAACAAGCGTCCATATTTCATCCAAACCCAAAGGTTTCTTGCGGATATCCGCGGGTATACGCTTCCATACACGAGTGGTGCAAGGCTTTATATAGCTGTGAGCCTCACTGGAACCTAGGACACCATGGACGATGAACCACCACCACGAGATTCCGTCGTTTCCAGTACTGCCATGTAAATGACTTTTTTGCACGTTCGTCTTTTCTTCTAGCGTTATAATTTGTTACACTTTTCGTGGTTAATATTTTTGCTGAATTGTTCAGCATTTAAGCGTGACAGTTAAAGGAAACTTTCATGAACTGAACCTGCATCTACGCGCCATAATATTCATACTGGTGAATAGGAACTCCACAGCGCTAAACTGGAGCCATGTTCCTTTGGTCCGAGTGACTGTCATACTGAAAACCAACCAGAAAAAAAAAAAAAAAAAACCCGGAAGTACGAGGAATTAAAACGAGAGCCCAAGAAACAAATATAGCACCCCACCGGATACATGCAACGTGGGTCAGTGGCCATAATACCCTCTACTACAAAAAAATTATTTTCTACCGTATACGAAAAAACACCCTTGAGATTTTTTAATATGTTGTAGATGAAGGCTCGTTCTATAAAACTACTTCGGTTTGAGGCGTCTCTTCCGACCTCTTCATTGCGTGTTTTACGCTCGATTGTAGCGAATTTTGGAAAAATCGCAGACTTCCTCTTTTTTTCCTGCAATGACTAGACGAATCACGTGTCTTGCGATTTTTCCTGTTGAAGTATTCCACGAGACCTTGTCAAGAAAAAATATTCATTAAAATTTAATGGTTTGATTTTCCACAAAAAAATCGCGAAGTAGGAGGAAAATAGCGAAACTTCCGGCCTTTGTATACCAGCACCGATTACAGCACGACAACCGGGATTTGGACGCTGTCCAAACCATGGTTTCCTCTATCCGCAAAAGAAAACCGCACAGTTCTAAGTGCTTTCTATGAGCCGCAGATGCCGTTCACGCCAGGCACGGTTTTCACCAGTGCTGCGAACTTTGCTCGTGTGTAGCACCCGGCACATTGAGATTTGGGAAGAAATGTTTGGTTGTGTGTCGTTTTGCACTATTAGGGACTGCTAAAAAAATTTCGTAAAAATTCGCGATAGTTTTGTGAGGGCCGAGCCGGTCCGCTGGATCATTTCGGGTGGAATCGCCCAAGTGCGATAATGTGTAGACTGTAGAGCGTGTTGGTTGGGACTGCACATGATTGAGGACGCGGAGGGACAAAGACGGCACACACACACGGAAGCGTTCAACTGGCAACTGATTTTATTTGGACAAACAACTCTAGTTAGGAAAGTCCGAGCAGTCCCTCGCTAGAGGTCGCCTTTGGTGCCCGGGACTTAGAGCCCCTCTATACGGAAAAGTAGCGAGAAGCTTTGAAATCGCCGCCGAGCTCGCTGATAGGCCCGTTCGCAGCACGTGGTTGTTCGCCGCCATGAAGGCTCCAGCCTCCTGAAGGTCAGCGGGCGTTGCGGGCGCTTAAGTGTGGCCATTGCAGCTGCTGTCCTGTGCAACGTCCACCGTTTTAACGTTTCTGCAAGCAACTGTCAGTACTGGTAAGTTGAAGACTAACATTTCTGCTTGTGGAAGTTAGTTTTTGCTTCTTCGACATATTTATTTCTCTTGTGAGTAAGGCCTGGTGTCCCCTCCCGGTACAGCGTACCCGGCAGCTCGGTCTGGTAACATTCGAGGGACGACTCTCGAAGGTTTTGCGAACGAACATGGCGGAGCCATGTTCGTTGTGCTGCCGCTACTGATATGTATAACCCAACGCTCCATTAAGGTTGTGTATTAAGCATGGTTCACACTAGTGCGCTTTGTTGCGTGCGAATGCGTGCGAGCGCTGGTTACCGTCGCTACAGATACGTGCGCCACCTCCCGCAGCAGAACGCAAGGAGTTCGCCCGCGGTCAACTTTTTCCGACGCACGCAGCAGCCCGCAAGCGGAGAACGAATCGCGAGGCCGCCTTCCGGGCGTGCGCAGTAGGTAGACTGTTTTCAACATGGCGGCCACCGGAGTGGAAATCCCGCTCGGCACTCATTGGCTTACGGTTTGGTGACGCACGCATCCGGACGCAGGTATGTGAACAGCGGAACGGATTGCTTACAACGCACGCATACCCACGCAGGCGCCCGCACGCAGCAGAACGCACTAGCGTGAACCATGCTTTATCCTTCTTATGGTCTCCCGAAGCTCACATGTGGCGCAGTCGACGCGTGCCGCCTGCCGAAACCACCCAAAGTAAGCCATGCTCGCTACGACGATCAAGACATATTCAACTTATCACCTTAAGCCTAACCAAGCCGGCGACACAAAGGAATCAGCGAAACCCTTTGGCGCCAACGTTTTTGCGAAGTGTGACAGTTACATACGCCCCAGCGCGGCTTCAGCCATGGCGTTCATAAACTGGAAGTGCGCCACTTTCGAAGATTTATCTGGACTCAAGGTAGAACTTCTCAAACAAGTACTTGAAAATCGACTTCTGGACACAAACGGAACACGCGATGAACTTATCACTCGACTAATGGAAGACATTTCTTCCAAAATGGACAAGGAACCACAACCGTCAATGACGACTACGTTCCCAATACCGCCTCCGCAGCTTACTACAGACCTCGCCGAGAACATCCAGTTACTGTCAGCGTACATTCAGCAAAGTATGTCAGTCATGACAAGCGCCCAAACGAAGCCGGTGCAAGTCACGACGCTCCCAGATTTGTCAGCGTCATTACCGACGTTTAATGGACATGAAAACCTACAGGCGAAACGGTTGATAGATGACTTAGAACGAACGCACAAACTCGCCATGTGGGATGATCGCACGTTACTCGCAATAGCACAAGGCAAGTTACGGGGTGCAGCTGTCGACTGGAACGCTACAACGGGACGAAAATTCAGACTTGTTCATTATGGAAGGAATCTCTTGTAAAACAATTCGGAGATGCCTTAACTCTAATCCAGTGGCAAGCCAACGTGACAAACTGCACACAAAAAGAGGGAGAAACATTGCACCGATACACATTTTCAAAACTGAGGATCCTTAACAAGTGTCCAGTGACAATAACAGACAAGGAACGTATAGACTACATACTACAAGGGCTGAAAGACCCACAGCTAGCTACGTCGATCGCCATACAGAACCCAAATACACTAGATGAACTCCTTGCCATTGTCACACAAGTGGACAGGACACTAGATCATCTGATGGCACCGAAAAGGCTGCCTACATTGGAAAATGTATCGAAACGTACTCCACAAGCAGACAGCCATCTGTCTGAGGGTACTGCCCAAGACAAGAGAGTAGCACCTCCTGCACGAATCAGTTCACTAGCCCCTGACGAACAAGAGGCTCGCTACGCTACCCTAACAACGAAATATGGGGCACCTGCATTCAGAAAGGGTCAAGACCTACGGGATGCTGTCTGCTACAATTGTAACAGAACAGGGCACCTTGCAAGTAAATGCCTACAACCCAGGAAACCCAGGCAGGATTTGAAAGGCTCAACTACAAAAACAACGGCAACTCCCACAGCATCAACACAAGCCACAGACGGGAACCAAATGGGGATCCACAGCTACGCCACATCAGCAACACCTGAGGATACTTATCTGAATGAATCGTTGTTTAAGTGTACACTGTAAACTGAAAAACACCCTTATGGGTGTAAATGGCTTGTCCTATAACTGACACCTCTTTTTACACCATATGGTCTTAGAACACCCTTTTCAGAGGGTGTATTCTGTGTAAGACACTCTTTGAAAGGGTGCTTTTCCTTGAAAATGCTTTCTTTTGCACCCTTTAAACACCCTTCTAGGAGGGTGTAAAGTTGTTAAACACCCTCCTAAAAGGGTGTTTAAAGGGTGCAAAAGAAGGCATTTTCAAGGAAAAGCACCCTTTCAAAGGGTGTCTTACACAGAATACACCCTCTGAAAAGGGTGTTCTAAGACCATATGGTGTAAAAAGAGGTGTTAGTTATAGGACAAGCCATTTACACCCATAAGGGTGTTTTTCAGTTTACAGTGTACCATGGTAACTGCAGAAATAGACGGACTCTGTGTTCTGGACATGTTTCCTGATAGTGGTTCCAACATCACACTAATTTCAAGACATCTTTGTAGCCATCTCGCAATGCGACCTTGGTCGAAGGCCCCTATCTTTGTGGTGGGTGGCACTTCCGTTACACCCGTGGGTAAAATTCCATTGAACATTACCATTGGACCTCTAAGAGCAACAGTACAGGCCGCAGTACTAGAAAACAATACCTTGCCGGCAATACTTGGAGAGGACGGGTTCATGCAATCACAAGAGCAGTTAAACGTGAAGCCACCTTACCTCCCAGAGATATGCCAGCCATCCAACAATGTAATTATAAGGTGTGAAGAAAAGCTACTTCCAAGACTAGCATGCGCTGTCGTCATTGCCACGTCAGCACTGTCAAGGTTCGAAGCACAGGAAACTCCACCTGAGCCCTTCCAAGTTGAACCGCTACCAGACAAGAGCATTAAGCCATGGGAGAGATTGAATAGCCTTAACCCCTTCACCTATCTGGGGCAGCCAACAGTGTGTACAACAGCAAGATTCAGCGGACATTAGCACTGCCACAAACATCGGACCACAACTTAGTGCCTCAGAGCGTGACACAGTGTGTGCAATACTCAATCGCCACAGCAACCTATTCACGAAGCACGACCAAGCTCTAGGGTTGTTCGAGGGCATCGAGCACAGTATAGACCTGCTCCAAGGTTCACAACCCTATGCACGTCAGCCATATCGCTACACGTCATCCGACAGAAAATTTTTGGAGGAACAGACTGCTCACCTACTGGAAAGAGACATTGTTCGCAGAACTTCGGGACCATGGGCATTCCCAGCTGTCGTGGTTACTCGAAAAGATAAAAAAAAGGCTCTGTGTGAACTATGTGGCCCTGAACCGTATGACCATAAATGTGATCCAGCCACTTCCCCGGGCAGATTACATTTTTGACGACCTCGCTGGCGCTTCATGGTTCGCAGTGCGAGACTTGCGATTCGCATATTGGCAGGTCAGAGTCAGAAATGAGGATCAAGAAAAACCACGTTTATTACCTACAACGGGACATTTAAGTGGACCAGAATGCCTTTCGGTCTTAAGAATGTTCCTGCGACATTCCAAAAGGCAATGAATCTTGTCTTTCAAGCAATAAGACCACGAAAAAGAAAAACAGGCGTCAGAACTTACCTGGACGATGTAATCATCTTTGCTGAGGACTTGTCAGAGTTCACCGACATCCTTGGAAGAAGTGCTGACACTCCTGGAACATGCAGGATTCAAGGTATCCCCTGCCAAGTGCCATTTTGCGCTCGAATGTGTCAAGTTTCTAGGATTTATAATATCCAAGAGAGGAAAGGAACCAGATCCCGCAAAAATAGAGGCACTGTTGCGAATTCCCCAGCCTAAATCCTCAAAGGAGTTACTCTCATGGATACAGACCGCAAATTTTTATAGACGTTTTATTTGTGGTTTCGCCACAATTTCTGCACCTTTGCAAAAGGCATTGAGATGCCCAACGTTTGAATGGTCAGAAGAGTGCCAAGACGCCTTTGAGACCCTCAAGACAGCTTTAACGACTGCTCCTGTTTTGGGACATTTCCAGCATGATGCACCAACAACACCAGCGACAGTTGCATCAGGCACAGCTTTGGGAGCAATTCTGACCCAGTCCCAGAATGTAAAGGAGAGAGTCATAGAATACGCCAGCAGGACTTTAACGGATCCAGAACGCACGCTCCACAGTAATATGGGAAGCTTTGGCAGTACATTGGGCAGTCACAAGTTTCGGCACTACCTGTTGGACAAAAAGTTCACTCTTTTGACCGACAACTGGACTGTAGCATGCCTCACCACTAGTTTCAGACCTTCACGCCGTTTTAGAACCATACTTCTTGACCTGGCAGAATTCAACTTCGTCGTTTAGCACCGGCCAGGCAGACAGAATTATGTGGCTGACATGTTACGTATGCCCTTCGCTACAATCCCAATGGAGGTCACGCTACAGGAAGCCCAGCATGAAGACAGGGAATGTGCACAAATACGTGAGCGCCTAAGCACTCCTGACATTCTTAACGCTGGCTTCGTAGAAATCGATGGCATACAAGCAGGCCACGCCAACTCCTAATGTACTGGTAGGCCCCGCAAGGATGAGACACTCAGTCCTTCAGACAATGCACGATGGCAACGGGCACATGGATGTTGACCGTTACCTTGAAAAAGGTCTTCTTTGTTAGTCACAGCTACTCCCACAGTGTAGAACGTGAAGAAAAAACAATGTACAAGTTTCCGGCGATGCAGAATCAAAAATAACAAAGACGGTTAAGAGCATCAACTGTTTACTATATACATAAAAAACAAGACTTTCGTGCAGTAGGCTGCACTTCTTCAGGTTTGAGGACCTGTTACAAGTGGTGAAGCATATATCAAAAACAACCAGGTTTTTGATGCACGGCACCTAGGTAGGATGCACGACACCTTTTAGTTGGATATACAAGTAAACCCAACGTTCATGTGCAGTCAAAACTGATGTCACCTGAAGAACGTCACGCCACTTTAATGCTCGATGAGGTGCAACTGGCTTCAGGTCTTGTCTACGACCCTTCTTCAGTGTCGGAACACCAACCGTCCCCCTTGCAGATGAAACTCTCCCGGTTGACTGCTTGGCCACCCATGGACTAGTCTTCATGCTCGGAGGCATCTCTACACGCTGGAAGCAAACAGTTACTTACCATTTGACTGGCAACTCATTTCATGCCGGGACAGTGAAGGACTTCATCGTTGACATCATTAAGCAGTGTGAGGCCATTTCGCTGAAGGTGGATGTCATCGTTACAGATATGGGTGGTGGAAACCAGGGCCTGTGGAAGCTATTTGGTGTTGTCGTTGGAAAGCATGGCAAACCAAAGACTTGGTGCCCCCATGCCTGCGACGAAAACAGAAAGCTGCATTTCATGGCCGATGTGCCCCACTTATTCAAGAACTTGAGGAGCCACCTAACTAATGGACAGAAGATATATCTGCCGGAGAAGATAGTGAAAGCCCATGGCCTATCAAGCAACGAGGTGTCTATTCAACCAATTAGGCAGCTTGTGGAGATTGACAGCAAGGCAGAACTGAAAGTCGCTCCTCATCTCAAGCCCTCTCACGTGAACCCAAGCCACTACGATAAAATGAAGGTGGGACCGGCATTCACCTTACTGAACAATGACACAAGCGCTGCACTTCGTTTACTTGTGGACAATGTAACCTTGGACAAATCTGCACTAACGACAGCATGGTCCGTCGAAACGGTGTTCAAGTGGTTCCGCCTAATGACGTCAAGGACAACAAAACTAGCCCTCAGCAACTTTGATGGCATACAGTATGGAAGAGCAACTGAGTTTCTGAATGGGGTAATCCAGCTTTTTGAAGTGCTGTGTATTGGTGATGCAAGAAAGGCTGCCTGGAAGCCAGTGCAGACTGGCTTTATCCTTGCAACAAGCTCTGCCTTAATTCTACAGCGACATTTTCTTGAAGATTGTGGCTATAAGTTTCTCTTCCTGAGCCGTTTTTCCCAGGATGCATTGAGAACCTCTTCTCCACACTGCGTTCGAAAAACCCCGTCCCACGAATCCTCGAGTTCAAATATGCACTACGTGCAGCAACAATGGCACAGTTCCTTCGTTCCAGCAAGGATGGAAGCTATGCTGAAGAGGACTGTTTCGTTTTGACAGGCCTGGCCACAGAATGAGAAGTCGAGGCCAAAAGAACACGACGTACGTAGCTTGTCCTTTGGATTTCCTGGACCTCGACAACCAAGAGCAAGAATCCTTGGAGTACCGCGCAAGTTACGTTGCATCACAAGTCAAGAAGACAATCTCGTGTGAAAACTGCAGCACTGCGATAAAGAGCACAGCAAAAGGCAGCAAGCTTACAGTTCTGAAGGCATATAACAAAGAAAAGATGTCGCTGACAGTTCCATCGCCTGCTGTGGCGCAGGTCATAGAGGCTGCTGAGGGCTACATCCGCGAGAACCAAGACAACCTAATCACAAACAGACTATCGCTTAGCCCCTTGAGAAAAACTGTACGGGGAGCACTTGTTATGGCAGGTTGCTTTCCCTCTTGTCATGACATTGCTGATGCTATAACAGCAACATTTTTTTTAGAATAAGGATGCGCATTCTAGTTAGAGAAAGAAATCTTGTTTTGGTGCAGATCCAGCAAAACAACCAAAAGTGTGGCAGTAGGAGCCTGGGCATGCAGGCTGCTGTTAGCAAGATCCGATAGGCTGTGGTGGAATAAATGTTTTGCAGACATGTACTTGCTTGCACTCTCTGTTTGCATGGGTATATAGTTGGACCCAGTTTAACTTGCATGTCCCCAGGACAGAGTTGAAACCGGATAAAACCAGTGCCTAAAACTGAAACACACTCTGACATACACAAGCACTGAGCTGCCAGCCCTCTGTTTCTTGCCGTTGTCAATTACGGGGTGGCGGGAAAGGTTAGTATTGACGGAGGAAATATATCTTTATTGAAAATAAGAGACAATGGGAACGGGTTAGCTTCACTAAGGCCACTGCCTGTCTCAGTATTTACCTCAATGAGATTTGCTGAATCGACCGTCACAAGCAAGGCGCTAACACTGCAGGACGAACGCACCTGGAGACCCTGTCTAACAAATTTTGTGCTGAGCTGATACACAAGCACAGACACCAAAGAACATATTTCGCCTTCCGAATTTCTCATTATCACCGATAATCCGACGGCTGCAGCAGATACATTCGAGATGAGCCGGTAGCGACCCGTAGCCATTCTCACCCGCTTCTATTTCGTTGCTCCTGCAGTTCAGCACTTCCTTGACAACGTTTCTAATGGGTATCCAGCGCATATTTGTGTGTATATGCCCGCCGCAGGAGTACTGCCCGGCACAGAAAAAGCATCGAGATGAGGCAGATGTCGTCTGCTATATTTCTCCTCTCTGGAGCCTTCGAGGCGGCGCGCGCGTCGAAAGAAGGAGTGAGAGAGGGAGGTTCTCGCTACTTTTTCGTATAGAGGGGCTTTAAACCGGGGAACAATTAACTTTACCGGGGAACTTTACCGGGACTTTCCTGACTAGAGTTGTTTGTTCAAACAGAATCAGTTGCTAGTTGAATGCTTGCGTGTGTGTGTGTCGTCTTTGTCCCTCCGCTTTCGCAATCATGCAAATAACAAGCGTCTGTAAAGCGAGAGAGAGAGAGAGAGATTATGGGTTTAATGGCACAAAGGCAACAAAGGCCATAGAGCGCCAAAACTACGGTGAGTATGTGTCGGTGACGGTGTCTGTAAAGAGCGGATGAACATAAATATTTAGGTGCCATCTTTTCGAAAGATTTAAAAGTGCTATACGGGACAATAACTCCTCGACTTTAATCTATAAACTAGAGAAAGTTTCCCTTTTTGTTTGTTTTTCTTTTTCTTTCTTTCTTTGCTGGGGATATCAAGCCGCCGTAGCGTAGGCTAACCTTTCCTTCCTCTTTTTTAATAATAAACATACCCCACCCCCTCCCCAGAGAAAGTTCAATGCTGCAAGATTTGTGTGTAATCGGTACCGATACCGGGTTGGCGTTACCGAGACGAAAGCTGTGCTGGGATGCCATCTGCTGTCTCACGCAGAAGACTTATTTATTCCATGTTAACGCCGCGAAGCAACTGTGGCTATGATCGGCGTACACACGTGGACAGCAGGAAGGAGTGGGGGACAGATTAATATGCGTCCTGGGCCGACTTCAGGGGGAACTGTGCCGACATTCGTCCGGAAAGTCTTCGGAAAACCCAGGGAAAACCTCAGACAGCACAGCCGGTGACAGGATTCGAACCCGTGTCACCTCCCAGTCCCGGCGTGGAAAGCGATCACCCTAACTACTATTCCACGGGAGGTGGTGCAGAAAGAATAACAGGCTTAAACTCCTTTATAACGTACATCAGAGTCATACCGCAGAAAACCCATCACGATACTTGTCATTCCCTAATTATGTGTCCCCCACGATAGATCACGGTAACAAATAGTTAGAAAATACGGTTGACAAACTGATGTGTTTAAGTTCTCCTTTTTCCCGTGGACAATATAACCCGCTGTCTCCCTTAAAATATTACCAACTAACCCAATGTAAACGTGCATTTAGTAGTGTCTGATAGTAACATGAACTAACGTTATGATGAACATAACAGCAGTAGGCAAGCTAGCTGGTGCACACCACACACGCCCCCTCTTGCAGTTTTCGACGCTATACCATATATATGTTATGCGCATCATATTCACTTACACTGTTAGAAGAAACGGTATATATAACGGACAAAAACGGTGCAGAACGCGGATAAGGGACGTTGTTTACACCACCTGTATCAGTCTTATTCGCATGGGTACACTTCTTCGCATGGGTACATTTCGAGTCTATGTTCCTAAATTGTACCACACCACGTCGAGCAAGGTATATTTGCGGGCTTCCACCTAACGTCTATACCTTCCGCCTTTTGTCCTTATACCTACCTGTCGGTGGCGCCCTCACTATCAGCTATTCATATTTCCGCTGATGGTATAACCCAGTATAACCGTATATTTACATGATCTGAGGTTGTTTACGAAAGGTGGGTTGGGTATGTGTACGTCTGCCGTTTTGCCGCTCAGCGTACGTATGTATATATTATTCGTGTAAAAATGTACCCTCGATGTAGTTGCGCTACGATGTTTATGGTTTAGGACCCTATCTGACATTGGCAATGTGACACAACGTATTGGGACACTGTTAACGGACGCGGATCGTTTCTGTTTCATGCAACTCAAAACATCTTACGTGCGGGACTATCAAAGTTGGTTTCTTTGTGCTTGTCGCGTCGTCATTCGATTGCGACAACAGTGAAGGGGCGGGAGCGTTACGACGTATACGACACTCTGGTACCCTGAATAGGTGCTAGGAAATCGACCAGTGAAGTGTAACGAAATGGTTCTTCGCCATTTGGTTACGCCATAGCACGAGCAGTTGTCAGCGCTTCATCATGCTTTACATGAGACGCGAACAAAGCAAGGGGCATACTCCGTGGACGGTCAGCTGGTGTATACACCGAGACGCCGATGTACGCTTTCTTTTTACCCTGTCTCCCTCGCACATTGTGCATTAAAAAGTGCGTCCTCACTATGCCGGTAGGCAAGGCCGATCGGCATATTGAGGACTCAGCTATAGCTTCATTCTGGTGTGTGTGTGTGTCTGTCGCGTGTTCTTCTCGTCCTGTGTTTTCCTTCAAACTCAAAGCAACGTTAACATCAACATTATATGATGTCTTGCGGTACTGGTTACTGCGTTATTGGTGTACTACAGCATACTACTGTATATCGTGTATTTGTAATGTTTGTGCTAACTTTTGTGTGATTGATACCCCCCCCCCCTACTCTAATGCCTTTTGGCGCTGTAGGTATACAAATAAATAAAAATAAATAAATAATTATCTTTTGTGTACCACTGTAACCGTGAACCTTTATACACGAATCACATTCATTGGATTCCATTCATCGCATTGTCTCTGGACTAAGAACATGCTTTCCGCGAGGAGATAATGGAGTTGCGTTTGCCGCGGATAATACGTACGGTATTACATCTCACCACATAGTACATAACAAGTAGAGGCACACTCGAGCTGAAGAAATTTTCACAGGGATCGAATGTATCGAAACTATGTTTAGATTCATGCGCTAGGTTTCAAAAATGCTCACAGACTGTATTCTCCGTAGAAGCTATATTACAACACCTCTGTCCCTGTTTTTCGAGCTGTTTCTGTATCCAATATCACTCGCGATACTGAGTAATTAGAAGATTACTTGCTGCTTGCCACATTGGTGAAATACATTCACCGTCGACGCAACAACAGGGCGCGAAACAATTTCTATAGAACCTGGCAGCGATCGATGCGAATAAATTGCCCCATACCACAAATTTTTGCTACCCTGCACGAAGTGATGAATCGAATATAAATCGCCCAACCCAACATTCATTGGATAGAGCAGGTTTCCTTTGTATTTATCCACGGCGCGCTATGGTTCGAACGATAGAGTCCCAGTGATGCGAGGGCGAGTGCTAATTATAAAGGCGTTGTACCTTTAATTAGGATTCGGCGTGCGTAGTGTGCCGCCCTTATGATTGCCTTGGCTTAGGAGAAATTTATAAAACGCAGCCCTATAATTAACTGGTGGAAACACTTTATTAATTCGCCCCTTTCGCTAGAGAAGCTCTTGAAGTGGCTCGAGCGCTTTTTCGAGCCTGTGTTGTCTGAATCAAGTGAAAAACACACATATACAGTAAGAGTACGTAATGAACGGGCCCCTGCAGCTCAGTCGGCGTGCTGGCTTGCGGGGCTAGAAGATCGCCGGTATACGGTCCCGGCTGAAGGTGGTAGCAATGGGGGAGGAGGGGGGATCAACAATGTTTCGAGCTTGGTGTACCGGAGATTTCTGGCGCACCTTAAAATTATGTTGATATGTTGATAGAGATTATCCGCAGTCCTACTATGCTGCGCGAACAACAACAACAACAACTACATGAATGACGATGGGTTGATGTGCGAGGAGCGTGTCGCGGTTATAAAAATCAGATTATAAAAATATAACCTGATTCACCTTACGCGTACATCTACTCCCAATCATTACATATAATGAACCGGATTAGTACAGGTATCGAGATTGAAATCCTTGTCACACAGGAACATTGTTGCGCTGTCACAAGTGTTTGATATGAGTCACAGGAAATATCGATCTGACTATGCTTTCTATAGTTTTCCAAATAAAATAGATTAATCAACGATATGAGACATATGTGTTTGGTGAGCCGCGGTTGTGAACGGGGTTCTGTATTTATAAGCAATGGTGGCTGCTAATCCAACGCGTAGTGCAACAATCCAATCTGAGTTACCTTTACGAAGAAAAATAAAGCAAAGCCTAGCCTGGGGAGCGATTTGAGTTCAATATCATATCGTTGTCAATTGAAGTTTTGTCGAGTCGAAGTTGAAAGGGCAAAATAAGAAAGCATATTGCACGAGGAACCACACTCCCACCATTTCCCACTGTAAAAAAACACAGTTCAGAAACGAAATTACACTTTCTGCATTGCCTGTTGTTACACGTCCTCAGCTCTGAGATGTGGATTCCACGCGCCTTGCCAAACAATAGGCGTTTGGAAAGGGGATTCTCGCACTTACCAAAATAGGAATATTACTCTATTACGTTCACTTTGCATGTATACTTCTGCCCTCCCACTATTCTATTTTCGCTGAATTCTTGGTTGAACTGTGAGTAGTGTACCAATGAGCTCGCTTCAATGGCGAGCAAAAGACGCGACTGTATCAGCTGTATCGGATTCCACATGATACGAAAAGGACCACACAGTGTGGTACCACACGCACCAAGGCGTGAGGCTTGGTGTTTTGTTGTAAGCCTTGGCAGCACTGCCATCACCACTGTGTTTTCAAAAGAATGCGTTTTCTTTCTTTTTTCCTTTTTTCAGCATCTCTCTTGACGTCAGACGGAGGGGGCTAACAGTTTTGCCTTCCACGCGCCATCAGCAATTGTTCGCTCGCATCCTTTGTCAGTTCACCCCGGGGAATGAGTATAAATAATTCCCCGTCGCATTTGCAGCGGAAGCAACGCGCAACATAAAAACAAGGAGGGGAAGTGATGCCCTTCTCTCCGTGAGGCGAACGGCCAAATTTCTCCCATTGTCTGAGGGAGCGATTCGTCACCCGAGTCGTGTCATATTTCTTTTGCACCACTAATCCCGACACCCATTTCTCAATGTCACGTGATTCCCGCGCGTGGCTGTTGTGCCCTGGACGAGAGCGCTATCTCTCGGTCGCTCGCAACCTCGTCTCCCATAATCGATACACAGGAGCTTCATCCGCGCCTTCATGTTGTCTGCTTTACGATTTTGAGCACCGGCCTGGTGACATAGCTGGCTCTGAAAAATCTAGCACATGTCCTTGTTCTCTTACTCATGTACCTGTAAGACGGACTTGGTTGTACTCGTTTATTCGACTCGAGCAACTCGAGAGAGTCGACTCTTGGTGGGCGAAAATACAACGGAGCGGCTCTCGTGACGTCATCCCCGTGGCAGTGGCTCCCATTCTTAGATTCGAAGATTCAACACTAGAGGTGCACGAGAGTCGACTCCCAGCGACTCTCCTCGGGTCCCTGGAGTCGATGACGCACGATGACTCTGATACGTCACGACTCCGACTTGCGGGTCGCGCGAGTTGAATAAGCGAATCGTGTCGTACAGTATACGGCTGCACTAAATAGGGAGTTTTAGGACACCGTGATCGCCGTCCGATCCCTTTTCCGTATCGCTATCAGGCTAATGCTACGCTGATTGCTGATTGGCTGATAGCGATACGGAAAAGGGGAATCGGAGGGCAATCACGGTTTCCTAAAACTCCCTAATGTCAGAAATGCTATGCGATACATGTTTGATAACAAAGCCAGAGCACCATTTTCAGGTCTCAAATAGTGATGTGATTGAAACCTATCACCATATCACCCCATGGCCGAGGTGCCATGAGCGATGCTTCTTGTAATCACTGCTACCGTACGTTATCAGCGTATAGTAGCAGCATAGCTACCTTGAAGGAGCCCGGAATGACTCGTTCGGTTATTGCTCGGCTTTTTATGCATTGTGGGCGTAGCCCGTACAACATGGTTGTAGGCTGTTTATCGGTAGGCCGCTGCGTATCAGCGCATACCGATATATCTCCCTCCCCCCCTTTTTTTTTTCCAAAAGAACCTAATACGCTGTAGAAGTGGTTTTTTTCGCGCGGAATTATTTTTCGCGTTTTTCGCGCACTCCTCCAAAATCGCGAATTTAAGTTCCCGCGAATAACTCTGGCCACATGAGGGCCAAAATCGTTCGGCGTTCGACGCTGTACCGTGACTACCTTGACCCTTTCTGCTCCATGCAGTGTAGGCAGTTTAAGCAACCCGCAGAAGATTGTTTTATCCCATCAGGCTAGATGTAAGGAAATGGAAATCGATCACCCTACAAAACCTTACTCCTACAAACCCGTTGCACTGTACATACAGTATACCACTATACCACGAAGCCACAACATGCCTTTTCTCGCATTCTCAAAACCAGCTTGCATGATACTACCACACCTCAACCGAACTGTTCAGTGCCCTGAGTAATAATGAATGAGAACTGCTGAAATCAAGTGGCTGACCTGCACACGGCCAGTACTATGGCCTCCTGCAGGGTCCCTAAAGGCCATTGTACAGGGCATTTCCTCCAATGTCTGTGAGGAGAAGAAAGCAATTGACCTAGAATGCCGCCATCCACGTGAACAACAGATGTCTTAGTACTTGCCGAAACATGCCGAAGTGTTGACGGCGGCACGATATGCAAGAGCAAAGCACCCCCGGAAACCTGCGTCGCGAATTTAAGTTCTCGCGTATAACTCCTCAAACCAGCTCTGTTCGGAAACGCGAAAATATTTTCCACGCGGAAAAAATGACTTCTACAGTATACAGGGTGTTAAAATTCTAACTGGCAACGTACTCGCCGAAGGATTGTGGGACTAATTAACTTCTGGAAACTTTTGCCACCGTTGGGGAAGGCTTTGGACAACTTTTAATTGCGGGAAATTTATTTTTGTCAATTGAACTTTGAAAATTGCCACGCGAACTTCACTTTTCTTTTCTTTTTTTTTACAGAGACATGAAGTCCTCGGCGGTGAGCCGCAACGCATGCACTCCGTTCAAGCTTTCTTCCACCCAGAGGAACAGCTGTTTAGATGTCAGAATATCTGCACTCAATAGGGGCGCTACAAGCCAGCCCTATATAGCTGCCGACCATTTAAACTGTATTGCCAACGCCGTCACATTGCCCTTTACCACGGGATGAGGAAAAAAAAGTTCTACATAGCATGGCAAAGTCATGCTTGTGGAGGCAAAGGTTAGCAATTGTATTTTCTGTTTTTCTATTGCGACGTAGCACCATCAGAAAAGTAGTACATTTCTGGGACAGTGTTCAATAACCAAGTGGCGAATGGTGTGTACCGTAACATTGTCATGACTCATGAGTCATGCAACCAGAAGCGACGACGATGTTACTACGAAGACGCGGCTGTGAGTACTTGCGGTAGAACTATAGTAGAACACAGATAACCGCAGAAGGCGAACTTCCTTCAGTGGGGTGATAATGGTAATTTACAGACGGGATATGAATGCGCTGACGATGTTTGTTTCTCGCTTAAGAAACCATACACATGTAGACTTTCAAAATGTTATGAGAGGGGGTGTCTTATTTTACTTCCTATAGACGACCTCAACTAACGAATGACCTGCAGCGAGTATGGTGACAATTTCCCCACCCCCCCTCGTTTAAGGAAAAATACACCTGTAGGTTTTCAATATGTTATAGGAGAGGATCTGTCCTACAAATGGCACAACTTCTTTCACTTCCTAGACGACCTCAGGTATGTGAAAATCTGAAAAGTGTGTGGTTGTACGAATGGTCGATATTCCCGGTCGCTTAGTTAACCAATGAACACAGGTCAGCTTCAGGTTTTGACGTGAAGCGAGTCCCCATACAGTATAGTTTATGAGCATAAATGGTCTCCGGCTCCTGAGAGAATGCTAGCTTGCTAAAGATTAATCGTAAACTCGGCCCAAAACGAGCTCCGTTCTTGAGCTCGTACGACGCCACCGGATTTGCTCTCGAAACATATGCTCTTCAGGAAACTAGATATACTGTTCCCCTCTAACACCAGACAAAGGAAGCGTAGAAATGACGTCTGTATGTGTCAGAAGGAAGCGCGGAACGGACAACATGTCTTCGTGTTTGGGTCAAGTTCGAGGCGCCATCAATGCTCAAGAAAACAAAATCTTGAGAAAAAGTTCCTATCACACACACACACACACACACACATACACACCGCTAAGGGAATGCATACAATTTTTTTCAGCGAAATCTAAGACGGTCGAGCTACACCTGCTAGTACACGTCGCCGATTTGAAGCTCTCAGTCAGTGGTTATGACAAATGAATTTCACCTGAGTACGACACTGAGTGCTTCGTGCAGTTCACCGTATTTTTAAAATGCTGACTTTCAGTGGACTCGCAAATATGACAGCCCCAGGGCTTGTGTTCAGACATGACTGCTTTTATATCTGCTTTGCGGGGCGTCACTGTGCGTCGGTGACAAGAACACGATTTGAGTTGCGATGCTATTAAGTGATGGGAGCATTGTGCATAAACGAAAACAAAACAAAAACCTCTTTGAACAAAAACACTGTTTCATTCGAACGAAGGGACGGAAATGTAAAACCGTTTTACTACTGATAGTTAGATAGATTGGTTGGTGGGCGGCATGTTATTTCCGGGAGATCTGTCTGTCTTTTTACAACGATTCCAGATGAGTGATACGTCCCCGTAATAAACTGAGCGCGTTCCTCCTAACTGATAAAAATGTACCGACTAGCATCACAGTACTCATCCTTCCTAGCATATTAGGTAGTATATTAGAATATTGTGACATGAACGAAAACTGTTGCTCAACAGCTGAAATAGCAGTACATGCATTCCGGGCATGCCACTCGTATTGCAGATTGATCTCTTGCGCACACTATGACCTTAGTTGTCCGCGCGCCATTAAAACTGCAGTCGTCATTGTCATCATAACCATCATCATCACATTCTTGTGCTCGCGGCATTTTTTTTCTTAATGTTTTTTCAGCGCTGCGCAAAAACCATCTTTCTGTCGCTTAATGTGTTCTCCCACCTGCTTTTACAGCGGCAGCTGTTAACGTGAAGGTTCCAGGAGATCGCCGTGTCTGTGTGGCAAAATCTTCCCCGCCTCTCAGCTCCAGAGAGGAAGAAAACAGAGTGATAGGTGCACGGAGGTGTGGAAAGGGAAAGTGGCGCTAGAGAGAGGTATCTGTTTGCGGGGCAGGGGAATCAGGAGGTGGTTTCAGGGGAATCAGGTAGTTTTAGCGCATCAGAGGCGTTCCATGCATGGATGGGCATTAATACTTTTCGGGAGTATTTAAATATAAATACAAAATACTTTGCTTAAATATGTATTTAAGCACTTGGCATAACTACTTTGTGAGTGCAGCATTTAAATACGAAGTCTAAATACAGTATTGAACTACCTTAAATACTTCATAAATACGTATATTCAACAAGCAAATAATTAAGGTGAGTATAGACTGAATAACTGTTTATAAAGCATTCAAACTGACTGTTACGAAGTAACAGCGTTCCTTCAACATGATTTTATTTATTAAATTATTTAATTAGATGATCCTATCGTCCACTCAGCTCCTGTTCGATCAAACGATGTTGATTCAAGAAATGCCTTACCACAGGAGCTGAAGCAGAAGATGCACATCCAGAAACTCCTGTAACATCTAGACATTGGTCCGGGGACCCGATCTTCAACTTGTCTTCACTCCATAACGCGCGTTAAATGCATCACTTCGACCCGTGATTCGCCACGAGCTCTTGTACAAGCCTACCACAGCGGCCTCGTTTCCTTTCTGCAGGAGGCGGGTCTTGCTCAACGACCCCTCTAACACTTTGTACCACTCGACGAACTCACGCACCCTCTACGCATCTCCACCCTTCATCCTACATCCGTTATTTCTTTTTTCTTGCTTAGCCGCGACGACGCCCACTTCTGTGTGGCCAAAAACAGCAAGCCGATCCTGTCATTCCCCCCCCCCCCACACACACACAGCAGCTTTGGAACGCGCGGACTTTAAATATACCGATAACGATCGCTATGTGAAAGTCTTTCTTAAGTTTCAGAGCGATGCCGAGTGCGCTATTTGTTGAACGTTGATACCATTCCATTATTCACACAAGTGCAGTATTGATGTATGCCCGAAAGAAACTTCTAAAAGTGTACTAATCATTCAAATGGGGTGAATAACCTCTAGCCTCTCAGCACGGCCTCAGTCACGATAGTATCTGATGTATTTACAAAGTATTTAGGCAAATAAATACTCAGAAATAGTATTTAAGTACAAACTGTGTTAAAATGCAATATATAAATACCTGTATTTATACTTTCAATAGTGTTCAACGTATCTACATACTGCTCAGCCCTGGTTCCTGGCAAACAAACCAAAAAAAACGAAAAGCTTTCAAATTCAAGACCAGCAACGTGATGTGAAGCACTACAAAGCAATCAGATGCTTGGCTTACCCTGTTTACGCAACTGTTATCGTAAAACGTTCCAGTCTGCTAAATCTCTCGTAATCCTTCCAATCATTCTAAGCCTACCCACTGAACGGGATAATTAAACACACGAAAGTGTGCAGTGTGTAGCCGCGTCAGGTGTGGATTTGGCGCCATTAAGGGATCATGTCTTTAATAACCTAGAAGGAGAGATGAGCTGGCAAGCTGCCTAGTTGTACATGATGGAAAGGAACCTCGAGACAAGGGAAATACGTGTGAAGAGACGTTGTTGTTCTGGCTACATAGCCAGAACAACCTCTCTTCTTCCTTTCCAATAACTAATAAAAAAAAATCACTGTACTCTTTGGTGCACTGCCAAACTCGTACGTTGCAGCAGACGAAGGGCGGTCCTTCGGCTGTGACGGTACATGATTTGAAGCGTCGCATCCGCAAACCCTTCCATAGGTCGGCATGAGCTTCGTCCACACGACGTGGGCGACATCACATGGGACGCGCTGTGCAGCCACACAGAGCGATCAGTGGCATGGCCGAATGGGTAAAAGCATCCGCTCGTTCGTGCTAGCCAAGGTCGTGCGGAAGTCGTGGTTTGAATCCGCTACCGGCTGTTAGGTTTTCTCTGGGTTTTATGGCAGACTTCCCAGATGAATGACGACACACTTCCCCCTGAACTCAGGCCAGGGCGCACACCAAACCTCCTGTCCCCTCCTTCCTGGTGTCCTCTCTCAATTTCTGTACGTCTGCACGGTTGCTTCGAGGCGCCAACGCGTTAGGGAGCGAACCGCACGTTAGGGAGCTTCAGCACATCGAATCCCAAGCCGCACAACATCTTCGCCCAACATTGGACCAATATTGGCAATGTCGGCCCAATATTGGGCCAATATTCCATACGTCTGTCACGTATTGTTCCAATATTGGACTAAGATTGTACCAATATTTGGCCAGTATTGCCAATATTGGGCCAGAATGTTGTTATGCTTGGGATGCGTCCCACAGAAACGAAACAAATAGATATGAAAGGAGGAAGTCACTGAAAAGGTTAGCCAGTTGCAGGACTCTAGCCCACGTCTTCTGGATTGCCATTCCAGGGCTCTACCAATTGAGCTAAGCTAACACACCTCCCCAACAGCTTCCAAGGGTGCGTCATTTGAGGAACCCCCCCCCCCCATACCACATCCACTCACTCACTCTTTTCACTTTCACTCTTACATGTTTTCTCAATCACACACACATTCATACGACTGGGCGACGCAAGCGGCATCTGTTGAACACCATGGAAATTGATGTTCTGAGCCTGGAACACAGAAGAGAGGACAACACACAAAGCCTCGAGTGCCTAAGAACAATGAAAGAGGAAGTTCCTGAAAAGGTTAGACAGCTGCAGGACTCGAACCCACATCTTCTGTATTGCCGGTCAAGGGCTCTACCAATTGAGCTAAGCTAACACACCTCCCTAAATGACTTCCTGCTGAAGTATCCGCCTCTCCGTTTCATAGATCTCACAAAGTGCATCCTGCAGGTGACGAACGACGTTGTTTACGAAGCGGAGCTGGATTCAAATCAATTTGAATCCGCACATGTCTGCGAATCACACAGTTTACGATTCCGAAATCATCTTACTAGTTGGCCAGACATTACTAGATGACTAGACGGTTCCGCGCTCGGATACAAGCTCATGTGATTTGCCGTCTCGATAGCTAACAATATTGATGCGTTTCTTACGAAAATAATCCTGTTTTTCAGGTTTGCCTACGAGCCATGCTTGGTGTTTGAAGTTCGATTGCTTTAGACGTCGTATTTCACTGCTGGAATAACCGCCGCGTTACGGCGACGGATTCGAACTGTGTTTCTTTTACATTGTATTTTTACACCTAGCAAAATATGTTTGTGTATGTATTTTTCAAAACTTGCAAAAACGACTATCCTTTGTTGGGTACCAGAATATCTCCAGAATACGGCTCAACATACTAAGAGCATTTCAGTGTCATATGGAAGGTCTTGCTTTTCACGTACTAGCTTACCTGCACGTTTCACCGTACCACAAGCCTGGGAACCGGTAAAATGTGGTCCCTGCAGCTGCACTTTCGGACTTGAGACTATAGTGGCGGTCCTTCAAACCCGACACATACAAAATGCGTTATTGGATTTCTATCTAGAGAGATAAAAGTCTCAGTCAACCTTGAACGACCCTTGTACAGTGCTGGACATATATTTACGTAATACGGGAGTGGTGTATTTCTTTCCTCGGCGCGACGCCCTAGTGGCGAGCGGAAGCGGCTCGTTCACTCGTTCTGAGAGGGGGAGGGTACGAGCGCGCCGGCAGCCGCACCAATCCAAACGACTTCGCGACACCCGCCATGTTTGTAACTACCCTCAAGCAGGTGCTTTTCGCAAAACCGCCATCTCGTCGTGTCCAGGAGATGAACGTATTTTGCTAGTGTAAGCTATACGGTGCTTCTTCCTTGACATGGTGGCCCATTTCTCCTTAGTATGAGTACATTCGCATCAACTGAGTGCGTCTTAAAGCGGCATCGTCATCACATCTTTCGAAGTGGTCAACAGTACGAGGCCTTCTGTGCAAATCTACGCGTTTTACTGCGAGATTATCGGATAAAATTTATTGTTGAGGTCGAAAGACGACGGAGGGAAGCAGCAAACGCTTTGTTCACAAACGGTTTGGCTACAGATCACGGGCGCTGCCATCTTGAAGGTCACGTATGTGTTGACGTTTGTTGTGACGTGTGACCAGGACCTGTTCAGAATGCATTGCGTTAGCCGAGCACGCTTTCGTCTAGGGAGCAATACATTGGAGGGCACCCCTTGTACTTCGCGAGCACATTCAAGCGATACCGAAACAACCGCGGTGTGTCTCAACCAACGTGCTGGCCAACCCCTCTGAACGAGTGAACTCGTCCGCTTCCGTCTGCCACTAGAATGTCGCGTCGAGGACAAACTACACCGCTGTCGCGTTCCGTAAACTTTTGTCCGGCACTGTACCACCTTTCAACTGTGTGTTTTGCCAAGGACCTCCAATTGCAAGAACTTCCAATTGCTTTTGACGCTTATTCATAGGTGAATAAGCGTCAACATCAAAAGCTTCCTTGTTTCCGTGTTCATACACAACGAAATGTAGCCATGCTATGTAGCCATGAGTACTTCTTTATTTATTTATTTATGAAATAAATATATACTCAACGAAATGTAGCCATGCACGAACTCGCGTATGGGAAATGTTGGAGCATGAGGCTCGTCGCATCGACCAGTTCATTTCCTTAGCAACTCAGCTAGGAAAACTTTTTCAAACTGTGTCGTAAGGCAGACGATTCAGGGGAAGTCCACGAATAGATTTCCATATTTCCGCACCAGTTCCTCTCCCCAGCGAATATCGGTACTGATTGGGTTTCCCTGTACGACACGAAACGCATCTCAGGAAGAGCGCACATGAAGCTCAAAGATCACCTGGCGACGGCCAATGTATTTCATCACCTGCAAGCGGCTCCCATGCATTTTAGATTCAGTAACTTGAAAGACGTTAACAGCGGAAATAGAAACGAGAGTAAATGGAAAGCCTGCAGAGTGCTGAGTGCCAACTAGTGCCAGACGTTGTTCTCTATAGAGGCAAGCGCTCAATTAATATAACCACTGTGAGTTAAGATTCCAGGAAGAAATGTTCTTTTCATGATCATCAAGTTGCAAATCCAGCAAGCCTTGAATGGGCAAACAAACAATTGAAAAAAAAAAAAACGAAACCCATCTCTTTTGTTTGTTTGTTTTTATTTGTGTTTGTTCGTTTGCGTGCGTGCGTGGGTGTGTGCTTAATTTTTAATGGCACTGCAACAGCAACTCAGGCTATTCGCCTCTCCAGCTAGCTGCTCGCCACCTAGCGGACCCCAGCAGAAGCACTCAATGAATGATAGTAACAGTAGACGACGGGTATATTTCGCGCTGACCCGAAACTGCCGCAACTTTCCTTCGTGTGCGACGGAGATCCCCGGCCTACAGAACTCAAACAGCAACTGCACTACTCAATTCTACAGTGCAAAACTACTACGGAGAAGAACATTCAATGTCGAGAAGGGGAAGAGGAAAAAGACACTATCACAGGAGCGGCGTCAACGAAAACAACAAGGACAGCAGGAAACCACGCGCGAGTTACGTTATTTGTACAAGTTTTGAAGCGTCTCTCGTGGAAGTAGCCATGAAGCATGGCGATTTATTCATCGGCAATCATCCTTTTCTCCGTCATCTTGAGGACGACGCGAGCGCCTCTATAGGTAGTTAGAGAGGCGAAAACTGCGCGTGAAATAAGATAATATCGTGGTTAGGCTTAGAACGTTATGTTAGCCAACAAAAACCTACACGCCTTCTTAGCTGCAACGCCTTGAAAACAATGGAATTTTACGACGCATGTTGATGAATAACAACTGAGCTTGGCATACCCAAACTCCCTAAAATAAGTTGCTTCCAGTCTTCAGCAAAGTTAATCAATTCACTGACGGCACGGATAAAAACAAAAAGATATCTACCGTAAAACATAAAAAAGGAAGGGATGTACAAAGAAATGGGCAATGCACGCGGCAAACATGTCATCAGATTTCGCTATATGAAATCATTGAAGCTGTCAACTTCTCGATGTCAGTGATGGAAGACTTGGAAGGAACCCTTTTAAGAAAAGTAAATGGGTGGAACAAGTGGGGTAGTAGTGTCACCTCTGGCAATTAAACGCCCCACCACATGAGGTATATTTCACGGACAGAATGGATAGGTAGTTCGCAAAAACTCACACGAGACGACATCCCAAGAGATGAGGCCCGGTTTCACAAACGCAAGTGAACACTTGAATCGAGATTCGAAAAAACTTGGCGTTAATCGTCAGTCCTCTGTCAGCAACGAATCTATGTGCAGTCTTGGGAAAAGTTACTTCAGAGTAACTGAGTTACAGGTACAGTTACTCTCCACAAATAGTGACTGAAGTTTGTGAAGTGAAGTTACAGCTACAAGCAACTTTGTTACTCTGCATAGAAGGGTAGAAAATCGAGCGAGCCGGTAAGGGAATGTTAACGGAAGTGCCTCATGACGATAGCTGCCGATTTTTCTAACAGGAACTGTTCTTCTTCTATAGGCACCATCCTCGTCATTGGCATGGTAATTAAAGGGTTAGGGATGACGTGTGAAGGGTTCATGGGTATTGTAGGTCAACAGCTCAGCGGATAAGAAGTTAGTTAGTTAGTTAGTAAATTAGTAGAATAAAGTAAACCTTGGAGCTTTCGCAGATAAGAAAAAAAATATATATCCAGTCTTTTGCGTACGACGCAGGCTCTCGCCGAGTACACTGGACCCCCCATACACTTACCGAAAATGGTTGTATGGATCGATTTCGGGGGACCTCAAGCAATCAAGTTGCCGAGAGTACCCAGAATGCAGTTCCGACAAAATTGGAAGACGAAATTAAAGGGACTCTGACCAGAAGTTCGACAAATCTTTCGTTTGCGTCTATTACGAAGGTATAATATGCTGCCAAGCCACACGCGAAATATTTTGGCTGTGCCCGGAGGCAAAGTTTGCCAAACGGGGAGCTGAAAACCGGCTTCGCTTTTCCTCCTCAACTCGCGCAATCGGCGCCGAAATCTAGCCTCTTTGTAGTGGACATCCTCCAATTTTCGTGTGCGTGACGAAAGCACGAGGTCCATGTTTCATTGGGCGCCCGGACCTGAAGTTCTGTTGTTAGTGAGTTTGTGAGAGCGGCGGGGACGGCGGCATTCGTCTGGAAAGCGATCTTCAATATGGACGTCGAAGCAAGAAATGCGGAGACTTCGAGGCCGTAATTTTTTTCTGACCTTTCTGCGATCGAGAAGGAAATTCTGCGTGCTGAACAGTTCGGTAGCCTTGCTTTCGAAACGTCGCCGATGCCGTGAATGCGAGACGAAGGCTCTACGAACGTTGGTCACAGATTAAGCAAAGAGCATCAGTCGCCTGTCTTCGAGAGACAGGTAAGCGATAAGCTTTTTAACGCACACTGTGATCGAACATGTAAATGTTCTCTGAAATTTCGTGTCCTGATATTTAATGCGCACTTGCTGTTTATGGTGCCGGTGCGGCTGGTGTGTCAATGACAAAGGAGATCGAATGATTGTGCTGCAAGGAGCTCGAAAACACTGCCGAGTGATCGCAGTACGAGTGCATTACAACCCACGAAGATTTCCCACTTCTATGCTTCAATATGACTGTCCTGAAGGTGGCATATTTTGAACTCCGTGGGCAGCGCGAACCTATGATCGACTATATTCACAAGTAAGTCACATGTGTCCTTGTCGAACAACGTTAAAATATGGGCGCTCAAAATTGGTTCGGTCCAGCATTAAAGTCGCTAAAAACTCCAGTACAGTGCGCAGCACATAAAAAGACTATGCAATACACAACTCTGAACTGGAGAAAAGCAATATAGGCAATTTTGTAATTGTCAGTGTGCTGTGTCCTGAGTCACCTTTTTATGTATTACCCTGTGCATATGGATTTAGCGTAGGTTTTTAGTGATATTGAGTGTTCTTGATTGTCGATTAGGTGAAAAGTAAAACAATGTTGGTTTCTAAAAGAACACAGCATGTGTAGTAATATATAGGATGTGGGCAGGTGAACTGCGGTTGCTCTCAGGTACATGTGGAAATGACACTGCACACACACTGTACTGTAACCGGTTACTTTTTTGCCTAAAGTATATTTTATGTACATCTGTGTAGGCGATACAGATACACTGCGTATCGCCAGTTTGCAAGGAGAGTATGGCACAAGCTTGGGAAAAACAAGAGCATGGTCATCCCAGCCTGTGCAGTGAAGAGCATCTGGCAAGCCTTCCCCACAGAAACTGCCACAGGCTTCAAGTACCCAAGATCCTAACTGGAGGCTCTTCGCACAGCTCGTCTATCGCATTTAAAATAATTCAGCATCTGTATTTAGGATGATGTATGGCTCTCAGGGTGATGCATGGTTCATGAGTTCAACATGTTGTGTTGAAACACAACACTTAGTCCTTTTTAATGAGTCTTGCGGAACGATAGATGAGCACTCCTTTTGTGACATCCCAAGCAGCACGCCAATATTGGTCCAATATTGGCCCAACGTGGGCTGCCAATATTGAACCAATATGGGCTGCCCATATTGGCAAGCCTATTTCGCGCCAATATTGCCAATATTTCTATGATAACACCAACGGGGAGTCGGTGTAATAGTAAAGCATTATCCTGTATATTATTCACCACAGATAATACTTTTCTCTGATTTTTGCTTTTTTACTTCTGCGAATGTAACTGATCCACGTTGCACATGATTGCAAAAAAAAAGAAGAAAAAACACGGCATCGCCCCCCCCCCCCCCGCTCTCTGGGAAACGCACGTGCTGTTTCCGGACCTTTCCGCGCGACGCTTAAATGCTTGTGCTCTTTTTCATTCATTTCATTCATGTATTCTTTTTTCAATTCATTCTTTGGACTCAGATGTGTTCAGAGAGCTATCACTCTTGTGTTTTTGCTACCAAGTATAGTTTAATAAACAATTTCCTGTTTATTCGACGACTCGCCGGCCCATTTCGCTTCGTGACATTTCTGGTGGAGGTGCGGGGCATCCCTTGTTCAACGGCCTGGAAGACCAACTGCGACAAAGCAGAAGACAGCTTAGCCTGCCTGCAGAATTCGGTCCATTAGAACCCCGTAAACGCAAGAAGAAGATGACTGCGGAGACCAGCACCAAAGTGACGCAACCTGTTGCCACGCCCATAGCCCCTGCACGGTCGCCGAAGACATTCAGCGGGGAGTATTACGACGACGTAGACGATTGGGTTGACCACTACGAGCGGATCGCCAGGTTCAACAACTGGAGTGACGACCAGAAGCTCGTTAACGTCTATTTCTCCCTGGAAGGCACCGCGAAGTCGAGAACCGGGAGACTTCGCTCGCGTCCTGGGACGTCTTCAAAAGCAAACTCCGCGAGGCGGTCGCTTTTCAACAACGAGCTGAACGCGCTGAACATATGCTCCGGAGACGGATCCAGCTGCCAAACGAAAGCGTTACTGGCTTTGTCGAAGATGTGTTGCGGCTCTTCCGGCGAGCTGACCCCAAAGCATCCGAGGAGAAGAAGGTTCAGCGACTCATGAGGGGCGTGAAAGAAGAACCCCGCCACGACCGACGCTTTTGTGGACCTAGCCGCCCGCATTGAGAGGACCCTGCTCTCTCGCGCTACCGTCGACCAACGACACCAGGGCTACGAGGCTTTCTCCACGACCGCTGGCCTCGACATGGGATCGTTCAGACAGCTGACTCGAGAGGTGGTACGCGAAGATGTACGAGATCTCCTCTGTCCTGAGAAGGCCCAAGACCCTTTGTCTTCGATCGATGCGATCATCAAGGACGAGGTTCAGCAGGCAATCCAGACGTCGTCAACCGTCAACACCGACGCCGAAGTACCGAGACCAACCTACGCCGCCGCTCTGAGAGGTGCCACCTACTCGTTCGACGTATTACGGAAACCGTTGGACGCCTCCTCGGCCTGTCCAACCTACTGCGAGGTCCCGCCACACTCTCAGCCGTTATCGCAAAACGGACGTTTGGCGGACTCCCGACTTCAGGCCGCTCTGCTACCACTGCGGAGAGGCCAACCACGCCTATCGCCGATGTCCCTACCGACGCCGTGGCCTTCCCGGTTTTTCACCCGACGGCCCCCGCTCCCAGCGGAGTAGTCGCCCCGCCGCAATTGAAGACTATCTACGATAGCAGAATGCTTCTGCTTGCTCACGACGCGACCTGTCCCCGAGCGTGCCCCACCGCAGCAGGTCCCCAGGAAGAGCGCGTTCACCGTCACCGGCAAGACGACCTGTGTGGCGCAGCCCTAACCGGGAAAGCTGAAGACTGCAGCTCCGGGAGGTGAAGCTGCGGACCGACGACAAGCTACAATTCCTCGAACTCGACGAACAGCAACGCAGCACCGCCACGACGCTCGGAAAATTACCAGTAACCTGAAAATACTCATCGACGGCCATGAGATGATTGCGTTAATCGACACCGGAGCCGATGACTCCGTTATAAGTGGTACGTTGGCTAAGAAGCTTAGCAAGGTGCAAACGGAGTGGGATGAGTCTGACATCAGGACTACCAGCTCCCGTGGCATAGTGGTTAGAGTGATCGCTTTCCACGCCGAGACTGGGAGGTGACACGGGTTCGAATCCTGTCACCGGCTGTGCTGTCTGAGGTTTTCCCTGGGTTTTCCGAAGACTTTCCAGACGAATGTCGGCACAGTTCCCCTTGAAGTCGGCCCAGGACGCATACTAACCCCCCTGTCCCCACTCCTTCCTGCTGTCCTCTCTCCCTCTGTCCAACACGGAATTAAAAAAAAAACATCAGGACTGCTGGTGGACACGTCGTAACACCGACTGGCCGATGCACTGCAGTCATACAAGTGCGTGACATCCAGTACATCGTCAGCTTCGCCGTTCTGCCGAACTGCCCACGGGATGTAATACTCTGAATGGACTTTCTAGTCGAAAATGAGTCAGTCATCGACTTCACAAATGAAGTTATCTCTTTCAAAACGCCGGAAACTGCGGAAGACAAGTGGTGGGCACGAATAACCCGGGAGAAGCGCGCAAACACCGACGTA
This sequence comes from Ornithodoros turicata, assembly GCF_037126465.1. Lineage (NCBI taxonomy): Eukaryota > Metazoa > Arthropoda > Arachnida > Ixodida > Argasidae > Ornithodoros > Ornithodoros turicata. The sequence continues at coordinate 120,648,343 of NC_088202.1, read as the reverse complement.
ACCGCCGTGATGAGTCAGCACGTCAGCCTGCCTCCCTTGTCGTCAGTCCTTGTGACCGCTACGTGCGACAGAGCACCACACCAACTGGCTGTTTGTTGGCTGAAGGCAACACGCAACTTCTCCTCGAACGAGGAATTGGGATAGCACGAGGAATTGTGCCCGTAAGAAACGGAACAGTTGAACTCCTGGTCACAAATTTTCGCACAGAGCCAGAACACCTCGCAAACGGCACGAAGATAGCCGTCAGCGTAGACCAATACACCACCACGGATGTTTGCCTGATGGACGCTTCTCGCATCGCGGTCACCGCGGAACACGAGGCCGGAGATTTCGACGTAAACCCTCAACTCAATACAACTCAAAAGCAAACCCTTCTCCAGATGCTCAACGATTTCCGTGACTGTTTCGCTGCATCGTCGAAAGTAAGACAAAGGCCCATTGCGAAGCACCGCATCATCGTCGACGAAAACGCCCGTCCAATTCACCGCATGCCGTACCGGGTATCCTGCAAAGAGCGAGAAACGATTCGAAAGCAAGTAGAAGAGATGCTAAGAGATGACATTATCTAGCCGTCGACCAGTCCGTGGGCATCGCCGGTGGTACTAGTGAAGAAGAAGGACGGAACACTCAGGTTCTGCATCGACTACCGGAAACTCAATGAGATAACGAAGGAGCACGTCTACCCGTTACCGCGCATCGACGACACGCTCGATCGCCTTCAAAACGCAAAATTTTTCTCTTCCAAGATCCTCAGGACATGGTACTGGCAAATCGAAGTCGACGAACGGGACCGTGAGAAGACTGCCTTCGTCACTCCGGATGGACTTTTCGAATTCAAGGTTATGCCTTTCGGCCTTTGCACAGCACCAGCGACGTTCCAGCGAGTTATGGATACAGTTCTCGCCGGGTTGAAGTGGCAAACCTGCCTGGCGTACCTCGACGATGTTGTCGTCTTCGCAAGAACTTTCGACGAACATGTTAAACGGCTGAAGCAAGTCCTCGAGGCTATCAGAACTGCAGGGCTGACCTTGAAGCTTCAGAAGTGTCGATTCGGCTACGAGGAACTCAGATTTCTCGGCCATCTCGTGAGCAGCGACGGCGTACGCCCCGACCCTGAGGAGACGGCGGCCATCGCAAATTACCCTGTTCCTTCTAACGTGAAAGACGTTCGAAGCTTTCTTGGCCTTTGCGCCTGCTACCGACGGTTCATTCCGAACTTTTCAAGAATTGCGTCACCCCTGAATGCCCTCACGAAGGACGGATCCACGTTTATCTGGAGTGAAGCCCAGCAACAGGCGTTTGATGAATTGAAGACGCGTCTACAGACCGCACCCGTGCTTGCCCACGTGCTTGGCAACGATGGTCTAGGAGCGGTGCTCGTTCAACTTCACGACGGCGTCGAACGTGTCACCGCTTACGCAAGTAGAACGCTAACCAAGGCAGAGAAGAATTATTCGACGACCGGAAAAGAGTGCCTTGCACTCATATGGGCCATCACAAAGTTGCGTCCCTACCTGTACGGACGGCCGTTCAAGGTGGTAACAGACCACCATTCTCTGTGCTGGCTCGCTGGTTTAAGGGACCCTCAGGACGCAAGCGAGATGGAGCCTCCGATTACAGGAGTATAACGTAACCATCACTTACAAGTCAGGAAGAAAACACAACGACGCCGACTGCCTGTCCCGAGCACCACTACAGCGACAGGACAACGGTCTCGAGGACGACGACGCCTTCCTCGGTCTAATGAGCGCGACTACCATGTCTATGAAGCAGTACAACGATCCCGAATTGAAGGCACTCGTGGACTATCTGCAGGGCCGCGCCGACAATGTTCCTTCCATATTCAGAAGATCACTCCCAAGTTTTTCCCTACGTAATGGTGTCCTCTACAAAGAAAACCACTCACCACAAGGCGCTGCGTGGCTTCTCATTGTCCCTGGAGACATGCGCCTCGAGATTCTTGAATCCTGCCACGACGAACCGTTATCAGGTCATTTGGGAAACAGCCGGACACCGGACCGTATAATGGAAAAGTACTACTGGCCAAAACTGGCCAAGACCGTCCAGCACTACGTAAGGACGTGCCGGGAGTGTCAACGACGAAAAACGCCGCCGGTACGACCTTCTGGGAGCATTCAGCCAATCGCACCGCCCTCGGCGCCGGAGGACAACGGCGTACCATCCGCAGACGAACGGGCTCACCGAACGCCTAAACAAAACCCTTGCCGACATGATTTCGATGTACGTCGACGTCGAGCACAAGACATGGGACGAAATACTGCCTTACGTCACGTTCGCCTATAACACGGCTGTCCAGGAAACAACGGGTTTCACACCGTTCCGCCTATGCTGGACGCGATGCTGCCCCACGGACCCAGTGATGAGGAAGACGACGCTCTGGACTTCACACAGCGAGCAGAAGAAGCCCGCCAGCTGGCCAGACTATGCACTGGTCAACAGCAACACGTCGATAAAAGAAGATAGGACTTGCGCCGTCGAGACGTACGCTTCAGTCCAGGCGACTTGGTATGGATTTGGACGCCGATTCGACGGCGAGGCCTTAGCGAGAAGCTACTCAAGCGCTACTTCGGTCCCTACAAAGTACTTCGACGCATTGGGGACCTGGATTACGAAGTGGTACCCGAGGGTAGCGCTCCCTCTCGATGACCGCCGAGGACTAAAATTGTTCACGTCGTTCGACTCAAGCAGTACTACAGCAGGCAGCGCTGAAGACTGGCCGGAAGGAGACAACATGACGAAAAAAAAAAAAAGAAACGGCATCGAGACGATGCCACGTCTACGGAGGGGGCAATGTCACGAATCATCTTCGAGAAACTTCCAGGGCAAGCACGAAACGGTACATCTCATCCCGACGCGTGCTAAAGAAGAAGCAAGAAGCTTCCAGACACACCGCCTACTCTCTGGGAAACGCACGTGCTGTTTCCGGACATTTCGACGCGACGCTTAAATGCTTGTACGCTCCAGGCTGCATTCATTCTTTGGACTCAGTTGTGTTCAGAGAGCTATCACTGTTGTGTTTTTGCTACCAAGTAGTTTAATAAACCGTTTGCTGTTTATTCGACGACTCGCCGGCCCATTTCGCTTCGTGACAATATGATGTGCTCCATTAGTTTACAGGGAACCCTAAAAGGTGGAGCTGGTTAATAGAAGGAGCACAGTTGTCACCTCTTCTGAAGACAGGAATTAGCTTAAGACCTATGTCCTCGACTCAGACACATACAAAACACCCCTCACACAGATTAACGCATCTTCGTTCCTGCTCTTTCACCTTCAAATGTTCATCGCTGTTGAGTGGTCTGTCACTCTTGTAATGCAGATTGGAATTGAAATGCAGGGATGCTCTGAAAGAAAAGTGTTTGGTTTTAGTCCTCTTAATGTTTCCGAAAACCAAAACAAACTTCACAGTGACTATTCTTCTGAAATGAGCAATTCCAGAATGAAAGCGAAAAATATATCTCGACATATCATTGTATCCAACTGAGACCTGGCACTTGAATTGAATAATGGCAGTTGAAGAAGAAGATGATGATGATGATGACTCAATTTAATGGCGCATAAGCAACTCAGGCTATAGTGCGCCAAAACCATGGTAAAACTGACTAGTTAAAAATCGGACTATTATACTAAATATTATACTTGGTTGGTTGGTAAATTGAGATACAGACAAAAACATGATATGATAAAAATAAGCAGTTGAAGAAAAGGCAGAAACAAGTGCTGCCATTGTGTGACTGATGTCGAGTTTGCCACACCAGGTGTTGTATAATAACGTACGCTAATATGCTGTAGCATATAAAGTACTCAATATGTGGTGGATATGTGAAACCAATATATACATACTTGCATTTCAAACTTTCTTGAAAAAGGCAGTCCAAGTCTGTCAGATTTGTCAGACTCGATACAAAGCCAAGTAAGCACAGTGTAGAATGACTGTTTCATCTTTCGAAAGCAGAGGTACAGCCACCACGACGCTTCGTCATCTGAATGCTTCAATGCCTAGTAAGAAGCCATCAGAAGGATCACATAAACATAACTGGGTTGAAAAAGCTGAGGGTTCTGTGGGATGCGTAAGAAAGCACACGCGTTACACAACAGCTACCAGAATGATCGGCTGCTGTGTTTGTTAACTTTATGTCAGTTTGATTGTATGTTACCATGTAACTGCTTGGGCCCGAGATGGATCTGCAGATCTGCTAAAAAAGAAAAAGAAAAAAAAAACAGAAGTCTAATGAAACAAATCGAATGTGGGATACTACATCGGAATTTCGAATCGAAGCTATTGATGTTCGAAACTGAATATTAATAACCGAATGATATTAATATAGTGTCATTTGACCTTTGGGGTACCATGAATAAATAAATATTGGAATAGTTCGGAAGCTGCGCTCATGAGCCCGTAAACGAAAAAGAAATCGTGCTCCTGCGTCAGAAATATAACACTAATTTACTTGAGAGCTTGGCTGAACCTAAGCGGCGAACCCGATCGACACGAAAATTGAGCAGAGACAACATTATACCCGATTTAATATAGTCTGAAAGTGTGGTGTTCCTGCTTCTATAGGCCCGTTGCCTCAGCCTCAAATCTACATTGTTGAACAAATTCCAATATATATCCCCTTTTCCAGTTGGGCATTAACTTATCAAGAAAGCAGGAACTTCTAATGGCGATGAACTGGCGTACATTTTCCCTACGCGACAATTCTTGAACCGAGATGTCCGTGTACCGAGAAGTCTGTGTACCGAGATGTCCATGCACCGAAATGTCCATGCACCGAAATGTCCGTGCACCGACACGTCCGTGCACCGACACGTCCGTGTACCGAGATGTCCGTGTACCGAAACGTCTTGTACCGAAATGTCCTAGAGCCTGTGTGCGTGGCTAACCTTTCCTCCCTGACTAACCTTTCCTCCCTTTCTTTTTTGACATATCCCTCCTTATTCCGCCAGACTTGCAGACGTAAGAAGCAGTAGAGATCACGGTGCAACGTTTTAATTCTATGACATGAGTGGTTTGGCTTATTACTCTCCAGAACGCAAAACAGCACATTGTTATGAATTTTCAGAGGTTTTTGACTGAATCCACAAGTGTTTGTAAGTGTGTATTTGAACTATTTCGACAGATTTTTTACGCAGTCACCGAAAAACGTAGTAAGCGTGTAGCTTGCTAAATGCAACATGAAAAGAAAATCGTTATTGTTAACGATCACCAATACACGGCAATAAAGTACTTTAGATCTGTATACAGTCAACCCTCGATTTATGAACGCCCTCAGTTCCCCGAAACATCGTTCATAAATCCAGGTATTCATAAATCGAAAAATGGAACAGTATTTCCGAGTTGCGATTGCAATTGATAATGCAATATATTGTGTAATTTTGCTTTCGACCATGCCTTCTGCTGTAACAATCTCACAAATTGTCCGTTAGCGCGTTCACACTCTGTTTATTATGCAACACTAAATTGTTTAATTTCTCTTTGCCTCCCGCTGTGTCAATATTGGCAAGAAGAGATGTCAGCACATTCGCACTTGACTGGTCTCGAACTTCCTCCGAGACTTTTAACTTCCGTTTATTAATCTCCGGGTGACAGCGGCCACCTTATTCATCAACTGAGGTCAGGAACACTTAGCCGCCCCTTGGCCTTGTGCGAACCCGGAAAACCCGTGTGTTGTTCCGATTTCGAGGGGTTAAAAACCGAGGGTGCAATACCTGGAAAACATTTTGTCGGTTCAGGCGTCATTCATAAGACCACGGAGTAATCCCTTTGAAGGTTCCTGTTGACCTCGGAACGATTCGTTCATAAATTGAGGGCAAAAACGCTGGGCAAGTCCTAGTTGGTTCCCAGAAATTCCGTTCATTATTCGAATATCGAGGTTTATAAAGTGAGGGAAAAATGCATGTAAAAAGTTTGGTTCCTCGTGCTCGTGTTCATAAAACGAGGGAATTCATAAATCGAAGGTTCATAAATCGAGGGTTGACTGTATCTGATACTGCTGTAGTGGAAGAAAACGATGATGTGAGATGCGTATGATGAAGTTGCCCGTAATGCGACGAGCCGAAATGGTTGATGTCCTGACTGGTCGTGTTCGTAGCAGCTCGGGCTCTTTTCTGTAGTATGCCAAAATTACGTAATGTAATAAAAAAGACTAATGCGGAACTGTATTAAGTAACCATGCAGGGCCGCGTAAACTTGCTCCGGGGCCCGGATATAGGCGTGAGCGGAGGACAGTTCACGTACCACACCTCGTTGTCTTTCGTGCTCCTAGTGTCTGAAATATAACATGAATTAACTTGCTTGAGATCTTGCGTGTACCTCAGCGGCGATCCGCACTGACGCGAAAATTGAGCAGAGGTTGCTGTCCATTAAGTCCATAAGCTATCCATTAACCTTGTTGCTGTGTAACGAGAATTTGTCTCTACTCCTTGTCTCCGGTTTAGTTCCCAATTAAGCAGAGACAACATGGTACCCGATTTTCTATAGGCAGCTGCCTCAGCCTTGAATCTACATTGCCGCAAAAATTCCAATGTATATCCCTTTTCCCAGCCGGGCATTCCGTTAATTTATCGAGGGAGCTGGAACTTCTAACGGCGACGAACTGGCGTGTAAACATTTTCCCTACGCGACAATTCTTGTACCGAGATGCCCGTGTACCGAGATTTCCACGTACCGAGACGTCCGTGTACCGAAACGTCTTGTACCGAAATGTCCTAGAGCCTATATATATAAAAGAACAGAGGAAAAAAGCTTGAACTGCAAGCCTTACGGAACCCTCGACAAAGGAATCCGGACTAGAGGTCAAATGACACACAAATACACAGAGAGAAAGCAGAGAGCGAGGCATGGTACAATTTGATAGAGATCAGCCTACAGTCAGCAAATTTCTCGGATACTAAAAAGAAAATACTTTCATATGCAGTTTTTGCACCCAACATATTTTCAAGTCCTATATTTCGAGACAACCATGTTAATTAATGTCGCCCGCTTTTACGTGAAATTAACTTGATTAAGGATCTGCTTTGGCTAGCACGCACTCCAGTTTCAGCACCAACGATTTTTCACACGCATGAATGACTAACCACAGTCGAATAATACACATTATTAAACTATTCATAAACAGTTCGCGCATTATTCGCACATATTTTGCCATGAAACGCTAAACCTGAGTAGCCTAAGCCCTTGACACATCCATCAGAATTAACTTAAGCGTAGGTTAGTAGTACTCGAGTGGTGGAGAGGCCGAGGCAATTAATAACCAAGGCTCATCCGAGCAACAATTTGTTTCTGAAGTAATTACGCTCGGACGATGTCGTTTATCTCGTCCACATCCAGCTGGTCGCGTTCGCTCTTCTTCTGACACCGGAGGAAGATACACCCCGTAGCAGAGAGACGCTCCCCTCGGAGCTTATGGAGCTTTTGAGTGATAGGGGCCTAAGCCTCACCCTCAGGGAGTACGCTGGGGCTTGTCGTGGATCTGCGGATCTTTCAAAGATGTCACATGAGGGGGGAGAAGTGTTTGAAAGTATAGAAAATGTGTACGAGGACAGATTAAGCGGCTCAGCTGTAAAGATAAACTTTATATCCATGCCCTGTCTATCTCAGAGAAAGAGGTTCATAGCTGCAGATTAAAAGAATTTCGTTGAGCAGGTTGCGCTAGATTGGTGCGCTTGAAGGGCGAGCCGTGTGCGGAGAGGGCATCGTGCGTGATATAGGAGTCAGCTTATGTACGGATAAATGATTTAAGAAAGATGGTGCTGTAAGACAGTAGCTAGACTTCGAGGTAAAGAAGATTTAGTGGAAAGAAGAGTGTAATTGTGGAGGAATGTATCGAAAGGGGATAAAGTTCCAGCAGAATAAAACCCACGCATTTTTTTAGCTAGACGGATAAGTGGACTTCCTCTGTCTTCTTCTTCTTCTTCTCGCTCCACAACTGTTCCGGAAGAACGTACACGAGTTTTGACGTTGGTGTGCCCTACAAAGAGACCAATATGAGCGTGTGACGTCACGGCTTGCGGTGGCGCTGCAGTCAGCAGATCGTCTGCATGGTGTGGGCAAAACAGCAATCAATTGGAGTGCTTGGAGTGATCGTTTTCATGCAGACATGCCACAAAGCCGTGTATCCTTTGGGTACACAACTTGATGGGGAAAGGGTTGCGAAATCACTTTTCATCAGTTTCCGCGCAACGCAGAACGAAGAAATCGTTTGATTATGAATCGTTTTTGTGTGCTGGAATCGTCTTGATCAGTTAAACGGAAGGATTCCCTGACATGGCCTTGATGAGAGTCCCTCACGATACCTCTGTACAAATAAATGACGCTGGCATGAATCGGTGTACGGTACCAAATCAGCACTGCTTTCACAAACGCCCCGATGAAACAGCTCACCTAAGGTGAAGTAACTGTGTGCTTCCAGTGAGTTGCTGCACGCTTGCACAGTATCAGCAGTGAACTGACCCGGCGAAAATACTAGATAAACTACAATGCGATTGCGGTCGGCGGCATGTTTCGTGGCTGGGCTGTCCAGTTGTCGATGTGCAGCGCAAAAGGATCGTCATGTTGTATACCGTTCATAAACAACTTCATCTTTTAGCAACACTTGACTCGTTCCTTCAGAGCTCTAAATTATTTCGGGTATTGTGGAAAGAGACAGTCGAGAGCGGTGTAGCAGTGCAGCACAGTCGATGTCGCACTTGTGGAAAGCATTCGCACGGCGGCGTTCAGTGTGTTTTGCCCAAACCAATCCCGCGCATGCACAGATGGCGCCGTTTGTTTGTAAACAGAATATGGTCTATGGATTGAAAAGATTCATCGCTTGAGAATCCATTACTTTTGTGCTGCAGGGTGGTACGACCTACATAGTACAGTGTATCCGCAGCTATTAAAAGTCGCTCATTCGTCGCAAGAGTTACCGCTCTTATTTGAGCGGCATTCCTATCGCCCATTGAGGGGAAGGAGCACTTTGGCACACTAATCTTGTTCTCTCCATTACTTCAGCCTTCCCTCCGATGAACGACTGTACTTTCACTTTTATTTTCTTCAGCACCTGCTTCCTTACTTCTGAATCTTATCAAGAAAAGAAGCCGGAGTTGCAAAAACAGAGAAAAAAAACGATCCACCTTCAATCTCCAACACGTGACAAACTCCTTAACGAAACGTGCTGTGCCACTCAGCTCCTGAGAGAATGTGAGGGCAAGGGAGAAAAAAGAAACTCACAACGAGCGAGCGTTAATGAATCGCGAACGCAAAAGTAATGTTCCATGGGGACCGACACTGAAAGCAAATAAAGCAGACGCGATCCCGCGAATAAGGAGAGCCCCATTTCGAGGCGAAATTTACGGCGCCCTCATAAACATTTCCGAGCTTTCGCCACCCACCCGTTTGTTACGACGTTTGCCTTTCTTCCCCTTCGAACGGCACAAGACGCACACACCAATCGAGTCTACGTATACGATATAGTGCGAAAGGATTTTCCAACCACACGTCTCTGTTAACACTCCACGCAAGCTTTGCCGAGCACACATAGATCGCGGGAACCTCTTCCAGCCTTGAAATTATTAATTGTGAATCTTCGAAGGAGGGGAGGGGGTGTCAGTGAATTTTAATTGCGCGAGAGTATTCGGGGTTCTCTTTGTTTCCCGAATTGCGGTGGTGTGCGCGCTGCAATGCTGGCACACACAGAGCCTGCAGGGCGTTATATCCTGATCACGGTTAATTACAGGGTAATATATGAGGTACTCGTCAATTCAGTGGAATAGATGGGTAGTCTTTCTTTTTTTTTTTTTTTTTGTGAAGAACTCTAACGACGGAGAGATTTTGAGCATCGATTACTGTTTGCGGTAGTTAATTTACGATGTAAGATATTGCAATAGCGCAGCAACCGTTCGAACCGGCGCCTGAACGTGCTCTATGAGGTGCAATATGGCCGTGCGCTTATTCTTATTGGAGCAATTTGTCAGCATTTGTCGTTGGAGAAGGATGCATGTGCACAGAGTTCCTATATGGTTCTTATGCATACCTTGAACACATTTTGATATATGAAGCACTATTGGTTGGTTATATTGGTGCTACAGATAAAGGAAAGGGTACACTATCCTCATTCCGCACAATTATTGCATCGTGTTTTTTCCTGTAGGATACCACTTGTAGTACCGGTATTCGGCTAATCACCCCGCATTTATTGCCGAAACATAACCGAAATGGCCAAAAATAACCGAAAGGGTGACTAAAAGTCAACGAAGAACATCAAGCAAACAGAAGCTCACTTCAGAAATCTTGTATTTTCATTCAACGCCAAGATGTTTGTTGTTTACTCATCACTCCCAACGGGAATGCTTCCCAACTTCCCCTGGCTAAACTGATACCATTTACTTCCTGATCGAATGCCCGCTCCAAGCAACACAGAAGCTGAGGAGCCCTTTATCTTCAAATCGACCTTCCTTCCGGCAAGTAAAACAGTCTTCTATTGTGTGGAAAGGAAGAAACCCTTCGATCCAAAGTGTCTCGATTTTCGTCTTGTAGCCTTATCAGTGCCGTGAAACCTTCAACAGCCCTCGTCGTCTTCAATCCAAGCTGAAGATGCCACGATTTGGCCTTCGACCCGCATCGGATGGCCTCCATTCTCTGGTCCATTGTTGCACTTTAACTTCACACAGCCGATAATGGGGCTGTCGCATCCCCTTTCATGTGCAGTGGGTCCGCGAAGCTAGCTATGTTAAGTACGGTGAATTACAGTTGAGGGCACATATTCGATTGCAGCCAAAAATAAAGTCGCACAACAGATGGCGACACATAGTGACATGGTTCACTGGGCTTTCAGTCGGTGTGTATGTGTACTCATACTTCATGTTTTTTTTTTATAAAATCGGAAAGTGGTAGACATACAAATTTCGTGTCTATCGATTCCTGAAATATTTCGATAAAAAATAACGGGACAATATAAAATGTGTATTTTTTCACATTTGCGGCATCGCCGTAAAATACATACGACATGTTTCAGAATTCTGTCCCGTTATCTAATTCATATCGCCTTCCTCTTCATAGTGAAACCATCCGCGTTAAAATCTGCGCGGTGGTTACCGAGAAAAGGCATATAAAACATGTTCCATAGGAGATACATTGGGACGGAGAGCTGGTACGCCCTCTTAAGGCGTCCCGCTCGTTGGCACTAGCCAAGGTCGTGCTGAAGACTGGGAGGTGGTGGGTTCGAATCCTACCACCGGCTGTGCTGTCTGAGGTTTGCCCTGGGTTTTTCGAAGACTTTCCAGACGAATGTCGGTACAGTTCCCCCTGAAGTCGGCTCAGGACGCCTACTAACCCCCCTGTCCCCCACTCCTCCCTGCTGTCCTCTCTCCACCTGTCCACATCTGTACGCCGCTCGTTGCCACAGTTGCTTCGCGGCACTAACGCAGCATTAAAAAAAATCAATAAAAGCCCCGTGCTGGGCACATACATAAGGACGAGACACACACATTTATTGATTTTAAAATGACGTACCAAACTGCCCAAGTTTTGACCCTCTTCAACAGCAACAGCGTTATTTTGGTAGAGACGACTGGGGTAGCTTCATCGGTACAGGCGATACCCTAGCCAAGCGCACGCGGCTGGTAAAGTAGTGATCAGCTAGCAGTCTGCAGTGCGGTATTCCTATTCCGTGGGAGACCATTTATTAGTGACGGTAGAAGAATCGCTAGCGTGAGTGAATTGCATTCTTCTTCATTCACCAGTGAGTTTACCTTGAATTCGTAACTAAGGTAAGGTGTTTCTTATTCCTTTTTAGGATACGACGTACTCTAGCACGAGCGCACAGGGAAACTAAAGGAGGGACAATGGTAAAAGCGTTGCGCCATATTAACCACAAGTTCAAAACGAAAAGATCAAGCTCGTTTTTCTGTGTCATCACGTGTGCGTCACATACCAGGCGTGCACATCAGTAAAAAGTAGAGATGGAATAAATTCATAATTTTCCGAATCTGAATCGGAATCCAGGGAAGGTTCTGCGAATCCACGAATCTCGAATCTTTCGAACCTTTTCTTAAAGAAGACTTTTAAAAGCCAGGAAAAAGAAACACTTCAACTGAAAAGTTTTTTGAAGCAGAATTTGATATATTTGTTTAACAAAAAAAAAAAAAAAAAAAACGTAATAGCTCACTTTCAGGGGAAAACAAACCCATGTACTTCATTAACATGTTCATCGACTACAGGAAATACATAAGCTCTTGCGTCTGAATTATTTCTATAACACTAAGACACAATCGAAAGCAAAACCATGTTGCTTATAAACTTGTAATGTAAGATTTCCTGCTTGAACTCTTTCAGTCCAGAGCAAAACAAACAAAGAGGAAAACACACCTGCAAGATTTAGATTAATGTGCCCGGGACCCAGGGGAACTCAGGAGCCGACAATTTTAAAAAGCAACAAAAAATAACAATGAACGTGGTTGGTGAATTTGAAAGATTCGATTCGCAGTTTTGGGCACTGGGATTCGGATTCCAGGATCTCGAATCCCTGCCTAGGTTCGATGATTCGCAGATTCGGTTGGCCCATCCCTAGTAAAAAGTGTATGTACGTATACGACACGCAGTGGGAAATGTAAATACGAGAGGCGAAACAGTGCAGGTGGCTATGGAACCACGCAAAGCTTGCACGTTGCCACGTGTACTAAAAGATATCTCCATCGGACCCAGTACAGTACGTAGGGGGGGAGGGGTTACACTAATAAATCATTAAGAATTAATCCTTTACGAAAAACTCTTTCAGGATACATTGTTTTACAATAAACCGCGTCAAGTTCCCCGATAAGGAATCAACCTAGCAAAAATCCACGCCCAAAAACAATCGCCCAGGAATCGACAATGAAAAGTATATCGTTGCAAAATATATCGTTAAAAATGAAATATTTAACAATATATCCTTAAAAATAAACTGTTTCAAAATATATACAGTAGTCGAATACGACAGCGGAGTTATACTTATGTATCTCATCGCAGAGGATAGCGGTACGATGTAGCTTACATAGGTGGTTTTGCAGTTAGCACTCACACCTAACTATGTCTGGACTGTCATGGCTGCCATTTTTTTCTGTGTATGTGTTGTTGCTACGTTTTCTTTTCTAGTGAAGAAAGGAGCGCTTACACAATATGTCAGCACTAAAGAACGCGGAAAGAGGTTATCTTCCTTTATTTTCTGTGTAGTGTGCGCAGGACTCTGTAAGTACGTATGTATACACGTCGCCTAAAAAAAATTACACCAAAAATTAAAATAAAAAGAAAACTAAACTTCGTTCAGAACGTTTCTACCCTTCTCCATGTATCAGTACGATTCCTGCATGGCTGAAAGAGACGAAGGACAGATAAGTCTTTTAAGCGCTGCACAGTCATCTACAGAAACGCATTTAAGTTCTTACTTTAAAACGTCCATATTACCCGATATTAAAGCTAACGCGTCAGGAAGCACTCTGATGGCCGGAAGGGAGTTTTGAAAAAAATGACAAAATCTGCGTATTTTACTTTTACTGCTTCGTGGCTACTCTTGTATGTTCATTCGCGAAGATTTCCAGATGGAATGGGAATTCTCCATTGGGAGCGTCGGGACCTGAGCCTAAGTAGGGATGCGTGTCACGTCCTCTCCTCTTCCTCTCAATTTCTTCTTTGTTTATCCCTCTCTTTTTCTGCTTTACATTTTTGTCCTGGTGCAAATGTGGAGACGGTACAGAGTAGCCTTGCTGATGGCTGTGTGTTGAAGCACGTTTTACAAAATCTTCGATGGGTCACGTGGAAGTGACCCCGTTGCCGAAAGGGTTCTTGAATTGTGTGTGCTCGGATGTTTACAGGTTTTGATTTGCTTTGTTCAAGCAGATTGTTGTGTAGCGCGCACTGTATAGATGTCGGAGTACTTTATCGTCGCGCTGAGGAATGAGTAAAGCATGGATTACAGTACCCGTACGCTTACACCCCCCACTGAAGGGCCACTCTCTTGGAGACTCAAAACTGGGTGGGTTATATTGACAAAGAGAATGTTTTTATTTGAGTATGCACGAGCACGAGCGAGTGACTCCGATGCTCGGCCACTGCCAGTGAGGCAATTCTTTGGTGCCTTTTTCTTGTTCTTTTTTTCTTCTTTTTTTTAGGGAGAGAGAGTGTGGTCTCTATTTTACCGTTTTCATCAAGACGAGAGTCCACCCCCGACCGTGCCTTGCAGCCCATCTTCAACTTGTCTTTATCCCTAGAGTCACTAAATAAGCTACGCTTCATGCCCTACCCATAATGCGCGTCAAATGCATTACTTCGCCCGCGATTCGCCACGAAGTCTTGTGCGAGCTTATTAAAACAGCTTGGGAGAGCGCGAACTTTAAATATAACGATAACGATCACTATGTGAAAGTTTAAAGTCGGGGCCCAGGTGTAATATGACCCAGTGTGGGAATGCACCGGTGCACAAGAATCCGGGACAAAATGTAGCGCAGGCTTCACTTTTTCATGTTCCCACACAAACTATGTATTAGGAATCTAAAAGCGCGTGCAACACATTCCGCTGAACGCTATGCGTTCGTACGATAGTGGCACTTTGCCTGTGTCACGGCGAAGCTTTTAATGCAGTTTCTTTCGGGTGAATATTGGGGTCTCCGAGGTTCCATTTAGGCTTCCAATTATCAACATGTAAAGAAGGCTTCACTTGATGCACTGAAGCGTTGGGATGAAGCCCGCCCGGCGTCATCATGTGCGCCATGTATTCCGAACACCTGCTCCGTGAAGAGCTTGAGGTCCCTGCGACTAATCGGAATGTTGTGTAGTGTTCGTGAAATAGTGTATAAATGTTAAATAAATTAAATTAATTAATTAATTGATTAATTTAAAAATAATTAAATAAATGTTAATAAATGTGAGTATATAACTGGCCATTGTCTTGCTGGTCCCGCATTCTCGTAAAACGCCCCAAACGGGCCTACAATGTGCGAATGTGCGAACAATTCACTTCAAGTACCGTGCAGAAACAAGTAATTTTGCAGTACAGTACATCTGCAGGGTGTTCAAAATTAAGCTTTCACTAGCACTTTATAAATAGGCGAACAAAAGAAAACTGGTGCTACTTAATTAGCAGCACCTGTTTCTTACACAAGTAGCGTAAAGTTATCATCCGGTTTCCTGTCATCGCTGTGTTTGCGTAGCGCTCGTGAAAGCTTAATTTTGAACACCCTGTGTAGGTAGAGCGGATCTTGACGTGGCTGCGCAATGGCGAGTTACAGGGTTGCAAATACCGCCGCATAGAAGAAAATTACTGCAAGCGCGGCTGTACAGGGAGCCTCACCCTAAATATATACTATAGCAGAAGCAAGGAACTTGGTACTATGACGCATCCACATGCGTGATGTTGAATTATGAAACAGGCCTTGCTATTCCGAGACTCGGTATGCCCGAAGACTCTGTTTGTGTAGATTGCTGCTTTTTTAGGGTCTTTGTAATAATAGTGTATGATCTGGTTCGGAATGAAACCCAGGACATCATGTTTATTAAAACGCCAAGTCCTCCTCAAAGCGCAGAGGGCAATTTTTCCACTGCGTTCAACTTGCGTCACTGTTCCGCTTAATACTATGCAGCGATATAGAGTGGAAGAAATCGTGCGCTTCTACAGTTATCTCTTATCAACACCATACAGTTCACAACACCCTCCTTTTTTACCCCCAGTGTTGGTCAAACGCATTTGACGCCAACTGAACGAGCTATATTCTGTGCGGTTTGTTCTCGCAAGGACACATTGCTAAGGGCCATCACATGCCATCACTTCAAGGTGAATAGTAAAAAGTAGTAATAATAAGTCCCAGTGAAAAGTAGTAAACCATAAAATACAGAAGTAAAAAATAGGACAACAGTGTGCGAACGCAAGTACAACATAAATTAGAAGAAATCAATTTCCTTTTGTATTCATTTGCTTTATTTTCTTAATAGCTAACCCGACAATGGTGAAGGAGCCGTAATGTAGAAGGTACAAGGGTCGGTCAAGGTTGGCCGAGAGTTTTATTTTTAAAATACATTGCAAAATTTGGGAAGCTCCAAATCAGGCTTTCAAATTATTCAGCGTGCGCATTTAGACACTGTTGCCATCGCTGTGTCTACTCTTTAGCGCCTTTGACGTAAAAAGGAGTGGTCTGCTCTCGTAGCCACTGCGGGACATCTTTCTAGAGGGTTTCATCTGTGTGGAACGTCTTTCGTCAAATGTGCTCTTTGAGGGGCCCAAACAAATGGGAATCGCTTGGGGCTAGATCTGGGCTGTAAGGGGCATGGGCGAAAACGTCTCAGCGCATTTCGGTCAGGGTTGCTACTGTCAGGTCCGCCGTGTGAGGCCATGCATTGTCACGAACGAAGAATAACCCTTCCGAACAACATCCAAGGCCTTTTTCTTGTGAATTGCGTTCCGCACGGCACCCTTTATAAACGTGGCATTAATCATGGCCCTTTGCTCCAAGGAGTCCACGTGGATGACACCTTGCATGTCCCATAAAGCAGTTCCCATTGGCTTCCCAGCAGGCGGCTGCGTCCTGCTTTTCTTTGGCGGCGGGAAAGCCTCGTGTCGCCATTGCATACTGCTTCTTTTTTTTGACTGGGGTAAAATGATGGATCCATGTTTCAACGCACATCATGAGTGATTGAAAGAAAATTCGTCCCCTTCAGATTGAAATCGGTTCAGCAGCTGCTCAGAGACTGGCATGCGCTCTCCCTTCTGGTTTCAAGTGAGTAGGGTGCCTGAGGTAGGTGCTTGAGCAGGCGCCCTACAAGTGAGGTGTGGGGTACCCCATCTTGCGCTGGCTTTGCGGAACAGTAAGTGCTCGTGGATGATCGTCTCCACACAGCCGACACTAATATTACGCTAAGCTACAGTGTCCCGAACTGCTACTCGCCGATTCTCGAGGGTGGCTTGCTCAACGCCTGCCATGTTCACTGGCGTGACTGCAGTTGAACGAACGTGTCCGTGTGCATCGCAAAACACTGCAGCAAACACAGGACGAGAAGGTTAAGACACGGAGACACCATATCTGCGTGTGGAGCACCGTGTGGTTCATTCGTTATCCTATCTCGTCCCTCGCCAAACTGTCTGCACCATTCGTACACTCTTTCCCTCGACATTGTTTTTTACCCCGTACTCTGCCTGTAATCCTTGCAAAATCTGACCTGGTTTGATGTTCTCCTTCACGAGGGGCTTGATTATGCATCGCTGTTCCACAGCTACAGTCACGGTGCTCGCAGCCATGATAGTTGCCGCCGGTGCACCTGCTGCACCTGCCGTTGACCCGAGAAGCATTGCACTTGATCCTCCGAAGGGTTTATTTACTCAGTGATTTTTCTCAAGCAAAGATCTCGTTCAGACCCTTGTACTGCGCTCGACAAAAGTTTACGGAACATGCCCCGGCGCATTCCTTCCTTAGAGTGACACGCTAGCAGCGAATGGGACCTTACGGACTTACAGGCATGTGCCTAGCTAATCCAGTCACCTGTTTGTAAGTCGACTGGGCGCCATTTGCTGCTAGCGTATCACTCTGAGGAAGGAATACGCCGAAGCGTGTTCCGTAAACTTTTGTCAGCACTGTACACAGCCACAGCCAACCTGGATGACAACACAGCCGTACCAAGAATGAGCATTTGCCTAGCAGAACGAGGATGACAACAGCTTTACAGGGTCGATACCTTATCCCGTTGTTGGAGGTGTTGTGATGGAATAATGAGTCGCTACACAGTGAGGACCGAAGTCCTATGGTGTCCAAAAAAGGTCAGAGCTTTGAGGGCAGAGCGTTGATTGGCTGGATGCGGCCATGGACCAAGCAATTTTGACAAAGAGAGGGGGCGAGAGTCCAGCTGATTAAGAGACCCGGAAAGTGTGGTTCGGGAAGGTTGGTAGCGTGAGCAATGAAGAAGAATGTGCTCCAGATCCTCTAGAGCACCACAGTGACAGTATCTGGGAGAGTCAACTTGTCTCAAGCGGTAACGACACTGATCTGTAAAAGCCACATTGAGTCGCATCCGATGAATTAATGCAGCGTCTTGACGAGAGGTACGTCGTGGCATCTGGAAAGTGAGCGTGGGATCAACTCTGCCAAGCATAAACGGGGAGGATGACATTTCTCCATGTGCAGGAAACCAGGGTTGCGACTAGACGTCGAAGAATGGAACAACAGTCTCCTCTCAGCAGTGCAATACTCATACGTCTTCCATACGAGAGAGCTGCTTCTGGGGCGCTGTCAGCCTGTTCATTACGCAGGATACCACAGTGGGCTGGAACCCATTGGACAACCGGCCAATGCCCCGCTTCGTACACAAGCTGGTAAGCAACTAACACATCCGCCACTAGGTTTGCGGACGAGCCTCGTATGTCTGTGTTTTCAATAGCTAGGGAACTCATTCGCCGCTTTTTCGGTTTTCGCGACCCTCTCGTTCACACAGTGACTACTGGCGCTATCGTACTCCGCTTCAAAAACTGATCAGTTTCATTCTCCGAACTGTACTCAAACTCCACACGTGTAATACGTATAATGTCGTTGTGATAAATCAACATAAGAATTGCAAAACACGTATTTATTGCGTTTTATACAGCAGCCTGAAAAGCGATGCCCGCTGCAAGCAGCAGACAGCATTCATCTACACATGTCTCAACGCAGTCCACCTCTTCTTCTTGTCTTCTCTCAGCAGCTGCTCTGATGCAGTCTTCATATCTACGTTTCTGCTCCTCTTGCGTTTTCTGTCGTATATCATTTAGCGCTACCATAGAGCCTTCCATAGACCAGGTTACACATCCAGCATGTTTGTTGTCCACGCCGCTGTTCTGCTTTCCCAGCATTCTCACTCGTGGAGCGCGCTGATTGATCCAGACTCGTACTCCCGGCAAAAGTAGAAGCAATCTCTACCCTCGCGCTGCGACTTTCGACTCCTTCGCGGCGTACGCGGGATTCACGGATTTCTGTGTGAACGTGACAAGCTCACCGGCATCTCCGTCGCTCGCGACTTTCGCGGCGTTTGCTGATGTAGTGTGAACGGCGCCCGTTCCTTGGTTGAGCGGCGTCGACGTTGTAACCGGCAGAGCGAACGAGGAGCGAAGTACGGGTGAGCATGAGGAGGAAAGCAGCGGTGGAGCGTACGGCGAGAGTGTAGATGGCTCGAGGAGAAGTGAAGAAGGAGGGCACGTACGGCGAAAGCGAAGGTGGGTCAGGGATGAAAGTGGAGGAGGAGGGCGCTACGAAAGCAGTCCAATGAGCCACGCTCGGTCTGCGGTTTCTGCCTATATAAGCACAATAAAACACGCTCATGACCATCCCGAACTGTGTGTAGAAAATAAAAACAGTGTTGTATAGCTCAATATCAACAGCTACTCAAAGTTCGTATTACGGACTATCGTAATCATCCAGTGAATTTTTGTCTTTATTGCATGAAGCAAACAACAGTGCAATCGTTTCCACAGAGCTAGTTCGAGGTCAGATGGAAGCTCCGCAAGAGCTCTGTCATCCAGCACAATCTCGTACGACCTTTCCGGTACCTGCAATATCTTGAGGTTGCGCAAGTCAAGCCGTCGTAGAGTTGCCTCGGCCTCATTGCGTTGTCGGAGGATCGGACATTTGGAAGTTCGAGCAGATGACTCATGTGCTCAGAAATCAAGCGGTCCCTGCTTCCAAACTGTTGCTCCAGGATCTCAGTGGCCATTGGGTAATTCTTGATCGTCATATCCAGGCCCTTGTTGTCAAGTTTCGCTTTGTCCTTGACCAGACACCTATGGAACCTGGGACTTCGCAATGACGGATAAAGCTGTATTGTCATTCCAGAGACAAAGTGATCCTAGAACGACTGTCATGACGACGATTTACCGGTAAAAGCTGCCGGTAAAAGCCTTGGAAGCTGGGAGTGCTTACATGATGACGTGGCGAAGGCGTGGAGGCAGCTGCAGAAGTGGATCTGTGCTCGTCATGAGCCGAAAGTGGAGTTGTCTGTAAGAGATGGCGACTAGCACTCAGGGTGCGCAGGCTTGTGCGATAATATCCTGGTATTGATCACAGGCTTGTGCTTCTCCATCTTGCCATCATCCACACATGCAGTAATTTCACTATCCATGTCGGCCAGTATCGACGCTTTAGCAGCTAACCGGCCAAGTGATCTATCTTAAAGTGAATTACCGAAACGGAAAACTAACACGCGCATGCTGCCACCGCTTGCGCATCATCGTCTACAAATCTTTACAGTGGTACTACCGACAAATTCGCCATTTTACCTGCCTAGTATGACTTGACTTCTTACAGCACATTTCCTATGGTCACTCGAAGTAACACACGCACACGCGCCGTCGCCGGGTAAATGGGCAAAGTTGGATTAATGTACACCGCTTGTGCCCCATGACAGCAAACGTTTTAGAATGCTTTGTTGGACGGTAGTGTATCCTGTGTTAGTCGGACCATAACTTGACAATTTCACAAACATTTCAATCGGACTGTTTTTTTTTTTTTCGTTTTTGTTGTTTTTTATACAGAAATTGTAGATCCACAAGTATTCCACAAATATTGTTCGAACGCGCGTACATCGCGTGTTTTGTATTGCGACGAGAAAAATTCATTAACGCTTCGTGCTTCAACATATTACTTTTCCTCATCTGAGCCTGTTTTGGGAGCCTGAGGAAACTTTCGTAGCACAAACTGCGAGTGAATTATAGGTACACGCTAAGTAAGAAGCGCCGCGGTGAATTTCTAATTCCGTTGTAACCCCCGGCGACAGTGAAATATCGCTTTTTCTTATTTTTGACCGTTTATCGTGGCACGCTAAGAATACCTCGGAAGTGTCAATATTTTTCAATGTGTGTAAGTAAGTTATAAATCGTTAGGCTTATCTCAAAGGAAAATAAATATGGTTCCACGGCAGGCTTTGTGCTGTAGAGAGAGGGAAAAAAACGCACAACATTGCTTCGGGTTATGATAGATTACGTTAATCACTTTTTATCAATAATGTCGTTATCTCCAAGTACACCTGCTTCGCTGTACCCTTGCTTGTAAATAAAATCAGTTTACTCACGTCCGGGCAAAGCACTTGTGAGTCTTCCTCCTATAGAGGTGCCAAAATACGGGAATTTCGAATGTCGATAGATATCGATATCTGAAACATAATATCGTAAACGTCGACTATAATAGGGCGTTTTAGTTGAATCGTTTTCACTGTTCTAGAACGGTTTGAGCAAAAACGATTGACTAAAACTTGCCATTATCGAGTAAAAATAAGTATCGGCATCAGTCGATAACTGTGAGAAAAATATTGATATTTATTCTATATGTATCAATATACGCGAAAAAAATATAAGATAACATATCGATACTGAGAATAACAATGCGATTTGTTGGAAAAAAATATTAATATCATCGACACAAATATCGACACCGTTTCTTACCTGCGTCCCCCACGCGTTTTGATAGTCCCGTGTGACAAAAACGTAATGGTTAGTACAAAGAGGCTTCCAGAGAAGTTCACTGTCATGTGTGGAAGTTACAAGTGCTGTGCTAAAAAATATATCTAATTTTCTGTGAAATAACAGCAGAAGAAAGCAAGTGAGCTAGTGTAACGTTGAGTTTGAAGAATCGGGGAACGAAACACAACACAAGACACATATCAATCTTCCACTTCTTCTCCAATTCTTATGTCTTGTTTGTGTTTCATGCCACCATCATCTACGTTTATTTTTCATGTCAGTCATCGCTTCATCCCTTCGGAGGTAACAAAACAACAACAACAACGACAACCACTTTATTTTGACAGTAGCGAGTAGGGCAAGTCCCGTATGTCCCACATCATTTAGATGAAATGTAATACGACTTGATGTCCAGCATGACCTGAGAAAAGATGAAGACTGGGATGGCGGGGGGGGGGGGGGGGGGGTTCGATTCCTTTCCAAAGACTTTCCAGACGAATGTCGGCGCAGTTCCCCCCGAAGTCGGTCCAAGACGCATGCTAATCCCCCCCCGTCCCCCACTCCTTCCTGCTGTCCTCTCTCCATCTGTCCAAATCGGTACATCGCATTACGGCCGAAAGTCTCATTACGGCCGAAAATCCTTTAATGCCCAAGTGTCTCTTACGGCCAAATCTCATTCCGGCCGAATACGTTTAATCACGGCCAAAAAGAAGCATCCACCATATTAGCAATCGCTGTGTTTTATGCTTCCCAAAGTGTGTCCGAGGAGGTGTGCCCCCACGGCTTGTGTCACGCACAATGGTTCATGCACACAATCTTCCGACAGTGTTTCATGCATCCCTCGTGACAAATGTTTTTATTGTCATACTGTGTCACACGATATTTGTATGTGTTACGCCATTTTCTCTCAGTATTCGAGCAACATCCTACACATTGGTTCTGTGAGCAAACTGTTTGTGTGTGTTCTGAAAAGTTACACACAAGGGAGCCCACTGGGAGCTCCAGGAGCTACACGACCTATGACCATGATCTTTTCCCCCACTAGCTGCCTTATACAATTTACGTCCACCTGAAACTAAAAAAAAAGTACATAAGGTGCTGAACAAAACGACATATGCTCTATGCTGCTATTTGATGATGACCATAAGACATATGCTGTCAGGAGGTACAGACGGAACAGACGCATCGCGCTCAGTACAACCGGTGCAGCGAATGTAATCGCTTTTATGTTCCTCATTGAACGGTGTGCAGCTTTTATTGTTCATTAACATCAATGTTAATTTAAAAAAAAAAACTATGTGTCCCAATTTTAACAAATCGGGAGACATACTGGAGTTTCCACACTCCACACTCTAGAGTTTCCCGCCAAATCCACACGAAGTGGACATGAGAAGAAGATGAATGTCGGCCGTCAAACGTATGCGTCACAAAATAAGGTACTCCGTGGATTCTATCTGTCTTCGTGTATGCCAATGAGCCTAATTGGTAGCCATAATCAGACCGTATATCGTTCGTGTTGTGTTGAGTGATCTTGTGATGTGTGTTCTCCATTTAGACAAGACCTTCCAACTAGCTTGGCCCTTGTCGTTTTTTCCAATTCAGCTAATGAGAATTCTGCATCCGCTGTAGGTGCAACCTTTGCAGGGTTGCTGTAAAAAGTATAAAAGAAAACATACGCAAGTGCGGTGCTCACGAAGAAAAGCTAAAAGAATTGTAATAACGCTCACATGCCTGCTTCTGCATATAGTCTTATGCCTTATAGGCTTATGGCCGCTGAGGACCGAAAGTAGTCGTTCGGAGTTCAAAGCGATTGAAATCCACAAAGTTACACAACCTATTCACACAATTTCGATGTTCATGACGTCCGCCACATACACTTTTGACTGGTTTCGATATCGGACGACTCACACAAAAAGTTCGCTTTCCCACCGCTACGTGGCCGCGCACAGCGCCACCTTTAGTCTGCGCACGAGGCGTATAAGCATGTGTCACTCTGGGCATTCGGAATTCATCTAAGCTACAATCACGGTGGCTATAATATGTAAATTCAGAACCAGTATATCCGAAGGGTAAGCAGCAAATGTTACCTGCAGGCTTCATGCTGAAACGTGTGCGCGAAACACTTCCGCCGTGATAGGCAATGTCATTAGTGTAATCATACACGCAGGACAATTGCGGGCACATGGAGTAGTGGCAGCAACATGAAAACAATACATTTTCTCGTTATATATGAGTAATCAAAAATATACTTTCCCACATGTTTCGTTTTGTCGTTTGTAAGAAGCGCTAGTCGGGGAACAGCTCTTGGTTGATCACATGGAAGCCACAACGCGAGATGTGCCGATATTCCGATTACGCGATCAAAAATTAAAAGTCTAGAACCCATGTATCCACATACAGTGTAATGTGAAATGATCTGCAGGAATGAACAAGATGCCAACATACCTGTAATCCAGTGTCTCATAAGTTTGCTTCGATTTTCTGGCAGCTACCATGAAGTGCAATGCACGATTTACAAGTTTCGTTTCGCCATTCTCATTGCACATTGCTGCACATTTCGCAAGCGTCACCCAATCCCACGTGACCTCTTTTTGATCAGTGAAAATAACTCGCGTCATGGACATGTATGTTCATCTCAGCGCTAATCACGTTTTGCATGCTATAGAAGGAGGGGGATCAATACTCTTTCTTTCGTGTTTTGATATCTTATTATTTTGCTACTCTCACGCTCTCACTTCGGATGGTGTCTAGCAACGTTGGGTATCTAGTTTCTTGTGTCAGCGAGCAGTTGTAGTTTACGACGTGTGTTTATCTATCGATGTATAGTGCTGTAACGTGCAAATTAGCGGACTTAAGTGGCTCTTCCTTTTCCGTCGTTGTCTTTCTAGCAGCGCGTGTTGTTCCGGTGAAAATTGAGTTGAATGAATCGTCACAGTCCCAACGTATATCGCGCAGAGTTGACCAAGGCCGAGAACCGAGAAGACCGAGAAGAATTCTGGTGAGTTATGCTTTCGTGGACTCTCTGGCTATCCACACATAGTTGCATTCTCATACGAATAATTTGACTGCATCAAAGACAGCCGAAGTGCCTGTAATAGATGTAGCTCGGTATGTGTTAGTAGATTTGCACCGTTTGTAGTTCGTTGCGCGTTTAGGAACAACAAATTCATTCGAAGTACACTGTACAGCCGCACCGTACACCAGCATTTATCATTGTGAGCCATATTTCATTTGTTAAAATTCATCGACATATTTGTTCATCAATAAAAGCACAAGTCGGCATACTTGAACTCCTCGAATTGCTTACGGCGAACATCTGCAAATGATGCGCAGGCTTTTGCACCGTACTAAGCGCAAAAGCATATCTGATTAGAATAAATATTTCAAGAGGAAGTCATTTAAGTACATTGTTATTTATAGCTATTTTCCATTCCAGTCACGTTATGTGGCTGCGCGAAGGATTCCGAAAAAGAAAAACAACAGCATGGCTAATAGGATGTTGCTGCCCAGGGAGTCTTGGCTGAAGAGGGGAGCTGTTAAATTACAAATTTATCATACCGTTCTGTTGTCAAATGAAAAAATGTGTAGTAGTGCACGAATTAACATTCGTGCACTACTTTTATAAGAAAGAAACGAGAAAAGGAAAGTCATGCATGCGTCATTTCATGAATTGTAATGTATCACTCTTTCATATTCACATGTTTCCATTAAGTGAATGAACTAATGCAACTAAATGCAATATAAACTAATGCAACTAAATTCATCTCATGGTCATGCATTGTGTTTACCTGGAAGTCACATTTTTAAGGCTTGCCATTTTTTTTGTCTAGATGAAGATTTATGTTAGCCTTGTATGAAATAACGAACACATATCAACATGTATGCAGCTTGTGCACATTAGAACCAGCCATGTAGAGTCAAATGCCTGTTCTTTTTAAATATTCTAGCCTATTCACGGTTGCTCTTTGCTTCTTCCTATTCCAGAAGCTTCTACTCATTCCAGAAGCAAGAATTGTACCATTGTAAAGCGAATGGAAATAAACTGACATCGACTGAGATAGGTGTTCCTTCTTGGCCAGTGACTGTAGGATGACTCCAAAAAACGTCACAACAAAGGCGATGTTCAACTATAGCTCTCCACAAGTAGCTAACTCCACATGGTAGCATAGCAGTAACATCAACACTACCTTTAGGGTGTACACGTTACACAATATGCTGCATTGTGCTGTGGTATGATAACATATTGATTGTCTCACAATATGTGTATATATATGATAAGGGCCCTCAGGGCACATTGCACGGATTATACCCTCTGGAATGTATATCCATACCTGGCTGCAACATTGCATATCAATGCACGTTACAATACACAGTTTGACTCTTGGCCTCTATGAGACATCTTCGGCCGTAATGAGACTACCTTCGGCCGTATTGAGACTTTGACCGTAATGAGACACTTGGGGATTAAAGGATTATCGGCCGTATTGAGACTTTCGGCCGTATTGAGACATCGGCCGTAATGAAACTTCGGCCGTAATGAGATACAACCGTCCAAATCCGCACGCCGCTCATAGCCACAGTTGCTTCGCGTCGCGGAATAAATAAAAAGACGTAACAAAAGAAACTCTTCTTCCATTGGTGCGTGCTACGCAGGTTTGTTATCGAAAAATAAGAACGCGTCGTGCGGAAAGAAAGAAAAGCAAAGTGCAATAATGTAATAGTAGAGATTATGCAATCATATATCTGGTCTATGCACACCCTAATTATTACTTCTCCTGATTCCAAAGCTACAATGAATAAATGCGATAGCTTATTGAAATTGATAGACGTTGAGCAATCCGGGAATGGCTGAAAGCATTTAATTAGAGCTTGGAAGTTTCTTAGGGGGGTTACGCAATCAGTATCGCCTTCCTCGCTTCTCGGACTCGATCGATACTTAAAAAATTTGAATAAATGCTCGTCTGGGCCGCAAGTTCACACGGCACCAAACAGCACTTCTCTCTGGTTCATCTCTCGTGAGGTTTCGAAACCGCTGCTCCATCTTTCCTGGATTGCTCTCACGAATTAAGAAAGAAAAGAGAAAAGCATCGCAACGAACACCACTCAGGAGAGCATGGAGATAAAGATGAATGCCCATAGAGTATCGTGGCACGGGTAACCTCATGGGGATGTACAGCCATGGCAGATATGAAACGGTCGTGGGTTTCACGCGCAACATTTTTGTCAGTTATTATCCGGTTCCGGTAGAAACTATACGCAGCAAGAGGATTTAAAAACGGCTACTACGATTGAGACTTTGATGAACGCCTGTCGCTGTTGCTACATGTTCAGTATGTAGAAGATGGGGCACTTCCTTTGCAAATTTTCGTAGCGCGACATTCTTTTCGGGTACTTCTCGGAAAGGGCGCTGCCTCGAAAACAGGACGAAATGAAGCGTCTTAAAATTGCACGTTCCGTCAATCCCCGGCGGGAGTAATATACTCGTGCATGATGCTGCGAGCAACGTGACTCCCACTTACCCATTAAACGCACAGACTTGGCATAGCACTAACGAAAAATGCAAATTAAAGGTCGCGCGCATTGTGGGCAGCAGTATGAGGCCTGCCCCATGAGCGCCTGTCAAGTACCACAAGCGGAGAGCACATCCTAAGAACGTCGTCTCCGGCGCTGAAGTAGAACTTTATAATATATTATTTTTTACATTTAAATATGAAAATTACTTTTGCCGAAAGTAAATATCACTTGAAGAAATCCTATACATACAACGTTTCAAAAACTATGTTGGCATCTGGTGATTAAATAAGTATAGGGAGAAAAAGATGCACCGGCAATGCCGTCCTTCTTACTGTCGTCGGCGTATAGTAGCATCCGTATTTCCGTACTCTCTCGGTCTCGGCTCGCATATATGCTGTTCCTGAAATTATGGACGGCTATAAAAAGAAAGCCACGTTAAATCTCTCTAGCCCACCATACCCGAGGTGCCAACGCCAGGAACCTAGGATTGGTGAAAATCTCTGGAACGGTTTACGATTTATTTCTCATTCTGACTTCGTTTCATCGATCAACACCAGGGGCATGGCCGAGCGGGTTAAAGGCGTCCCGCTCGTTGGTGGTAGCAAAGGTCGTGTTAAAGACTCAGAGGTGGTGGGTTCGAATCCTATCACGGGCTGTGCTGTCTGAGGTTTTCCCTGAGTCTTCCGAAGACTTTCCAGACTAATCTCGGCACAGCTCACCCTGAAGTCGACCCAGGACGCATACTAACCCCCCCTGATCCACACCTCCCTCCTGCTGTCCTCTGTCCACATTTGTAAGCCGCTCATATAGCTACAGGTGCGTCGCGACGCTAACACGGAAAAAAAAAAAGAAAACATCATCGATCAACCAGCCCAGAATTTGGCACCTTTCTTAAGTATATTTTCTGTTTTCAAGGTCAATAAACCTTTTTCACATACGCGTCATATCCTAGCGGCTCTCCAGCGAACCACACTCGGAGCGCGTCAGAACAAATCCACGTGGGTAGCACAAAGGACCAAAACCGGTCCGGAGTAGGACCGACGAGCTGGTGCCTTTCGTGGGGTCTCCCCACTGGTCCCCACTTCTGTCGTCCCCATACTGCGCCATCTAGTGAAGACAAAGGTAACCTTCTCGGCGCCTCAAGGTCATGGGCATGCGCATAGGCCGTTGCGATAGGTCCATTACAGATGTTAAACTAAATAAAATACTCCAACTGTCCCGCTTACATGAATTGATGTGTCACCTGTTTGCCTGGCACCCTACTCTTGTTTTGTGGTTTACAATGTTTATGGCGACCTGTGCAGCAAAAGTGACTCGAGGCTAGAGTACGAACAGATCTCCTCCAAATGCATCGCTGTGGAAAAGTGTCTACTCCGCAGAGCGTTTGAAGCTTCCACTGAAACCTAAAGCCCTCCTTCCCTTTTCGTACTGCAAACACTCGAGCGAGAATATCTGAAATGTTTGAACAGTAAGTTGGTGGACGTTTTAAAAAATCGTTCCCCGCTTCCGCATCGGGAGGCCTGTCACATCCTACTGCTCGACGCATCTCTACGCTCGTGGCAGATGCCTTGATCTGGTATAGCTTAAAGAGCGCGTAATATTGCGCAGTGTGTAATGCGACTTGTTTCACTTCTAAACCATCTCATCTAGATGATATCGCAACTTTAGTCGCAACATGGTCCCGTCTCAGTAAACCATTTACTTTCCTTCTGCCGATTCCGTTAGTCATGGCTATTTATCTTAAACTTCCCAGGGATTACACTGAATCTCAGAAGCGTTCGGGCGTTTCCAAATCGGGGTCTCTGTCCTGAGTTTTTGAAACGTTCCCCTCAAACGGTTTCATTCCTTTTCTCTTTCCTTTTTCTACTTTTGTATAGACAGGACGGATGCCCGTTGCTTTCAGTTTTCTGTCAATACATATAGTCACAAAAGAAGACAGCCAAGGAAACGCTCCCTGAATCCGCGCGGATTCAGTAGCGTGTGATAGGAAGTTGTGCAATTGGCTCGCCCAGCTGGAAACTGATGTTTTCCGACAGCTTCGAGTGCGGCGTTCGCTTCGTTTCGAGGTTGTGCCGCAATGTTCATTTATACGTTTACGGTGAGGAACTTCAGTAGTAAATATGTTTTTTTTTATATTTTAGAAAACATGGTAGAAGCCAAAACGCACTGCGCAAGAAAGATGATGATGATGATGATGATGATAATTGGAGGTTCTTGGCGTAAAAGCGACTGAGACTATAGAGCGCCAAAAACTATAGTTGTAAATGACTCAACTTAGAAGTAAAAGTAAAAATGATGGAATTAGGAGAGAGAAGCAAATCTAGACATAGAGGTGGATATAAAAAAATTTAGCTAAAAGTTACAAGTTCCTAAGCATTCCTATATCTCTAAAGAAAGTCAAAATGTTCTCGAAAGGAACAAAAGGCTCATCGCCCAGCAGAAGAGTTGGGTGAAGAGGTAAAAAGTACTTGTAGCACTCAGTAAAGTGACGATTTCGATGAGGTTCGTGTTTTGGACACGATATCAAAATATGTACAATAGAAATGGGCTCGTCACAGAGAGTGCACTGTGGCGGCTCCTCCCCACGCCTACGAAGTAGAAAGCCGTGTGATAGGTAAGTGTGTCCAATTCTGAGCCTGTGCGTCAGGACATCACAGATGCGGTGTTCCAATGTGTGCGTGTGATGACTGATGTGTGGCTTTATCAGGTGAAGTTTGTTCTGTGTTTGTGAATCCCAGAATTCTTGCCATTTTGCGTTAATCGCGCATTTTAGCACCCGTCTGAAGTCGTGAAAGGGCATGTCAAATGGACTGATGTCTAAGGTAAGGGCTGCTGAGGCAGCTCGATCTGCCTGCTTGTTTCCTGGGATACCCATATGGCTGGGCACCCAGCAAAACGTTAGTCTGTAACCTCTATTTATGACTCTACTTACCAAGAAAAGCGCTCTCTTAACCAACAGATTCTTGGTTATCTGCAGACTGTGCAGGGCGTGTAGAGAGCTCAGAGAACCTGTGTAGATTACAGCAGATCTAATGCTGGTTTGCAAGATAAAATTGAGGGCTAAGATAATTGCGTACACTTCGGCCGTAAAAATAGATGCGACTGGATTTAGGCGATGCGACCTTGTCACTGCTGCAGAGACCATGGCACACGAAACGCTGCTAGTGGTTCGTGATCCATCTGTGTACATTTCCACGTGATCCCCAAACGAGTGTTTCAGTTCCTCAAACTCCTGTTGAAGAACCAGGGGCGATGTGTCCTTCTTGTCATACTTTGTTAGGGAATAATTGTAGCCGGGTTTTGGCTGCCACGGGGCAACTTCCAGACCGGATTCTAAGATCCAGGAATCCCGACAAGAGAAATCGTAGAGTTCTCGATAGTGTGATACCCTCATGCTGAACTGACGTACAACTGATGATCTACTTATGAAAAGTCAACAAAACTGTGTGCCCTGGACACAAGACAATGCAGGGTGTTGATGATAGCTTTTAATTTTAAGGGCGTAGAGAATACTGAGGTAGCAACGACGTCTCTCCAAAGACCATTCGTTGCACTCTACGTACAAACTCTCCACAGGTGAGGTTCGGAAAGCTCCAAGTGTTAACCGTAGCCCTTGATGATGTATAGGGTCAATTAATTTAAGGACAGACGGTCGATCGGAACCATATACTACAGAACCGTAGTCCATCTTGGACCTAATTACTGAGATGTATATTTTGTGCAGCATATCTCTGTCTGCTCACCAGGTCTTGTGTGATATAACCTTCATCAAAGCCAACGATTTCAAACATTTTGTCTTCAATTCTTTGATGTGTTGCAAGAAAGTGAGTTTTTTGTCAAAGACCATTCCCAGGAATTTGTGTTCGTCCTGGACTGCAAGGTCCCGACCATTGATGGACCGTGTTGAGCTTGGAAGTAGTCCTCTTTTCCTGGAAAATAGGACAGACACAGTCTTTTCTGGGGAGAACTTAAATCCATTTTGGTCAGCCCACCTGACAAGTCTGTTTATCGTCAGCTGGAGCTGCCTCTTACATGTATTCAAATTTGTCGAGGAGTAGGAGATTTGCACATCATCGACGTTCAGCGAGTAAGACACAGAAGGACGAATTGCGGTATCTATTGAATTCATTTTCACAATAAAAAGAGTCACACTGAGAACTGAACCCTGAGGTACTCCGCTTTCCTGAACAAATGGCCTTGACAGGGTGGAACCCAACTGTACCCTGAAGTTTCTCCCGTGAAGAAAATTGATGACACAACGTAAAAGTCAGCCTCTTATGCCTAAGGAATGCAGATCTCGTATGATAACATACCGCCATGTCGTATCATACGCTTTTTCTAGGTCAAAAAATACCGAGACACAGTGACTCCACCTGACAAATGGCTCTCTGATTGCGGTTTCCAAGCGGACAAGATGATCTGTAGTAGAACGCGCAGCTCGAAAACCGCATTGATTATTGTCTAGGCAGTTATTCACTTCGAGGTAATACACCAGCCTGTTATTAACCATTCTCTCAAAAGTTTTTCCAATACAACTAGTGAGAGCAATGGGCCTACAGCTTGTAGCGTTTGATGAGTCCTTTCCTGGTTTCAGGAGAGGAATTACTGTAGCGACCTTCCATGCTGACGGCATTTGCCCACTACCCCAGACGTCATTGAAAAACTTGAGCAAACCTTCTTTGGATTTTTCTGACAAATGGACAAGCATGGAGTAGGTGATTCGATCTGGGCCCGGAGCACTAACATTTACTGATGACAGTGCCTGCAGGAGCTCACGGGCAGTGAAAGGTTGGTTATATGCACAGTTCTCATCTCCCGTTGTTGTGACAATTCGCTGTTCTTCACGTCGCTTGACACTTAAGAATTTGTCTGTGTAATGGGAGGAATTTGATATATTGTGAAAGTGCTGACCCAATACATCAGCTTGTTCATTTAGGTTCTGGCATGGAATTCCATTTACCTCAATCATAGGGACAGAAAAACTTCTGTACTCTCCTTTGATCTTTCTGATTCTGTCCCACACTATCTTTGATGGGGTCTTGTGCGTTAAAGACGAGACAAAATTGCGCCAGGAGGACAGTTTGGCCTGGCGCCGTGTCCACCTTGCCTTAGCACGTGCCTTTTTGAAAGTTAAGAGGTTCTGTGGTGTGGGATACCTACGAAAGACACCCCAAGCGCGATTTTGTTGCTTCCGTGTGTCCTCACAGTCCTTTGTCCACCATGGCTTTGGATACCTAGGTTGACGGGAGGAGGTCTGCGGGATACTCTGCTCCCTTCCAGTATTAGCAAGATAGGGAAATATATTAGGCCTTTCTGATACACGAGCGGGGGAAGGTGTCCGTCACCGCAACTCCATCAACTTGCTGCAGGGTTAAATTCTTTATCTCAGGAATCAGCCCTGGCGTGCAAGAACTGGTTCAGGTAGCTCTACCTGTATATAAGTGTGTGTGCAAAAATATAAGTTAGTCCGCAGTTCGTCCTGTCCTTGCCTGTTTCTCCTTTGTCTGGTGGTTTGTGGCTGTGTGGTTTCAGTTATTACAGCCTCAGCTGTGTAGTGGAGACTTTCCCGAGATCGCGTCAGGATTGTCGGCATTCGCATGTCCGCACAAAACTTTTATCTCATGTACGCTCAGCACTGGGAGTGTGAAGGAGAATCTCGCCAGTTTACAACCGCTATCGAGAGAAAGTGAGATAAATCCGGTGATGCCACCGATAGCGGGTATAAACCGGTGCGGTGTGCTTCCTCACCCCCCACCGGCGAGCCTCGCGCCACGCCGGAACGCATCCACGACCTTATCGTGTATGTACACGCGCCTTACCGGACGCTAAAGCTTCTCGTCGTCGGAGACTTCAACGTGGACGTTTCACTGGTCAAGAACACCACTTTCCTAGGTGATATGTCCGGACAACTGGACCTTACGATGCAGCGTAAGGTTCAGTTCAGTAAGGTAAGTCCAAAGTCCACCGACATCCTCAAACCCACAACTAGACATGCTGGCTCATGCATAGACTTGGTGTTCCAGAATAGCCCTCTCATACAGACCTCGGTAGAACATATCTATGGGGAGGGCGGCA
Source organism: Ornithodoros turicata (assembly GCF_037126465.1). NCBI lineage: Eukaryota > Metazoa > Arthropoda > Arachnida > Ixodida > Argasidae > Ornithodoros > Ornithodoros turicata. The sequence goes on along the minus strand of NC_088202.1, from coordinate 120,615,314 downwards.
AGGGTCCAAATCATGAGCTTGAAAGCGGGATCATCAGCTATTGTTGCCATACGCAGATGGCGATTGCTTTGCGGTGTCACCTTCAGGGTTAGGGTTGTTTGCATCGGCATTGATGCCGGAAGAAGCGGAGACGACGTGGTTTCTGACTTCTGTATCTTTCTTCATGACTTGATGAGCCGCATGAAACTCCGGTAGACATTGTGGACTGCGCATCTTGTACTGGGATGAGGTCCACGGCGTCACGACCAGGCCCGTGTTACACTTTGCAGACGAGCTCATAAGGAAGTTCCCCATCAGAGATATCAACCTGTTTTGTTCGGAGGTAAACGCTGGCAGAGCAGTAGACTCTTCGTTGGCAAATATATGTTGAGTTGGGTTTACGTCTGCCGCTGCGGACGCGGTTTTGGGCGTACGAACGATTTCACCAAACTTTCGCTTATGGACGCAACCAAGCAGAAGCTTGGTTGCCCTCGCACCGGTGGCAAAGCAGGGTGCATTCAGAAAATCGAACGGAAAGGTGCAGTACAGGTGGCTCGGTGGTGACACTCTCGTTTACATTTGCTACATACACTGTAGTGAAAACACAGCATCCTACGACACATGTTACATACTGCGCATGACGGTGGTACATACGGAGGTAAATGCATAAAACGCACACGCTTGACATGCGACATTACTGGTTTCACGTGAACCCCCACTCAGAGAAAAATCTATACCTTTAGAGGTACAGATCGCCTGCTCAATAATTTAGTCCTTCTTAGGTATTATTTTATACCCCGCTTTCAGGTATAAAAAATAGTCCTCAACAAAGGGCTATATGCCATACCTTTAGGGGTACAGATCTATACCCCTGTGAGACTCTGCACGAGTACCATCATGATATTAAATCACACCTAGGTATGGGCATTTATAGAGGAGGGAACTAGAAAAATCACCTTTGGAGGGTAAGAAAAGTTTTTGACATGCACATGCACACGACTACAAACACGCGCAAACGCATATGGTTGTGAAGTAGAAAGCAAAGCTCGTGCACATTACTCCACATGTAAAAAAAACAAAATATGGAGTTAAAAAATAACGAAAATTTTCAAGGAGCAAGATCGCTCTGCGCAGTCATCAAGTGTGAATCACGATGTATCGCGAGATATACATTTACAGAGCAACAAATGCTGATATACCGGTGGCGACTTGATAAACTGTGGAGCAGCCTTTACCTTGTACGCAACGCTAAGGGTGAGGACATCTATAGATTCAACATTCCAGCAATACAGATATTATGCAGCCATAAACTCACCATGTGGATGCAGATAATACTGTACTGATGTCTGTGTTTTTTAATTAAATATCCGTTTAACTTAGCTGATACCGTCTCAAGAAAAAATAATAATACAATAATAATACAATAATAATGATACAGCACATTGCACGTACAGCACGATACAGCACGAAGTAAAGGTGTGAAAAACCATAAAGGTATAAAGAAACAGTAGGTATAAGCAGCCTGGTACCGGATATAAACGCGTGGTGATGAGGTATAAGTATGGTACGTTAGCCCTCCTTTATACCTCTCTCGTGCCCGTGAAGGGTTGGAGGTATAAATAGGAAATTTGTACCTCATCTATACCCTCCAAAGGTATATATCTGAAGCAGAAGGTATAAAAGACGTATAAGAGCACATTATTATACCTCATTTACACATTTTTTTCTAACAGTGCGTGTTTAGCTAAAGACTAGGCCAGGGATATTCCAAGGATGTTTGGGATTTCCCCTCAGGGGAGTGTAGGTGTCCCGTATGGGGGCGTGACACCTATAATAGCTGATTTTCTTAGGTTTTTTTGTTTGTTTTTTGCCTTTCTTGCAAGCAGGAGGAGGAGGAGGCGCATCTTAGGGGGTGCTGGGAAAATCCCTGGACGAGGCCACCTACCCTGAACAAGCGTGGAATGTTGGTTAGACTGAGTTGAACCTCTATTCCCATGCACCTACCCTGAAGTGCGATGGAGTGGTGTGACGGTGATACAAAGTAGTCTGCTTGGAGCTTGTGGTTGGCGGCAGCGGCGTACAGCGCACAAAGGAACGATGAACCATCCTGATATTGGACGGTGTCTGTGCCAACCACGTCGGTGACAGCATCGACGACGTCAGCGTACGATGCTTCCATAGGGACCTCCAGAGATATTTTGTTGGTGTAAAGTTCGTGGGTGTTAAGTCTACTTTAGTACCAAAGTACGCGTGCTGACCAAAAGCGTATTCAGATACGTAGTAATATAATGATGGCAGCTGCATAAATGTACGAAAGGACGATATTATAATAATATATAATAATCATACCTGACGATAATGAACATGCGAGGCCAATGCTTATGGGCGGCATCGTACACCGTCACACTCTGTCCCAAGGGTCATGTTTGCTTGTGGTGAGCTATTGTTTGTAACTCATACCACAGCTCCTCTTCTCCTTATTTCTCCGCGCATTTTCTGCCTTGGTCGACCAAGGGATCACGGTTCCATCATGTGCTCTGAGTTTGAGTCTTTTTCTTCATTTCCCTTTGCCGACCGAGATGAAATGGTTAGGCGGACGAAATGAAATGTGCAATGAAGTCGAATACGACCTTTATTCGCCATGGGCTCATCACTTGGATAAATCTGGTCCGCATTACCATTGCATGCCCACATTCGTGGTTACCATGAGCAGTACGCGTTTGCTTTGTATTTAACCAAAATCAACGGAAATTTTGTAGCGCAAGTCTGCCACGTGACGCTCGAGCGCTCGTTCAGGGTCCCTTTGGTTTGACATTTTTTTTTCCAAGATGGAATCGTTACGCAAAAAACAGAGGAAAACGTACTGAAAGGTGTAGAAGGTGCGGAAGAAACAGCCTCGATGACTGTTTCGCCCAGACAGCGTTGGACAACCTATGCTGAACCATTTGTAGTAGCCGCCATATCATGAGTAAGGAAGGTGGACGTCTCATATCGCCGGTGGCGGAGAAAAGTAAGGCCGGGAGCGAGCCACGCGTCGGGAATCCACGACGTCAAAGCACAGCTGCAGGCAGTCAACCAGAGCTTAAAGGCCACGATGGGGACTCCGTTGGACCCGTGGAGTATGGTGACAGCCCACGACCATCTGTTAGCGTCATCCAGGGCGAAGTGGGCAATTTGCCGGGTATTGACGAGCACCCGCTCTTAAGTATTGGAGGCACAGACCACCGACGTGAACGCGTACCAGCGAAATCCGACTCTCTGTCGCCGTCTGAGCCGTCCCCTGACGTTATCTCTCCTACCGGCGTGACGCACACGCCCTCGACTACCCCAAGTGCGCCGCGCACCACTGTATCGCCTAGCTCCGTGTCTCCCACACCAGTGTCATCCGCCAATGCGCACACTGCTTCGCCGGACTCAGTGCAACCTGCTTCTGAGGAAAAGGTTGATATCGCGAAAGAGTTTCTTGACGATGTTTATAGTGAAGCTGCAGGTGAACACAAAGTGCCTCCAGTGCCTGCTCAGGAAGCTGCGAAGCAGGAAACAAAGCCTCAAGCAGCGTCACCAATGGCTACTGGACAGCCTGTGGCCCAGTCACCAGAAGGTGGCAAACCACAAGAGAAGCGCGTGAAATCAACCCATAAGACTATCACTTCTGGAACAACGAAGACATCGGCAGCTGGCTCCAGTGAAGAGTCCGGATCAGAGGAGTCCGGTGAGTCGAGCTCGTCAGGATCTGAAGAGACTGGTTCAACAGCGTCAGAGGAGTCTTCTTCCACCGAAAAGCCAGGATCGAAACAGCCTCCGGTTCCTTCAACCGCTCTACCTGCAAAAGTACCTGCCACTCAACCATCGAAGGTTGCACCACCACCTGCAAAGGTACCTGCCACTCAGCCATCAAAGGTTGCACCACTACCTGCAAAAGGACCTGCCACTCAACCAGCGAAGGTCCCTCCACCAGCAGCACCTAAAGGTGTGGCTGCTGAAGCCAAGGAAACAGAAGAAACGTCCGAAAGTGAATCGGGTACAGAATCGAGCTCCAGTTCCGAAACCGAAGGAAGCGAGTCTGCGGAAGCTCTCTTGAAGGCGTCAGGCAAAGGTACCGGAAAGGCACCCTCGGTTAAGTCCAGTAAGATTGACAAACAACCTTCAGCGACCAAGACGTCGGAGTCTGGAGAGACAACACATACCGAGACAACGGCAGCCACAACCAAGAGTACGAAGGCTACAACCAAGGGTACAACGAAGCATACGACTATGTCTGTCACAGAAACCTCTCCAACTGCCCCAGCGAAAACTATTTACCCTCCTGTAACGATTTACCCTGCTCAGCCGGCATCATCGGAGGAAAAAAAGCCTTTGGTTCGGAGAAATGGCAGTGATACTTACAACGACGTGCATTCAAACGCAAATACGAAGAGGCGGCGGATACCATGTCTCTTATTGGTACTGAATATTCTCGTAGCCCTTGTGCTGTTACTCATATCGTGTATTTCCTATATCATTGCGTTGCAACATACACCACCACCTGAGGAACCTGTCACGGAACCGGGCGTGGATCACGTATGCCGAGACATTCAGTGTGGTGTGGCGGGAACTCATCTTTTTTACGTCCTGAACACTTCTGTGAACCCTTGTGAGAGCATATATAGCTACGTATGCAAGACGTGGATGCACGAATCGCCCGCGAACTACCGCAAAGCAGTGCTTGGAGCACAACGTGTATTTGTCGACAATGTCTATACCGATATGAGACGCATTTTGAGCAAACCTGACCTGCTGAGTAGTGAATCGCACGCCATACGCAAGGCGACATCGCTATACCAGGACTGCCTCGTGAAGCCCAACAATGAACATGAGGGTATGGCAAGTTTCGGGAGCATGATGTCCAGCTATGAATTGCTGCACTGGCCGTTCAGAAATAGTTTTGCTCCTCAACCGCATCGAACGCTTGCAGCATTTATTCGAGACTCTGGCCAAGGACCTGTGGTTTCTGTAAAGATTACAAGAGATCCAGAAGGAGACCACAAACGGATGATAGCATTAGACTGTCCTACCTTCGCCGTACCCATCGGTACATTATTGGGCTTCGCAGATCACAAAGACTTCACTCTGTTTGGTTATAAACAGTTTATAACCCAAGTGCTAGCACACTGGCAAGTGCCGCACCGTGAGAGTGAGTGGTACGCACAGAATATTATGGCCTTTGAAGTCAATTTAGCCAACCGTTGCAATGAAATGTGCAGGAAGAAACGGTACAAGAGAATGACCCTCGATGAAATTTCTAAATCAGTTGGCAACGTAGTTATCTGGGAACAGTTCTTACAAGCGGTGTTTCAGGACGTGCCTGTTCAGATCACGAAAGATACACCCGTTTTGACCCGCTCAATTCGTTATCTCAAAGTGGTATCCACGCTCTTTCAGAATCCTACCAGTCTTCCCCGAATGATGAATTATATTGGATGGCGGGTCGCTCATCATTTCATGAAGCAGGCCAGCAGAGTTGTTAGACAAGCGGACGAAGAATTCACAGAACTCAGAATGAAAGCGGAGAAAGAGCCTTACTGGAGAAAGTGCCTCCGAGATGTGAACGACGTGATGCCCCTCGCCATTGGTCGCATCTACATTGAGAAGGTACTCTGGCGAGACAACCATTTCCCGGCTGTTCGGATATTTCTGACTCTCCTAGAGGCTATGGACAACATAATTAATCGGTTTCCTTGGATTGGCGACACTGTGAAGGATGTTCATGTTAAACTGAGAAATACCATGGACTTTGTTATCAGTTACCCCATCTGGATAACAAACACCTCCTTATTGGATATGTACTACTCGGATGTATCGGCGCAAGGCGTTTATTTTGACCGGTTTTGGAGCGCCGCGAGGTCGACGTCCCGGTCGTACTTGAGGAGTTTGATTCAGCCGGAAATACCTCGAGCGTTGGCGAATTTCATCTTCCCTTCCCGCATTGTAGATATAGAACATCGAAAGGGTCCTCCTAGAGAAAAGTTATTTTACGATGTGCGCGACAATACAGTGATTGTACCGGCCGGCGCTCTGCAGCCTCCGTATTACCAGGAAACACCTTCAGAAGGTCTGAACTTTGGTGGCTTGGGGATGCTACTTGCACGAGATATTGTCAACGAATGGTTCCACACTTCCGATGGCTTGCTGATAGGCAAAGCTAAAGATGTATACAAGGAAAAGGCTAAGTGTCTACTCGACAGTATGAAGGAAGGGCTAGGTTCCAAAGACAGTGCTGAATGTACCAGTTTGATAGCGGATGTCTTTGCCCTCCGTCTGGCCTTCGAGGCGTATCACATCTTTCTTGCCGGCAACGACGATACCACACTGAAGGGCGTCGATTTCATGAACCCAGACCAACTGTTCTTCGTGTCTGCTGTGCGCACACTCTGCACCAGTATAAGAGAACGACATTTTGCGAACGTTGTACTTTTGGGGAAGGACGTTTTGGAAACTGATATGATCGATAGAGCCGTCATGAGCATGCGCGAGTTTGACGATGCCTTCAACTGTACTCACTCCAACGGCGAAACAACAAGGCAAAACAGCTTCAACAAGTGCTTGCAGTCTGCAGCAAACTAGCACTATAAAGGGAACGTGAAAACGAAGAGCTTCAGTCAAGGACTTATTGGACAATACAACGCTGGACAGTACAACGCGCTAAGATTGCAGATGATTCTGACAATGTGTGCTTTGTTGCGGTTGGTTATGCCTGTGGGAGCTGCTGTTGAGTGGTGGACAACACGGACTGTTCATGCCGCTGATTGTGGTTTTCACCTACTCTTATACATCATGTACATATGTTCATAATGAGTAAAGTCTGGCTTCACAGAGAGCACTTGCAAGACGGACTCAAGTGCTCACCCCAGATGTCAAAGTTAAGCATCCACATAGTGTAATATACGCAATGTTTGTCTTTTTTTAATGCTTCTCTGTAGAAGAACTGTTCTACGCGGGTTTTAGTAATAAAGAAGCTACATGTCCGGCTTCGAGTACGAGCAGTTGAATGAGTAACTGTACATTCCTATACGGACGAATACAAGGGGAGCTAAGAAACAGCTGAATTCTGTCTTGTGGTGGAAAGATACTTCCAAAACTGTCCTTCCCCCAAATCCTTCCGCGCAACCTCTCTGTCCGTGTACATACCAGGAAAGCGACTGATGTAAAAGGACAGCTGCGCACAACATACATCGTGCAGTAAACCTACTCAGGGACGATTTTTAGGGATGCCGTTATGCTATATGTTTCAGGAAACATTAAACTGAGAAAACGATAAAGGTGACAGGATAGAGGGCATGTTACCCCAGTAATGTTTCGTTACAAGTGATAGACAATGATGTATGCGTCAACTATCAACATCCACAGAAGATGGGCACGCATGCAATCTCGGCACTTCGTGCTAGGCGGGCTCCATGCATGATAAAATTGATAGCCCAACTGTCCTTGGCCTAAGCACCTTGGCACAGCAGACTCTCAGTGGTCCTCAGGGAGGTTCAAGTTTGGTCTTGCTCTGCTGCTCCTGGATGTATAACGGGAGCAGCTGATTAGCAGATGTTATACGTGTGCATTAAAGTCTGGACACGAAAATGTCGCGGCGTAAATGGGACGGGAATGCTGAAGATTTATTTCGACATTGCACAGCAGCAACGTTTATAGGACTCCGCAAAAGTCGTACCCCAGAGGGCACAAGGTACATGTTTGCCGTCACGTTTCGCGGAATGGAGGTACAGTGCAGGAGCACGTAGAAGTTCTCGTACGTCTGTCGCTTCTTTCCCAAATGCCAAAGGATTCACTAAAACTGTTCGTCGAATTCCCTGTTACTGCAGCTTTGAAGTTCCGAAGGATTTCATTCATAAATTGGGACAGAACGAGTCCCAAACACCGAGATCCAGATTACCATTTGATGTAGTAACCAGGGCACTACACGGGCCAGGGCTGACACTTGAATACGAAGCAGGGAACGATCACCATCTTACGCTTTTCGGACAAGCTGTGTTCTGTATTTGAGCATTCTGTAGCATATGTCCGTCCCCAGTTCTAGTTATACATATATTATTTGCGAGTGTACCTTCGGGACACTTCTAGACTTTTCCAATGGAGCCTGTGTGTGTGACAAACTGAGGTGCTCAATGTAGGATCACCTTTCGAGGGAAGGGGGGGGGGGGAGGCGATCGACGGAACAGACTTGCATGGAATTTCTATTTTCTATTTGTTCTTCTGTCGGTGCACCAGCGGAACGTATACGGCTCAGGTCGCATGATGTTGAAGAGCTCACACGGGTCGGTGATTATCCCCTGTTGTGCTACACAACAGCGCCACAGAGTGCGTGATCGCACAACAATGTAAGACGTAGATTGCCGCGTCAACATAATACGTGCGTCCCTGGGTACCGCAAAATACCGAAATGCTCTGAACAGCAAAGCAAGAGCAGTGTATAAAGTAAAGCAAAATTGGTTTGCCTGCAAAAAGAGGTGTATTTGCATGTACACCGGAGATTTTCACGCCTAAGAAGTCATCAGAGAGCAAAGGTAGTCGTGACATCCTCGTAGCTCTCATCGTATAGCTCACACTTGAAACACTTACCTTCGAACCATGCCTAACGTTCAGAGCGCCAGGTCGCTGCTTCACTCCTTGGTGGACGAGCATGCGCCAGCGCCATGAGTAGAGAATCCGTCTCTTACTACGCATTCTATACGCAATTTCTAGCCGCCTGCATGATGTAGCGCAGCGGCGGCCAGCAGCCTGAGAAAATAACGAAAAACTAGCGATTTAAAGACAAATCTTGATGCACACCCCGAGGGAGACCCATCTGTTTGTATGGTTTGATGACGCTCGACGTACGCGCTTTTGCGTATGCAAATAGGAAGTGCTTCCGATGGCATCCCATCATTTTCAGGGGCCTTTGAACACAATGGGACGTTGCCTCGGGATTTTCGCTGATGTACATAAGAGTGGCCGAACTGTTTTTAAACAGCGCGTATATATTTTTTCTTTGTGTGGGATTTTTAAGCAGTCTTTACTCACCTCGGCGGTCCTAGAGAACAAACGTAATCTGACTTCATTACTATGCATGAATGCGCTTAATCCGTGTGGAGTTCATCTTGAGCATCACTGGGAACAACGTTGCGTCGCGGCTACGCCGGAAGCGGTTGTTACGTAAGGTCATCTAATATGATGTGATATGAGATTTCTCAAATAGTGAACACATTGCACGTCTTGTATTTCGTTTCACACCCCTATCAATACAACACGCGCAGACGCAACAGAGAGAGAGAGACAGAGTGAGAACTTTCTAGGCAAACAGAACTACTGGTGATAGTTGTAGGTTTCCTGCATGTTATGCTTGCGCGAAAGACGTACTTTCCCAACGTATAATATCTGTATACCTTTATTTTACTTCAATAATTTACTCGTACGGCAAATACAAAAGAATTGTCGATTTCATCACCACAGACTGAACAACGAGAATTGCGTGTTGCTGTTGACTTAAAAAAAAAAAAACACACGAAAAAAAAAAAAAAAAACAAGTGCTGTCGCACGACTGTTATTTGAACAATTTATCATTTGGGGTCGAAAGCAGATTTGGGAGTAATTTTAAGACGTCGCGTCAAGAGAGCTTATGTGCTGTCGAATAAAAAATTTGGGTAGTGTACATGATTCTGATGGTGCGATCGAGCGAAGATCTCGAGCCCTCTGTAGGTCGTGGGTCGTGCCTTGTATTATACACCCTGTATTTGAAGTTGGACCACCGAAGTTGATTTCTAACACTACTCGTATTCAGTGTTTCTTTTTTCTTTCTTTCTTTTTTTTTTTTTTGTGTGTGTGGTACGACTGATTGATTAAATGGCACGCAAGTAGGGTTTGTACATTTGCGAGAAACAAGAATGGAAACACCCTCCAGTGAACATGTCGTGACCCTGAATATGTCCGACATATTGTGTTATTGCTGTGCATTTGATGCGACCAGCTCAGGCGTGCATGGAGTGCTCCATCTGAGAAGGAGGGTAAAAAAAACTTTTGCTCCAAGTGGCAAAACTTACGTGGGTTCGCATCGAGAAAAACGACCACACCGTACCACCACCACCACATCGGAACAGAATGGAAGAGAACAGGTGTGCGCGCGACAAGTGAGTAACGTTGGAGCGTTTTTCCTCAGGTGGTCGACCATCGCTATGTGGTCAGTCCACTCCGAGAAAAGAGTCTCGGATTGCAGCCCTGTTCACTGTGACCTCTTTAAGTTTTTAGCTTTAACTTTAGCTTGGCCGAATCGTCAATGTCACGTCCGCTGCAATGCGTGCACGAGCACGTCGACGACGAGCTCCTCCTGAGAGGGCGCTCTCCGTGAAGTCGCAAACAAGTAGCATGCCGGAAATAGGGCGAACACCTGCGATGCACCTGTTCGCTACTCGCATTCTTCGGTGTCCAAGTAGAAGAGCGGCGCGCGCGATATGGAATTTCGTCGAACGGAGGCACTAAGTTCGTAAGCAAGAAATGGTAAGTCCTGTGCCCTTATGCATTTTGATTGAGCACTAAGCTGGCGTGCCGGCGTTTACTTTTCGCCTCCGGGCGGACAAGTGGAAAATCCCCGCCCCCCCTCCCGCGCTGTACTGCTGAATTTCTTTCTCTCTTCTGTAGTCCTATAGTGGCTTCTTCCTTGCCCCTGTAGACGCCGGCACTGCCTGCTTGTATTTCGGCGCCTCCGTTTTCGGTGTTGTGCGTCGCATTTAAACGCTGACGTACGAATTCTCTTATTGCATGAGAAGACCTGAAACTTCGCGTCTCATGTGCATACATAAAACTCTTGGCTTCGAATGTTTACTGTTTTCTTCCTTTTCACTGATTTTCGGCGAAGTCCGCCTTACTAGACAATTTGCATGACTTGTGCAATTAAACCAAAATTGCTACAGCCACTAACGTAGGAACACTCGACCTGGAAGATGAGAATAAGTTCTCAACATTTATTTTATTTCTGCGTCTTATTTCCTTCGATCGGACTGTGCAGTGACGCGACATTGCAATGGCGGCGCAGAAGTGTATGTTTGTATGATTGTAAATGTAACGCCCTCCATAACAATAATGTATCTCGTAGACGTATGTGCTTTGCGCTACGAAGCGAACTTCAAACGGCGCTCAACGGCATGTGCCGCTCAAGCCACAGGTGTTCGTAGTCTTACTTACAGCTTGCATGAGGATTAGGGACATAGACGACGGAGTGTCTGTATGGGGGAAGGTGACGCTATAATAGGCAGGTTAATACTTGCTCGGAATGAAGATTGCTCATTGTATGGGACAAGTTGCATCGCAGCACACGTGAAAAACAAATTAATGTAGCACGGACTAGTGCACTGCACGGGCTCGGGCTTACCCGAAAGCCCGAGCCCGTGGGCCGGGCCGGGCTTGGGCTTCAGCCACCGAGCCCGGGCCGGGTACGGGCTTGAGAACGCCGGCCATGGTCGGGCATGTACGCGAACATATTACACAAGACTGGACAGCTGAATTTTCATGTCACTTTTTTTACATTGGGTATGGGATATCATGGCATTCTCATCTGAGAACTATCACTTTTTTATATGTGATCATGCTTATTTTGTGTAATGGGTCTGGATCTCACACGTGCACTCACACACATTTGGGGACGATTGGTGTGGACTGGTGGCGGGCGCGCTGAGATGTTTGGCGACAAGACGAAAGGAGTTGGGCGATTTGGGCAACAGAAGGAGCGTCCTTCGCTTAACCAAAGCCAGAGAGGAGGAGCCGAGCCGCGTACTATGTCTGCACACGACACCGCTGTCTTCGTGAAGCAGAGGGAGACGCTGATCAAGGCGGTCACCACCCAAGCAAACAAACACCAAGCACAGAGCGGCTTGCAGGTAGAGAAACACAGCCGCTCCGTTCGAGTGTACCTCATCACTCACTACCAATGAGGCTCGTGCACATGACGTCACGCGCAGCCTTTGATCGCCTTTGAGCCACGTGACTCGGGAAAACATGTGGATGCGTCACATGCGTCCTACTGCGTGCCGAATGAGGTAACAGCATGCGCTTTTCCAATATCCCGTATACCGCAACAACTCACGACATGCCCTCCTACTGTAACTCCGTTGCGGCAATATGTTTTCCCGAGTCACATGACTAAACGTGACGTCACTGCACAAGCTTCATTACCTGCGTCGTTTTCCTCTTTAGTAAATCTAAATACTCCTCCGGGCCACGAGAGCACATAGAGCAGAGGCGTGCTGTGACCGGGCCAGAGCATGGAAACAGTCGGGTACAAGCTAGGCCCTGGCCGGCGGAGTCGGGCCTGGGCCGGGCAGGGGCTGGAAATCTATAGAAGACGTCGGGCCCGGGCCTGGTGTGGGCCGTAGCAGCGAGGCATGGGCCGCGCACGGGCCTGAAAATTAGGCTCGTGCAGTGCTCTAGCACGGATTATGTATTTATGTAACATTGACTATTATGTAGACAAAATGAAAACTGCAAGTCTAAGTGTCTCATACCGTTCTGCGTTGACTGACATTTATAACGTATTATGAATTGTACATGTTCTTCTTTTTTATTATTGTTGTTGTTTTACGTTTCCCGGCATTAACGCTAAATGCGCCAAAGTTAGTCAACGAAAGGCCAGTTTCCTGCACTTATTGTGGTGGTGAATCATCTCATCCCATCCTCATTTATGTAGTTGTTGCTGCTGTCCCTTCTTCCTAAAGTACCTTATTTTAGTTATTTTTTGTGCGTTCACGACCTCATGATATATCTGCCCATCTTTTTTCTTCCTTCTTGTTTTTCTTCTTTCATCGTCCTTGCCATCTTTCTTACCGTCCTAAGGTTCGCTACCGACATGAGAAGGGTCGTCGAAATCTTTTGAATTGTGAATTCGGTTCTCGTTATTTCGCTTCAGGGTTCTTTGTGGAACATATGGTACATTTCCTTGACATTTTGATCCTGAACGTCTGCAACGCCCTTCTTTTTTTTTTATTTATCTGAAAGTCAGCTGCTTTCTCACCTTTGTGCGCGATTGGACGCCAAGAAGGCGTAACATAATGCGTCGATGCCGTTGTTGTTCCAATGTACAGATGGCGTGCGTTAAGCTAGGTGATGTAAGTTCCTCGCCGATCTAGTTGTGCGGTGTTTCTAAAGATAAGGTGCTGTATTTCTTTGGCTTCGCATCAAATACTGCTAGCACGGCAGACGTCGCAACATTTGTCAGTGATGCATGGTGTGGCAAAAAAATCATGTAAATTTTTTCAGCTTCCAGATTTGTCGCAGTAAATTATGAATAATTAAAGAAAAAGCTCTCTGTCAAAAATTCGAGAAGGTATATTTACCGGAAGTGGAACAGTATAAGTGCATGCTATTCTTCCATATTTCGAAAGCGCAACAAAATGAATATCGTATAGCAGTGTTACGGCTGCTACGAAGCTGTGCAGGACACCCATTGTAGAAAAAGCCTGAGCTCGGGCAAGAGAAGAACAGAATGGACCACACGACACAGTCAGACATGTACGATGCTTAGCAGGTCGTATACGCCAATTGACAACTTTTATAAGAAACTTTAGCGTATATTACGTTCTACAAAGTATCGTGTGGCCCGAACCGTGGCTACGTCCATTCAGGATGATGAAAGTTAGAGCATGGGTTTCTATTCAAATCCCATACTCAGAAGCGCTGTGTATGACCTGACATTTACGTTCGTTTTTTCTGAAAGGTACTGTAAAGCAGCAGGCATACAATTTTATACTTCTGGCTCATTTGACAGCCTGGGTGTTCAGTATACAAACGCCACAAATTTCGTTCAAATCTACCTCGTAGTTTACTAGAAAATTCAGATTTAAGATTACAGGCAACCCTGTGTCTAAGACCCGACACGAATTCCGCAGTTCCCCTTGTAGGGCGGAAAACATAAACATGCCAATAACAGTGGGAATGTACAGCGGCATCTGTGGACCGCTGCCATCACCACGTCGGCTTGCCTGACGTGGTGCATTTTTGCGTGGGTGACTCTCATGATGTTTCAGGTGACAGTTTATTACTCATTTCCACAATATACCAATGTTCTTGCATTTTGAGATAATATATGTCAGGTACTATCTCGTTTGCACAAACTTTTCAAAGAAAGTTCATGAAGCCGGCTACTTAGCCCATGACTTAGCCGATGCAAGGTTGGAGACATGTAACACTGTTGCTCGACGAATAGGCGATTGTTTCCCACCAGGCGTCGCCCCTCGTCTTTTCACCGCAATTTCAGTAAAAATATTTAGAGTTTTCTGTTGCACATAAAATTTGCAGTGTGGATTTCTTTCGGAATAAGCTTTCAAATGCCGCTGCCAATACTAACAGCTTGCCTGCTGCTTTACAGTACCTTTAATAAATACCCCCCCCCCCCCTCCCTGTGTATGTGACATAAGCTAGACCTACCAGTTACCCCGCGTAGCTCACCGTCCATCAGCATACGAGATACGAAAAAAATACTTTGACAGCGCGTCGTGACTGCCCCGTGACGTTAATAAATTAGATTAATAAATTAAATATCCCTTCGTGGATCGCGGCCACTGCATGTGTAAGGTAGAAGAAGATCCAACGCCGCGTTTCGTTGATCAATCTCCCTCCAGGGGTATTTTCGCTGTCTAAAGCAGTGGTTTGGTTCATTGCCCTTTTAGATATAATTTGAACGATACTGACGCGGTTTGTACTTTCTCTGTGAACTCAAATTATGCGTGGGGAAACTTCGCCAATCATCTTAGCGGTTCCAGGGAGCATCCCAGTGAGGTTCGTCTTCCACGTCTTGGTGCACCAGTTGAAAGCAGGCTGACCGCCCCTTTACCAGCATCACTCCCCCTCAAATTATACCAAAATTAAACCCCTCAAGGTTGCAACAGGACTCGCAAAGCGCACGGGTCCCCGCTCAGCCGATATTCGACTTATTCTTCGCTCATCGACATCCCACACCAAAACATCATAAACGTTGACTCTAGGCGCTGCACCTGAGAAGCAAGACGTATTCTTCGTTTCCTCGCAGCAAATCACAATTGGAACAACAACAACAACAGATAAATTAATGATAGTAAATGGGGAAATTCGCCACATAAGGTGCGGCGCACTACCCCAAGGCACAATGGGCAGGATGAGATGTGTCCTGATTAGAGCACTGCACGGGCCCGGGCTTACCCGAAAGCCCGAGCCCGGCCCGGCCCGTGGGCCTGGCGGGCCGGGCCGGCTTGTCCGCCGGGCCGGTCGAGCTTGTACGCGGACATATTTCACTTCAGGAGACTGGACAGCTGAATTTTCACGTTACTTTTTTTCCCGATTCGGTATGTGATATCAGGTATTCTCATCTGAGAACTATCACTGTTTTACATGTGATCATGCTTATTTCGTGAATGGGTCTGGATTTCACGCGTGCATTCACACACATTTGGGGACGATTGGTGTGGGGTCCTGCACGAGCGTCAGTTAGGTTAGGTGTTGGGACATATTTCGTTGAAAGATGAAAGTCACTGAAAAGGTTAGCCAGCTGTAGGGATCAAACCCATATCATCTCTGATCTGTTCCTTCTATGTTGTTCCAGCCTCAGAACATCAGTTTCTCACATATTTCGTTCTCGTGAGGGTCCCGCACGAGGGTCAGTGAGGTTAAGTGTTCTGACATATTTCGTTTTTATGAGAGTCCGGCAAGAGGGTCGGTTAGGTTAAGTGTTCTGACATATATTTCGTTCGCGTGAGAGCTCAAGAAAGGGTAACTAACACCGGAGCATGTGCAATAGAGCGGCGATGAGTCTCTCTTGAACCGCAATGTACATACGCCCATTCGCCGCTGCGCGCTGCGTTCCCAAGCAAGCAACCACACAAAGCACAGAGCGGCTTGCCGGCAGAGAAACACAGCCGCTGCTGCGTTCGAGTGTACCTCCTGACTCTCCACCAATTAGCTGCGTCCTTTTCCTTGCTGCGTTGTGCTCTTTAGTAAATCTAAATACGCCTCCGAGCCTCGAGAACAAATAGAGCAGAGGCGGGCTTGGACCGGGTCTGAGCCTGGAAACAGTCGGGTACGGGCTAGGCCCGGGCCGGTGGAGTCGGGCTCGGGCCGGGTACGGGCCGTAGCAGCCGGGCCTGTACCGGGCACGGGCCTGAAAATTTGGCCCGTGCAGTGCTCTATGTCCTGATGATGAGGTGATGAACCATGCTAAATAGGGGTCGGTAGTCAGTGGAGTCAGTGAGACATCATCAGAACAACGTATGAAGCTACGCCACCAAATGTAAGCCCCTCAGATTACGATGCAGTACGAGCACCAAATGCTCATAACCTCCAAACGCCCATATGCACCAAACAAAAAAAGTTGGTGGTTTTGAGTGTTTGGTGGAAATGAGCAGGAGGGGAGAAGCTGCTCATAAGCACCAAACGTCCAGAACACCCGAATGCTCATATGCACCGAAAGGCGGGCGACCACAAAGGACGGGTCTTCCTCTCCCGCATTTGGAACAAGGTCATAGGGTGAGAAAGGGGGAATCAATGGCGACTACCAAGGCCGCTTAATGTGTCAGTTTGAAGTTTATATAACAGCTTGGTCCTGCTTGTATGTAGCCACAACGAATAGCGCATTCTCGTTTATGGATTTCAATTTGATCTTTATTTTCATAGACATGGGGGCAGCCTATAGGACGAAAGTTCACTTACAATATAGAAGATGGAATACGATATTTATATAGGGTTTATATTATGCATACATATAGGCCTACAGCGAACATTTACGCAAAACCCTTCTTTCGAGCCTTGTTCTTCGCAAGTTGGTTAATCAATGCGTCATAGTCTAGAGATATGATAATCATGTTTTCGGTTGACTACGAACTCAGAAAGCCTGACATCTCTTATGGTTGATCGCAGGATATTCTTGATCGATCAGTTTCATTGTGCTGAGGCTTCTTTCAGCACCAGCGATAAAAACTGGTGTGGTCAGAAAATAGAATCCTAACGCAAATACAAGGATTCATATATATAGCCTGGAGGCTTTCTTGTATGTGTACTTTAAAAATAGTTTGGAGTCTCTTTGTTTGGTGTCGTCTCTTTTTCTCAATGACACAAAACGATATTCCGTTATAAGTTCGTTGGCCTCGATGTCTACCATTTTTGCTTCAAAATTTTTGCTGCGATTCTCCAGTTCAAGTTCTCATTGACACTAATCCAAGTTGTTAGCGTTTTAGAGAAATCCAAACAACTTTTACCACTCCACGATTTGGTCGACAAAACAGAAGATATGGCCTGATCAATGAGAATAAGAAAACTGCGATTTGAATTTTCGTTCTGCAGAAAGACGACTCTTACTTTTTTTTTCTTTTTGTCACTTTTAGGAGAAGGTAGCAGACATTGCAGAATTGCTTCCTGATCTTGTCGCGTTGTCTGTAACCGCAAAATAAAGAGAGAAACAGAAAGAACAGACGCAATTTGTACAATACTAGCGGCGCAGCAAATGGAACCGCTTTTATGTTCCTCAGAGGTTATTGTTCATTAAGATTAATGTTAGTTAAAAATAGCATATGTCTTCCAATTTCGAACAAATGAGGAGTGCGTATGATAGCACATGATTGGGTGTGATCCGGTTCATGAGGTCCACAATGGCGCCCCTGTATGTTTGGGCGCACGAAACCGCGCCGGACCATTTCTTCCGCCACGGAACCAGGGACAAATTTTTCCGGGACCAACTTTTCCGGGACTATTTTTTTCCAGAACTCCATCGGACATGGTCTACACATTCTCGCTCCTATAGTTATCCAATCTTTGGTCTGGAAGATAGTTTCGGTCTTGGTTCTTTGGATGATTGGTTTTCAACTCATTTCTATTTGCCCACAGTTTTAGGCATTCAAGAACAACGTTACTTCCTCTTATAAGTAGAACTCGGAAATTTACGTACTAAAACCACGAAAATAGACAGGTATTTAGACCTTCAAAAACACCTAAACAGGCAAAACCATGCAAAGACAGACGCGTTGTAACACATGCCAAAACTACTTCTAATGTATGCTTCACGAAGCAGACTTTATACTGTGGAACTGTAGCGAATGCTACGGAACCATTCGATGACGCCAGTGACTGGCTGCGACGCTGTTCAGCGCCAAGCCTCCTTCCTGCTCCGCTAGTTCAAGCTCACTGTGTGTTATCGTTGATTCTCTAAAATATATTCAGTTTCATTTTATTTCAGTTTATTTCTTCAGTTTATGTTTACTACTCGTTTTCTCTTATGTTTACTCGTTTACGTAGCTTTAGCCGCTATGGAGTAGACACCGTTCCATGTTGATATCCGTCCATCGGCCATGATTTCAAGTATTAAACTTTTTTTCCAAATAAAGAAAAATAAATAAATGACATTTTGCAATGGTTCATTCCCGTTGAATGTGGACAAATTTTAACAACGTATTATTGTTTGTAATCAACTGACCATTGTATAGGGGAAAGAACAGTTTTAGTTTATTTACTTTTCGCCTATGTGCAGGTGAATCTAAATTTAGTTCTTGCAAAGACATGTAACCTTAGAAGTCCTTCGAAACCTAGACAAGGTAAGCAGGGCAGCAGATCTTCGTACTTTCTATAGTTTTTTTCGGATAGCGTGTATGTGTAGTGACCCCTGAATGCAGATGCATACGCTAAACGAGGTTGAACTAAGGTTTTATATGCTGTTAATTTAATATCTTTCGTTGTGCTATGGCGAAATTTCCTTCTTAGCATCCACAGACTTCGAGTGGCTTTTGCGCACATATGGCTATCCCGTTTCAGACCGTTCCCTTTAAATATGTCAAAAGCAATGAGAAGGGTGCTCAGACGAAGCACAGGCTATTGACTGCTCCCATCCTGGGGCAACTTTCTTCAGTATGTGTCCTACTGGTTCGTAAATGACAAACGTCTGCAAATAACCAGTGGTCTCCCTGCAAAAAGAAAAAAAAAAAAAAGGAAACGCAGAGGACACTGATTGCCCGCTCGTATGCACGAGTCAAAAGTTACAGAAAAAGAGGTGCGGATGACACTGCATGCAGTTTTGAACTCCCTTCGAACAAACGTATTTCGAACAAACGCCGTCGATCAACCGGCTTTCGATCAAACGGCTTTCGACCAAGCGGCGTTCGATCAAACGGCGTTCGACCAAATGGGCGGACACCACGGCGGACGTGTTTGTCACGTTCAAACACCAATTGACTCACGATAATCCCATTCAAACCCACACATTCAGCCAACTTTCAAACTGACACATTAAGTGGCCTTGGTAGTCTCCATTCATTCCACCTTTCTCACCCTATGACGTTGTTCTAAATGCGAGAAAGGAAGAACTGGCCTTTGTGGTTTCCCGCATTTCGGTGCATATGAGCATTCGGGTGTTCTGGACGTTTGGTGCTTAGGAGCAGATTCTCCCCTCCTGCTCATTTCCACCAAACGCTCAAAACCACCAACTTTTTTTCGGTGCATATGGGCGTTTGGAGGTTATGAGCATTTGGTGCTTATGAGCTACTATCGTACGAGTGATAATTCATCGAGCGAAAAACTATCATTTGTCTCCAATTCGTTCAACAGTAACTGCGCCCCTGTAAATCGAATGCTTTTCGGTCGCGAAACCTTGAAGCCTGGTGCTCGTTTTAAAGCTTTAAAGCCTCCCGAAGCGAGCGTGCAGTCGTGTTATCAAAGCTGGCAGGCATTCATGGCTGTGGCTATAGTGGAGGGACACTTATCCTCCGTTGCGCACCATTTTAAAAGGGACTTCCTTTCACTCGACAGCGGAAACGGCGTGACGTACTCTCCTTTCGCCTGGAAAAGAATCATACCAGAGCGACGACGTCGGGAATCGCCCGGATTTTCGTCTCTGAAGACACCTTACGTCGTCTTGTATCATCCGTTGACGTGAACGCCGGAAGACGGAGTGTCAGGTTGTAAACGTCTGTCACACTTTCTACAGACTCTCAAACACGTGCTGCTCGTTCAAACGTGGAGTTACAAAGTACACTATGGGGCAAACGTTGAAGAAGTTTGGTTCCAAGCCACAGTCGGCCCTTTCACCGTTCAGGAGGAAGAAGTTGTTGTGCGAGTTCAACACGTTTTACGGTAAGTGAGAGAGATTTTGAGTTTTCGGTATATGTTCGTGTCTCTACATGGGGGAAAAAAATAGAGTTTGAAGCTCTGAGCGGTACGCTCCTTCTTGTTGAAACTTGGGATAGGAAACCATGCGCAATGCTTGCCCACATCCAGTTTCAAAAATATTACTGCAATCATCGGCGTACCGTGAAAGGGGCAAGGGGGCTGTCCCCCCTCCCCCGTGGAGCTTCAAGGTCATCCGTGAAAATTGTGCACTCTTTATTCATAGGTAATCTGACCATATTTCTCCGACCCCGATGCGGGACACTTGCGGAGGGGGAGGGGGGAAAGGTTGATGTCGACAAGGACACATACCAAATACATATACGTTGTACTTCGCCATTACCCGATGCTGCAATTTTAATTTATTCACAATTTGCATTCTTCTTATTTTTTATCGTTTGAATTTTACGTACTGCCGAACGCGCACATCAAAGACGTTGAGCAGAAGCACAGGTGGGCGTCCTACAGGAGGGCAGATGAGGGTGAGGACGCCCTCGCCCTTATCTGACTCTCACATCACGCACATTGAAGTGAGGTGAGGTGAGGAAAAATATGCGAAATGGAGATTGAGGTGATGTGAGGTTAGGCAAAATGCTTTCTTACATTGCCTGCAACGTTTTGAGATGTGGAGCGGAGCGTGGAGGATTTCAATAGCGGGATCGAGGCACGGGGAGCCAGTTTGTCGATTACCAATGTAGCAGAAATGCTTTTGTACCGTGAGCGCAGGTTCCCTACACGAAAATGAGGCCGCTGTAATCCCTTTAGTTTCAGACTTTCAGTTGAGTCGAATAGATGACAGATGTGTCAGATCAGATACACGTACAAGTGAATGTAGTTTATGTGTGCTTTATGTATTTAGTGTATTTAGATTTCAGTGGAGTCAGTTGAGTCAGATGCATGATATGTCCATACATGAATAAGTCAATATAGTTTGTGTGCTTTGTGTGTTTAGATTTCAATAAAGCTAGACTAGACAGTCTGTGACCAGATGTGTTTCACATAATATTTGGAACGACAGTACATGACAACCAATGACCTTACAGGAGACCGATGTAAGAAATACAGGCAACTACACGCGCTTTTTGTGCAACAAGTGCACATGCTGGCGTATATTCCGTATTACCACAAGCTGACCCATATTGGGCTTTTAACCAGATAGCCGCAATGAAGTTAGCTGAAAGGCATAAGATGTTTGTGCCTTGGTAAAGTAATTTTAAAATTAAGCAATAAGTTGAAATATAAGTGATAAAGTTAGCAAGTCAGAACGTAAGTCAACACATCATAATGTTCTATTGTCTAGATCGCGGAAAGATAAAAGCTGGAACGGGGCAACGTGGGAGTAGAAAACACTTCGTTTGCCGCATCTTTTTCCATTCAGGGGTCGTTCCAGAAGAAAGCGAGACAGCCTCGCAAGCAGGCCAGTGGGACAGCGGGACCACAGCTTTAAAATCGGGCCGTGTCCCGCCTAAAGACATGGTCCGACGGAACGGGGTGGAACAAGGCGCGGCGGACCCCTGTGCGACGCCAGCGGCCGTCGTTCGACGGTATGCAAGGAAACGCGGTGGGACGGCGGCGCGCGACTGCGCCAGACGTCGTCCAACGAGTAGAGCATGTCTTTACTACGACCGGCGGTAACTTCGACAAGAATGCACTTCGCTTGTCCTTCGAAGCCGCAAATGATCATCAGAGTCTGCACGAAACACGTCGAGTAGATGACAGAGGTTAAAAAAAAAAAGAAAGAAAAAGAAGAGATGGAACAAGTGCAGGAAAAATACGAACTTCAGAGCCGTGCGTCCTGTGACACTACCTTCAATTGCGTTGTGACTATACTGTCATTATCCTCTGTCGCTGTTTAAGCAAACGATGTTTCGTCTCATCAATGGACGAATGCAATAAGTACACTGTAAACTGAAAAACACCCTTATGGGTGTAAATGGCTTGTACTATAACTGACACCTCTTTTTACACCATATGGTCTTAGAACACCCTTTTCAGAGGGTGTATTTTGTGTAAGACACCCTTTGAAAGGGTGCTTTTCCTTGAAAATGCTTTCTTTTGCACCCTTTAAACACCCTTCTAGGAGGGTGTAAAGTTGTTAAACAGCCTCCTAAAAGGGTGGTTAAAGGGTGCAAAAGAAGGCATTTTCAAGGAAAAGCACCCTTTCAAAGGGTGTCTTACACAAAATACACCCTATGAAAAGGGTGTTCTAAGACCATATGGTGTAAAAAGAGGTGTCAGTTATAGGACAAGCCATTTACACCCATAAGGGTGTTTTTCAGTTTACAGTGTATTGGAAAGCTGTTCGCGACAGGTTAGTCAAAGACTTGAGGGTGAGGGACGCGTTGACGAATAAAGTGGCACGGACGCATCAAATGATATCGTGCCATCGCTTCGCTCAATCACGTCGCACTATGATCGAGTGACGACGGCAAAGCGTGGGTGTGGCGAACTCTGGCGGGCGGCGCGGCGGTGGCTGACGAAACTTTGAGTCGGACTCTGGTCACACTATTCATAGGTCGTCAGGATTTTTCTCAGATGGCATAATATGAACCTCTGAATACCCGCACAGTCCGCAGCGACCGTCTCCAGGAAAAGAGGAGTGGTTGTTGCACGTTTTGCCCCCACACTCTTAAAAATGAACTTCACCGCATAGCACGCTCCTAGGGAACCATATCTCGAATGATATCGTTACTTGCCCTGATTTGTCGAAAACGGGAGGCGTACGCCTTTTTTGTGACAATTATGAACAGCATAAGTGTCACAAAGAATGCGTACGCCGCCTGGTTTCAACAAATCAGGACAGATAACGATATCATTCGAGATGATGGTTGGCTAGGAGCATACCTGCCAACTCTCCCGGATTCGGACCGGTTTGTACGATTGTACGGCCGAGAAGCAAATCTCCCGGAAAAGCGGGTTTCCCTCTCTATATCTCAAACGCCTGCCTTTTTCTCTGGGCACACAGACGAAAACGTCAATCCAATACCAGCCCAATTGCCATCGGCATCGCTGCCGCTTCCCGGAGCCTCTGTGTTACGGAGTTCAGGTGTTCTAGTCATGGTTCTGGTTCTAGTACTTCTAGTTTCCGTGCATTTCCTCCATGATTTCGGGCGACAAAGGTGACTTTGCACTAGCTGTTTCGACCTTGCGTACCTCGCAAAGAGAACAGAAACATAGTTTTGTGACCTCACCTTCTTTTGACAAAGCGTCATAGCCTTGTCGCAGCTTGACACCCAGATAGTTTCTTGGAGAGGGCATAGTCTGTTGCTGCAAAACTTGTGCCCGACGAGCCTACTGGGGTGAAGTGTGCTCGTGTTACGTATGCAAATAAAAGCCACCCAACATCGGCTTTCTCCTACCCCCCCCCCCGCGCTTTTGAAATCTCCCTATTTTGGATGT
The DNA here is from genome assembly GCF_037126465.1 of Ornithodoros turicata. Taxonomy (NCBI): domain Eukaryota; kingdom Metazoa; phylum Arthropoda; class Arachnida; order Ixodida; family Argasidae; genus Ornithodoros; species Ornithodoros turicata. The sequence goes on along the minus strand of NC_088202.1, from coordinate 120,591,812 downwards.
TCCCAAGTTGGCAAGTATGCTAGGAGCGTGCTACGCGGTAAAGTTCATTTTTAAGAGTGCACACCTCTAGAAGCAATTTGATCACCCCCTGTTTTGAAAAAAAATCGGCAACGACTCCAATAGACTTAGAACTTGTTCTTGCTCCACAACGCAAATTTTCTAAGGCACGAAGCCACTCATGAGCAGTATGTTGCTGGAGAATCAGGGTGCCACGGTAATTCTTGTGTGAGCGTCCAACATGCAAAACACGAAGAGAAGTGTGCAACAGATTGATGAAGATGTCAACTGGGACGCTGCGTTTGCTCCATCTATTTGTATGCCATGTGAACAGCGCGACCAGCATTCACAATAAATGGCTCCGTGAGTGTGCATTGCTGCAGTATCCCATGCAGCAGGTCGTGTCTCGATGTATGATATAATTATGCTTAGTTAGCTAATTATGTATTAGTTGCCTTTACGGTTGGATACACATTCCTCCTTTTTGTTTCCTTTTTCTAGATATAAACAAGGATGGAGTCATCACAATGGAGGACTTCAACGAGGCAAGAGAGGTAAGCTAGAGAAGTAATAGAGACCCCATGAGGCATCATGATTGAAGAACTTCATCTTGCACATTGTACAGTGCTTGTACATTGTACTTCACCTTGTCCTGTCATTAGAGCGCAGGCAACACTGGCATCGTCACAGGCAACACGTGCGGTTGCACCTGAGATTTATCACGATGTTCGCGCAACTATAAGCATTCAGCGCGTAGTGCAGAGTCCGTGTACACAGTCTCACATAACCGAATATGCAGAAGAGATGATGACTTGGAAAAGCCTGAGGTGGTTGTCAAACGATACTGATAAACTGCTTCCTCGCGTGTCCTGCACAGCATTCGCAACGTACATCATATCCAGCAACACAGCCTGCGTTAGCACCTTGTCGCGATGAGGCGTACGTGGCATACATGCCATCTTCGACCGACTTTGTCTCAGCAGACCCGTTGTTCTGTGACATATTCCCAAAGTTTCGATCTTCCTCGTAAGTGTTCATATTTAAAGGGGTTGTGGCACATTGATAGACGTACGTGGTTCATCACAAAGTACAGCACTACTGCGCCACATGAGGAAACAATAACTATTTTTTCATGTGCCGTACATGGCTAGATATAAACCCTCCAACACATTGACGCGTCAAGCACTGATATCATACACTTTAAGAAATTAACTTCACCGCATAGCACGCTCCTAGCTAACCATCATGTCGAATGATGTCGTTATCGGCCCTAATTTGTTGAAAACGGGAGGCGTACGCCTTTTTCGTGACAATTATGAACAGCATAAGTGTCTCAAAAAAGGCCTACGCTTCCCGTTTTCAACAAATCAGGGAAATAGCGATATCATCCGAGATGATGGTTGGCTAGGAGCGTGCTATGCGGGGAAGTTCATTTTTAAGAGTGTAGGAGTGGGAGCTACGTGCATTCCCATTGGTTGTCGTAGGCACGTGACGTCTCTCTCTGCTTCACCGGTGGAGATGCCTACAGTCATGTCAGAGCCGGATGTTTCGCGGTGCCCGTTTCCTACGTGTCTCTTCTAGAGATGCGAAGCCTCGGAAAAAAAACCCAGAAATTTTGGGAAAAAAATGGTTTTTTTCCTCGTCTCCGGAAAAATTGCCCAAAATTTCCAGGCGACAAAATTCAAAACTGTAAATATTCGTGCCTTCGATGCGTTCTAACCCGCCAACAGTGCCTTGGGTGCCTCTAATCCGCCAACAACCACCAACTTAGAGCTCCGTCTGGCTGCTCCAAGCGATCGCCGTCGCATTCACATAATGTCGGAGTTCTGGTTGGAGTGGACGGGTTGTTCGAATTACCTATCGCTGAGTAGACAGCGGTCTCATGGGATGCTCTGCTCTGCATTTATGCCTAGCGGGTGAACACTACTAAAGTTTCTAGCTCATTGTATGCTGTGGCTTGGCCGGCAATGCTTCGACTCACCAGTAACCGCGTTTGTTTCCATTTTCTCAAATTGTTCGGAAAACACCCGAAAGAAACCGGGTTTTTTCGAGCGATTCAAAATTTCAGGAAATTTGCATCTCTAGTCTCTTCCTCTCTTTGATATGAAAGTTGGAATGCAGGTTCTCATCGAGGCAAATATTTGGCATAACCTTGGATGAAGTGTCGCATACCCTTTATTTGTTTTTCGATGGGGTGAAGGCAACGGCATGGCCGAAGGCCAGCATCCTAGCTCAGAGAAACCAAAGTTTGCGCTTTTTGTTGCATCACATGTTTGTTGCCTGCATAGTTAATCAGTTAATATTTTGTTGGTTGAGTCCATTACCTGTTGGTCGGCGCAATAAATTATGCGGACAGCAAAGGGTGTAGTCTGCATGCGTTTATATCTACATATCTTATTCAGAATTTTTTGCAAATACTTTCAGCACATTTGCCGGTTGAATGGCTGGAAGGATGGCAGCGTCAAATACCGCAAAGCGAAAGAGCTCTTTGATGACATCTGGATCACACTACGCCAAGACGCGGACGAGGACGCGGACGATAGAGTTACTGCGGAAGAATGGGTACGTCATCACATGGTGACAAAATGTTGTCGGCTGAATTCGGTGTTACAAATTGAAGTACTCATGTGCACAAATCAACGGCAGTCAGAGTAATGACATGGTGTCATCTTTTCATTTTTTGACACTCCTTCTTTTCACTCGCGGCTTATTCTCTTTAATGAGACATTCTCAGCGACTATGGTTTGACTGCGTTTCCCAGTTACGTTCTATAAAAGACATCAATATGCGCTCCCGTTATGTTTTCTGTTCGGTGTTTTCCGAAAATCTCCCCCAGTTAAATAAATCAAGAATGACTGACCCAATCGAAACACTTTCCAAAATAGATTATTGGTGACGCAATACGATTATCTTGTAGTTACGACTGTGGGAAAAGCGTGCTGAGGCCGATAAAAAAGACGACGGCGAAGATGCACCAAAATGGCTGTCAACGTACATGTGGTTTCGATTCAACATGTATGACCGCACAGGTAAGGATGTACCGCTATCTAGTAAAATACGAAGTGTTCGCTGATCAACAAAGCCGGGGTCGGTTCATAGCAGATGCCTATGGCCCCCATGCGTTGCTCCGAGTAAAACGTGCATTATAGAGGATCAGAGCGAGCACTCTAGCACACAGACCATGAAGTTTCTCGAACCCGGCCAAATTTTTGCTGGAAACCGTTCTTCCCGTCGGGAAACTGACCTCTGCTCCGAGTTTCTACTTCCTCTTGTGTTCCTCCACTCGCTTCTTGGCTGCCACGCGCGTGGTGTACCGTGTACCCCTGTTTAAAGGGGCACTAAAATGCAAAAACAACTTGCTCTGAAATGAAAGTTCGTGTTTCAATTAGAATAGTGCAAGTAAAATTAAAGAGTGATATTAAACGGTAGGAGCAACTTATTTATTTACACATGGTAACGAGGCTTTCGTGCACGAGACTGCACTTTTTCAGGTTACAAAAATATGAACATGGTACAGGAACATATATACAGTTGACGGCGGAGTTTTGGCATGAGCGGGTAACAGGGTGATGGAAAGGATGCAAATACAGGTAAAAATGAAAAGAACATAAATACAAACGCAGGGTTACCAGTTTGTCCCTGCGTTTGTATTTATGTTCTTTTCATTGTTACCTGTATTTGCATTCTTTCCATCACCCTGTTACCCTCTCATGCCAAAACTCTCCCGTCAACTGTATATATGTTCCTGTACCATGTTCATATTTTTGTAACCTGAAGAAGTGCAGTCCCGTGCACTTAAGTCTCGTACCATGTGTAAACAAATAAATAAGCTGCTCCTTACCGTTTAATATCACTCTTTGATTTACTCACCACCGGCAACTTGACATCGCCTATTTTTCTGCCAAGTAAAATTAGTTAACATAGCGCTACCGTTTAGAAGAAAAACGCAATGAAAACAGAGTCGTCTTTGGCGGCAACGAATGGAATCCCCAGGAGGCAAAGATTGGCGGCATCCAATCAGACAGCAGGAGAAGAGCGCCATACCTATCGTGGCAGTGTGGATTTGGAACGGGTCCGATCGTAGTGTTCCGTATGCGCTGCATGATGCGCACTGCAGCATTTTTCAATGCCGATACACTGAATTTTAGCCCACAACAGTTCTCGCGAATGTTCCACTGACAACATTTATCTTCACTTCCTTCGGACAGCTACGCCAGCGCGCTTCGAAACGCGCACTGTTTTTCACCGGGACTGCTCCATGACGTGGCACGCGCGTGCACGCGCAGCATGGACTAAAAACACCGATGCAAGAGCTGAAACGACGTTCACTGCTTAGCGCCGAAGCAAGAAAGAGTCCGGTATAATTTCGATTGTAGCTCCGTAGTGGAATCAAAGTTTTGAATTATGTAACAAGGCCGAAATTAACATAGCGTGTAACGTAATTTGAACTTGTTTTTGCATTTTAGTGTCCCTTTAAGTTGCGCACGGCTCACGTGAAAGAAAGGAGTTTCGGCCAATCGTGGGCATAATATGCGATGAGCGGTGACGGCGTTGGTAACGTAATCTGGCACCATGGTGGCAGGGTCTCCAGTCGCCCTCATAAGGCACGTTGTCAGGTGTATCCGTTTTGCGTAACTTCGATATCTCGTTTGAATTATCTCGTAACAAACAAACAAGAACCGTTCGCTTGCCGAATGTAAAAGTCCCATTAGAGAGCTTTATTGTATCGTACGCTATCGCCTTTGCGTACGTAGGGGATAGCGTAGTGGTTCTGCGCAGTGCGCGAAGCTCTCTTTATGTTTTGCGCGTGCGCATAACCACCAACGCTATTCCTTACGTACGCAGAGGCGATAGCGTACGATCCACTAAAACTCACTATTGTGTGTTCAGAACCGTCCCTTCTGTCCAACAAAAATAACAACGACAATGTCCAACAAATAGAGTCGTTTCATAGCCCGTAGTTGGGTTGAGGTTGCGTGGTGCAGAGGAGGATCGAGTGACTTCTGTTAGAATATCGCGGTTGAACTTTGCTATTGAAACCGTCCCGTACTATGATAATGATGGTGACAATGAAGATGCCGTTTCACCTTGACCGTGTTTTCGGTTCGCGGGCTATGACGAAATTCGGTAACTCTCCTCTTTTTCACGCATTTCACCCAACGGATCCATATGTTACCGGACTTGTCCTATCTAATTTGTCGTTGCGCGAAATATGTCTCCTTTTACACTGACGTTGTACATATTATGCGTGAAACTTTACGCTGATTCCTACATGTGACCGGGTTCTGTGGGTATAACTTGTCGCACCCTATACATAATATTTACATGTCCCTATACATGTCCTATCATCGCGCTTTTCTTCTGTCCTGGTTTCGTGCTGGCTTATACCCAGTTGTCCATATTGCCCCTTCGTCATTAAATAGAATGCAGCAGTGCTTCCTCTTCATATTTCAGGTGATGGCGTCGTCGACGAAGAAGAGTTTTGTTTCGTATTAGAGGACTTCAACATTCCTCCGAAGCAATCCAAACAGTGCTACCTTATCATGACTGAGGTGTGTCTTCTTCTGTACTCCCGTCCCGTCTTGTGTATCACAGCAAGTTTAAACAAGCAAAGGAGTAAACAGAGCAAGTTTAAAAACATGCTACCCAACGTTATCGATCCGAAGGATGGACGTACGAACATAGCGTGAAGAACAAAATAGAAAAAAGCGAGCGAGCTGGTGTCTAGGTGAAGTGAACAACATTTCCTTGAGTCTCAGAACGGGACGGGAGACAGCGTCTCCGTGACAACTTCTTGTCCGCTGTCCCTCGTCCCGTCCCCAGTCTCAAGGAACATAGCCCATTGCGAAACAAACGCTTCTCACACTGCGAGTCGCTGCAATCTCTCAATGCGACATAATTGTAAATAGAGCGCGCTCTTCCAATAACAGTTCCTTCTGGCGCCAATAAACGTATCTGACTTTTTTTTTTTCACCTCCAAGCGACGAAAGTTTGAAGGTCGCCGATTTTTTCGTAAGAATGTATTAATTACAATTTTTTTTTATCACGTACTTTCCAGCTAAGCAGCGTCACGTACCTCACACGAGTTGGATGAAACCTGTTGCCCTTATACCCCACTAAGCAGCTTGGAGTCGTTGAACGTAAACTTTCACCATTGTGCTTCACTGTATTTACAAGAAACTTGAGACTTAAAGGGAGGGGGGCACTGTCGCACCCGTCGCGGTCTTTTCCGAAACCACAGTGCCATCTTACTCCTCGTTCGTCACCGACAGTGACGCCGAAAATCCGACGCGAATTAGCAGAGTTGTTTCTGTGCAATTTGATAAAATGTGTGGCAAGAGCAGACGACAAATGTTGAGAGAATTCCGGAATTCCCTCTCTGTAAGCGTCACTTTGACAAGGCCAATCAGTGAGCGCTCTTTGACGCGGACAAGGCCGATCAGGGAGCGGCAGAGAGACCTTGGCGTACGACCGCGTTGCAGGAATGATGGCGCCCGCAGGTGGCGGAGAGGTCTGAGATCGGCTCGTGCAATGTTGTTTCTGGTTAGCGCCGTACGTGTTTTTACAGCCAGGAGCGTAACACCGTGTTCCACGGAACATGGTCACGTCAGCACTCAAACTGGAACGCCAAAGTCGGCGTATTTACCGAGGTCTTTTCACTTAGTATGTTGCCGTGCGAACGCAACACAGACGTCCTCGGAAAAAATCGACTGGCGCTCCGCTCCCATTCGTGTGCCCGGCTTACGTCATCCTTGCTTAGCTGCAGACGGAGTGCGAATCTTTAAAACTCGTTTATTTAGTAAGTACGCTGTTTTCGGAAGAGAAACTTGGCGAAGTAGATTGGCGAAACCATGCCAAATATTACTGTATCGGTATCGTACACACCTTTCCGGATGCGATAGCCTCTTTAGAGCACGAGGCATAGTTACGTTAAGGATTTGTTCTCAGGATGCAGCTTTAGTGTTGCGCCAGTAGGTTCCGCTGTGTGAACAGGTTGCGCAATACGGTTCCTAGAGTTGCAGCACGAATCGCTTTGCTTCTCACAACGTGCAGGCGCAACGTGCCCATCACTTGGCTCCTCCTCCGAAGACACGCAGTCGCAATGACTGGCTGTCGTAACGCCACTTCCGAGACGTATATTCCGCAGCCCCGGCGCGGGTTACGAAGGCGACGCTAGCAGCATGAAATCTTCCCCGGCGGTTCATGTAAAATATTTCAATTGAACGTGTTCTTGAATACGTCCTTACCGTCAACCTTACAGTTGCTCTCGTGCGACTGGACGAAGGTGATGATGATGATGATGATAAAATTTTCTCTCGCCATCTCACGAGTTCGTTCAACACTACGATGCGGCGAGTTGCTCACCATGTTGAAGGAGCCTACTCTCTGCAACTTCAACCGCGTGCAACCGTTGGCAGAAAGTAGTTGCAGCGAAAGGTGCATCGTGTGAATGGATCCCAAGTTCTGAGTCACGTATGAGGACATGCGTTGCTATAACTGCTATAACTAGCGTGCTATAACTACAGCAGTAAAGGTGGTTCGATGAAGCGCATTATCCACACAGTTTGGCCTTACTCATGAACCCTGAGATTCACGAGTAGATCAAAGGAAGCAAGAGGGGGAGTCTGTGATAGTTCATGTCACTACAATAAAGCACTTAGACGGGACGAAGGGTGGTTTTATAACAAGGAGACAAACGCATCTGCGGACTCTCAACTGACAGGATTTTTTTTAAAATATGCCTGCGCAAATAAATTCCTGTCAGTTGAGAGTCTGCAGATAAGTTTGTCTCCTTGTTTTAACCGCCCTTCGTCCCGTGTGAGTGCTGCATTGCGTAGGGACATTGACGAGTAGGACTTTTTGTACTACAGTTCTAGGAAGTGCTTCCCGCTTTAACTACATGCCGTAATTCTGTGTCACATAAGACTTTGGTGAAACAATGTCTATTTGTTACACTTTTATTTCGTCACGTGTAAATGATCTGCATTGCTCTTTCTGTTTTTCAGAATGGAGAAAAAGAACTGAATTATGATTATTTCTGTCAACTGGCTGAAGAATACTTCAATTCTGACGACGAATCTGCCCTGGGGAATTTCATTACAGGCAGGCTGGATTTTCGATCATGACAACTCTTATGCAGCTCAGTTCTGGGTAGTTCAGTGGCTCAATTTCGAACGTTTCTCAGAAGGCTACCTAGAATCCGTGTCATTGAAATCAACAACAACAAACAGGAACTGCACGGTTACATATTCATTTTACGAGGTCAGACGAAGAGGTGCTGTCTCATGTTCCAGCGTTTGGCTGAACGCTTTATGTCACAACTATGTACATCGCCACTACTTTGTACAACTATGTTCAAGTGAAGTAGGGGGCCTCTGAACTCTAAGCATTGATAACTCTGCGCACCTTCCAGTATCAGTATCCTGGAAAAGGGCAACGCGTCCTCAGGATCATAACGCACCGAAGTACCGGTGCCTGGACTAACCATTGGAGCGCTCGGCTTTTTACCACCTCGGCATCAAGCTAAGTTCAGTATGAATCAATACATTCTCCGTTCCTTGGTGCACAATGGCACAAATCTCCCTTTGGTCCCTTTATCCATTCTCGTTTTCTTCCGTGCGGATGACAGTCCTGGAAGAGAGAGGTCGAATCGCTCGAGTCGGTCTCGCTTCGACGAATGTTCATTTCACATTTCTTAACAACGAGAATAACAGCGAACTGTATGGTTAGGAAGTGGCAGTGCACATGATACGAACGCTATGGACACTTTCTTACCAGGTTAGACGTGGCCATGTGATGGCACGAAGCAGCTGCGATACAGAAATGGACAATATACGTTGGGCACATTCCCCTACAACCTCCTAACCTTCACAGGTGGCCCGGTTTTCTTGCTACACAACCGGCAGTAGAAAGCAAGAGTCGGCAGGAAGTGCTACGGGCCCTGGTCCCTTGCAGATTTGGTGAGGTTAACTAGGGCGCCCCTGTCGTGTAAGCTGTATGGCGTCCATTGTTTCTATCACCAGACTCACCTCACCTAGTCATGCCTATTTCGAGGACAAGTTCCGGCCATATTTTTGATTGCAACTGGAAAGGAACTAGAGGAACACACTACCTATAGGGCCTCTCTCACTGTTGTGTACTATGGCAGCAGAAGAACAGCTGCGGCTACTTCGCGTTGCGTGGACGATGACGTCATGTGTTCCGTGTACTTTCCGGTCTGTGGCGTACGTGCAAGCACCAGGTGGCATACGGGATGCCCTTTGCTACTAACAGATTTTGTGATGTGGGGTACCTATGACAAGGGCCTTCTCTCATTCAGCCCGTCGCGCCTGCTTTTATCTTGATTTTTTTTTAGATTGATCCTGTTGCACACATATCATACTGTTCGATAATTCCTAGTTACCGTTGTTTTACAGTTACGCACTGACTTATCGCTGTGCAGACTGTATGTTCTAGAATGCGTAGCACAGTGCGGGATTGTGACGTGAATAAACGAAATGCTCTAGCACGTTGTTCGTCTTACCTTAACATGGGGAGCTACAGGACACGGCGAAGAGATCATGTAATGAATGGCACAGTGAACGTTATCTTAGCATATATTTTGCATATAGAGTTTATTCACTAACATCATCCCCGCAGAGGACACTATAGCTTCAAAAAAGCGAAATCGCCGCCATGTTGTAGGTCCCTCGAAGTTTGGTTCCTGTTTTCTTTCGCTGACACATGCTACTTAGAGGTTTGTCAACGTTGAAAACATGGAAGTTACTTGTATACGGTACGGATAATATTCACACAGTACAATAACCTCGAAACACTAAATGTACGGTGAACCCGATGTGCGTGAAGCTGGACAGTCCAAACCGGAGGGACCTACATTATGGCGGCAAATCTACCAGCGACAGTGACGCTCTCTTGCGGATGACGTGATGTGAATAAATTCTATACCTTTACATTGCATTTTGTATTACATTTCATATTTGTATTGCTATATACGTAGTTTGCTTGGGTGCTCCCCAGACTGGACGGTTTCAATATGATGTGATTTCTTTTATTTCTCACGCGTCATGTCAAGTTAGCGTTTGTGAACGCGATCGCAAATCCCAACGCATGCATGGATACACGCCATCAAACCTCAGGGTAGTACTCAGACTTACACAAGTGGTACTCAGACTGTCTGGCAAATGTGGTCATTACGCTGTGTGCCTTGTCTATGGTACAGTTCGGTCACATACGATCTAGGCTTTTTGTAGCATATCTCTACAGGCTTTATTAGAAAGTAAATATCCAGAGAGCTCGCGCTGTAACGGTGAGGATATCCACGGTACGATGTGATTACAGCTCAACGCACACAATGCTCAGGATCCAGTAAATGGGCACTGTCTCGAAGAACCGATAGTGCGGAACGATATCTGTAAAAGTGCAGTGGTCGTGTAAACATATGAATCGTATACGCACTGGACGTGAAATTAACTCAGCAGAAAGCAACCGTAGACTGCGCATACCTTTGGTGAGCAAGATTCTATCCTCCTGAAAGTAATACGCTTAGGTTCGACAGATGCGAATGCACTCCTGGTAGGAATTGAACCGGTTTCTGTTTCCTTGACATCCCCCATAGACGAACTGCACGCAGTCACCTCTTTGATGCGAGTAGTGGTATGACGGAAAGTGGCCATAACACAGACCACTATCTGGAGGCAGGTAGCAGAACCTTGGTCTGTTGTTTCCTCTGAGTGACGCCGCTGCTTGAAGAAGGCCACAGTAAAATTAACGGAAACAAAATTCACAAGAACGTTTATCCAACATCAACAACAATAAATGAAGGAGAAGTGATGATGACATGGGATGTTTCCCCGTGGTAGCCAAAGAACTCTACCCCACTTCACACAGGTTAATATGAGAGGATGAATTATGACGAACGCGAAGCGACGACAGGTCGGAGTTCTGTTTAGAGCTCTTCGAGGAGTCCAGTGGCTTACATAAAAGCAAAAAGGGAGGGAAGAGCCCGGCACTGATGCGCAGGAGAGCTCCATGGCCCAAGTACGTTTATCCAAAATATGCTGATAATGTTTGCTTTAATTTTTTTTACTAGAACAGTTGTATGTCTACTCCGTATTATTTAATTTACGTTGCTATAGTGGACTAGGCTAAGGGATGTTTTTCTCTGTCCACCTCTAGTCCACCTTTTTTCTTACATCTTGGATTGATTGAAGCATCACGTTTTCAAATTTTAATATTTGTAAATGTAAAATGTCACCCATTGGAGTTCGTAGCTGTAACGGCTGTTGCACGTCTTGTTTTCACCCCTATGAAACAACTCAACCCAGGTGATAACGCCATCCCGTGTAGCTTGTAACACGCCGGATGCCGAGACAAAGTTATTCGCAGCTCAGCGTGTCGGGTAGTTGCGGTAACGTATGGCGACGCCCCGCTCACGACTGTCGTGTACTCAACCAGCCCGAACCTCTGGCTTCTGAATAACCGTTATTAAAAAAAAAAAAAAGAAGAAAGCAGCTCACTAATATACACATAATACAGGTTGTGACTCTGAAAGTGTGCCTCTGCAATATACACAAAAGGGGTTACTCGTTTGCGTGAAAGAGTGGGAGACCTAATGTCAGTTCTAACTTGTCGTTCTAACCCGAATTTACTTATGTAACGCGAGGCGCACGCAGATGCCGTTGTAGCGTTAGCCATTTGCCAAATTAGCAGTGGCTCTCAGCGCTCCCCATTCACAAAGATAAGGGGAGGGGTGTCGTTCTCTGAATCAAGAAAGTCCGAACAACGAGAAAAAGTCATTTTGAACACTGCTTCATTGATGGATGACAACAGGGCCGCAAACCGGGATAGCATCATGGTGTTATATGCGCTAAATTGGACGGCGCCGCACTGTTGAAACGTCAAAGTCCACTCACCAGTAGCGAAGCCAACAGTGACAAACAGCAGGCAAAAGACCACCGTGCGAGACATGGTGTATTTTTGTTGAGACAGGTTGCAAATACTAGTGACGGGTGAAACCGGTGGAAGGCAGCCGTCTATATCGTGAATTCAAACACAAACTCCTTCGTGAAACCAGCAGCTGGGATGCGAGGGCTGGGCCACGACCTTGGAATGCGGATGACAGATACGAGCAACCTCTGTACTCGGCAAGCACGTGGCTACAGAGTTTTGTTTCTATTATTACGATAAGTGTGGTGTGCTCTTTGGCGTTTGAGCTGATACGCTGAACGCATGCGAGCGCCATCTCTTCCGCATCCTGCCCGACATGACGCGTAGCCTTGGTTTCGGTCTGGTTGGTGAGAGAAAAATAGTCAGGACGCTTTGGGCGGAAATATGGGGGAAATTGATTACGGTGTTTCCGCTTCATATGTACATATGCAAGGCTGCAGTTCAATAAAAGCGTCACGCATGAGGCACAGCGGAACGCTCGACCATGAAAACATGGAAAGTTGTTCTTGGCATGAAAAGTATGCCGTTGGCCGAAGAAATAATAATTGCTGCAGCACATACCAACCGTTTTCTTGCAAAACCTAAAGGAGTTTGACTTCGCTAGTGGCTACGGAAAATATTAAAGGTGCCGTAAAGCTGCTGTAGACGTGGAATCCCAGAAAACGTATCGTCTCGATAGCGTGAGCCCTACTACTCTTACGTGGCAGGCTTTTTTTTTACGTCACTTCACGTCACAGTCTTTTTTTTTTTGTTATTATTAATAATTAAATCGAAAACTACGGGCAACACTGTCATTACTCGTCGGGCGCGTTAGTCGTCCAGTACGGTGGCGAAACTACATTACGTGCGCGTATCACTCGGTCTAAAACGGTACAATTCTGCTGCACGTCGACTACGTAGCCATCGTGAGCGGCGAATCAATTTCGGCCACATAGATCACTGTTACTTGACGGATAGAGGATTATTTCCTCCCAGACATTCGCCCGGAGACCTTTTATCGCTATTTCGCTAACAAATTAAAAATATCGGGCTGCTGCTGCGGCGGGTTTATAAGCAATAAACTGTTAGCAGGGAGAAAAACCAGAGACACGGAGACAAAAAAGAACGAACACAACGCTTTTATTTTTTCATGACTTTGTTTTTTCTTCCTGTCATCATGTGCAATAGTCTGTGTTCTCTCCTTTCTATCGAACAAACAGTTACACTACGCTGTCAACATAAACTGCCTGTCTTCTGCTTTGTGGAACCTTTAAGGAAGGACAACGATAAAATATGATGTGACAAAAAAAGTGATTTCGTAATTTCCACGGAACGGGTAGATGCTTCTGTCCGTATAATACTAACTTATCTAAGTAAATGAAACGAAATAATCTAAGGCAGGTTGAACAGGGTAGCTTTAATCGAAGAGCCATCCTCCTCAACAGCTAAGGTTTTTGCCAATTTCCCTTTATTTGAGACTTTATCAGTGATGTGCACGCTACTCCAACCTTGGGCAAAGTAAAGCGTAGCAAACGAGGAGCTGGGCTAGCTGAGTAGAAGCACGGTCCTTCGATAATCCGTACATAGTCGGAGTATAGAAAGACCGTGGTAGAAGTCATGACGAGGAATCGCGAACAGGAACGGAGACAAGAGGAAAGACACGGCACAGCGATCCCGGATGCGCGCTGTCCTGTGTAATTGACGACTTCAGAAAATCCCAGTGCTCCTTGCGCACGCATTGCATTCTGGGCGCTTGCTGAGCGTAGGAATGATGAATAATCTTTCGCATTTCGCTTTCACTGACCTTGACACTTCGTGGACCGGTAGGAGAGAAATCGAAACAGTTTGGAGGCCACCCGTTTCTTTCGTATTAGTAAACTCCCACAGTTCAAAGCGGCGCTAAGCACTCTGGGATTTTCTGAACTTCCTCTTTCCTCTTGTCTCCGACCCTGTTCGCGCTTTCTCGCCATGGCAGATAAAGGTTTGTTCTGTTTTGCTCTCTTCCCACTACTTGCCGATGCCAGTGGATGCTGGCGGTTGACTCCGTGGTACTCGAAGGCGAACGTAGATAAATTCTTCGGTTCTCAACGACAGGTTTATTTATGCACAGCGTAATGCAGCACAATTCAACGATCAATAGACCTCCCTGTTTGTAAACAAATGGCGTCATAGTGTTCGACAGCGCCACCAATTTGGTGGAGTTGAACTACGCTCGAAGCTAGAGGCGAACAAGGTCGCGTCTGAAAGCCATGGTCTTGAGGGGATTACGATGGTCCCTGAAAGGGACGCGACCTTCGGTCCTACTTTTATTTCAATAGGAGGCAGCAATCAAGTGCCCATTCGTGAAACCGAGACCCCCCCCCCCTTACGATTTGTTTCGGTTTCAGTCTAGAGCATAGCTCTGCGTCCTCACTCATGAGGACCCTCATGAAGACGCCTCACCCTCACCTCACGACGATGAGGTGAGGGTGAGTGAGGCGAGAGCACGCTGAACGTTCCTCACGAGGACAGTCGTGAGGCATTGTCCCCCATGAGGCCCACCGTGAGGGCCCTCATGAGGCCAGTCGTCGTGAGGCCATCAATACATGACGGTACAACCTATTCCGTGAGAAGCCTCACGGATGAGGCAGTGAGGCCCTTTGTGAGGAATCTCACGGATGAGGCTGTGAGGCCTTTCGTGAGGAACCTCATGGATGAGGCCGTGAGGCCTTTCGTGAGGGACCTCAAAGATGAGGCCGTGAGGCCTTTAGTGAGGGATCTCACGGATGAGGCCATGAGGCCTTTCGTGAAAGACCTCACGAATGAGGCCATGAGGTCTTTCGTGAGGGGCCTCACGGATGAGGTGATGGGTTCGGGCTCCTCTTTGCTGATGCCAAACACTAATGTTAAACCTCACTGTGACAGTAACAACTGTTACCAAATTTAACCAAGCACAGCACGAAACCCTATAAACAGTTTAATGCCAGGCAGTATCATTAGTAGCAACTACCGACACAGTAGTTCTACGCCGACGTGTCATGTGAACATGACGGAAAGTTCTTTTGAGGCTCATGTGCCTCCTAGTGACTTGAAGACACGTCAGGCCATGAGGGTATTCACGAGGCGAGGGCTCGTGAGGATGAGGGGTCGTAAGGCCATGTAGGACCTCATGAGAAGAAGGTACGTGAGGCCATGAGGGCCCTCATGAGGTGAGGACACGTGAGGCCATAAGGGTTGTGAATAGCCTCATGAGGTGAAGGCATGTGAGGATGAGGATGGTGATGCCTCTCGGGATCCCGATGCCCTGAGGTGAGGTTTGTGAGGGCAAAATTTAAAATGGAATGTGAGGGTGAGGGCGACTGAGGTTTAGTTACTGGTGAGGAAAATGTGGTGAGGGTGAGTGAGGCCAATGAAGTCTGTGCTTTGTGAGGTGAGGATGAGTGAGGCCGCAGGAGAATGCCCACCTATGGTCTAGAGGTCTATAGGAACACTCTTACATTGTATGGCCAAGACCCTTATCTTGAGCAGTTCATCCACTGCGGAGTCCGTTATCCAAGGACTCTCTATACGGTACTCCTCCGCTCTAGATAAGATAGTGCATGGCCTCATCGACGCTGCTCACAACACCTTCGCCCAGTCGCGAGATGAAAGTGGTAGTTCAAAGTCGAGGCAGTGTCCACACCGTAACGTACACTGATACACACCGTTGACCTTTTCTATCGATCCTGTTGATGCCGCTGCTCCAATGTTGCTTCACCCACTCTTGGTCTTCTTCGCTCCGGCTGGTCGTTGCCTTCGTTGCTGCCCGTTGCTCGTACAGTCATATACGGCCATACGTGTAAGACCGTGTACACGCACTGACATACACAAGCAGGAGGGTATCGTTGGTAACTAAACAGAAACGCCAAGAGAGGGGGGGATGGGAAATTGGGCTGGTCGCTACATCGTACTGAAGCGAGCAAAGTAACCAAAGCGACTCTTTTTTTTAAAAATAATTTTATTTTGATTATTTATTTATTTATTTTCCAATTTCCAAATAGAAAAATTAAACATTTTGCTAGTTTGAGTTGCCGTGTTGTGTTGTCTATGCGTTTTTGCCCCGCTCATGTTTACCGTTATGGAGTTTATCCACCGGCTTTTGCCTGTGTCTACCCAACGCATTACTGTTTTTTTTTCTTCACTGTTCTGACTTTGTGTGACTATTGGTATGTTTTCTGAGAATTGTCTACGTGGTATGGAGTAGCCGGCTTAGACGTTGGTGGTGCCAATTTTCTCAATTTTCTTTTTAACTCACTCACTCACTCTACGCAATTTTATCTGTCACCCAAAACGACACGCACGAAAGGACGGGACAATGACAAGGCGCTAACCTCGAACAAAGTTTGTTACAGCACAGCACCGTGCAGTGCCTATGAAGTGAACATAAGTGAACATGAAGTGACACTAGGAACATATACTCTACATATCGAAAAACAAAGTTAGTTGGAAGTGAGCGCCTGTCCGTGTTTCGTCCTTTCGTCCCCGCCTTTTTTGTTGCGCTGTTTGCTTCACCAAGGACGCAGGAGTTTCGTAAAGGAGGCGTGGCTAAGAGTATTCCGATTGATGGTCCGGCCTCGGTAGCTTAGTCGGTAACGGGTTGGCGTACTGAGCTCAAGATCGCGTGTTCGATTCCGCACGAGTATGGTAGTAATATGGGGGAGGTAAACATTGCTTCCAGCTCCGTGTGTCGCAGATTCTCAGCGCACGTCGAAAGAACCCCAGGTGGTCGAAATTATCCGCAGTCCTACCTTGCGGCACGTGCAGCATGTTGCCACACCTTACGTGCAAATCTACTCCAATTACCAATTTTTATCCTATTGATCGTTGTGTACCTACTGTGTTACTTCGTGTGTAAATAAACCTGTCGTTGAGTACCGATGATTTTATCAATTTTCGCCTTCGTACTGCGTAGACAACCGCGAGCATTCAGTGGATTCGGTAAGCATTGGGGAGAGAGAGAAGAGTAACCTTTTGTTTTTTAACCTTCATACTCAAACTCAAGAACCACAAACTAATTTTTAGTGGCTCACGCGGCCATCGTTTGAGACCGTCATGCTAGCAGTTGCACGTTTTGTGAAAGCTTCAGCTTAGTTAACGCCTTGTGCCCGATGCGGAGCGCAGAGTACCGCCAAACGCTTGGCTTGGCTTTGCCTCACGTAACCAGGCAACGCCGCTATTTTCCTTCAACGCCAATTGGGCCCGCTGTGTTAACGCTGTGCGAAAAATGCAGATTTATGTAAACTCGCGTGAGATTACCTGTGCAGACGATCCTGGATGGTACAGAAACTACTGTGTGTACAGATATGCGTACATAGACAATTATAAAGCGAATAAAGCGAAAAAAGTTGTAGAGGAGGTGGTGTTCCTCTACATGAGTCCTGATCGGCGATGATGGAATGTCCCAGCGGGCAGATAGACGTGGCCTCACGCTAGGACGGTGCCGGTAGAACTGGCTGGTAAGCGGAGTGGCGCGCGTCAACAGAGGCACGTCTTCATTGTCTTCGACGGGCCGCCACATCACTCCCTTCCTCAGACGCGGAAGGGTGTAGAGCTAGCGGTTGACGTCCGCGTCGATATGTGAAGAGGAGGAAGAAGGGCGACACGTGGAACAGGGACAGCTGGACTTGCGTCTTGTGCTGAGTGGGCAGAAGTGGCGGGATGAATGGTGCGGACAAGAGCTGGCCTGAAGGGTTCCAGGGGCGGGCGGGCCGAAACGGAGAACAGGCAGGAGACCGGGAGTAGAACTCAGTAAAACGTTGGTCCCGGTGCCTCTTGACAGGAATTGGAGGGGCTGCCAGCATCCTGTATCGAAGCCTGATGGGAAGGCGAGGCGGGCAGGGTTCTTGGGACTGTCATGACGATGCGGATGGGGTAGTGCAGTCGGCAGCGGCGTATCGTGACCGGTACGGGAGCGTGATGCTCGTGAAGGTGCCGCTGGGGGAAGCCCGAAGAGTGCCATCACGAAGCGTGTAGCGACGTGACGAGGAGTGTGCGACCATGGCGAACTGAGCGGTGTGGATGAGCGAACCATGGTGTTGAGCGGCCGGGGGTTGCGATGAGTGAGCCGCGGTGGATGCTTCGAATGCGGTCTTGCGGAAATTTGGGATGGTATTGGGCCGAATTGCGCCGAACATGGTGTTCTTCGTTCGAGTCACCAAATGTAGAGGGATGCCACCTCCTCTACAAAGTTTTCCTATGTAGGGACAATAAATTCTCAGGTATACAATAATTTGATTTGAAAACACAGACGTCAGGCTGTAGTATTTTAGTCAACTGGGCCAGTGATCTATGGCATATTACATGTACAAGAGATAACCAAAGGAATAAATAAATGGAGGGAATATAGTGGATCACGGTCACGTGGGTGGATTCGGCAATAACCATCGCGGCGGCGAGGGAAAAGGCTGGCGGCACTATGTAAGGCGTGTCGAGGTCTGAGGACAGGTACTTTGGGGTGCAAGGTAGGAGTCCTACGGTATCTTGTGTCTACAACTTTTACAACTACAAGAGGAATTCTGCAACTTGGTGATTTGTTTTGTAGGTAAGCCTATCGCAATCGTTGAGCGTGTTGATGTTTTCCATTTCAACCCACTTTTGCAGCCTGCTACACTTTGTGGTCAGTTCAACTAGCATGTATGCTGGCGCTTTTAGTGCATCGAATTGTGTATCTACAGTGGCTGGTGTGCCACGTTACACATCTATCTTGAAAGGAGTGTCAAATGTATCTAGTGTTTGTGTTCTGCGATTGTACAATGCGCCAATGAACGCGGTATACACGCCAAAGAAACTAGCTGTTGGGTGGTGAGAAAAGCACGAAAAATAAAACGTATAAAAGGGAAGGCTGAGAAGAAATTCGGAGGCGCAAGATAGTTATTGTATTCATTCTTGTGTTTTTAAACACTTCCTCTGGACTGATTGTGCCACGGGGCACTTGCTGTCCTTATTTCGAAGCAAGCACGTCATGTGGGTCGGACGTAGAGATGGAAAATTTCCGGAAATTTTGAATCGCTCGAAAAAAAACGGGTTTTTTCGGGGGGGGTTCCGAAAAATTGGAAAAAATGGAAACAAACGTGGTTACTGCTGAGTCGAAGCATTGCCGGCCAAACCACAGCATACAATGAGGTAGAAGCTTTAGTAATGTTCATCCTCTAGGCATAAATGCAGAGCAGAGCATCCCATGAGACTGGTGTCTACTCAGCGATAGGTATTTAGAACAACCCGTCCACTCCGACCAGAACTCCGACATTATATGAACGCGATGGCGATCGCTTGGAGCGGCCAGACGGAGCTCTAAGTTGGTGGTTGGTGGCGGATTAGAGGCACCTAAGGCACTGTTGGCGGGATGGGACGCATCAAAGGCACGAAAATTAACATTTTTGAATTTTGTCACCTGGAAATTTTGGGCTATTTTTCCGTAGACGAGGAAAAAAAAAACGAAAAGAAACTGAGTTTTTCCCCAAAATTTGTTGTTGTTTTTTTCTTTTTTTTGGGGGGGGGGGGGGGCTTCGCATCTCTAGTCTGAAGCACAAGAAAAGAACGATGGAAAGAGTATGAGAAGTCCTCACGTATACATATTACGAAATGCGGCGCTTGCGACATACCAGTGACCTTGCTGAACCTTTCCAGACGACAACTATCTAAACTGCTGTCGCGCATCGTTACTATTGAATATAGACTAGGGAGCCAATAGACGCATGCGTTGCGCCATCTGTCAGGTGCAATATGATGCAGGGGCTGATTTGCGCGGGAGAAGTTCGTTCAAGGATCACAGTGATTCCCCTGTTGATTTCTCGAACTAGAATTGGAAGTGAAATTTTTTATTTGACTTCGCACGAGTATATCAAATGAGTACAGGAAAATAAGCAACAGTAACTTTGCGTTTATTGGCGAGTGCTATCGTCTCCGCGGACGTTGGTACTTGGGTAAAGAAGTTGCATAAACCGAACAATTTTGAAAGCTATTTCTGTTTTTCGTACTGGTAAAACAGGAATCGCTTTTATCGAGTATCTCTCAATGATATGAGCATGATAATGGAGCTGCGAAGGTCGTTTTCGCGTCGTCCGCCCTCCGGCACCCCAGCGTGTGTTCCAGGTGGTGCTGGCAGCAGGGTGTGGCGATTTGCGGGTTGAACATCTGGAATAGTGAACCTCTGGATTCCTAACTCCGGAATTTCGGGATACCCCTGGGGCTGGTTAGCAGGTATATTGTCAGTGAAGTACTTCCATTCGCGGAGCTGCCCACGAAGAAAACAACTAATGTCGATGCTTGGGATAGTTGATACATATTAACTTGCGATGCTGGAACAAACACCACATACCTGAGAGACATACGGAAAACAAACCATGACCGCCTATTTGAGCAAATAACCGTTTTCGGATGTTTTTGGGAACGCAGGCGAAAGGACCCAGGCAGCACAATGTACTGAAAGTCGAGTGCAATAGGCGTGGACGGGTAGGTGGAAGGCCTTGAACAGACCCGTGAAACAAAAGAACATTGATAAGACAAATAGCGTCCACCCCTATTGCATTCGACTTTCAGTACATTGTGCTGCATGGGGAACTTTTGGAGGCATACCACATCACAATATACTGTTTCCGATAAGTGCATACAAGCGTTCCCTCTCTGGCTATCACGCCTGAAGAGATAGCTTATCTTGAGCTCGTAGGGCTTGATTTGATTTCTTCCTTTTTTTTTTGTCGCAGGGTAGGTCAGCAGGAAAATTTATTTTCAATAAACCAGTTGGCAATTCACGGGGATGGTTGTTTCCTGTATGTCTGTCCAGTATGTGGTGTGTGCTGCAGCGTCGTCAGTTCAAGATGAAGAAAACAACCTTGAAAGTTGAAACCACCCGTCCACCTTATGCACTTGCATGTTAAGTAGATTGTGCTGCTTGGGTTGCACGCGGTACTAGCCTTCTTTGTGTGCTGTGAGGAAGTACGTCCACAGAGTGAGTCATCATTCCTAACATCTCACATCTGTTTTTACACGAAAAATCAATAGCTTTCTGATAGAAGTGCACTTTTCGCGCAGCGAAGATTTTTCTGGCCCCTACCCGAATGGCAACTCAATGGAAGGATGCTGAGCAATTTCGGTTTTCCAGACCGCATGCCAGTAAAGTGCACTAACCAAGCTAAGATTATCAAGGTGAGGGGTGCCTTCGGCCACATGTGATTTTCCGTTCCGTCTTATGTCTGTCTGCATATTGCAGTGCAGAAACTGACATTGCTTCTAATATAAGGTACTGTGATAACGAGCAAATGTTGTTTTGAAGCTGACTGGCACTTTCATTTCCCCGGAAGCCGGCCTTCGGCTAGACCGCACACGAAACTAGTTAACTCGTAATTTGTATTCGAGTGTGCAGCAGACACAGATAACCGTGTTAAGGATTAGCATAAGGCGTGACAGGCTGGTTTCCAAGCGTTATTGCTACGTTTACGTGAAATTGTTATTGGTCTGATGCAAGGGGAATAACATTCACGCAGAAAGCTGCACGAGTGAACGTACCTCCGGGGACTGCCAATTAGATTTGAATTGAGAATGTTATGTGAAGCTTGTGTTACCTGATGGGGTTTCTGCTAGAGAGCACGTGCACAGCAGACTGTTTGGTGACGAGGAAGTGTATTGCCCCCGTCGCTGTTACGTTGTAATCGCTCCAGGACATCCGGGACATATCCGAACTAACCATTTTGTGCACTTCTAACGAGCGCACGAGAAATTGTGCAGTTGATTGATGTTCATTGTAACTCGTAGTCACCGCTTTTTGAATGATATGTGAAAACACCTGAACTTTTTGTGTGTCTGACTCTGATACCAAGACAGAAAACTGCTATTTATCAACCCCTTTCCGTATGGATATTTTGCATGGCACTCCTCCGGACTGTTCGCCTCGGGCTGGTTCACATGATGATGGTGTACTGGCTTTTGTGGCCACAAGGCCCAAGGCCCAGCTCATTACTGCTGGCTACTCACATTAATCTATCATATTAACTTTTTTTGTTGTTCGGAGTATGGCACGTATGAAAAGCAATATAATTGGGAGCGTTCTTATCTGACACGTAAGATCCCCATATGTGTAGTTTCCATCCTCCAAGTATAGCAATGCAAGGTAGAGTTCCCGTCGGTGTAAAGGGGACTAGCGCCATAGGTAGTTCTCCTACTTGATGTGAATACACACCATTTTCCAGGTAGGAGGAAGGTGCCCTTACTTTTACAATACAATCTGAAATCATTTACATTATTCCAACTCTAGCCCACATACTCGAGAACAACTCCATCCCAGCAAGGATTGCTGTGCGAACCTGCAAGACCGTGCGAACAATCCGTGTAAAGGGGCCTACTTTCATAGGTGGATTCCTTACTAGATGGCAATACACTGAAATCATTCAGCTATACAACGTAAGAACATGACTTGGGAGAGAAAGGGTAAGGGTAAGAACAAAAAAAAAAAAAAAATCACGAAAGTGGCAGTGCAAGGGTTCTATGGCAGTTGAGGGTGTCAGTAAGGGGTGTTACAGGCTCAGTATTTTCATGACTCATCTAATCGGTCAAGAGTACAAAAGAGGGCTCTAGACTTCAATAGCGGCGGCTCTTGTGTCGGATGCTGACATCAGTCTGAGATGTAAACCTTTGTGGTCACAAGGTCTCCTTCAGATCCGCATTCTTGTGTTCACCAGGGAGTGGAACAATACACTGAGCCTGCTACCCAGCACATGCCAGTACATCAACGTTGGCTACTGACACTAATCTGAAATAGCGGCGTCAATGACCTGCCATCCACTTTGATGTCAATACATGACCATGCAAGAGAAAGCACGACCCTTTTGTGACTGAGTATTTTCTCCTAAAAAAACTCATCGCCATTATATTGCAGCTTAATGCAATTGTAATGGCATTACGTACGCATGTAACTTGTGGGGACGGGACCCCTGTTTTTGCTTGATACCTGCTGTACTGATACGGTAATGTATGCGTAGGTGCAGTTGAGCAAGCGTCCACTATAAATATCGCACCTGAGGCATATTACAGGAAGCCAGCCACACACACACACACACGCGCGCACGCAGACAAACGAACAGACAGACAGACAGACAGACGGACAGACGGTATGATGATGTGGCGGGCCATTCACCGCCGCTATTGCGGTACACTGCCCCATTATTGCTCTTGCGGAAGGGATGAGAAAGGGATGATTATGGAAAATCAATTTTGTTTTCAAAATGTTTTCCTTTTGCCTTCCGGCATCACCAGGATGTTTGGTATTATGTTTTGTTTCTAAGATAAAGTGGATAAGACTGGTGTGCCTCGAAATAAAGTGGTCGAAATCCCTGTTGCAAAAAAAAAAAAAAAAAAAAAAAAACTAATGTAAAGAAATGTATCTGACTATAAAACGCACAGTCGCGCGCGGGATACTGCCGACAGCGAACTTAGATTAACCTGGACATGGGTATGCAAACAGTGAACTTGGACTAACCTAATATAATAAACTAGCCAACGTGCTGTAGCGTCGTGTCCGCCCTGCTAAGCCTAACGGTCACTAAAATGTGGCTTTCCTTCACTAGAATCACTTGGACAGATCATCAAAAACCCGTGAATTTGAGTGGTTAACTAGGGATATTGTGTTTTTAAACACGGCATATCATCTTACGAAGCAATCGAGCATTCTCCTGGTATCTCTGGTTCCGCTTTGATGCGAATACACAGTCGAGAACGTGAATTTCGAGTTCGGGGATTTCGCAACCGGGAATATTGAGGTCCTCCCGTTACGACACTGAAGTATGTTAGTAGAGCGGTAAGATAGCGGTAATGTAGGCTCATCTCATAGAGTCAACAATACACACACAAAAAAAAGATAGCCTTATTGGAGCATTATTACAGGAACCTAACTTGTGGTCGGCTCTAGACAATATCGCTGTTTGAGACACATCTGCCCGTAGCTCGTACATTTTGCCCCTGTGGTCATTTTAACGTAAAGCATTTTTAATGTATTTCGCTTGGCAACAGGCATAACGGAAAACTAAGTGTGCCTCTATTCTTTGAAGGTTTATAATTTAGCTTATGTGCACTGTCACCCAGTGGAGAAGCGTACCTATGGAAGTAGGTCCATTTACACGCATTCCAACTTTAGTCTGGTACTGGAGAACAGCTTCACCCCAAGGGATATTGCTATCTGTGCGCATCCGCCAGACCATGCGAACAATCCTTCACACCCAGAGTGTCGCTTCAGAGTCTAGTACAGACCTATAGCACGGTGTCTAGAACATGATGTCCCATGCACTCACCTTGGACATTGCGAGAAAGACGTGTGGGAGACAGCCACTGGGGAGAGCTCTGTAGGATTCCGTACTGGCTCTGCTGACGTCGAAGGTTCGCACGAAGGTCAGCACAAGTGCTACGTCTTAGCTGATACGTCTTGCTCTCCAGCTGAGTGAACGGAACGGAAACGTTTCACTGAAGAAGGAAACTGCTTAGGAGGTACCGGACTTCATGAGTAATTAAGTTGGCCTGCCGTTCTAAAAGCCGAAAGGCAGAAAGGAGACACAATGCATTGCACACAACGTATGTAAGTTTATTATACCGTCATACAAAGCGACGAGTCATATTGTTTGCTCCTTGCGCAAGCAGGACTAGTTTGTGATATCAACGGGTCGATTATACGTGTACAAGCGAGACACAACTGTAAGGCGTCCAAAGGCCTATACATGGCTGTACGAGCGAAAAGTGGAACACACTAGAGGTAGTACATGCAGTCAGTTTTATAGAGGCAATCATGTCAGTTGCGGCAGCGAGCGGTGCATTCTTCATAGGTATCGAAACGGTTGTCGTTGCCTCCGCAGCCGCCGTAGACGAACTCGACGCAGTCTTTGACGTCAGTTGCGTAGTAGTAGCGGGGCATATATGCGTAACAGAGGCCGCTTTCGGCGGGCAAGGAGCAGTACCTCGGCTTATCACCTGTATATGGGGGACTTCTGGCAGTTCCTGCATTACAAAGGAAGAAAAAAGTGATCTACAGTTACAACTGACGAGAACGTCCTGTACGTTTTGCTGTGCACTGTTATGCTGCTCACAGGGTTGCCGTTACATATTATGATGTTACGCAAGAAGGGATACTTTAGTGCAAATAACCTCAGAGACAGCTTTTTGGCTGGAAACAGTCTTATTATTTTATCATAATAATACCTCTCACTTACCCAAAGCGAGGGCAGCAGCCAGAAGGGCCAAACAGAGAAGTGCTGTTCCTCGTGTCATTGCAGGTCCTTCCCAACGGTTCGTGCGTTCTCAGTAGCAGGTTTCAATAGTGAAAGTGTCGCGGAACGCTTGATATGTGGCATGGAGACGGAAGGAACTTCGATTTCCTGTTTCGAACCCTGCAGCAAATCAGATCCCGCAATAGGCCGACCTTCTGTTTCTGATAGAAAGAACATGCGGGCGATTCGTGGTCATGTAGGTTATTCCGCATATACGGAGGCGTGTGTGCGTTATATCCCACGTGTAGCCGTCTCGGCAACCGTAATCGCATATATTAGCGCGTATCAAACAGAATTCCGCCTGCCCCGGTGGCTCCGCCTGCTGATCCCAAGATCGTGGGTTCAAACCCGGCCGAGGACGGCGGCAACCTGGTGAAAGGGTACAAGCTGCTCAAACACGTTAAAAAACCCTCAGGTGGGCAAAATCAATCCGCAGACCCGACCACTGTGGCGTGGCTCATGACCACTGTTATCTGGCGACGTAAAGCTCTGAAGTAGTATTAGTATCAAGAAGAATTGCCTCTTTGCAGGGGAGGGCAGTAATACCCATATTTTGTATTATAATACTAATGCATGATACTTCCTAGAAATCGGTATTATAATGCTACGTAATACTTTGATTCTGAGGTATTGTAGTACATAATACTAATACTTGAGTGTACTACACAAATAATACTAGTAATACATTGATACGTGACTTTAAGACAAAGAAAAGAAAAGCAGAAATATATTCAATTCATTCAATTCAAGAGCAGTACTTATCGAGACAGTCATTCTCAATCACGTTTTATTTCAGGTGCTTACATTTGTAGCATGGTCTCAAAGGGAAGTCCTCTATAGTGCATGACCTCTTCGAGTATGATGAGATAACGCTGATCAATTCGATCACGGTGAACAGCTTGCCCTCAGTGTGGCAGAGTCTTGATTTCGTCCAATCTGGACGATAAAATGTGGGCCGTTCAAAAGTGTGCGACTGTCCATAGTGCAACCGCAGACAGGGGTGACTGAACTTTACGCACTCTTTCATATACGACAAAGGACTTGTAATTGGATGGCAAGCCTCCGGTAACTTCTGACCGCGAGGTTACTCCGATTGGGATAATTTGGGACAGGGAAAAATAGGAGCCTTGCTCATGTCCAAATGTTTGAAGGACAGGAAAAATTACAGATAAATGGCTGTCACACCCGAGTGTGAACAGAGGGACGGATGAGTAGGAGAATCCCACACCCTGACAATGTTGGGATAGAGATCTCGCTGCTTATCGCCGATCAGTGAACAATCACACAACTCCACTCGTATACAATTTCAAACAAAACATTTATACAAACAAACAAGTAACGTTGGCAGCCAACACAGACAATGATGACTGTATAGTTCGGGAAGGATGAAATAAACTTATATTACGGTAGGTCCGGTGGTTCCTGATGGGGGCTGTCGATGTTCAGATGCTTGTTGAGATGTAACCGAGGGAGTTGCCGCGACGGAAGGAGGCTTGCAGGCACGGCACAAAAACTCACAGAAGAGTCTGATGCACAAATTATGCAGACGAACGAGATATACTTGCTCACATCAACTCAATGCTGATGTCAACTTTGCCGCTGCGCTTGATACGCGGCTCAAAGCTGACCGTTCGTGGAGGTGACGTCGGGGTGCACATATGCCCCTTTGAGGGATCCATGCCGACGAATGCCGTGACCTTACAACCTGGGTGTCCTTTAAGGGAAAACACATGTTGCATAGCCGTAAGGCTGCAAAGGTGTCGGGGAAGGTATGGACGGGATACATCATACGTGTGTTTTCACTTTACCTCCCAAATAGGGAATACGGTCCCTGGTACGCGAACTAAGTGCCGTTCAAGGACCGTGACAATGGCACTCAGCAGGTCGGACCTACGACCTCTGGAAAAGTATTACACCTTTAAAAGTATTATAATGCATGTAATACCTCGATTTTGTGTATTGTAATACGGATACAAATACATTTCGAAAATGAGTATTATAGTACATAATACAAATGCACAAAAGTATTACAGTAATAGTATTATAATACAAAGTATTACTATTACTTCCCACCCCTGCCTCTTCGTAGGCCCTTCGAATAAGGAACAAATTCCGGGTTTCCCCGGCACTAAAGCGTTCTTGTATCGTTTTCATTTCATTCTTTCTCCTACATAGAAAGTCATCTGTCTAGGTTGCAATTCGCACTAATCCCACATTTGTTGAGGATGATGTCGAAGTTCACAAGGAGGAGAACGAGAACAAAGCATTGTTGTAGCTGAGCATTGTTGTAGAATAGGAAGCACTGTGATCTGCTAGTGATTCTATCACAATCACTGTGTTTTTCCGCAGACTGGTTACTGGTGTACACAATTAACCCTCGATTTATGAACCTTCCATTTACGAATTCCCTCGCTTTATGAACGGTGCCCTCTGGGACAAGACACTTCCCCTTTGTACATTTGCTCGATTTATGCATCCCTCGATTTATGAAAGATTATTTTAGAAAAGGTTACCCGTTCATAAATCGAGGGTTCACTCTATCTACTGAACCATAGACTCGAAGGTCATCACACGAAAGACATCGAAGGACCATCAGCTCTCGCGAACAACAACCATGTAGAAGGGTTGTAAGTCCGCTCGTTGCCACTTGGCTAACGTCCTAGTCTTTTCCTGTCCTTTCTTTTGTTCTCAATCCAATCCTTTCCGAAACCCATTCAAAAGTGTTTCTGTTTCGGATGTATTATGAAAGGACGTGGACTTGACTTGACAACCAACACACGCACACACACATACACACACACACACACACACAAATCTCTGTATGCAATATATTTCTTACAAGAAAAACACGCACACGACACGAACGTCGACAAGCGCGTTCCCGGTCAACCCGCTCTTCAGCGTGAAACGAGGACGAAAAACGTCATCGGTGATGTCATTACGGTTACAAGAGAGGCCGCGCTCCAATCGATGCCGGCGCTTTCCACACTTCCTTTTTTTTTTTTTTCGTTTCGCTCCCAGTTAGTTCCCTGTGTAGCAGACGACGTCTCTTCAAACCAATTAGCGGGTTTTACCATAATGACGTCACAGCAACTCGTGTGGCTAGTTGCGTGCGTTGCCACCGTTCCGCAGGGTCACGATTTTTAAAATCCAATTCTGCGATGGTTATGCACCTGTAGAATGAACCACTTCGCATGGTGCCTTTTAGCCGTCAAGTTAACGGCTTCGTTTTTTAAAAGAGGTAGTGACTGAAGCCTTTTCTGTGTTCCCTTAAGTTGTTCGCCTGCGTTTGGCGACTGGAAGTTTCCACTAGCCATTGAGAGCACATACATACAACTTTCATCCGACCCCGTAATGTTAATGACACCCTAATGGCTTACCTGTTGGCTAGAAAGTTTAATGGAAAAAGATTCCATTCCAAAAGATTCCCCTTCCAGATTCCATGAGGTCTCCAGCCTCATAACATTCTTAATTACGCCGTTCCTCATATTTCAAGCACGAACAGAGCAGCTTCACTTGCTTCACCCCGTATGTCAACGCACGCTCGTGCGTACTTTTGAGAACTCGTAAAGCCATGTAAGGAAGGCAGAATAAAGTAAAAGCAGTGAAGCTATCCCAACAACATCAAGTCACTTGGACATCCAGTCGTCTGCTTTTTGGCTATTTTGTTATTAACGTCATCGAATGATAAGGAGCAGACGTTGCTCTCATGGTCTTATTGCTCCGTCTGTCTTTTTTTTTCGTCGCCGGTTGAAACAGTTGCTGTACATAAGTAGTTACGGCGACGAACTATTGTTAGTGTGATGAAACGGCCTGAAGCATCATAGTATAGGAACGTTGCGGCTGTGGTCGCACCTTAGCAGTACATGTAGCAGTAAAACGTAGCGTCGAGCAAGTACGCTCTGTGTATAGGACACGTAGCTAAACCGCAATACAGTGAGGTTTCACGCTCTCGTTTTCACTTAGCAACTAGAAGCCTTGACTCTTAAGCAAGACCTTCGACATATATGTCTGATTGTGCCACGGAGCACATGCTGTCCTTATATCGAGGTAAGCGCGTCATGTGGGTCTGAAGCACAAGAAGAGGACGATGGAAAGAATGTGAGAAGTCCTCACGTGTACGTCTTACGAAATGCGTCTCTTGCGAAATGCCAGTGACCTTGCTGAACCTTTCCAGACAACTATGTAAACGGCTGTCGCGCATCGTTACTATGGAATATAGACTATAGGGAGCCAATAGACGCTTCCGTAAAAGTTCACCGGGGTGAACTTTTACGGAAACGTCTATTGGCTCCCTATAGTCCCCTTTCGCGGTGCGCTCGCACATTCTGTGGTGCAATCGTACCGTTTCCTTTCTTTTCTTCTGCTTTGGGGTGTACCGTCTTTCTTTTTTGGGGGGTAGCAGAATTCGCGCAAGCGAATTCAACCTCCCCTTGTTATTTTACCTACCACCACCACCACCAGACGCTTCCGTTGCACCATCTCTCAGCTTCAATATGATGCAGGGGTTGATTTTTTTTTTTTTTTTGCTCATTCTAGACTCTTGAACACCTTTCATTGGATCTGCAGTGTTCCCTGCCTTTCAGCGGCATACGAAAGGTGCGTTGCCCGAAGTATCTCGCTGTGCTTATCGCACGTTGGCTGTTCTTGTGCCTGTGGCGCATGAACGCCGTAACACCGTTACGTGAGGCCGACAACGGCAAGCCCTATCACCACCACCACCACCGTAACACCGTTTCATGATGGCCTCCATCGAAAATGTCCCCGGAAATATTCCAACCGACGCGGGCCCAGCAACGCTTCCGCATAAGCTACTAGAGACGACGACGACGTATCAATTGAAGAGTTGAGAGTTTGAGTTTGATTATAGAAAAAAACCCGGAAGATATTGAATTCGTCACTGACGAATTCTGCTACTCCCACTAGGAGAAAGAAAAGGAGAAAAGGAGAAAGAAAAGAAAAGGAAAGGTGAAAAGCTAAAAATAGAAACACATCACCCCTCCCAATCACCGAACTGTACGTGCATATGCGTAGCTACATCCCCTAAGTAGTATAGAGATAGACTGTATAATTTTGGAGCGGCATAAGAACCGAGCGGCATAAGAAGCGAGCGGCACAAGAACCGAGCGCTATAACAGCATCCTTTTTCTAATCCAAGATGGCCGATTCTAAGCCAACACAATCCAGTTCTAAGCCAACACAAGCCAAATCCAAAGCCATCTGATTGGCCGCCATTAGCACCGCCCACTTCACACGTTGATTGGCCCATGCTAAGCCTACTGATCTTTGATTGGTTGACCGTAGCTCCTTCATGCTAATTAATTGGCTCCGCCCCCACTTCACACGCTGATTGGCTCATGCTAAGCCTTGACTGAGCATTGATTGGTTTACCGTAGCTCCACCCCTTCATGCTAATTACTTGGCTCCGCGCGCCCCCCCCCCCCCCCGTTGATTGGCCACCGCTACTGATCGCGCGCGCGTTGATTGGTTCACCATGGCTTCGCCCCGCCCGTTTATGTTAATTACTTGACTCCGCCCCGCCCCCGGCTTCACGCTGATAGGTGCACGCCCCGGCGCGACCGCTGATTGGTCCAGGCGCGGCGGCAGCGACCCCGCTGCGGCTTTATCTCAGATGTCCAAACTTACCCATCTCTTAATGCTGATTGGTCCATTCTAAGCCTGTCAGCGCTAATGAGCACTCTCCCAGCCCCCCCCCCTCTGATTGGCCGCCGCCGCCGCCGCCCGCCGCTGAAACACACCGCCGGGCGCCCCGCTGCGGCTCTATCTCAGATGTTCAAACTTACCCGGGCTAGGCTGTGCTCAGCGATACCGACGGCTGGCCCTGATTGGTCCACGCTAAGTCTACTGAACGGTGATTGGCTTACCTGTCGCTCCTAAGCAGCTTCAGACAAGACACACACGACAATTGTTGATTTCAACCTTTATTTGGTACAACAGCCTCCTGGTCCAGCCATGGCTATAGGTTCAGTTGCATCAGAGAGATCATTGGTCCATAATTCTATGTGGACATCTCTCATTGCTCACTCAGCTGCCTCGGTAGATTCCAACTGTTATTGGTTCATCTGACTGCACGTGGCCGCTCAGCCAGCTCCTTATTGGTTCTAGTTGGTCACAGCTCCCTCATAGGCTCCAACTCCGATGGGTCCATCTAACAGCAAGTGGTCACTGCTATTGATCCATTGAACTGCAAGCCACTCATTGGTCACTCACACTCATCTCTAGACGAGATAAATTTAACTGTGGGACTTTTACCATAAGATAACTTTAGCGGGGGCTGGTATGCTCCAACTGCTATTGGCCCGTGCTAGCTGCATGCCTCCACCCTGATGCTCATCATGGTTCACAACGCGCATGCTCTGACGGCGCCGAAGAAGGTTCCCTACACATTTAATAGAAATTATGCTATTGGCCCAGCTGCGTCATAGGGCACAGCTGTGGCTGGCTCTGAATGGTCCATGCTACTTACTTCGTGGCGCAACTCTTTAATGACTCCACCCACTTCGCATTGATTGGTCCATTTTAAGCCTACTGACTTCTAAGCCAGTCCACGCTAAGCCTACTGATCACTCTACCAGCGCTCTGATTGCCAATTGGCCCTCGTTCTAAGTCCACTGACACCAGATGGCGCAACTCTTCACCAGCTCTGCCTACTTCATGCTGATTGGTCCATTCTAAGCCTACTGACTTCTAAGCCGAACCACGCTAAGCCTACTGAACAGTGATTGGCTAGCCCGTCGCTCCTAAACCACAATGCAGCAGCTTCAGACAAGACACACGACAATTGTTGATTTCAACCTTTATTTGGTACAACAGCCTGTGGGTAGGTTCAGCTGCATCAGAGAGATCCCGGTCATCTCTTGCGCTCATTGGTCACTCAGCTCCCTCGATAGACACCATATGGCTCATCTAACTGCAAGTGCTCATTGGCCCATCTGACTACAAGCCTCCCATTGGTCACTTAGGTCTAGAGCTCCCTAACAGGCTCCAACTGCTATCGGCCCATGCCTCCATCCGCGGCTGCTCACTGGTTCACAATGAAACTTTTTCACAGGCTCTGCCCTACACAGACAAGAGATGGCGCCGCTTGTCTTTGCAAAGATGGACAGCTGCCATTGCATTGGTGACTCATTTCTATCCAACTGGCTCATAGTTCTAGAGAGCCAGCGTTCTGAACAGCTTACATGCCGCCGCCTGTTAACATAGACGCAGTTGGAAATGAAAAAAAAAAAAAAAACATTTTCAGGGTACACATCTCAAAACACGCTCCACACAAGTAAAGTTGGCTTCCCCCGGTTGCATGCCTGCGTTAGGTGAAGCCCGTCCCATCCGCGGCTGCTCACTGGTTCACAATGAAACTTTTTCACATGCTCTGCCCCACACATACAAGAGATGGCGTCGCTTGTCTTTGCAAAGATGGACAGCTGCCATTGCATTGGTGACTCATTTCTATCCAACTGGTTCAAGAGAGCCAGCGTTCTGAACAGCTTACATGCCGCTATTCACATAGCCACAGTTGGAAATGGGAAAAAAAATTGTTTTCGGGGTACACATCTCAAAACACACTCTACACGAGTAAAGTTGGCTTCCCCCGGTTGCATGCGTACGTTAGGTCAAGCCCACCCCATGAGAACAAGCTTAGGATCGTTTAGGATGTGTGTGCTTTGCAGTTCAACCTAAAAATTGTTTCAATCAAGCAGAATGGCAAATGATGCAATGGAGCGCGTTCATTCTTGAGAACGAATTTTGTGACAGAACATAAACAAAACAAAACATTTCAATGCGCAAAAAGCTCATCGTGATGGTAATCAGGGAAGCCAGCACACGTTCGAAATAAGCAAGAAGAAGCACATGATCGAGAAAACAACGATAGTTGATGCTGTGCAGAGAAGCTGGTTTGAGGGAAAAACAGCTTGTATGATCAATAAACCCCATAGAGCTTGGGCCTGTTTTTATTTTAGACAGTGCGCATTCAACACGCGAAATTAAATAAATCGAGCAGAATGACAATAGCATAGTGGCGCTATGTGGTGAAGCTCAAGACGCACTGACACTCCAACGCTTATTAAACAATGCTATGCACGCACGTACTGAAGCTAAAAAAAACAAAAAAAACGGCAGACTCAACCCAAGCTGAGTATGAAGAAACACAATTTCACACTGCTCCCCACAGAATACTTTGTTCAAACATAGCCGGCGTACATGACACAGCTCGCACTCCTGGAAGCACTCTTAGAAATATAAGTCCAAGGCACAACGTCGCACTATGAACGAGTTCATCTCGAAAAAAAATGCGCGCTCACCTTCCCAGACGGGTCACGAGCACCATGCCGCAATATCTGAAACATGCGGCGCGTGGACAGCTCACGCGACTTTAGCCAGCCCGTGCAGTTTTAGACTTCAACATAACAAATTAACTAAATCAAGCACAGTGATGCTATGTCGTGACTGACGCTTATTAAACAATGCTATGCAGTGAAGCTTCGCACGTACTCAATGTTAAAAACGGACACTCAACCCAAAACTGAGTATGAAGAAACACAATTTCAGATTGCTCTCTCCCCGAACATCCTGTGCACCTCCGCGTTCCTTCTCTATACTGGAAGCAGCAATATTAAGATCGTCGCACTATGAACAAGTCCGGCTCATCAAAAAAAGAAAGGGCTTACCTCATCACACCGGTATTACGCACGTAGACTCTTATCGCATGGCGCGGTACAGCAGGGTAGGGAAACACGGCCGCGTGGACAGCTCACATGATTTCAGCCTGCCCGCGCACACCTCACAACATGCGCCGACACACCCAACATGTCGACCACTTACCGTGCCAGCCGCACGGAAAACTTGATAGCCGAAACACAGGCGCGTAACACACCCCTCTGGTTGGGACCATCTCTTTTATATCAGTGCTCGCTCGTTTCCGCAAGGTTGCAAGCCCGAGAAATTGGGTCACCTTGAAGATGAGCCATCTGTTTTATATCAAAACGCACTTCATGGCCAAACTCTGCGGCGGACCCTAGCGGAAAAAAATGTTGCGTCAAGGTGATGTAACGAGAAACTGGGTCACCTCGTAAATCATGTTTTCCGAGGCCGCAC
Source organism: Ornithodoros turicata (assembly GCF_037126465.1). Lineage (NCBI taxonomy): Eukaryota > Metazoa > Arthropoda > Arachnida > Ixodida > Argasidae > Ornithodoros > Ornithodoros turicata. The sequence continues at coordinate 120,557,514 of NC_088202.1, read as the reverse complement.
GTATTAAAACCAGTGATCACACCACGCTATGCGAAGGAAAAAAAATATCCCTATGAGTCCACCTGCTCTTTGCCGAAACAAGCTCCGAGAACAAAGGGTTCGCTTATGCAGTTTCCAAGAGGTTCCAAATGTCCCTCGCAGCTAACGGGCGCGCATCACGGGCGCGATTGTGTAAACACCACCCTCCAAGGGCGCATTTGAGTTCCGTCCATCGGTCGACTCTGGGTTAAGCGCACAACGAGGAAGATAAGGAAAGTTTTCAGTTCATTCGGCAGTATTTCCTGTTTTTAGGAGGGAAAATTCTGTGTTGTGTGATGGAGACGCTATATAGATAGGTGATAAGGAGAAGGATTATATAGCGCGTACTCATCGACTAAGCGAGTATAGTTTGTGGAGAGCGCCACGCTATTTTAAAGTCATTTTATATCATATCCCAAACGTTCTGCGCGATCAAACGGAAAGAAGAAAACCGTTTCACGCATCACGGTGCGTGCGCGTGCTCAAACAAGTTCTGGCTATTAGTAAAAGAAGTAGTTTTGGGTTCCCAGGCGGGTGTTTCCAGCGCATCAGGCAACAACGTAAACTGTTCTGCGCGATCAAACAAGTCCCGCTCCCACGCGCGTACCATATCATAACTTGTTTCAGCGTGCTCAAACAAGTTCTGGCTTTTGTGGTCGTATGATGGTGCAGATTTGTAAGAAACACTGAAGAGAGTCAAGGGCACACACTATGGAAATTGACGGCCGAATTAGAAAAGGTATTGCGATTTTATCCTCGCTGTCTAATCAAAAGCACTATTTTCAGCAGGGCGAACGGTCCTCGATGTTTTGACGGCGTTTTTCGGTTGGATTCCGGAAGATGCAGTACCGCGGGGTCTCTATGAAGCTTTCATCGGGAATCGATTCACCACCATGGATAGGGTAGACGATGCTGTGGACGAGATCCTACGAGTATACCACGAAATTGAGCTAGAAAAAGGAGATGCGAACCTATTCATGATATCACGCGAAGTCCTAAAGAGATACGGCTACAGAGACATCGCGGGCATAGATATTCTTCAAGCTCTTCATCTGCTGCACGTCTTAGTTTACCTCTGGAATGAATGCTGTCGTATCATGTACGAACCGTATGGCTGTCCCCTAAAGATCGAGTGAAACAGAAGAAGAAAAGGCGTCTTTGACGAGCAACCGATTGGAGTGCGGAACAAATAAATAAATATTTTGTCAACACAGTTGTCCGTTTGTATGACTGGATAGGAAAAGCACGATATTTCTTGCATTTTTCTAAAGATATAGATTAAAAAGTTGTGCATATACTCACACATACTATACAAGATATATGATTGTGGATTAATTGCTAAAATTTATCGATCCACATTCAGGAGAAGTGGTGACTACCACACATCAGTAAGAGTTTAATCACAATTTGAACAAGTGTTGCGATTTATGATCAGTGTTGTAGAATGTGTAATTTCACAATACGCAAGCTTTAATTCGCTCACTTTGACGAGCACTCTTTCACGATGACAGAGAATTTAATCGAATGGATTGATATTTTCTATATACACTATAACATAATGCGAATTCTTTATGTCGTGGATATTAAAAGTTACGAATATTTTCCGAATGAAATTTACTTAAAACTCGAAGAAAGGGTCACCCGCGTCGACGAACCCGTTTCCGCAAAAAGCAACACGCTCGCGTGCGGTACCGCGTTAACACGTCGGGCGCAGAATCGCGTTCGGTTTCGGGTACGGCATTGGGGAAACGCGGCCCGGCGTGTTGCCGAAACGGGTTCGTCGACGCGGGTGACCCTTTCTTCGAGTTGTAAGTAAATTTCATTCGGAAAATATTCGTAACTTTTAATATCCACGACATAAAGAATTCGCATTATGTTATAGTGTATATAGAAAATATCGATCCATTCGATTAAATTCTCTGTCATCGTGAAAGAGTGCTCGTCAAAGTGAGCGAATTAAAGCTTGCGTATTGTGAAATTACACATTCTACAACACTGATCATAAATCGCAACACTTGTTCAAATTGTGATTAAACTCTTACTGATGTGTGGTAGTCACCACTTCTCCTGAATGTGGATCGATAAATTTTAGCAATTAATCCACAATCATATATCTTGTATAGTATGTGTGAGTATATGCACAACTTTTTAATCTATATCTTTAGAAAAATGCAAGAAATATCGTGCTTTTCCTATCCAGTCATACAAACGGACAACTGTGTTGACAAAATATTTATTTATTTGTTCCGCACTCCAATCGGTTGCTCGTCAAAGACGCCTTTTCTTCTTCTGTTTCACTCGATCTTTAGGGGACAGCCATACGGTTCGTACATGATACGACAGCATTCATTCCAGAGGTAAACTAAGACGTGCAGCAGATGAAGAGCTTGAAGAATATCTATGCCCGCGATGTCTCTGTAGCCGTATCTCTTTAGGACTTCGCGTGATATCATGAATAGGTTCGCATCTCCTTTTTCTAGCTCAATTTCGTGGTATACTCGTAGGATCTCGTCCACAGCATCGTCTACCCTATCCATGGTGGTGAATCGATTCCCGATGAAAGCTTCATAGAGACCCCGCGGTACTGCATCTTCCGGAATCCAACCGAAAAACGCCGTCAAAACATCGAGGACCGTTCGCCCTGCTGAAAATAGTGCTTTTGATTAGACAGCGAGGATAAAATCGCAATACCTTTTCTAATTCGGCCGTCAATTTCCATAGTGTGTGCCCTTGACTCTCTTCAGTGTTTCTTACAAATCTGCACCATCATACGACCACAAAAGCCAGAACTTGTTTGAGCACGCTGAAACAAGTTATGATATGGTACGCGCGTGGGAGCGGGACTTGTTTGATCGCGCAGAACAGTTTACGTTGTTGCCTGATGCGCTGGAAACACCCGCCTGGGAACCCAAAACTACTTCTTTTACTAATAGCCAGAACTTGTTTGAGCACGCGCACGCACCGTGATGCGTGAAACGGTTTTCTTCTTTCCGTTTGATCGCGCAGAACGTTTGGGATATGATATAAAATGACTTTAAAATAGCGTGGCGCTCTCCACAAACTATACTCGCTTAGTCGATGAGTACGCGCTATATAATCCTTCTCCTTATCACCTATCTATATAGCGTCTCCATCACACAACACAGAATTTTCCCTCCTAAAAACAGGAAATACTGCCGAATGAACTGAAAACTTTCCTTATCTTCCTCGTTGTGCGCTTAACCCAGAGTCGACCGATGGACGGAACTCAAATGCGCCCTTGGAGGGTGGTGTTTACACAATCGCGCCCGTGATGCGCGCCCGTTAGCTGCGAGGGACATTTGGAACCTCTTGGAAACTGCATAAGCGAACCCTTTGTTCTCGGAGCTTGTTTCGGCAATGAGCAGGTGGACTCATAGGGATATTTTTTTTCCTTCGCATAGCGTGGTGTGATCACTGGTTTTAATACGTGCGGCCTCGGAAAACATGATTTACGAGGTGACCCAGTTTCTCGTTACATCACCTTGACGCAACATTTTTTTCCGCTAGGGTCCGCCGCAGAGTTTGGCCATGAAGTGCGTTTTGATATAAAACAGATGGCTCATCTTCAAGGTGACCCAATTTCTCGGGCTTGCAACCTTGCGGAAACGAGCGAGCACTGATATAAAAGAGATGGTCCCAACCAGAGGGGTGTGTTACGCGCCTGTGTTTCGGCTATCAAGTTTTCCGTGCGGCTGGCACGGTAAGTGGTCGACATGTTGGGTGTGTCGGCGCATGTTGTGAGGTGTGCGCGGGCAGGCTGAAATCATGTGAGCTGTCCACGCGGCCGTGTTTCCCTACCCTGCTGTACCGCGCCATGCGATAAGAGTCTACGTGCGTAATACCGGTGTGATGAGGTAAGCCCTTTCTTTTTTTGATGAGCCGGACTTGTTCATAGTGCGACGATCTTAATATTGCTGCTTCCAGTATAGAGAAGGAACGCGGAGGTGCACAGGATGTTCGGGGAGAGAGCAATCTGAAATTGTGTTTCTTCATACTCAGTTTTGGGTTGAGTGTCCGTTTTTAACATTGAGTACGTGCGAAGCTTCACTGCATAGCATTGTTTAATAAGCGTCAGTCACGACATAGCATCACTGTGCTTGATTTAGTTAATTTGTTATGTTGAAGTCTAAAACTGCACGGGCTGGCTAAAGTCGCGTGAGCTGTCCACGCGCCGCATGTTTCAGATATTGCGGCATGGTGCTCGTGACCCGTCTGGGAAGGTGAGCGCGCATTTTTTTTCGAGATGAACTCGTTCATAGTGCGACGTTGTGCCTTGGACTTATATTTCTAAGAGTGCTTCCAGGAGTGCGAGCTGTGTCATGTACGCCGGCTATGTTTGAACAAAGTATTCTGTGGGGAGCAGTGTGAAATTGTGTTTCTTCATACTCAGCTTGGGTTGAGTCTGCCGTTTTTTTTGTTTTTTTTAGCTTCAGTACGTGCGTGCATAGCATTGTTTAATAAGCGTTGGAGTGTCAGTGCGTCTTGAGCTTCACCACATAGCGCCACTATGCTATTGTCATTCTGCTCGATTTATTTAATTTCGCGTGTTGAATGCGCACTGTCTAAAATAAAAACAGGCCCAAGCTCTATGGGGTTTATTGATCATACAAGCTGTTTTTCCCTCAAACCAGCTTCTCTGCACAGCATCAACTATCGTTGTTTTCTCGATCATGTGCTTCTTCTTGCTTATTTCGAACGTGTGCTGGCTTCCCTGATTACCATCACGATGAGCTTTTTGCGCATTGAAATGTTTTGTTTTGTTTATGTTCTGTCACAAAATTCGTTCTCAAGAATGAACGCGCTCCATTGCATCATTTGCCATTCTGCTTGATTGAAACAATTTTTAGGTTGAACTGCAAAGCACACACATCCTAAACGATCCTAAGCTTGTTCTCATGGGGTGGGCTTGACCTAACGCACGCATGCAACCGGGGGAAGCCAACCTTACTCGTGTAGAGTGTGTTTTGAGATGTGTACCCCGAAAACAATTTTTTTCCCATTTCCAACTGTGGCTATGTGAATAGCGGCATGTAAGCTGTTCAGAACGCTGGCTCTCTTGAACCAGTTGGATAGAAATGAGTCACCAATGCAATGGCAGCTGTCCATCTTTGCACAGACAAGCGACGCCATCTCTTGTATGTGTGGGGCAGAGCATGTGAAAAAGTATCATTGTGAACCAGTGAGCAGCCGCGGATGGGACGGGCTTCACCTAACGCAGGCATGCAACCGGGGGAAGCCAACTTTACTTGTGTGGAGCGTGTTTTGAGATGTGTACCCTGAAAATGTTTTTTTTTTTTTTTCATTTCCAACTGCGTCTATGTGAACAGGCGGCGGCATGTAAGCTGTTCAGAACGCTGGCTCTCTAGAACTATGAGCCAGTTGGATAGAAATGAGTCACCAATGCAATGGCAGCTGTCCATCTTTGCAAAGACAAGCGGCGCCATCTCTTGTCTGTGTAGGGCAGAGCCTGTGAAAAAGTTTCATTGTGAACCAGTGAGCAGCCGCGGATGGAGGCATGGGCCGATAGCAGTTGGAGCCTGTTAGGGAGCTCTAGACCTAAGTGACCAATGGGAGGCTTGTAGTCAGATGGGCCAATGAGCACTTGCAGTTAGATGAGCCATATGGTGTCTATCGAGGGAGCTGAGTGACCAATGAGCGCAAGAGATGACCGGGATCTCTCTGATGCAGCTGAACCTACCCACAGGCTGTTGTACCAAATAAAGGTTGAAATCAACAATTGTCGTGTGTCTTGTCTGAAGCTGCTGCATTGTGGTTTAGGAGCGACGGGCTAGCCAATCACTGTTCAGTAGGCTTAGAGTGGTTCGGCTTAGAAGTCAGTAGGCTTAGGATGGACCAATCAGCATGAAGTAGGCAGAGCTGGTGAAGAGTTGCGCCATCTGGTGTCAGTGGACTTAGAACGAGGGCCAATTGGCAATCAGAGCGCTGGTAGAGTGATCAGTAGGCTTAGCGTGGACTGGCTTAGAAGTCAGTAGGCTTAAAATGGACCAATCAATGCGAAGTGGGTGGAGTCATTAAAGAGTTGCGCCACGAAGTAAGTAGCATGGACCATTCAGAGCCAGCCACAGCTGTGCCCTATGACGCAGCTGGGCCAATAGCATAATTTCTATTAAATGTGTAGGGAACCTTCTTCGGCGCCGTCAGAGCATGCGCGTTGTGAACCATGATGAGCATCAGGGTGGAGGCATGCAGCTAGCACGGGCCAATAGCAGTTGGAGCATACCAGCCCCCGCTAAAGTTATCTTATGGTAAAAGTCCCACAGTTAAATTTATCTCGTCTAGAGATGAGTGTGAGTGACCAATGAGTGGCTTGCAGTTCAATGGATCAATAGCAGTGACCACTTGCTGTTAGATGGACCCATCGGAGTTGGAGCCTATGAGGGAGCTGTGACCAACTAGAACCAATAAGGAGCTGGCTGAGCGGCCACGTGCAGTCAGATGAACCAATAACAGTTGGAATCTACCGAGGCAGCTGAGTGAGCAATGAGAGATGTCCACATAGAATTATGGACCAATGATCTCTCTGATGCAACTGAACCTATAGCCACGGCTGGACCAGGAGGCTGTTGTACCAAATAAAGGTTGAAATCAACAATTGTCGTGTGTGTCTTGTCTGAAGCTGCTTAGGAGCGACAGGTAAGCCAATCACCGTTCAGTAGACTTAGCGTGGACCAATCAGGGCCAGCCGTCGGTATCGCTGAGCACAGCCTAGCCCGGGTAAGTTTGAACATCTGAGATAGAGCCGCAGCGGGGCGTCCGGCGGTGTGTTTCAGCGGCGGGCGGCGGCGGCGGCGGCCAATCAGAGGGGGGGGGGGCTGGGAGAGTGCTCATTAGCGCTGACAGGCTTAGAATGGACCAATCAGCATGAAGAGATGGGTAAGTTTGGACATCTGAGATAAAGCCGCAGCGGGGTCGCTGCCGCCGCGCCTGGACCAATCAGCGGTCGCGCCGGGGCGTGCACCTATCAGCGTGAAGCCGGGGGCGGGGCGGAGTCAAGTAATTAACATAAACGGGCGGGGCGAAGCCATGGTGAACCAATCAACGCGCGCGCGATCAGTAGCGGTGGCCAATCAACGGGGGGGGGGCGCGGAGCCAAGTAATTAGCATGAAGGGGTGGAGCTACGGTAAACCAATCAATGCTCAGTCAAGGCTTAGCATGAGCCAATCAGCGTGTGAAGTGGGGGCGGAGCCAATTAATTAGCATGAAGGAGCTACGGTCAACCAATCAAAGATCAGTAGGCTTAGCATGGGCCAATCAACGTGTGAAGTAGGCGGAGCTAATGGCGGCCAATCAGATGGCTCTGGATTTGGCTTGTGTTGGCTTAGAACTGGATTGTGTTGGCTTAGAATCGGCCATCTTGGATTAGAAAAAGGATGCCGTTATAGCGCTCGGTTCTTGTGCCGCTCGCTTCTTATGCCGCTCGGTTCTTATGCCGCTCGGTTCTTATGCCGCTCCAAAATTATACAGTCTATCTCTATACTACTCCCCTACAAGTGAGCTGAAGTGCAAGAAACAAAACTGCAACGGGGAACTCGACGACACATGCCTAGCATGCGGTCCTAAAATACAACACATCAATTGAAGACTTGGAGCAACAATTCCTTGACACATCGGAAACAGTGGAGTACGAGCATGTTCAAGATGATTCCATGGAGGAGCACGATGGGGACGAGACCCCATTCACCATGGTATGTTACAAGGAAAATAGAACGTGCGGCATACCGGTGCTGTTCCGTCCGGAGTCCGCTGATAAGCCACTTTGGTCGGCGAACCCCACCAAAGAAGCCCAGGAGATAGTTTCAAAGGCTCAAGAAAAGGTCCTATCTCACCGTTTTACAAAGATGGTAGTGTAGCGATGACTTTGCCATCCCTCGCAGCTGCCACTAACCTGTTATCGTGGCGTTCCCTGGCCGGGATTCCAGTGCAGCCGGTCATTCCACAGTCATACGCTAAGAATCAAGGGAAAATAAAAAGAGTGCCGCTGTTCTACGAAGAGTCAGCGCTTCAGGAGTACTTACAAGACTACGATGTGATCTCTGTCAAGCGACAGAAGGCCTTTTGTCCATCCGAGGACGGAACGGTCAGCCATGAGTTACTGCTAACATTCCGTGCAGACGTCCCTCTCCCCTCGCCTGTAAACCTAGGATTCGCATGTTTTGCCGTACAAGAGTATATCGAGGGTCCACCGCGGTGCTACAAGTGCCAACGCTTTGGACATATAACGAAGAATTGCAGAGGTAACTTGCACTGCAGTATATGCTCGGGGCCTCATTCCTGTAAGGACTGCACAGCTAGGAGGGAGCCAAAGTGCGCAAACTGCGGTGGGTCCCACGCGGCATCGTTTGCACATTGTGAGGTGAAGCGGACCGCTGCAAGCAACCGAACGTACCAAGTACTGGAGGGCAAACCACCGAGTCGTGACGCTCCTCCATTTAACGAGGACATGGTGCGTCCGCCACCAGCCCTGGCTGCTCAGTCTACACCATCCACTGCTTCCGCCGCGATTGTCACAGGGGAACAACAAACGCGTCAGAACACAAGGAATCGTTCCCGGCCAATGTATGCTCATGTCGGAAAAACCGGCAGAGAAACGCGAAATGAACCTAGATCCTCAGAATAGACCGGGCCCTCGGCCTCAGCTGAACCTCCCACGACAACTGCTACGCCATCGCGTCCTATACGTATCCCAAGGAACACGGCTAAGCTCTACCAGTCCCGTAGGCCTTACTCAGAGTCTTCAACTCCTGTGGCACTCCCGCAAAGCTATGACTCGCAAGGAAACTTCCTGCACCTCTTGTGCAACATGTTCTTCATTGCTCTCCGTGCTATCATCGCAGCGTCTCCAGCTTCCCGGGGACTTCCTGAGGTACATGCGTTTCTGGCCATGGAGTCTGTATTGAAGAACTCTACTTCCTTCGGGAACTCAGCGTATCATCATGGATAAGCTGTACACATCGACTACGATTGTGCAATGGAACGCTAGGGGCCTGTGCTGCAAGATGAGTGACCTACGTGACCTCCTGTACAGGTACCTGTTTCCAGTTCTAGTAATCAGTGAAGCAAAAGTACCGGCAACAACAATAAATGAAGAAGTGATAATGAAAAAGTACCGGCAGCTTTTCGTGTTTCACGCTACGTTACATACAATTCCCATCGGCCTGCAGGCCTGACCCGCGCCATGCTCTGTGTGAGGCAAGGTCTTCCTGCGACACTCATCCGGAATTCACAAACGGACACTTGTGAGTTTGTGCAGTGCAAGGTGCGGTTCAGCAGCACTATGACAGTGACTATTGTCAGCGTTTACTTACCTCCGGCCACCACAATTCCTGAACGCATGCTGCTAGAGATATTCTCCGGACTTTCTGCACCTTTCATAGTATGCGGCGAGTTCAATGCGCATAACATCATATGGGGTAGCGCCAGAACTGACAGCAGGGGCAGAATGCTGTCTAACGTCATCGAAGATCTAGAGCTGTGCATACTCAACGACGGGTCACCAACTTTCATTTGTAATTCCTCAAGCTCCTGCCTGGATCTAACGATTTGCTCTCCAGACATTCTGAATGATCTTACATGGTCAGTGGACGTGGAGACGAGAGGGAGCGACCACCTTCCCACACTAATATCACACTCTGGACTAAGGACTAGCGCTCAGAGGCCGAGAAAGTATCTTTCTCTTACAAACTGGAAGGAGTTCGCTAATTAAGGATATACCTACATCAGCGTCGAATGCTGAGACCTTTGCTCAGTCTGTCCGCAGCTGTTATGACCGATCCACAACGACAGCTGCCGTTCCGCAGGGCCATCGTACAGTGGATCCAGAGTTTCAACGACTTCGCGAGCTCAGAAGACGAGCCGAGAGAAAGGCGCGACGCTCAAGCCTACTCGAGGATATACTGGATGCTCGCAGAACACATGCAGTCGCAAGACGAAGCCTGATCCAATTAGATCGCAGGCGGTGGCGGAAATTCTGTGACACCCTCACACCGTTCACACCTACCACTCGTATATGGAAAGTCGGTCGAGGGCTCCAATCCCAGCCAACACATAGAGCTCCGTTCAAGATATTGGCCATGAACAGCGGTGCATCGGAAATCGAGCTGGCTGACGAGTTCTGCCAGTACATAATGCGGCCTTCTGAAGCGTCTCTTCAGCCGCATCATGCAACCATCCTTGCTGAACTACAACGAGCTCATGAAGCCACGATATATTCTACTAGCTCCGTGCTCGATCGGGAATTCAGCATGATGGAGTTACGATCCGCCCTTCGCCGCTCGAAAAATCGCACTTCGGCGGGACCCGACTCCATTTCCTACACCATGCTAAGGAACCTGAGCCAGGAAGGTATGCGTTACTTGTTGTCACTCCTCAATAACTCATGGTGCTCAGGGAAGGTTCCCGAATTGTGGAAGGAGGCGATTGTCATTCCGCTGCTGAAACCAGGGAAATCTCCCAAGGATATGACATCCTTCAGACCAGTCAGCCTAAGCAGTTGCATATGCAAAGTCATAGAACGCATGATTCTTCGTCGTCTGACGTGGTGGCTCGAGTCACACTGCAGTCTGCCAGGATCCGTGGCAGGATTCCGGCGCTCCCGCTGTACGATGGACTGCCTTATAGACCTTACAACCTACATCGACCACGAGCGGACACTCCGCCGCATTACAGTTGGTGTGTTTATTGACATCAAGAGTGCATTTTACACCGTAAGCCACCCGCACGTTATTTCTGCATCGCGGTGGAGAGGCGTCGTGGGACGAATGGTAGCCTGGTTAGGTGACCTTCTGTCCGGCAGGAGATAGTTTATATCTCTCTGTATGCAGACGACGTTTGCATTTGGACGTCGGGCAAAGCGCGGCCTCAAATACAGCAGCGCCTGCAGAAAGCTCTGGACACTGTAGTGAGATACACTTGGGTCCTTGGGATACGCCGCGAAATCAACGGAAGGCAATCCGCCTGCTGGTAGCCTTTTTGAGTGAGACTGGTCTCACTACCGTATTGTGAAGATTAAGTGCGAACTCCGTTTTAGTGTGAACTGCTGACACCGTATTTTGTAGATCTGAAGTGTGCGATATTGTTTTCCCGTTCCATTGATTGTGTGCCTGTGAGTATGTGAGGGATACCGCTGTGATTTGTTTTGATTGCTGTATGCAGCTCTTGCAATGGAGCAGGTAGCACCCATGGTGGGTTGCTGAAAGCTCCAAGGTTTACTTTATTCTACTAATTTACTTACTAACTTGCACGGGAGAAGTTCGTTCAAGGATCACATTGATTTCCTATCATGATATCTCATTTAAACCCACAATCTTCATAATAACCCAAACCTTCCCCATGAACCCATAATCTTCATTGGGTTCATCTTTAAAAAGCAGCAACTTTTGTAAGAAAAATGATCGAGCGGCTTTAGTTTTTTGACTACATGAAGACCTGAGTAATCGTACATTTCAAACGCCAAGCTTGTCGGACGCACTAAAGGTGAGGAAAGCAACACAACACACTCAGCTGAGTGAGTAGGTGTAAGTTTATTAGGTCAACGCAAACTGGCGAACCACTGTGGTTGCTACAAGTTCTTTACGTGTAACACGAGCATACGAAAGAAATAACTAATGCAATAAGTACAAGTTTTGGGATGGTCTACGCGGCCGTAACACCGACGGCCAGTCACGCTGTTCAGTGCCTGCAGCCGCGGTTTTGTGAAATGTGAACTGTATGACTTCAGCCGCGACAACGGCGTGCGCATTGTTCATAGGAGTCGAACCGGTTGTCGTTGCCTTGGCACCCGCCGTAGACAAACTCGACGCAATCGCGGACATCCGCTGAATAATGATATTTCAGGAAGTATGCGTAACACGGGCCGGACTCTGAAGGCAAGTAGCAGTAGCTGGGCTTATCACCTTTATGGAGAGTGCTTCCTGCACGTCCTGCGTAAAAGGGGAGAGAAAAGTATGTGCAATTATAACAGCGCGTACCAACATCAAATTAAGCTTTTCGTGCTCATAAGAGTTCACGTATGTCCTCCGAAACCCCGGTTTGATGCCAATTTGGTAATTTGCCAATAACTTTCGGAGCCGTTTGCGCTTTCAATAAACCATAATCCTGACTTACCCCAAACGAATGCGGCTGCCACAAGAATGAAGCAAAGAAGGCTTTCTCGAGCCATTGGTCTTGGGTTCTAATGGCGTTTTTGCGTCTTCGGTCGTAGGCTGTAACTCGAAAAGTGTCACGGAAAGTTTCCTACGGTGGCCTGATAACAGGGCTTCCCTTTCCTGCTTCAAATCTATGAGCACAATACCCCAAGCAGCACAATGTACTGAAAGTCAAGTGCAATAGGGGTGGACGGGTAGGTGGAAGGCCTTGAACAGACTCGTGAAACAACAAACGTTGATAAGACACATACCGTCCACCCCTGTTGCACTCGACTTTCAGTACATTGTGCTGCTTGGGACAATTCTCATGGAAAGACCTTCCATCCGCCACAATACGACCACGCTAGGAGTTACTGATGACGCGAAAAGCTTTCGCTTAGTATATAGCCTTATGTATCGGGTTTGAACTCTCTAGGTAGATTGAACTACATTTTAACTGCAGCCTCTGACATGTTCCTCAACAACACAGCTCTATATAAATATTAATGGTGATATAAATCTATTTCCAGTTCGCTTTTGAAGGGAATTCTAAACAGCTCGCTCGATCATACGTTCATCTCGAACCATATTTCACAACGACGGTAATTTCACTCTTTCCGTGTCGGCGTGTCCCTTCTTTTCGGTATCTTAGTTGTTCACAATTTAATTTTTCTTCATTTCTCCTACAATCCCAAGCGGCCGCTGAGCACTCAGCTTTAAGTGTCATTGTGTGCTTTTAGTGGCCAGCAAAACTCGCAGACGCTTCCGAGCATCTCTGTCGGCTAAAAAGTTATTCGGAACCTGGGAAGGGGTCCCAGGTAGAAGAGACAGAAGGCACGCGATGCACATTGTTATCAAATTCTATCCTGTATACAGCGAGGCAATGCTCGGTGTCCGCATGCTGTCTGTGCAGGGTGTTATCGACTGTGCCGCTTTAATTACCGAGCTATGTATTTCCCGACGCGGTAACGTGTTGCTCATAAAGTAGTAGAGCAAATCTGAGAAAATTTATCTATTCGATAGCGTGAGCCATTACTAGTCTTACGACACAACGTTTGTCGCCTTTACATGTATGGATTTTTTAATAAAAATTCAAATTGAAGCCTAGGGGCACCACTAAGTTGCAACAAACTTCGCATTGCTATATAGTCATGTACGGCGGCAAATCTACATTACATGCACATAACACTGGACCTAAATAAAACGAAAAAAGCCAGCTGCATGACGGCTACGTAGCCATCACAAGCACCAAACGCTTCTATCGCCACCCTATATCGCCCCGAGCAATTTTACAGCAAATTAGAAATACTAGGAGTGCTCTGTCACGTTTATTTTATTTATCTATTCAACATGCCTCAAAGGTCATGGGACATTACATTGGCGGACTGAAGGTATGGCACATGAATTTTTGGTAGACACCTAATACAGAGAACATCATAGGTTATTTGGAAGCACACAAACTATATATATAAAAAAAACTGAAGGACGATGTAATTAACGCGGCGGAAATGCGCTAGCATTCAGCTGACCCACCCACTACCACTATCCACCCCTATCCATCTCGTTCCACCCCTATCACGAACTGTTATTGACTACACAGCCACAGCAGCGGCGCAAGCCATCCACGCGCAAAACGAACTGCGCAGAGATTCACAACTTGGGCCTCTTAGGCAAGGCTCTGTTAGTCCCTCCAGCCAGTTTGTTTTGTTTCCGTGGGAGGGAATTTGTGGATTCCTGCTCCTCTATCACCGAGCGCTCTGTCAGCCGGTGTGGCGACATGTTGCACGGGAGACAGCGCCTCTAGCTGTGCCGACTTCACAGGCAACTCTGCCGCCATTTGTCTTACAGCCCGTCTGGGGAAAACCCAACGAAAACACCCAGACAGCACAGCCGGTGTCGGGATTCGAACCCGTGTAAGCGTGGAAAGCGATCGTCCTCATCACTAAGTTAGCGAGCTTGTATGTTGTAGTGTAGCCTTGTTCGTATCTTTTATATTTTTGGAGAAGCGTACAATAGATAACAGCGACAGGAAAAGCAAAAAGGAAAATGAGAAGCAATGATGCTGCAACAGTTTAATTGAAATATTTCGAGGTCATACTCGAAGCAGCTCTTCCCGTGCCGCCTCAAGCCTGAGCAGATTGCTAGAATGCCTTCGACCATGTCCGGCTTCACTTTATTGTCCAACTTCTTCTTTATCAAGTTCAGCTAGCTGAAGGTGCGATGAACACACACACACACGCACATAAACGGGATGATGATGTGCTGGGTCATTCTCCGCCGTTATGGCGGTACACTGCCCCATTGCGCTTGTGGAAGGGATGAGAAAGTGATGATGATGGAAAGGTGTCCGGTTGGAGTTCGTCCATTAGTCCTGTGCTGGAGAGGAACCCAGCAACAGCTCGTAGGCCTTGCATCAGATGTGAGGGGTCCGACCATGGCCCGAGAATTTTGGCTAAGTCGAACTGGCGTTGATCGACGCGTTGGAGAGCAGTTTCCATGAGGACGTGATGGACCAGGAGGACGTGATGGAGGTTACCACGCACACCACATGTGGAACAGAGGTTGGGCGCGCCGACATCGAGGAGGTGCTTGAAGGCCCATGTAAACGCCACATTGAGTCTCATGCGGTGGAAGAGTGTGGCAAAGGAACGCGGCATTCGACGGGGGAGAGTAAGGGACAAGCTGAGGTCAACGGAGTAAAGCAGAGAGTGGGTGGTGATGTCACCTTGCTGCATCACGTGAAACTGCACCATGGGGCCAGTGAGGCTTGAGACGAGGTAACGGCGATCCCCCCGAGACAAGATGATGGGGACACGCCGGGTGTACTGGTGCGCGGCTGCGGCTGTTCGATCTGAGTCCTCGTTTCCGCTGATGTCCACATGACCCGGGATCCACTGGAAGACGATAGAGGGGCCCTGTGTGCTTGCTTTCTTGTATACTTGTACAATTTCAATGACCACAGTACTCAGGAAGCCGCGAAGTCCCATAGTTACCACACATTGCAGTGCAGATCTGGAATCTGTCAAAACGACCCAGGAGCGAATACGAACCTTCCATTTTTCTGTAACCGGTCTGTAGCCTAGATCACTACGTTCACATAATCCCCTCCACACTCTAACAAAGCAGCCATTCACTCCGGCCGTAGAAGCCCGTACGGACCCTTTCTTCCCTCCGGGCTGTTGACCCACAATTCGCAGGAACCTTTAAACACGTCACACCTAACCCTTTAAATACCATGCCAATGATGAGGACGGTGCCCAGAAGAAGAACAGTCTCTGTTCGAAATATCGGCGGCTTCTGTCCTGAGGCAACTCCCTTCCTACATCTCTACCGGTTCGATGGATTTCTACCAATCTACAGGAGCGAACGGGGCTGTCAGTAAATTTCCGTGATGAAGATCCTTCTTGAAGTGCGGAAAAGCAGGTTCTTCAAAATAGCTGAACATGTCTGTATGTCAAGAATTCATCGCATTTTCTGTATGCTTCTTCAAAATAGCTGAACGCACGAGGATGCCAGCCTACGATTTTTAGTTGCTTATTTTGTATTTTTTTTTTCTTTTCACTGTGGCCATGGCAGTATTATTTAATACAGAGAGTGTCCGCTGGTGAATGCGACATTGGATGAAAGTTACACCCATCTTGAGTTGCTGGACTCCGAATGACTGAAGACATGTTCCTACATATTTTTTCTTCTTTAAATCTTGCAAGATGTGGGCATCCCAACGACGTAAAATTACTTGTCTGGTGTGTACGCGAAACACCAAAGCAGCACTTGGGCAAAACAGGGTGCTGAGGGAGCCGGACGGGCTGTCCTCCCGCAGCTCTGTAACAACCGTTCCATTACCGCAAACAGTAACGGAAACATAACGGAAACGAAATTGAAAGACCGGTATCAGAAACGGATAACGGAAACGAAAATATGGCAGGAACGAAAATGGAAACGGTAACCAAAATACGTCCGTTATCCTTCCCTGGTTTGTCGTTCTCTAGTGCCCATTCTACGCGGCTGAGTACCATTTTCTTCATAACTTTGCAGACGCAGCTCGACAAACTTATAGGCCTGAACGATGCAAGGCCCTGAGGGATTTTCCAGGTTTGAGCAGTGGAATCACCTTGGAGACCTTTCAACTGGAAGGAAGTTTTCTCTCTTTCCAACTGTTATTGATAATGCGCAACAAGGCTTCTTGGGCGATGATGGAAAGGTTGGACACATGCTGATAGGTGATACAATATGGGTGATACGTACAATATGGGTGATATGCGAAACGAGTTTGTCCGGCATTCGAAGCGTTGTACTTTAAACTGATGGTCAAAGCGTGGAAAGATTACAGTAACGCTAGTTATTGGGGAGATATCAGGGGGGATAGTAATGAATAAACCTGTGAAAGGGGGACAACCTAGCAAGTAAAAGATGTTTGCCAGGGTTAGGAAGCTGAACTTTGTTGCTTAATTATAGTAACTACTGGCCTCGGTGGCTCAGTCTTCTGATCCCGAGATCGCGGGTTCGAACCCGGCCGAGGACGCCAGCAACTTGGTGGCAGGGTACAAGTTGCTTAGACACGCCGTCTTCCGCGAGGACGTTAAATACGGGGTGCCGTGTGATGAGCTTTCATCGCACGTTAAAGAACCCTCAGGTGGGCAAAAGCAATCCACAGACCGACCGCTGTGGCGTCGCTCATGATCTCAGTTGTCTCGCGACGTAAACACCCAATTATTAAAAAATTAATTATCGTAACTGAAGAGGAAAACCAGCCGGCTCTGTTTTGGGCAGCCTCAATACTGACGTATAAGTAAAATTGAGGTTTATCCCACATGGCATCGGCATATACCCTTATTTCAGGCGAACTAGGGTAGTGTACGCCAACACTATAACTTCTTGCGCTGGGAGGGGGGGGGGAGGGGTATATTTATTAGAGCAAAGGAAAATAAAAGGCGAAAGGTCAGCCAAACGGGACGCCGGCTTGCTATTCCACAAAGAAAAAAAAGAAAAATAAACAGAAGAAGAGTAAAATAAATAAAAAAAGAGAAAAGAAAAGAATTAGGAAATAGTGGATGAAAGAAGGATGAGATAGATTAAAGACAAAGATGACAAAAAAAGATGACTAACCAACGGCGAAAGAATGATGAGATGGATTACAGAAAAAGATGACTTAAAAAAACATGAGGTTAATGCGTTGAGGGTGAGAGTGGAGCACTGAAGAATGAGACAGCACTACTTGAGTTCACAGGCTGTTCATGAGACCTGCATCGCTCAAGAACTTATAACAGCTTTGGTGACAGACCGCTGTGTGGGATGTCGTACTGGGCCGAGCAGAGTGGCCAGAGAAAAGTCTGTGCACCGCAGCTCGAGTAGGCGCCGTCTGAGCGTGGCTCGAGGGGTGTCAAATCTGTGACATTCGAGGAGAAGATGTTGAATATTAACTTAACAACGCAAGTGGGCCATTTGGGCGAGTGGAGAAGACCCCTTTCACATAGAAGCAGAGGTGTCCTGACGACATTAAGTCGCAGTCGGTGTAGAATGGACGCTTCTTGACGCGAGCAGTGGTGTGTGGCAACGAAATCCATCGCCGGGTCGATAGACCGGAGATGATCGTTCAGTCGGACAGCGTGCCGCTGGATTTAAAAGGGACGGTCACGTACCCCCTGCCCCTCTCATAAAGTGTACCCTTCGATTGCCCTTTGTTGAAAATGGAATGCTGCAAATGTACCCGACAAAGCACGTCACGGTTATTAAATAACCGAATTAAATTGGTAAAGAGTGCAGAGCATGCCGCGATCTGTGTTGGCAACAATAAGAACGGCCACGTCGCCCTGCGGGAAAGTCCGTGATAGGATACAGAAATCGTCTGCTTCAGCGCGTGCCAGTGCACCGGCGTGAGCCGACGACTTTCAGAAGTGACTTGGGAGCGCGGCAACTCTCGTACATTTTCTTTCAGTTCTCAAGCGAAAAACGCACATTCTAAAAAGTGGCCAACATTGTGGTTTAGAACAACTATATTAATCCTCAAAGACAAGTTCAAACTCGCAGAACAACCCCACCCAAAATAACAAATCTGAAGTCGCCGGCCATCGGCACACGCGGTCGCATTACAAAACACGCCCAGTGGTCACCTTGCACTACATGTAAGGGATTGCGGTTGTACACCGTTATTTGACCGCACGTGTACGCTTGCCAAGCATCCCAATCAGACAGTGAGGGAGATACACGAGGCCTTCAACATTTTTCAGCATGGTCCCGAGTGTGTTAGCTCCCCTTCAATAGCCTTGTCTTCTGCGGAATGTGGTTATCTAACTGACAGTCGCACAGATCGTGATATCGCCGTTTGAGTGTGCTAACCCTGCTGTCATTGCTGTTGACGTCATCATATCTTGTAGTTTTGATGTTTTTGTTCCTTGCATTAAATTTCGTCAGTTGAGAGTAAGCTGTTTCTGTTGTCGTGTCTCCTACTTTGTCCGACGTCCCCCTTGGCAGCCTAAACTAGTAATGTCACACCAACTACCCCAACTTTGCACTTTGGTCGCATTACAGCTCCGACCAAAAATATATTACGCGCTCTTTCATTACACTCCCCGTTGTATACTGATCATGTTTCGAAATGAAGTGTGGCTGACGACGTACATGGAGAAGGAGTGCGTGTTTATTTAAAAACCGCGATAAATTCTCGCGGAAAGAAAACACGTACGTGACTTAGGTTCCACGTATCCTATTATGCGCCACATTGTCGGAGACCCCACAGTCCATGCACGGGCTACATTCTCCGCTCGCGGAGATATATGTCTAAGTGTCCCCATTTCGACAGCAAAGGGGATAACTCAACCCAAGGTCCTTCTGCAGGTCCCAATTGTCATGACAACGGCGACGTGCCCGCAGGCCGACGTCATGCATGACGTTGCATGAGAGTGAACGCAAGTTTCGTCGTCTGCTACTACGGCGCGTTTCGACAAATTCCTCGAAAACGACTTGGTTCTTCTGAATGCAACTTTGACAGTTGTTTGTGTACCGTACTAGTGAAGAGAGTTTTGGCTAAGTTTCGGAATCGCCCCGGCTGTACGAGACCGTCCTTTTAAGCTACACCCCCAACATAAACTACCTGGTACCTTGCTTTCTGGCACCTTTCAAGCTTCTCTGGAAAGGAAAGGAGAGACATCCTTCCTGCACCAGCATTCGAACCTACTTCACCTCCCAGTCTCGCCATGGGACTCAGTTATCCGAACAACTCAATCACGGAAGCTGGGCTGGGATTACTTTCTCCTTTTATGACGTGGCTTTCCCATCATTCCTTTTCCATTCTCTATTTCCCGAAAACTCTACCTACGCGGTATGCTGCTTCGGCGTACTGCTGCGGCACTGAGTGTCACATGTGCCCCATGCCACATGACCCAGAAGCCTGATATGTCACGTGTTTCAATTATCACAAGCCATTATTGCGCATGAGAAGTGCAGACGGGGGCAGGGGGCAGGGGGCCCCCAAGACAACTATGTCCAGCTTTACTTGAACGTGGTGACGTGTGTTACATAACGACGGTGTACAGCAACTGCACAGCGATGGCACGGAGAAGCGAGAGGATGGAGTAGCCGGCCCAGCTTGCCTCTGTGGTCGATGACGTTGGTCAAGTTGACGTCGCATCCCTTGACTGGTCGAAAGCTTTCGATAGAGATTCACATCTGAGAAACCTTCTTCGCAATGATAGGATGCTACTCTGGTTTGATTCCTATCTAACTAATAGGAAACAATTCGTGAGCGTTGCTGGCGATGACCCCTTGCAACTTCCTGTGCTTTCTGCCGTCCCACAGGGTTCGGTACTAGGGCCGTTACTGTTCTTAATATTTTAAATGGTCTTTATACAGACAACCCGATTCTACAATGTTTGACGAGGGTAATCAAGTGAATATGAACAGGTCTCTGCGTTTAACCTCCGCTTGGTGCGAGAAGTGGCAGATGGTTTTAAATGTCAATAAATGCGTCCTAATGACAATGACAACTGTTTTTCTTTTCATATAACACCAGTGATCCGGCGCTCCAACAAGTCCGAAAGTTTATAAGTACCGTGAAGTTGTTATTGCGTCAGGTCTCCACGGGTCCATTCATATTGAATCGAAGGTTTCTAAGGCATTTCGCAAGCATTGGTATTTGCGTAGAACGATGAGACATTGTACTCCTCAGGCGAAGCTCACTGATTACATGTCATTGGTACGTCCTCTACTAGAGTACGCGGACATCTTGTAGGATCCCCACGGACTTAGATGTAAACCTGTTAGAGAATGTGCTGAAAAAAAAAGCTTTAAGATTTATCTATAATTCGTATGCCGAAGACTAATCAGTAACAGCGCTTGCCTTGACTACTGTCAATTGACTACCGGCAGCACTCACAAATGTCAATAAAGAGGTATTTTACTTTTTTACACCAACCAACCAACCGGTTGATCTCCTGTTTTTCTTCTCCTTTTTTTGCTGGGATAATGGTATCACATTTGCATTCATACCATGTGATGGACGAAACTGATTATGGGAAGGATATTTTGAAAACTTTACTGATGCTTGGCGGCTTGGTGGGTATCATTTTGTGGTACCTTCTGAACGGGTTATAGCAAAAGGATAGCTGCGTGAGAAACGTATTACTGAATGATTGGTAATTCGGCGTTTAAAAATTATATTATGACGAGGTTAATGAGGAATGCACGGAAACGGGAAAATTCCAGAATTTAGTCTTTATTCGCACAACAGGCTACATAAAGCATAGCATAACTAAAGCGTATACAGCTATATATAGCTATAATATTTAGCTAAGGTATACATTCCAGTCATAGAGATACAATACGGATATATAGATTGATTGATTTGTAAAAGAAAAAAATTGAGATATTAGTCTCGAGCCACTCAGGACTGGCTACTCCAGGACGCGTTATTCAGAAAAGGAAGGGAAACTACACAAATATATAGAGATTATACAAACTCTGCCATGTTCTTCAGTGCCTCGCCTCGGACCTAAAACCAAGGTGAAGACTGAACAGGCTAGCGACAAGCTAGACGTGAATGTGACGAAAAAGTTAGTGCGCAAACTTTCAGCCTATATACTTTCTGGCTTTACTACTGGCATATACGAATGCATTCTTCGTATGTGCCGAAACGGTTTTTGTTGCCTTGGCACCCTCCGTATATGAACCGAATACAGTCGTTGGCGCTCGGTGAATAGAAGTAACTTGGGAAATACGCTAGGCAGTGCCCGGGTGCAACAGGCAGGTTGCAGAAGGGTGGAGTCCCAAGTCGAAGGGGGGGACTCGTGGCGATCGCTGCATTAGAAAGATAGCAATAAAATTTGATGCATGGCTGAAGAAGCTATGACGGAACCTATACTCGAGATATATTCCTTTCGTCCCCCCTCCCTCTTTGTACATATTTGTAGTAGTTGGAATATGACCCCTTAAATCTCTTGCTTACGTGAACGTTAACGTCAAAAACGATGTAATATATTGATGGACGTTCACTTCATTCAAGTTTGTAAGCATTGCTGGATGAAGATTTCTCTAAAACTGACAACAGCAGGCAGTCACCTCGCCTTGCGCTGATTCCAGTGCTATTCAGTTTTCTTTTAAGTGCTGCACGTGTTACATATGGGCTCGGAGGTCATGGAATGCCATGATACCAAGTGGGCGGTGTTTACACGGTTGTTGCAGGTTGCTATAGGGAACTTTAGAGGAACTCTTAAGACATAATGAACTATGATGATTGTAAATTGTCTTTGTCAATATTGAAATAATTATCCTACATATAAATCAAACAATTCCAAGACCCAAAATCACGCAACTGACCTGTATAGCGGGTCTCAATTAATTATATCGATCGTTTTCAATTCATATTGAGCACTAAGCCGACTCACCAAGGACAATGACAGCGGACACCAAAAGCAAGCAGAGGAAAGTTGCTCGAGCCATGGTACCTCGTAACAGTTACTGTATTCTGTCCTTTCCTCCTTAGTTATGTGTGAGCCACAAAGCGAACGGAGCCTCATATCAGCTTGTAAAGCAAAGCGAACTTCCCTTTCCGGTTTATAATGGAACTGAAAGCTGTTTCTATAATGCGACGTTCAGTGAGTCACAACACGGATATGTGCGGAGTATATACGCTCAGACGCAGGGCTAGATTGCGACTTTTTCATTTCTACTTCCTTGCAATTAATTATCAAAATACGTAGGTAAAGTGAAATGTCTCACTCTTTTTTTTTGTGGTGCTCTAATTTTTCGAACTACTCTCGGTATGATTATGCAAATTGAAGTATGCAAAGAGAGTCTCTGAAGACGAAAAGTTTTTTTGTGGATAGTATGTCAAAAGAGATACCTCTTTCTGGTCACTCTGCATAATAGACGACGTGACTGATTTAGCTCACAGGTGGGCAAAAGCAATCCACAGACCGACCGCTGTGGCGTCGCTCATGATCTCAGTTGTCTCGCGACGTAAACCCCTAATTACTACTACCGATTTGGCTCAATCTCGGTGATGGTTCGTCCTGCACATTGCTGGTGCTAGGTGGGGCTGCGATGCGCGATCTCTCTTGGCCATTCATCGAGCCCTGGTATGTGGTCCGCTGCTATACAGTCTGCCAGTGCTACACGGAATCTCGCCATTCTCCGAGTCTAAGCTTCAGTCTAAGCAGTGTCTTCTGGCACGTAGCCTTCGTGTGTGTCTGGGTGTGCCAAGACCAGCGGATACTTGCTTGGTCATGGCAGAAGCGAGAGAGACTCCGCTTGTTGTCCAGCGCTTTAATGAGACGAGCCGTCACTATCTCCATTTGCCCATCACCGGCGGCATCCTTTATTGCTGAAGCTTTCCCGCCGCAGGAATAACAAGTTCTGGTCCTGCATTCAACAGCTGAAGCCTGACCTGCCACGTTTTGAAGTTGAGCCCCAGGCACGTTCACCCCTTGGACCCTCGCTCTACAATCTGCTTCGCTATTCGTTCCCGGACTGCAGAGAAAGAATGATGTTGCTGCAGGTTTGTCCAAGGCTCTCACATTGGATATGTTGAGTGATCTTCATGCAGGCTTCACTCCTGTTTTTATGGACGGCTCATCCACGAAAACCAGCTACGCATGTGCTTATGTTATTCCCTCAGAAGACATAACTGGTATCTTCCGTTTTTCACATCCAACGTCGTCAACATGCGCTGAGCTGCATGCTTTGCTCTTTGCCGTGCGCAAGATTCTGCAGTGTTCGGTTCGACCATGGTTCTTCTACACAGACTCAAAGGCTGCTCTCCAATGCCTCGCAACAATTGGGCTTTCACGGTCATAACTGGGGTAAATGCAACATTCAGCCACATACGGTAAAGAAGAGATGCGGTGAGATGAGAGGCGATAAGGAAGCGACAGAGAGAGAGAGACGGATCCACTGCGTGGAGCAAAGAGTAGGGTGTCATGCGGCTGAATGTTGCATTTACCTTAGTTATGAGGCAACGCCTTGGCCATGCGCCATCGTACCTTAATGCATCATGCAATGTGCGCGCTGACCTGCACCACCTACTTATGGACTGCATTAACTACCAGCGGGAGCTGCATCTTGCATCACGAAATGCATGCATTCAACCACCGCCCTTTTATTATAGGCCAGGTGCTGGGCCCGTGGTCCATTACCGTTCATATGCACCAAGGTCTCCATCACCTTTGGGATTTCCTCTCAGCAACAGCCCTCTCCACTCTGTTTTGATAACATGAATCTTCATCTCCATCATCATCTCTCACTATCTATAAATAGCGCTGGGGCAGCGCCCAGCCTGCTGGCCGGCATCAGCCCCATCATCATCCCTTTATGTGTGTGTGTGCGTTGTAACGAACTTCGCATTGCCAGTCATGTACGGCGGCAAAACTACATTGCATGCGCGTAACACTGGACCTAAAAATGTGCGCCTATGCCTGCGCATAACACTGCACAACATTGCTAAACAAAACAAAAAAACAAAACAAAAAAAGTCAGCTGCGTGACGGCTACGGGATACGTAGCCATCAAGAAGCAGCAAACGATTATGTTGCCGCCCTATGTCGCCCCGAGAAGTTCTACAGGAAACATTGCCAGCAAATTTGAAATAGTAAGCGTGCTCTGGCACATTTATTTTATTAAATTATTCAACATGCCCGAAAGGTCATGGAACATTACATTGGAAGAGTGAAAGTATGGTACATAAATTGTTGGTACACGAACATAATACAAAGTACACCACATATATGATTTCGAAGCACAAAGCCGGCGGCTCTGTTCCGGACTCCGTGGTTCCGGACAACCTCAATGCTGGTACCTTTCAAACTTCTCTGGAAAGGAAGGGAGAGACATCCTCCCTGCACCGGCCTTCGAACCTGCTTCACCTCCCAGTCTCGTCGTAGAAGTCTGTTATCCAAACCACTCAGCCACGGAAGGTGGGCTGGGATTACTTTCTCCTTTTCGGCCGTGGCCTTCCCACAATTCCCTATTTCATTCCCTATTTCCCAAAAACTCTATGGGTGTGCTGCGGTCCATGTGACATTAAAGATCAGACAAAGGTCCATTTAGGGTCCATGTGACAGTCACTACACCTACAAGCCCCCGTGTGACGTGTTTCAGTTATCACATGCCACTAGTGCGTATAAGAAGTGCAAACGGGGCAGGGGGCCACCCAATTACGTCCAATTTTATGTGAACATGATGACATGTTTTACAGAACGATGGTGTATAGGATGTACAGCGATGGCACGGAGAAACCACAGGATGCATTGTTCGGTCCCTCGCCGCCTAAAGCGCGCTGGAGTAGCCGTCCAATTGTAGATGGCCCACACCTCCATATTTTTCTGTTTTACATCAACCAACCAACCAGAGGATCTCCTGTGCTTCTTATTATTTTTTTTGCTGGGATAATGATATAGCATTTGCATTCATTCCGTGTGAAAAGTTTACAGATGCCCGGCGGCTTGTTGGGCATTCATTTTTCTTGGACCTCCTGAACGGGTTACAAAAAAGGAATAGCTGTGTGAGAAACGTATTACTGAATAGTTGATAGTTCACAGTTTAAAAATTATATTTTAACGAGGTGAACAACAACAATAAATGAAGGAGAAGTGATGATGAAGTGATGTGAGGATTGTACGAAAACGTGAAAAATTCCAGAATTTTTTCTTTATTCGCACAACAGGCTACATATTGGTAAGCATAACTTTCAAGAGGTACATTCCTGCCATGTTCTTAAGTGCCTCACCTGACCTGAAACTGAGATGAGGACTGAACAGGCTAACGACAGCCTGGATATGAATGTGGGGAAAACGTTACTGCGCATGTCTGGGGATTTTTTACACACAGCTTACCATCTTACCTGTGCGATCGTCTATGGCACCGCGAACCATTTTGCTTTCCAGTGACACGGATGGACATGTTTACCCCTATAACGTGTTGAAGCAGCGTCTGTATGCTTTGCGAGCGAAATAAATAAATCGTAAGGAATATAGGAATGCGCTTCCGAAGACCACAGTAATTCAAAGGTGAATACACACAGTTAACCGTCATCTTCATGCTGCTTTGCGAACCAATGGGAACCGGAATTATGCAAAACCGTAATAATAATAAAGTGACGTACGAACGACAGCCCACACGAAAGTAATGTGGTAGAAAATATGCACTTCTTTGGTGAACACATATATATGACGTACACACATAGTAATCCGAATTTAGATAACAAGCTACGAATTTAGGAAAACAAGCAAGTCAAGTTTAGCGGAATCAAACATCCAACGGAAGTCAACTCCATCCATGACAACGGATGGCAGCTCACTTGTGGTAACGCTTCCCCGACCGAGTCCGACCCTCCTGCTGTAAACTCTTCCCGAATCGCACAATATTGGCGAGTTCCACTCAGAGAGCAATTTTTGCCCGGCACTGGATGAGGTTTCAGTGCATGCTCCCAGCGGGGCCACACGGGTTTTCTTTGTCAATGGAATGCTAGAATTCAAGGTGCGCACGTGCACATAGCGCGTGATCTCCGTGCTTTCACGGGTTTGCTTTGGCCACGTGGGATTCAGCAAACTGTTTCGAAATCGCACAATATAAGTACACACAGCGGGACGCGCTATGTTTCCACTGTTCAAGAGACGGAAACAAAGCGAAATATAATATATCTTGGCTGCAAGCAGTGCTATACTTTATGCTGCATGCTGGCTACGTGAGGGAACACAAATATTACGCCGTCTTTAGACACGTTGGGCAACGCGACGCCTACTGTAAGGTGTTGCCTGCAGGACGGTACGGTAGGAAAAAGTAGCATCACAGTCTTTCCGTATACTTTTGCTTGGTAGCAGTAGCGGTATTTGTAGCGACGCCAGTATACAGCGCTACTTTTTAGGGGAGTGGTGGGTATAGCAGTATTCCGTTACTTCGTTTTGGTAGCGGGTGCAACACTCCGAGTGACTGACTGACAGTGGGTAATGATTAATGACTATTGTCCATTGTTTTTTGCCCTTCCTGGTGACTGTGAGGTGCCTGTGTACCTTTTTTTGTCAATGTTCAGCGACATGTGAGCCATGGTTTTCCGCATGTTGGTGGAACCGTTTTATTTTTTCCTTGCATCTCAATCAATCGAAATTAGGTGAGCAACTCGTACGTTTGGACCAACCTGTATCGTATGCATTCGTGCAGTTCAAAACGGTGTTCAGACAACATTTTTCAGATTCATTTAATTGCTGGATTAATTCCATAATGTGAAAGCCTGAGTCTGGGCACACAGAGTCACCGGGACGACACGAACACACGACTCTGTGTGCACAGACTCGGGCTTTTACATTATGGAGTTCATCCACCAGCTGGCCTGCATATGCGCCATCTTGTCTGGATTAATTCCTGGGTCAACTTACAATGTGGAACGCATAATGGTGCATTGGTGAAAAAGTCTCAACGGCTCGGCATATCGACACAAGCTCCTGGAGTATCACCGCCCGCATGACTTTTATCGAGAAATTTCTGACAGGCTGAAAAAAAAAGATAATAGAAACACGAAAAATAAAAATTGCATATTCAATTGCAAATTTCTGTCTTATCTTGCCCCACCTTACCCTAGATGAAATATAATTTATATTTCCTTTATTAGATATGCCACGGAAAGCTACGCGCCTTTCCTGTACACTGTACGGCGAGTTTACCCCAGCAATTGCGTTGATGCCATAGCAATTGAAGAAGTACTTTGATTTGAGGAAGCAGTCATATCGCGCAGCAACGGGCAATTTCGCCTTCCTGTTACTGACCTTATTAGAACTTAGTTTGAAGTTTGATACGCGTAGCTGCGAAAGACGTTTGACACGTACAGAGTTTCCTCCAATGGGTCGTATAACTTCCCCATTCCTGGGTCTCAGAGCCACAAACTAGGCTACCTGAATATTTACCAGCTCAGACGTGCTAGCATTCAGGCGCCCTACTTCAAACAAGAAAATAGTGAAGAAGCACGGTATACAGTATAGGGACTAACCTGAAGCACGTCGCGTTCTGGAATACTGTGTCTTCCGTCAACGATCTAGTATTCCATCTATAGTTTTGGCATTTGATCGTTTGGTTTTGTAAAAAAACTTACACGTATTTGCAATGTCTTGCAGTGAACCACCCAAGTTACTGATTTCAATGGCAACGACCAACACGCAGAGGAAACTCAGATGTATTCCTCGAACTATGATTTTCTTTCTTTTTTTTTTTTTTTTTTGCGCTTTCAGTGAAGTGCTTGCAAAGCCCCCGTTCCTGTTTACAGCGTTCCTAGAGCTAGATTTCTAGTTTGCTATATGCCTAAATATACCCATTTTGTGAGATAAAGGCAACTCCTATATCGCCAATATGTGGGAAGAAGAAGCTGTAGACAAAGTTTAAGCCACACTGCATGGAACGCATGCACAACAAATTTAATATGCATGCTGCGAAAACTTCAGAAATGAGGAATCCCTGAAAGATTCGTTGTGTCTTGTTATTTCACATCAACAGAAAATATATTCTCTTTTGTCGATCGCATCCTGAAGGTGTCCCATTTCAATTGTCCTTTGAAATAAATGACGCTACCCACTTCCTCGTCGTCATTAAAGGTATTCTTCTCCCAGCGTTGTGCTTCCTTGCAACCTTCGACGTTGCGAGCGTTACTCAAGCCGATGGAATTGCGGCGGCGAAAAATGCGCACATACGTAATTCGGACGACAACAGAGTAGGCTGGATGTACTGTCCAGAGGCCTTCCACTCACCCTAAGCAGCGACAACTTCGAATTCGACGAAAAACCTATCCGGCACTGCTATGGAAATAAAAGTACCGCCAAAATACGCGTCATTCGTGGTACGCCGCTCAAACAAAATGTTGCTGTCACATCATCATATCTTGAAAAAAGAAAAAGAACAAGGGGCTCTCTTACCAAACAGTATATAAACAAATGGTATGAATAGTATATACAAATAATATAAACATACTATTTTATACCATTAATTTTATCCCGTTACAAAGCATACACACTAAACTGTTGTTAGGAACACTCCATTAATGGTCATAATGCTGTACATCCGTTACTACTAGAAAGTCCTTTGTCTTCTGCATAAATGCACTGGCGCCGCGCGATAAAGTTACTTTTTGCTGCGTCTGTTCCGTAGTCAGTATTTATAAATCCGAAATTGGCATAAAACGAGACATGAGGAGCGACTTAACCACATGTTTTCTCGCACTCTATTTCTGTCGCAAAATTGTTATCGTTTCCCAGACATCCGCTGTATTGGAACTTCCTGCACTCTGCGTTGTACTCATCGTAATAGAACCTCGGTAGAAAGCCTCCGCAACTCCCTCTTTCGGGTGGCAAGTAGCACATGGGAGGCTTCCTGGAAAGTGTTGCTGAAACGGAAGTAAAAGCGACGTATCCGTTAATGAGGCAAAGCATATGACAATATGAAGACCTATACTACTTGATAAGAAGCCGCAACAACAACAACAGCAGCAATTATAAATTGGCGGTGAAGTGGGGGGGGGGGGGGGGGTGCCACTCTAGGAGTGGCACGATAGCCCATAGCTTGGGTGTCTGATATGAGTGATGACGATGATAAGAGATGACGATCGGAGTGGCGATGGCGATCCTGATCATGATGGCGGGAATGTCCGAGGGCGTGTCGGGGTCACAATGAGTCCTTTAGGCCAGTCGACTAAAAAAAAAAAGGAAAAAGAAAGCTACAAGAAGTAAGGCAGCCCTGGAGTGGGCCGAGGATGCGCGACAAGTTGAAGGGGCGGCTGCCAAGGGTGGCAATTAAGCTTTGATTGCAGTGCACGCCTCAAAGATCTAAGATGTCAGTTGTATAAATACGTTCGAAGGAATAAGTTGGGCATGAAGCTTTCTTTCCATGGCACAGCAAACGGAAAACGTTCCGCCTGTCGTAGTTGGTATTTGTGTTGTGTATCCTTGATATACTGGGACAGGTGGAAGGACTCTTACGTACACTATACAACAGCCCTCCCTCTGTGCGACCGACAACGGCGAGCCCTTTCACCTCCAGCACCGCCCTCTCCCGACTTCAAGGTAATTATCTGGGTAGCTTGGACCTCGGTATGGCCACATTTTTGCTTGAAGACCCATGAAATGCTACACTGTAAGAAAAAAAAAATCCGTAATTTTACACCAAAGTGATTGCTCATTGTGTTGCCGGTATATGTGCCGTAAATTAGTTATTGCAGAAAATTCATTTTAGAGTGCACACTGCACAGCTCCTCTAAGCGAAAAAAAGAGCCACTTGGGATACTTGCGAAAGCCAAGTCCGGAACTGTTGTCAACATGCACACCAAACGGATTTTGTGCAGCATATAGATTATGGCGCATATGCAGGCAACAGAGTTAGCACTCACTTGTACAGTAAAATTTACGGAAACTTTTCTTACAGTGTAGGACAAAGGCGGGGTATCCTGTGCAGCAACACCCTTCCACCATAGTGTCAAAAGTAAAGCATTACATTACAAATTACCAGCAAAAATATTTCATTACAGCAATGACATTACTACACCCAGGTATGGTTTGGTACCGCTAATCGGATTATGTGTGGGTTTTCGTACTCACCTTGTCCCGAAAGTCTGCAGAATAATTTGCAGTCCCCCACGCTGTGGAAATTGTTGGCATTGCCCATGCAACCTGAATACATGAATGCTTCGCAACGGCCGCTGTCGGGATTATAAAAGTATCGTAGCAGTGACTCGTTGCACAGTCCTCTTCCCTTCGGTAGGTAACAAAAACGGGGAATGTAGTTTTCTGGAAAGCATATAGTATTTTCCTGAGTGCCAATATGTCCGTAAGAACTCGTCAACCTTCAAAAACATCGAGGAAGCAAGACTTCCGAAGCGAGACACATGAAGTGCTAAGCGAATGGGTATAGTTTGTGAAGGTTTCTTCAAGTTGAGTATTCAATATTGCCGCCGTCGCGTCGGTTAAGTCGTCTAACGGGCAGTTTTCGCTTGTCAAATTCTAGATGAAACTCATGAAGCAACTGCACGTGGAGCAACCGGTATTGTATATTGTGAAGTTATTGCGAATTAACGAGCGCAAAATGTGTTGCGGGTAAAATCACACGAAATTAAGGGCGAACTAGGGGAATATTGTGTGACCTCCAGGATCATAGTCGCCTCGCCTTTCTTAGTGCAGGCTATAACGAGTGTACGTTACGTACAAAATGGCATTCATCGACTGTGCCCTTGCTCTTTTTCGTTTGTTTACAGTGCCATATGCTGCAGCACTACAAGTACTGTAGTTTTATTGCACTTACTGGACTGTGCCGCTACACTTTCCCTTTAAAATTTGGAATTTATGCTTTGATTTAGACGTATTTAAACACATATATTTAAACACACGTACCACCGTGTTCTCCTCATTTATCCAACCTCAACACAACTGAATTTAACAGTGATGAACATAAACATTTTGAATAAATTGGCAAAAACTCCTGCCCTAACGTCAGTGTATAACATGTATATAACAAAAGGGCGTCGCTAGGACAGAGGAGGATTGGCGACTCCCTCGCCGGGGGTGCGCCTGGAATTCCCCTTTGAGTCGAGGACCCGATGATCCCTTCGCCAGGTGTACTTCCGAAGTTTCACAATGTGAACCAGAGGAATATTTGGTGACTCCCCCGCCTGGCGGTACCCAAAGTTCCGCATCTCAGTAAAAGTGATATACATTGCCTATGGCAAAATATCCATTGACAATGGCTTGAAAATTGACCGTACGTTGCTCACCACATAATATTACCGGAGGTGGACACACATCCAGTGATACAACGTCATGGGCAATGAATCAAACCAGCTAGCCTTCAACAAACCAACATAATTAGTGCGGCGCAGCGTGATCCCAGATATCTTTGCGCCAGAAAACTGCAAATCAAAGTCATACTCAAAAGGGCGTCGTTGTACAAGGGATTTGCATTGTCAAGGGAGTTGGGGACCAACTAGCTGAATAAAGTCCTCGAAGTGGAAAGTTTAAAATAGTCAGAAATGAGTTCACTTAATTGAACTAAAAAGTGTGTTATATGTGACCCACTTAAGATATTTACGTGGGTCATAATATATTTCAATAGTTCAAGAGATGGTACCTTTATAAGTTGGCAAACAGGAGTCCATGCATTCTCGCAGGTTACGGTAGTTATTCTCGTTTCCGGCGCAGCCGCTGTAAACGAACTCCTGGCAGTCTCCGTCGTACGGATTGAAGTAATATCTCACGTGGTCCTCCTCACAGTCCCCTCGTGCCGGTGGTGAACTACATGGTCCTTCCCCGTGAACTGCTATTGCATTAACTGAAATGAAACCAGAAACGAGATTATCATTGTTCCTGTGCACCTTCCTCAGGTGCCCCACCTAGTGAGAACTTTAACCGCTGGTATTTATCCGCTTTATGCTGTTGCTGTATAACCGGCTCCACGTCAGCACCGATACTGTTAGTGAGGAAAAAGCTGCTTTCTCAGCACCACGATAACGCAGTTTTTGCATATTTTTCTCCGATAAAGTCGATTAGAATGTAAAGGCCTTAGAGCAGTGGTGTGGTGGGAACATGAAAAAAAAGGGGGGATGTAAGTCGCGATACGGTCGGATTGACTACTCCTGCACGCTTACATTACACTCTTACAAATGAGGGGGGAGGGGGGGTTGTCGAGGTAGCTTGCCGTTGTTGGCCGCACTCAAGTGGGCATCGAATGAACTTCACCGCATCGCACGCTCCAAGCCAACCATCATCTCGAATGATATCGTTAACTGCCCTGATTTGTTGAAAACGGGAGGCGTACGCCTTTTTTGTGACACTTATGCTGTTCATAACTGTCACAAAAAAGGCGTACGCCTCCTGTGAAATCTCAATGCACAAAAGACAAAGAGCGTCACAGACTGTCAGAGCGTCAGGGTGTCAAAATGGAGTTGAATTGCTCATTTATCCACCTGTCCATACACCGACCGTGTCTCTTATTGCTCATTTTTGACGTGTTAGGTGAAGCACACAGCATGACGACGTGTTGCCAACTGCAGCAACCAAGCCGAGACGATCCATTCCAAAGCCCCAAACATAGGAGCAATTTGCGCGGTATTTTGGAAGGAATAACACGACGAAAGAGAATTAGTAATACGCCTTTGGAGAGGCTCTGTCATGCTGTCAGTCCAGTTGGCTTCTCACGAAGGTGATCTGATCAGTTGTCATAAGTGATCATTATTTTTTTTTATTTCCCTGCCATGTTACGACATTGGATGCCACTACAGCACGTAAAAATGCCTGAACTATACGCAGTGCAGAAGCTTCTCGGACAATGTCACTCCTGTAGGATACTCCATTCCCTTATTCCCTTGCGATGTTCCTAACCTCTGGAACACTTAAGCCCAGTTGACACTATTGCGTTCCAATGTGTGCGTGCGGCTGCGTGCGTATGTGTCGACATTCTCGTTATATCTGCACTCTAACAAAAAAGTAGTAGTTTTACTCCTTTTGAGTACTAAAAGCATTGCCACAAAAAATTGTCCCTTTCGGGAGTAGATGCGCGGGAGTAAATGAATATCACAGAGTGGAGAAAGCATTTCACGCTCTGTTCTAAGAGTCCCAGGTACATAATTCGTGTGCACGCATGAAAATAACTTTGTATCGTACCGTCAACCTTGCTATATCGAGTGATATAAACTCTTGCGACATACATAGGACACAATTTGCGAAGAACTGTTTCTTCCTCTGTGTGGGTGGAAAATTGCTAAGTTGGCTGAGTTATGCTGCCCTATGCCATCAATGTGACCAAGAGCATATATTTACGTAGACTCTCGCATCCACTAGATCATTTGCCAACTTCAGTGACAATTCGCAGTTCTGGGGAATAAATGTCGGGGTTAGGGGACTAAAATAGGGAGTAACTGCGGTCTAGGGGAGCAGAAGCTCCAATTACTCTGGTGGTGGTGAAGATGAAAAACTACTCGCAGTGGTTGGCCACGCTGAAAGTGGGCAGCGTCACGACTATGACGCAGAAAAAAAGCACTTTCACTAAAAAACACACTAAAAGCTTAAGAAAAACACTACACTACGCTACACTACACTACACTACACTACACTATAGACGTGATATAAGCCGCGTTTCCTTTAGGAAGGCGACCAGAGCAGCAGTCCGGCGTCGTCGCTCGCCAGGCGAGTTGCCACCAAAGATCATGTCAGATGTAGAGATGCTGGGGTCAGGGTCAGAGGTAGGGTCTGCAATTACTCCCCATTTTACTCCTTTTTTTTTCT
Source organism: Ornithodoros turicata (assembly GCF_037126465.1). NCBI lineage: Eukaryota > Metazoa > Arthropoda > Arachnida > Ixodida > Argasidae > Ornithodoros > Ornithodoros turicata. The sequence goes on along the minus strand of NC_088202.1, from coordinate 120,523,597 downwards.
TAGAGTGTGGAGCGGCGGCCTATGACTGACGCGATGCACAAGTTTGTTACCACAGCAACCAGCACGCAACAACGCAACAGTATGAACCCGGCTTTACAGTTTATTTCAAACATGAGAGTTTATCACACGCAACAAATACCGAAACACATATTCCGCTTCGCAAACATAAATTTCCGAGTATTGAGAACTCTAACATATTGTAAAGCACCGTTCCTTTCACCGTACCTCTCAGAGATGCCGTAAAATGTACAACGAGCCACAACACCTCCAGGTACATGACGTACTATATTCCTTCTGCACCACGCACTTTCTAATATTTGCTACTTCGACACAGTCTCGCACTATGACGTCCCCGTTTCTCGAATAAACTTTAATGCTGTCTTCGGTGTCCGCTTTGAGGTTAGAACGACCTAACGTATTGAACGACTAGTATTCTCTCGTAAATTGTCACTTGTCATGGCCTGTGCGTCGAAGCGTGTTCATTTCGAATATCGAGCGCGGTTTACGGATGACAAACAGCTGTTTCAAAATCGAGCGTGTCAGCTTACTCTCGCAGCTCTTATGTAGATGAACTCGAGTGTCACAACTCAGTGTTTATGTCCCTGTTTAGTTGTCCAATTTGTCTATCCACTTGCCGCGCCGGCTCTTTCATTTCAAAGCCTATGTAGCATGCCGACTAATAAATTTAAACTATGCCGTCTGAATGCAAAACGGCATCGTCGTCGCTTGGCCCCCGTCTCAATGATCTTCACCTTCGTTAGTTCCCGTATTCATCTACCCATGTTCTGCCGAGAACAGTCAGATTGTGTAGCGGCAATAACGGGCGATCAATTGAAAGCTATAGATCTTCCAATGCGGGAGAACGCAAAAATAACGTGCATGTCTGTATGCGTGTGTGTTTGTCTGAAATAATCCTGTTCTTTGTGCAGTTGTTGTTCACAAGGAGATCACATTGAAAGGTGATAGGCAGAGAGGTGGCTGGGACTCGAGCCTGGCTGACAATCCTATTTCGGAGTGGCCAAGTTTCCACCTATACTTCCAAGGAACAGCACAGTACGTAAGCAAGGAATGTCGTTGCGTGTTTTCGTTATATTTTTTGCGTTCACTGTGATGAGGGCCGCAGAAAAGACAGACGGTGAATTTCAAAGAATCCCATTAGAATTTAGTGCGTTTCGTGACGTGCGTCTTTTCTGGTTTTCAAACGTAATCCGCAGGCACGATCTCAAATTTTGATAATAAGTTGTATTTGTCCATGCACAATGTGTTTTATGCGTACTCCCTGACATGAAAATTTTATTTTCAACTGATTTCCTACGCAACATCCCAAGAGGGTATCCCGCAAATACGTTGAGTGAGACATCGTGGTGGTGGTAGTGATGATGAGGTTGGAGAAAAGAGAAAATGAGGGACGTAAGGGGGGGGGGGGAGCTACCTCAATACCTCGGTACGCCTACACAGAGACGACATTCATCGACGTCATACACGTATTTAATGTATACACATGCTATCTCATTAGTAGTAGTAGTAGGTAGTAGTAGTAGTAGTAATTAACTGAAAAAAAAGGAAAAAAATGGGGGAAAGACTTGGAGCAGGGTGGCTGCCCTAACGGCGCCTGCAGCTCCATCTTATTTAGGTGGTTTTGATGTTTATGAGATGTGGCTGCTAGTAGCGGCAGTATGTACCGGTTTCTTTTAGATAGACACACAATGCCTTGAGTGCCTTCATGTCTTGTTCCCTTGTAGGCCATCTTCCCATTACTTTGCTGTAAGAGAAAGGTCCTTTGTCCAGTGTTTGAAGTGCCTGGGGCAGTCTTTCCCTTGCGTCTTCTTGTTCGGGGCACTGTATAAGTACGTGTAACGTGTCCTGGGGCACTTTGCAGATGTCGCACAGTCTTGAGGCCACGATACCGAGTTGGAATTGGGTGGCAGTAGGGTAAGGTGGTCTATGTTGAGGACAGTTAAGCTATTTTGTTAATAGCAGTGAGAATACTCGCCTAAATTGTACTATAATTCGTTAACTGAATCCCCAAACCTTTGAGAAATGATGCACAAATTACTGTGGTGCTAAACCAGACATTTATTTCGTACGAGCCAAATATGACAGGCTACATATTTTCATCAACTTTCCCCACACTATGGGCAAGTTGAGGACATCAAAAAATTAATGCCGGATTTAAATTTTGTCTTTTGTTTGGGCCATCCGAAACGGTCAGCCACGAGTAGTGCACATGGAAATACAGGGCAGTGACACAGAATCATAACGGTGAGGTCATATTTTATTAGCCGAGAAGCAGAAATGAGCAAATTGGAAGTCAATGCTCGCGAAAGTTACAGATGGGACAAACAAAGGCCCCCCTTACTTCGACCACATCTGCAAAAGAGCGTCTCACGTCTTTCTAAAAAGCAACGTGCAGAACGTCAACACGTTACTTCAAAGCCCAGACAACGGCTGTGCTCATCCCGGTGTCACAGACGAGAAAAAAAATATTGCTAAGAAAATGCCACGCGAAAAACTCAAACTGTCCTCAACTTGCCCCCGTCTTCAAGTAGCCCCACTTTACCCTATATAGCGCGCCGAGTCGAATCCGGTGAATAGCCGTGCGGAGGCTTCGGCCGATGTCATGAGGAATGTGCCGTGAGATCGGGGTCTATGTGAGACAGGAAATCTGTGTGCCGGAGTGGAGTCTCATTACTATGCACGTGTATTAGCCGAGAAAGAGATATCCGTGGCCGACAAGCTCTCACAATAGTTGGACATTTCATGCCGTGAAATTTTAGTATCCACAAAATCCCCTGTTTCTGGCGCAGTCGGATTGCGATTTGCGGATGACCTCTTGGCAGCGCGTCCGGACTTGCCATCACTTGAAGCAGCAAGGCTACAACGATTCTCCCGGTACTTCGCGAGCTTCTGGATCAAAAATGCTGCCGTCAAGGACACATGGGGTCAGTTCAACAATACCGGGTCTCGAACCGCAAACACGGTGGAAGATTGACATAACGGCCTACTAAGGCGAATCCGACAGACGTTTTGTCCCTTCAATGGGTCCCCGGTCATGTGGTGCTGTCCGGTAACTCACGCGCAGACAAGGCTGCAAGACGCCCTGACGCAGCTGTCACTCGTGCCACTACACGTGTGCCCTTACCGTTTCGGCTTGCCGCCTATCAGCCGCCGGCGTGCTGCCCGTGCCCAAGCGTTCGGATCTGAAGTTGCCCATCAGTCACATGCAGTCCATCGACCCCTCACTTGCCTTCTTCATTGCGTGTCACTGCACTCGCCACGAGGAATCACTTCTGCACCGCCTCCGTCTCAACGTTGCTCGCACTCCATTGCTTCTCTACAAAATGGGCCAATCCAACTCCTCACTACGTGCTGCATTACCAGCAGCACCTTCCTCAACGACAAGCCCTCCGTTGCCGTCTAATGCAGCTTGGGCGCAGCGCAATGTCCATGGCCACCCTCATTGGTCCCGTCCCGTCCCGTCCCTTGGCGTACCCAGTGGGCCGTCACCACAGCCCTGCTCTGTTTCCTGCAAGACCGGGCTTTCTCGTGGTATGTTGTGCCTGTGCTGCTCTAACAGTTTGCTCTAATCATACGAAGATTGTCGTTGCTCTGATTGTCTGATTGTGTTTCTTTTTTAATAGCAGGCCGGGAGCATTAGCATGGCTGACCTTTCCTCTTTTCTCTTCTTTCTCTTAATAAACATATCCCCCCCCCCCCCCATAAATTGGGGATTACTGTAAAACTCTATATATTTGTGGCTCCGAAGTTTCTCGAATCTGACAGAAAGCGTATATGCCGTAGGGCCTGACTTTGTCGGGTTATATTTTTCAGCAACATAGCGGGTAAATATCGGGCTACATTTTGCTTCAATAATTCGGGTGTAATCGGGCTGAACTCAACCTGATTCAACTCAATTCTCGTTGAATCTGATTGAATCAGGCGTTTAAATCTTCGATTTACTCTGACAACACCAGTAGAAACAGAGTATAGTCTATGCATTTAAGACGGTCTTTTGACAGTTTGTATATGAGCATAATGCATTTCCAACACAATTTCCAAAGTTCTGTGTTAGTTGTGATGACTGCGGATCCCCCTTGTGCCAGCAGTTTTCGGGGAAATATCGGGTTAGACCCGGTTTTTGCTAATTTCAATCTGGGGTAAATATCGAGCGCAATCGTGTACAACCCTAAAAATCATGCACTATATATCCGCGACCACTAACTTCGCGAATTCTTTACAATACAGTATCCATCCGTACGTCTAACTTCCTCAGTGAAATTTGTGAGTGTGCTCAAAGTTGGCGAATTTATCAGTTCGCGAACATTAGTTAGTTAAATTCGATTGTCCGCTTAAGCATTCTTCTTGACCGGACATACACATGCACGCACTTCCTCGTTGGCATCTTCTTTGCCTATGGAAATTTTTGACGCATGGATCTTCTTTCTCATTTGGATCTTTTTTCCCTCCGTCACGTGACCTCCACCCCCCGATTGTTCTTTCCCGATGGAACTGTTTCCCCCTTGGATCTTCCTTCCACAAGCGTTACCGCGAAGGAGTCCTTCTGCACCTGGACAATATGAACTGTGCTGTTGACCTTTGTATTTTCTTTATATGTTTTGAAAGCGCCCTACTTTATGAATCCCAGACTGCTGATACATATATTCCAAGGAATATCTAATGATTTATACGCTGTCAATTTATTTCGTTGGTGCAAAGCGAATCTGGCTAAAACGCTAAAGGGGGATCTGGCTAAAACGCGTCAGTATTAAAACTTGAAAACCCTTTGGGAACTCCCCTTCACAACGCTACACAACCCCTCAACAACCCTTCGCAAACGCTACACAACCCTTCATACAACTCTACGCAACGCTAACGCAAGACAGCATCCGCAGCCAAACGAGCCTTTCGGGCTTCCTCCGATTCAGCTTGGCGGCGCCGTCTCGCTGCCTCAGCCGTCTGTCGCCGCCACTCCTCCGCACAGCTTTCATAACCCATATTGCGCCCACACAGACACATCTGAACCTGTCGCCCACCACAGCTACACTGCCAACGCGCTGCGTCTCTTCACGCGCCCTCTCTTTCCCTCTCCACTCACCGCGCATGCGCGCCGCGCCGTACCTACAGACAGACCACGCCGCAATTCTTTTGTAGCGAGGACTCTAATGCTCACGCATTAAAATAAGGCTGAATATATCACCTTATTATTATTATTCGCCTTATTATTCTTCACGTAATTTTTCTACAGTGAATATTCCGCAGCGAGTAAGTAATAGAAAACGAGTCCATGAAACTGTCCTTGCAAAAAGCGTGAAACAGTGTCTTGGTGTCCACAAATCAACGCCAACTGCCCCTGTCATGGCTGAAGCCAAGGGGCTTTCGCTGGTCTTCATGCGGACGGCACAATCTCTTGGGCACTACATGAGGCTCTCCACTCGCCATTACCGTCACACATTAGTGCGCGAAATTCTTCGGCGACCAGCATCAGACTACTGCCAAGCTCTTTTAGCTCACCGGAACCTCATTCCCAAGCATAAAAAAAATGACTCTACCCGCAGTCCCACCATGGGCCCTTCAGGCACCACCTGTGCATGCCAATGTCCCTGGCTTGGCTTTCAGAAAATCAGCTACAACAATTGTTCTTCGCCAACTCAGTCTGAGCATACTTCATCGCGATGAAGGCAGAATTAAAATCTTTACCGATGGCTCATCGACACAGACCGGCTCTACCTGTGCATTCGTAATCCCTGAGCTGTCGATTGAAAGAAGCGCAAGGCTGTCGCACCCAACGTCGGCTGCTGTGGCAGAGCTGCATTCCGTTCTCATGGCGCTTTCCTTCATTGTGTCCCGTCAACCACCGATGCACTGGACCGTACACAGTGACTACAAAACCGCCCTCCAAGCTCTGCAGTGCACCATGGGCTCGAGCTCCCTCGCTCCACTGGTGTGTGACGTCCTCATGGAGTATTCGTGTGCTGTCACACAGACACATAACATCACCTTGCAGTGGATCCCAGGTCATTGTGGCGTCCCTGAGAATGAGGCTGCCAACCTACTTGCGAGACGGGCTCATGTGGCACGTGGCGTACCGACGCACCCTACGTATTTCACCTAAGCGGCCGCGAAGGAAGTAATTGGTACCCGTATGAGACGTCTGTGTAGTGAACACTAGCGAAGAAGTGTCCCTACTACGTCGTTCCTGCGCAAGGTAGACCCAGATCTCTGTTTTTATATGCCGTCAGCGCTTCGTCGACCCATCACGTCGCTCATTTACAGGCTTCGCCTCAACGTGCCATACAGTGGACGACTTTTGTTTAAGCTCGGCATAGTCCCGTCCCCCAACTGCGATCTGCGTGATGTACGAGGTGCGTTCAAGTCAAACCGGGACTTTTCATTTTTCGCAAAAGTAAAATGAACTTACAGGCGAGAAATTTGTTTTATTTTTCAACGTGATCTAAAGCTGCACTAATGCACTTGTCCCAGCGTTTCACGAGGGCTTGGATGCCAGCAGCGTAGAAATCCTTACCGACGCGTAGCAGCAATGATCGGACCGCATTCTTGACCTCGTCGTCGCAGCTGAAGTGGCGGCCCCAAGGAACGCCTTCAGTGGCCCGAGGAGACGGAAATCGCTGGGGGTGAAGTCTGGACTGTAAGGGGGATGTGGCAGCAACCCCAGCGAAGTTCCTGTAAGGTGCGTGTCGTGAGATGCGCGGTATGCGGGCGTGCATTGTCCTGTAGGAGGAGGAGGACCCCTTTGGTGATGAAGTCCGGCTTTCTGAAACTGGATGTGTCCATGAAGGATAGTGCTCAACGTTCCCACAGAAAAGTCCGTCTTTCGAGCGAGTTCGAGACATGTCATCACTCTGACACTGGGCTCTGAGCCGCCCCGGCCGGGATATCGTCCTGCACTGATGTACGGCCGTGTCGGAACCGTTTGCACCACTCCAACGCTTTGCTGCGGCTAAGTGTATCGTGGCCATACTGAGCCTGAAGTCTTCTGTGAATTTCAGATGACTTTACGCCTTCATTCACGAGAAACTTCATAACAATTCGCTGTTCGATGTGCGCGCTCACCTCGTTGTCGGCCATCTTGTCTAGCACGTGTCTTCTGTTTTACACAAACTTTGGACCACTACGTGGTGAACGCGGAGGCCTGTCGTGTGTGAAAATGATGAAAAAGAAGTAGCGGGAGCCATTTGTACACTCAGGAGACAGAAAGTCCCGGTTTGACTTGGACGCCCCTCGTAGTTGAGGACGTGACTCATATACTCCAAGACTGCCAGAGGTACAGTGCACACCGTTGTACCCTTGTGTCATCGCTGACCCGCCTGGATAATCGGTCATACTCCACCGAAAACGTTCTTGGGTGTTGGCCCGCAAATCAGCTCATACCTGTCATGCGCGCCCTTGTGCAATTTCTCGTCTCGACGGACCTCTTTGACCTTTGTGACGCTCTTTGTTTTTTGAACATTGAGATTTCGCACGTGCACTCTCCTACACTGTTGCTTTTGGTGCCACGTTTTGTGGTGATGTTTTCATCCACTCCATTTCCATTCCAAATTCTTCCAACTTCGGACTCTCAGTGACTATATTTCCAGTGCAAAGGGGTTTCTATCAGTTTGTAACCCTTCTTCTTGTTCCTTTGCAGTTCGTCCTGTCTTGTGTGTGCCTTTTGTCTGTGTTTGTGGCTGCTGCGGTGTGAACTTGTCATGTACCGACTTCCCAACTTCGGACTCTCAGCGTTTCCATTCCGTTTCAAAGTGTATTGATTTGTGTAGGTTCCCTTTCTTTTCTGAATAACGCGTCCTGGAGTAGCCAGTCCCGAGTGGCTCGAGACTAACATCTCCATTTTTTTTTTCTTTTACGCATCAATCAAACCGCTTAGTGCTTCGAAATTTTTGTACACTAAATGACCACCTTATTCTCAATTGTCGGGGAACATGGCATAGGCCGAACAATAAAATGCTTCAACCGTTTGTTCATTGCTTCGGAAGTTGTGAAGAATGGCTGGGACACCTCCATGTTCATGTGGAACAGCTGCAAGATCTTACAAGAATTCGGAAAAAGACACGGTGTATAGCGGTGGTGATCGTGGAACTGCTTGCCGTAGTCGGCAAGAGGAGACGAAGTGTATAGCAATCACTGAGTAGCCTATAATCACTCTGGTAAATGCCTGTCTCAAGCTTCCCGTTTCGGATGTGCCGAAACCATCGTGCCACCAGCGTGGACACCCCCCCCTCCCCCCCCCCCTAAAGCGACACCATCCCTAGTCATCCAGGGTTATCTCAGATAAACGTAAAAGGTTGTTCTTTGTACCGATGTGAACCTGTATTGAAAGTTTCACAGCGAAGAGGGTAATAGAAGCGGAGAAGATGAGCTCCACGAATACCGAAACTCGTGTGGCTGTGACATCACAGCCCTCGCCGCCGCCACTGAGGCAGCGCATGAGAAGTCACGCGCTTATGGCTGCCAATGGGAATGGGCGCAACTCTGAGCTCTGTGACGTCTGCGCTTAGCTCGGAAGTGTGTTCGAGGGCTTGTGTCTCGCTAAGTACGACACGTAGAAGAATAATTATTTTTTTGTCAGTCTTCTGGCATGCAACCTCCGTGATGTAATGGACCACATGTATAAAATTCCTCAACCCCCGTAACACACCCAAATGGACGGCATCCACCTGCCCCCCTCCCCCTCCTTTCAAAGATACCAACACTCCCCAAGATGAAAATCGGTGGGATTCCCCTGAGCGTGGAATCGACGAAAGAACATGTGCATGCGAAACGTGTCTGAAGTTCCTCGAACAGCTAATGACAACGTCACATTGAGGGGTGACTTTCAAATGGATTTCATCGGGCGGGGAGCGCTAAAAGCAAGGTAGGAAAGTCCGACGTGATTTGAACAAAAAATTTAGCAATTCAAATTTTGCGCTACAACGCGCGCACGGAGAACTAAAACTCCAGAACCGGGAACTACCGCCCTCTCGGGAACATAATGGCGTGCTACGTTAAGCGCGCGCTATCTGAAAAAGAGAACGAAAGGAAAGGTAGGTAGCAAGCGAGCTGGTGGTGAGATGGCAGTTTCATGCGGCACCTTTTCGCAAAATGCGTTCTCAGCAGAAGTCGTATTTGCCCCGCACTACTGTTCGCGTGTTCTACAACGCGAGAACCATTGAAAAGCTACCCAGTTTATAGGACAGAGCATGTTCAGTATTGTTTTTAGTTGCCGTTTTCGAAAGAAATTTATCATCTCCGGCATTTATATATCCGGTTTTCCTAGATGTGTTAACGAGCAAATTAGAATGGTGCACGCGAGCTGGTTTACTGTAGAAAGATGTAAAATTTCTTTGAGTTTGAGCAGACTTGTACGTATTTGGCATTTACTTGCGGTATTTTGGTACTTTACTCAATGCTTTTTGTTTTGTGCATTTGTACTCTATTTAAAATACATTTTACGGTATTTTCTACTCAGTACTCTAATTACATATTTTGGATCTCCCTCTCAAACTTTCTGTGTCTCGTCTTTCCGTTATCTTACTTGTTCAGTGGAAACTTCCTGATTCCCTTGGACTTGACCTGGACATTGGCCCTTCTTGGAGGTCTCCATTTAGAGCTCCTACCCCGTGTGTCCTAATCCTTTGCCAGTGAGGGTTCTATTACGTGTGCCCTGACGGGATGACGCCGAATTCTGATCTCGCCGAGCAGGGGCCTGCTGGAAGTTTGCTTGGTTAATGGTCACATATACTTAGTGGAGTTATGTGGTATATCTCTTCGTCATCTTTTTGGGACTTGCGTTTAGATTACTCCTATCACACAGCTCCGGCTTGCGTAGTGTGCGGGGTTTTGGTGATTCATGTCACATAGCGGCGACTTGCCGCATTGACCAGTGACTTTTTGCGTTCAAGGATAAATAGTATCTTAATTGTATTTCAAATACTTTTCGAAGTATTTTGTACTCTCTCTTAATTACTTTAATTTTCACGTATTTATACTCTATCTTAATTACATTCTAACCTTATTATTTATTATCTTATGTTAAATACATTTTTGGGTATCTTGTACATGTCTGAGTTTGAGGAACACGCAGGACGAAGAGGAGAGCACTTGTCTTATGTGTTCCTCAAACTCAACGATGTGTTACCTCTTTCTAAGCGATGTGTATTGTGATGCCTATACCTACGACGTAGAAAGTCATGAAAAATAAAAGAGAAACCTTTCCTGGTGGTATATTGTAGTGGTTTCTTTTGCAGCTGTGGTGTTGCAGCTTGATGCTAATATTTCAGGACGGGCAACGTAGGCGTTCATCCGACAGGTTCAAAAACTGAAATATTCGAGCATTGCACTGAACATGTCGAGGTTTTGAGATCCGGGAATGCGGGTCACAGGTGCTCGGTAGTGAAAACAAGTTATGCTAGAGCTGTATTGGCAAGTGAAGGAGAGGATACGTGCGGAATAGAACAAACCCGTCGTCGCGCTATACCGCCCGATATGCAGACTGAAAATAAAATGCGTTCACACATCGCACTTTACAGAATGTGATTCCTAATTCCCAAAGGTTCCCTAATGCGGATTGTGCGTGCAGCTGTTGTCGAATTGACCTGTTACATCGAACAAACAAGCGAACAACACAAGTTACAACACACGTAAATAAATAAATAAGCAAGGGCCTTCGATCAGCTGTCGCCGCTATTTGGAGTTCTACTATAAACTTCTCCGACAGCCTCTCTTCCAAATATCTGCAGCTTGCGATCTAAAAGCTTTCCTTGTATCGGCCTTCACCAGATCTGATAAGTAGGTCGTGACCAGATCACTGGAATTAATTTAATTTTAATTTTTCGACATAAATAAATAGTTAGATAAGCTATTAGCAACTGATTCGGAAACATTGAGATCATGTATGACACTCGTTTCTGGTGTATCTGGGATGATGCAGGACGAGATACGGTAAACTTTCGTTATAACGAAATGGCTTCTTCCGAATTATCGCTTTATCCGAAGCTTCACGCTGTATCGGCCGAAATGCCTGTATTTCTAGCCGGATTATACAGGGTGTGTGTGTGATTCTTTCGTTCTTTTTTATTCCACATATATTTTTATCAAAACAGCTGTGAGAGCAGCGCTGATGCCATCTTGGCAAGCGGGGGTATGCGTTCATGCAGACATGCTCTAGGACAGAGTTGGAGCCAGTCGTTAATCGTCCTTATTAAACACCACAAGAAGCGAACGTACCTTGAGATATAAATTGTCAAATTTCTTACAGGCAGATCTAACTTACACTTTCTCTCTTTCTCTCTCTCTCTTTCTCTCTCTCTCTCTATCTCGTAGTAAAATCCTGCCGAGGTATACTTATCGCCAACGTTTGCTTGCTTGCTTGAATACTTGTCGGAAGGCTGCCGCGGTGTTTCCGCGCGCTTCTGACGCGTGACGTCACTGTTTTTGTAGCAGTTCCCGTTTATCGAATTACTGCTTCTATCGATTTTTCCCGGTTCCCGTTGACTTCGTTATAACGAGGACCTATTGTATGTCTCTCCCGAGATCATTCTTTCATTCTCATTATTTCCTGCGCGATTGGAAAGCCTAGATATGATTATTATTGTACCTTGCTCACCACTTCAGTAACTCGGATTTTAGAAAGCATAAAGATATCGCGCGACGTCCATATTTACGTTGCGGAATGCGGCGCAGTATACTCAGCTACGTTGCATATCTGTATCACGCCCTACTAGATTATAACGACCGTGTCATAGCCACCTCTTCCCAGCGCCGCACTTGGAAGCTAGCGGTGGCGCTACTCATAGGCCCGGTTATTGTTCCCTCAATTTCTGCAATAGTTTTTACTTCAGCTTATCTTAGTAATTTTGTACAGGCGGTGGATATCCTGCAGGAGATGCTTCTTTCTAAAGTAGATTATCATCATCGTCATTCTACGCGTTTTCAGAGCCGCATGTTGTTGTCGTCTGCTACTGTAGTCATACTAAACGTCCGCTTCTGCGCGTCGTCTAACGGATCGTGCGGACGGGCTCCACATATAGGGGCTGCTGATTATGACATGGTCGTTATAAATTATAATCTAGTATGTCGTGATTTGTATACATATTAGGAAAGCGGGACCTAAGGCTGCCTTGTTCTCCACCATCCATGCGCCGGATTTAGCTGTGTGTATAACCGTGTTGGATGATAATGATAATGATGATGATGGTAGAAGAAGGAAAAATTGTGATGTGAGCCCGCTCACCGCGGGACAAGCTACTCCGAGTCTGGTAGAGAAAAAATAAAACGGAAAAAGAAAACTCCTGAAAAGACGAGAGCTCTATTATGCTCTTAACGAAGGTGATGAGCGAGCGCTGTACACCCTGACGATGAATCGCAGTTCGCAGGCCATCCGCCCTTGTAGGAATCCCGACATACACACACTTGTTTTTTATCATACCATTTTTTATCATATCATTTTACGTGCAAACGTCGAACTTGGACTAACCTAATAATAGAATAACCAACATGCTACCCCGTCGGGGTCTGGGAGAAAAGGTCCCCGGCGAAAACGTCCCCGTCCCCTCAAAAGTGCATCCCACAAAGATTGCTTCTTGCCTACCCTTTTATGGGGGGGAGGGGGAGATATATTTATTAGACCAAAGGAAAAAAAAGGGGGATTGCGCTTCTTGGCGACACAGTTTTTAATACCGTGTACACAGTGCATTCACAAACTACATTCCCGTTGGGACCTGGTTCAGCGGATAGAGCTAACAGCCAGAACTAGGCAGCGAACATTCATCCGATCCGATAGATGGCGTTGAAATGAACAGTTTAAAAAGAAGGCGTCGAAAAATCCAAATGCACGTTTAAGTCTGAATCATGAAAGTATGCGTGGTGTCGAGTTCCTGAGTGCCGAAGTAGTCGTAGACAACACATTTCTATGCTCGATAGCTGAAAGTTCTACGCTGCTTTCTTTCTCTCTCTGTCTCTCTCTTCTTCTTCTTCTTCTTCTTCTTCTTCTGCCTAATTCCCAGGCAGCAGAAGTCGAGTGCACCCCCATTGCACTCGACTGTCAGTAAGTTGTGCTACTTGGGTTGCTACGTTCCTGCACAACTCTTCTAATCAGTCCCGTAGGTTTGGACCAGAATCGTGTTTTAAACGCTCAAGTTCAAGACCACGTCAACAATAAAAATATGACACGAAAATTCACGCTCTAACAGTCACTGATTCGATTTACGAACGATAACTCCATGGGACGAACTTTTCAGATGACCTTTTCTTCGGGGACGTTTTCACCGGTTCCCGCTCCGTCGTGTCCGCCCTGCTCCTGTCACCGGCTGTGCTGTCTGAGGTTTTCCCTGGGTTTTCCGAAGACTTTCCAGACGAATGTCGGCACAGTTCCCCCTGAAGTTGGCACGGGACGCCTAAAAACCCCTGCGCCCCACTTCTTCCTGCTGTCCTCTCTCCATCTGTCCACGTCTGTACGCCGCTGATAGCCACAGTTGCTTCACTGCGCTAACACGGAATAAAAAAAAAAGTGTCCGCCCTGCTATAAGCCTAACGGTTGCTAACAACCACAACAACATATATATTTTGATGATGAAATGGGGAGGTTTTCCGCTCTAAGAGTGGAACGCTACCCCATAGCTAGGGGGTTTAATATGAGTGGTGATAATCATGAGTGATGACGATGAGAGATGACGGGAATGATCGGAGCGGCGATGGCGATGCTGAACGTGATCGTGATGGTGGGAATGTCCGAGAGCGCTGCTGGGGTCATAATGAGTCCTTTAGACCTGTCGCCTCAAAGAAGCCAACCACGTGACGTAAGGCCGCCCTGGAGTGGGCCGCGGTGTCCCATGGGCCGAGGATGGTCGATAAGTTGAAGGGGCGGCAGCCAAGAGTGGAAAGCTGTGACAACGGTTGCTAAAATGTGGCTTTCGTCCGCTAAAACGGCTTGGACAGACACCGAAAAGCCGTGAATTTGAGTGGATAAATAGCGATAATGTGTTTTTAAACACGACATATCACCTAACGAAGCATTCCCCTTGATTTTCCTTGTTTCGGAAACGAGAATTTCGAGATCGGGGATTTCGCAACCGGGAATATCGAGGTCGTCCTCTTGTTGACATAACCCGACCACTACAAGCCCTTCGAATCAGATTCCAGGCAAGGCATGTGTACGGATGCCCTACGATCTCACTGTAGTCACATGGAGAAACCCAGCCCGCACCCTGTAGCTTAAATGAATAACGTATCTCGAAAACGAAATAAAACTGGAAGTATCTACATCTACAGCACGGACGGTCCCAGTCTGTTCCTTTATACCGTTCACTAATGCGAACACCCCTCAGTCCCAAAAAAGCGCGAGATTTGAAAAAAATATTCATGGGATGAAAATATTCATGGGATGAGAAGAAAGACGAAGTGCTCGCGCCAAGCGGACGTGTGTCTAGTCCGCCATAGTGTGCCTATCGAGCTACGGAATTTTCTGCAACGACTCTTACGAAAGGCAAGCTTTGCACCTCAATCCATCACACCGAGTCACACCTCGGGCCCCTTCGCTCGGGCTTCGGGCTCGGGTCGCTACAGCAGCAATGGACGGCCAACACTCACAGCATAGAACATCAATAGAGCCGCCTGACAGAAGTGCTGCTCATCCTAGGCACTCTGAACCCCCCACAAAACGGCCTCGTGATGAAAATGATGAGTTCGAGAGGCAGAATCCTAATCACGAGGACCGGAACCTGGATTCTGACGATACAGTAGTGAACTTTGGAATCGACGACGACCCAACACCGTTCCAGGTGGTTTCATACAAGAAGAACCGTCTCACGGGCATTCCTGTGGTCTTTAAACCAAAAGATCCAGCCCAGTCGTTCTGGGATGTGGACCCCAATACGATTGCAAAAGACGTCATGAAAGGAACTCAGGAGAAAATCATTTCTCACAGAATTAACAAAGATGGAAGCTTAGTTATTAATGTCGCAACTGAAGCACACACAAGCTTGCTCCAAATTAACAAAGTCGCCACAGTCGCAGTCGAAACGTTTGTGCCATCATCATATCTTCAGACTATGGGGAGAATATGTAAAGTCCCCATGCAGTACTCCGAAGAGCGACTAAAAGCTTATTTGAGCTCTTACGGCATCATAACCGTGAAGCGAGAAGTCGTATTCATCCTAGCTGACGACGGCACATCTAGCCCTCTGGAAAAAGACAGCGTAATCCTTACGTTCCAACCAGGACAACCCCTTCCAGCGGAAGTAAGGCTGGGTTTCACCAGTTATGCGGTAAATGAATACGTGGCACCCCCAACCCAATGTGTCCGCTGCCAACGTTTTGGACACATTGCTCGGCACTGCAGGAATGAAGAACGGTGCAAGATCTGTTCGGGGCCGCATGGTTATAAGGTATGCTCTGCGAGGCGAGAGCCGAAGTGCGCAAATTGCGGTCTCGCACATACAGCAACCTACGGCGCATGCCGAATAGCTAAAGCGGCTGCCGCCGCGCAGGTGCAAAGAGTGACTCTCGGTCGCTCTAACACTAGTAAATTGGCTCCACCAAACCCAGAATTCGTGAGGGCCGTCGAGCAAGAGGTTCTCCAGTCCGCTACCTCGAAGCCACCAAAGCAAAACTTAACGAAGAAGAAAGTATCAGCAAAGTCCAAGGGATCTAACACATACGCCAATGTAGCTGCCTCTAAATCTCACGTAAGCTTGAAACATCTCGAGGAGTCCTTCCCTGTGCCCTCCGACAGGAAGACCACTTCAGCGTACAATACCAGGTCGAAAGAGTCCTTACATCAGGCTCCTAGACAAACCGCAAAAGATAACTGTAGCAGATCGTCATCAGAAGTACTAGATATTATCATGTCCTTGCTGTTTGCTGTCTTACGCGCAATTCTACGAGACCACCCGACCTCCGGGGATCTTCCAGAGGTACAAGCTATACTAGCAATGGAGGAAGTCCTACGCCAGGATCACCTGCGTCGACGGCTGAATGAACCTTCACATGACTAAAGCAATCAAGTCTGCTACTACCTTTCAATTGAATTGTAACAGTCTACAGCAGAAAATGGGAGATTTTCGTAACTTTCGTAATTTTCGTAATTTTCCGTCATCGTTTCCCAATATTGGCCTTGAGTGAACCTAGAGTCGATGACGCCTTTAAACTGTCAGGCTACGAGGTGCACTTCTCCCGTCGACCCAATAGTCAGAGTAGAGCCATGTTGTGCGTGAGAAAGGACATACCGTGTGCCCTCATACGGGTGTCGACAAATGAAAATTTCGAATACGTCACGTGCCGCGTTCGACTCAAGAGCACCTACATTACTGTGACCAGTGCGTATGTAGCGTCGAACTTAAGAGTTACCGAGGAACAGGTCAGAGTCCTACTTGCTGGCGTTCCTGCACCGGTCATTGTCTGCGAGGATATGAACGCCCACAGTGTACTCTGGGGCAGCCAGCACACTGACGCTCGTAGACGAATATTTGAAAGTGTAGTGACTGACCTTAACCTCACTGTTCTCAACGACGTGTCATCAACGTTTTTTCGCGGCCTGCGTTGCCACAGCTGTATAGATGTCACCCTGTGCTCCACTGAAATTGCTCAGCGTATTGAGTGGGGCACGCATACTGACTCATTGGGGAGTGACCATATGCCTGTGCTCATTGAGCACCGTCCTTCAGGGTCACTGAAAAAACGGGGACGCGTGAATGTAGCGGACTGGTCGCGTTATAAATTCCAATCAGCTCGTGACATCGCCAGCGCAGCTACAGATACAGCTGAAGATTTTGCAGCTGCGGTGAAAAAAACCGCGGAATCTGCATCGAAAGCTATCACGGTTGCCGATACCTACACACGCGTAGATGCGGAATACGAAAGGCTTCGTGCGATTCGACGCAGAGCGGAAAGGAGATTCCGACGATCCGGAAACCCAGATGACTATCGGGGGGTGGGGGGGGGGGAATATGTTTATTAAGGCTGATAGAGAAAAAAATTGCAGCGTATAATACGGCGTCACCTACAAAGATTATCTCGGCAACAGTGGCGGTCTTTCTGTTCCACACTTTCGCCATTCACACCCATGACGCGTGTATGGCAGGTAGTCCGGTCGCTTGGGACAGCAAACTCGCAATCTTACCCTTTCAGGGCTCTGGCTATTCATCACGATACTGATGAGAGGTCTACCGCAAATGAATTTTGCAAACTGTTTACTAGGCCATCTGTATCATCCACGACAACTGCACATCATGTATCAGTGGGAAATGCCAAACTGAGTACTGTGTTGACCGATAACGCGCGGTGTGCGGCCTTGGATGCTGATTTCAGCCTAGCAGAACTTGACGCCGCTTCAAGTTCAAGAAGATGCAAATCGTCGCCAGGTCCCGACGGCGTTACCTACAAGCATATAGGTAGCTTACACATCAACGCTCAGAAGACTTTATTAAGTCTAATCAATAAGAGCTGGAATGAGGACAAACGTCCTGCGATATGGAAAATCTCCAGAGTAGTGCCCTTGCTGAAACCGGGGAAATCTCCCAGGGATATGGCATCCTTCAGGCCAATTAGCTTGTCGAGCTGCATGTGCAAGGTAATGGAAAAGATGGTGCTAAGTCGAGTGGAATGGGTCATCGAGACACAAAAGCTGCTTTCAGAATGCATGTCTGGCTTCCGTAAGGGCAGGTGCACTATGGACAGCGCACTGGACCTGGTGACCTTCGTAGAACATGAACGCGCACAAGGTCGCACGACAGCGGCAGCATTTTTAGGCATCAAAGGGCGTACGACACGGTCAGTTACAGCCACGTCCTATATGATCTGTATAGCCTAGGAATACAAGGTCGGTCTCTACGGTGGATCGCAGACTACCTTGGAGGGAGGTCAGTGTATGTGCAAACCGAAGACGGGAATAGTGACAGTCATGGCCTCACAAGCGGGGTGCCACAGGACGGCGTGTTGAGTCCCCTGCTGTTCAACGTGGTCATGGCGAACCTACCGCAACGGTTGCCGAAGAACGTGCACATTAGTATGTACGCCGACGACATCTGTATATGGTGCTCTGGTGTGCAGATGCCCGCATTGCGGCAGCGCCTTCAAAATGCCTTAGATTGTACGGTCTCCTTCTTAACGGAGAGGGGCATGGACATATCAGTCGAGAAAACCGTATTTCTTCCCTTCAGTCGAAAGAAAATGAAGACTTTTCAACTGAAGCTTGACGGCCAGCCAATAAGGAGAGTGTCTCATCACCGGTTCTTGGGAGTAATAATCGGCTCGCAGCTCTCGTGGGCTGCGCACATTAAACATCTCAAGGAAAGAACTGACGCACGTATCAACATCCTACGGCGCATCAGCGGCTCCCGCTGGGGAATGTCGACTGCGTCTCTTCTCGCCATACATAAAGCACTCATTCGGCAGATGATGGCCTACCACTTGCCCGTACTGCATGGAATAAGCGACACGTCAGAGAGGACACTGCAAAGTGTATTATCGAAAAGCTTAAAAGTCTGCCTCGGCGTACCTTGTGCAACTTCAAATGTCCTAACTACACTAGAAGCCAGAGAACTTCCATTAGATGTACTGAGGACGCAGGAAACAGTGCGGCACTACGTTCGTCTATGCACGCGGCATCACAAACACCCCCTTGCAAGGAAGGTGGCACGTCGAAATTCGCAATTCATCAACGTGATCGCCCCATATCGCAGTGCTTTACCAAAAGCAGAGTTGACATTAACGGCGGTCGATCCTCCGTGGACACTGCAACTTCCGCGTGGACTCCGTGCAACTCCTACAACTCCGTGCAACTTCTGCGTGCAACTCCGTGGACACTGCATCGCGCTGACTGTTCCTGGTGTATATCACCAAAAGGCTTCACTACCATCTCCAGTGTTGAAACAGTACTGTCTGACTCTGATGGAGAGCCATCGTGCTAGGACCGCAATTTTCACAGACGGGTCGACGTCAACGTCTGGGTCTTCATCAGCGTTTGTTGTACCACAGCATAGTAGAGAAGGAATGGCAAGGCTTTCCCACAGAACATCGTCGACAGCAGCGGAATTGGTAGCCATGTAGCTTGCAATGCAGTATGTGGCCGCACGCCAGGAGCCCGCGCAATGGGTCATATATTGCGATTCAAACCTATCACATATCATCACCTATCGTCAACGAAACACACGGTGACATATTCCACGTCAGATGTGAAGCACATGTTAAAATTGCTGACAGAAGACATTTGCAGAAGACAATGGTTAGAAGTCGACAGGCGGCCATCCTTGCTTCATCAGATTGACCCAGAGCTGAAATTCCGTGTTCCGTCCAGCATACCGCGACCTATACAAACACTTTTGCATCGGTTTCGCCTTAACGTTCCGTATGGTCCACAGTTTCTCCATAAAGTCGGTAGGGCCAGTTCAGTAAACTGTCCAGTGTGTGCATCTGTGGAAAACAAGGAACACATCGTTATGCACTGTACAAGATATGCATCCCAAAGGGCTACATTGAAGTTTGCTCTAGACCGCTTGGACAATAGAACATTCGATATAGTCAAGGTGCTGGGTGTATGGGAACCCGGGAAGAGAGATGCGGCGTTGTCAGCGCTTGTCAACTTCATAGTGAGCAGTGAGATGGTATCTGTATTTTAGGACCGCATTCTAGGCCTGTGTCGTCGAGTTCCCCGTTCCTGTTAGTTTCTTGCACTTCAGCTCACTTCTAGGGGATGTAGCTACGCATTTGCACGTACAGTTCGGTGACTGGGAGGGGTGATGTCTTTCTATTTTTACCTTTTCATCTTTTCAGTTTTCTTTCTCCTTTCATTCACTTCATTTCCTTTGAGGGAGTAGCAGAATTCGTCAGTGACGAATTCCATATCTTCCGTTTTTTTCTATAATCAAACTCAAACTCAAACTCAAATTCATGGGATGATGCGCACCACGAAGACTTCTGCTTTCGCTCTTACACAGGTGGCTGTAGCAGAAACAGAGTAGAGTACTTGCGTGTAGCATCAAAGGTCGCAGAAGCCGGCGAGGGCCTGCTGGGCTTCCTGTTTCAACCCGGTCTTCATGGAAGCCGCTCTTTTGCGATGTGTAAAACCCATCGGTGGAGAGTATGACGCGCTCGTTATACAGCGGAAATTGGAAATTCCATGAGATCTGGTGTGCTCAGAAAGGTTGCGCAAGCACCTCTACACTGAGTACCACCGGGAGATGTTTGCTCACAGCGTTAATGTCTCAACTCCGAAATGTCATCGTGAATAGGGGAACCGGAAAACATGATCCCGAAAAAAATGTCCCCAACAAAAATGTCCCCTGAGGAACATCCACTTTTGGTACAAGGGGACTTGTTGCGAAATCCCTGGTTGAGATATTTCCGGTCTTGAAGTCCTCCAACTCAAAATACATAAATTACCTAACCACTTCTTTATTTAATCTTTTTACTTGGAAGTATGTAGGCAACCTTTCACTCAAAACGTTGTCTATTACGTGCATATCCTGTAATATTAATGGCGAGTTCGGGTAGTCATTTCGGGACAACTTTTTTGCCAGGTCCTGAGCAGTCATGTTCGCTTGGTCAATGCCAAGCAATCTCGCGTGTTCGCGTGCCGCTTTCTTCGCCCGGTCTCCAAACGACCGAGCAGCGGGTTGCCCAACCATATCCGGTGTCGTCACATCCGCACTGCAACTGTGGCGCGTGCCCTCATTGGCCCCCACGTCGAAGTTCACGTGGTTTAGCAGACGACGGAGCCCGAAGACTGGCGACCGCGATGCCCCTAGCGTGATCCAAGCGACAAAAACCGCTAGGTTCCTGGCACTCATGTTCGGGTGGCGAAGGTCACGTGATCCAGCTCGGGCGCCAACCTAGCAATTTCCGAGCGCTAAGCCGTGTTGCCATGAAATCTCCGCCCGAATTCACCATAAGTCCAAACAATTTCGCGCAGAGAATACCGAATACACTGTAATCAATTGTCACGTTTGCACTCCCCTTGTGTAAATAAATTTGGCCTGTCTATTGACACTGTTTGGACATTTTTTGGCCCCTTTGGCTTTTCTTTTTACCTTGGCTTTTTATAGACAATTGTACAAATAACGTCTAAAGACGTGCTTTGGACACCTTTTTTCCCACCTGTCCAAACCACTCTGCCAAAGGAAGTCTATAGACGTTCTTTGAAAATTCTTTTTCTCCACATTTAATAGACAATAGGAAATAGAAATACAAAAGACAATCCGAAAACTTAGTGAAAGCAATAGACAGCATCGTGCTGTCATGCTATTTCAGTCTCTTCTGTTTCTGCATATACAGCACATTTTCAGAAGCTTGATCATAATTTTTAATTTGTGTTTATATGTACATGGATGTGTGACTCCCACATGTATAAAGGGATGAGCGCAGATCACATCACGAAAAAAAATGTTCTCGCAATGATGAAAACTATGACAATCCATTACAAGACAATTTAATGCATTTGTGTCACTGCGCAAAAAAAAAAAAAAGGAAATAAAAGGTCAAACGAACAATGAGGTCATTACATACACAGTTACATGCGAAAGCGGTTGACACGCAGAATTGGCCAAGAGATTAAAAAATCTAGATTTCAGAAAAGTTCTGTAGGTCAGTACAACCCACTGGAAAACTGCAGGTATTCATACAACACTGCTTGGCACCTCAGGCGAGGGCCACGTGTATCAGTCGTGGTTATCCCCAATGTGGGTCAACGGGGTCATCCAATGAGTCGACGGGACTGGTTAGCCTCCCATTCAGGGGAAAGGCACCATTGACAAAGGGACAAAGTGACCTATTTCGCCATTTGTCGTAGGTGTGCCAGCGTGAAGAGGTCTGTCTTGCCGTGTTGCTTCACAGATTTGCCTTGCAGAAAATGCTCGTTTTAGTGAAGTGGCCCCATATGAACGCTTTGTATGTCTACCCGGTGGACCGAATATTTGATGTGGACATTGGTTTGATGTTGTGGTTGCTTGTGTTTGTGGACATTGGTTTGCACGATGCGCGTGTGGTGGAACGAAGCTCCCCGTGAAATGGGATCTGGTCGCTGAACCGTCCAAAGGTTTTATCGTTGCAGCTGGTAAGTTACTTGCTTATCTGAAGCTCTTGGTGCCATCTGTGCCCGTACATTTTACGAGTAGGATTTTTAGGAAGGTGTTCTCTGCTGCATGCATGCGATTCATAATCTCTTCTATTGGTACAGGGGATGCTGCAGCCTTGGAAAGAAATAGGTTAGGAATTCTCAAGGCGCTCGAAATGGTTGCCGACCTATGTGGAAACTACGTAAGTACTCCATGATCGTGATTAATTTATTCTCTCATTGTTTGCCATCCGCAGTTTGGATCATCAAAATGGCTACACGCGTGGCTTGCGTGAAAACGGGATTTGCCGACGAAATGCTCCAATAACCGAGCGTTCATGGGGATCCATCCCAGTACCTAATTTAAGAATGCAATACGTAACTGGAATCGGAGAGTTTGTTGAATGCACTCGTTCATTAATCAATCGTAACTGGAAAAGAACTCCTTCGAACTGCCGTACGGAAGAGTGAAGGGCTCACCGTTGGCCATGCTTACATTTAACGATAGATAGGCTTAATAGAGCGGCAATGCCGGAGCTCTAACAGCTCTAGCTTTGCCTCTTTTTGTACTTGCATTTGTTTAGACTGGAAAGTGATTGTATCTGGGATAAGTATCCAGATATTCTTAAACAGGTTCTTCTGGTAACATCTTTTGAACGCATGTCACAGCAACACAAGAGCCCACTGGCACTACCTGTGACAAGAACGTGAAACGAGTAGCTGAGCTAGAAGACGAGAACGAAGCACTGTCCAGAAGGCTCCCGAAGTGTAGGAAGGAAAAATTATGTATGAGGAACAATAAATTTTCTGGCGTTTCACATATCTGACTTGGTCAGTGTGTTATCTACGACAGGACGCGCTTTTTTTTTTTGGGGGGGGGGGGGGACGTGCGAAAACAAACGCATGCAGACCACCGTAAGAATTCAAAGAGAAGGAGCATTTCAACTGTAATGGGTGGAAGCCCCAGAAGGTGACCTTTATAAAGTCTATAGCATGTCCAACGAAAGCTTATCTTTTGCTTTCCAATAGCACAAATGCTATAGAATGTCCGTACCAAATAGCTAAACGGAGGAAAAAGGAAGGAAAGTGGTGTGTCCAAACAGCGTCTATATGCCGTCTATTTGTTGTCTATAGCCTCTTTAGACTTTTCTCTATAGAAATGCTCTAATATGACCATGGGACTTTTCACAAGGGTCAACGCAGGGAAACAGCCTACATTATCATCATCCATTCATCTATGTTGTTGTTGTGTTGTTGTCACGTTTGTTGACACAACGTGCACACGTGGCAGGTATATTCTTGTTTTATTTCCTGAAGGAGTATATCCTGCGGGACGTCACACTGACTGGCGTGCAATCAGAATGAAGGATTCTGTGACTCTAGACTTTAAGGCTGATGATACAGTTACCCTCTATGGTTTGAGGGACGAGCGGGACGTACTCTTTTCTGTACCAGCTCGCGTGGAGTAGCATTAGGATGATCGCCTTGCACCAGAAAATCGAACCGAAACGTTTATCGGTTCGGTTCGGATTTAGGTTCGACGATAAGGGTTCAGTTGCGGTTCAGCTCCGGAAGGAAGGTCGGTTCGAACCGGTTATTTTCAAACGGTTGAGTTCAAGAACCGGTTTTTGACAGTGCTTGAAGTGGACAGGAAGACGTCAACGGTCGGTCTCGACTTTGAAAGGTTTTGCGCGGTATGAAATACAAAATTATGGTTACGACAGGAACGTAACCATGAATTACCATTTATAGGTTGACTATCCCCGAACGTAGCTCATGTCGCGGTGGTTAATCAACCCACCCATCGGGTTGTTCGCAGAACCTCAGCAGAAACACAGCAGTCAACCAAGCCTGCACCTTGGCGTAAGTCATTTAAGTCAAACCTTCACATACTGCTTACTTCTTGCTAAATACTACTTCTTCCCTAGAACTGTGTTGGAGTGGAACAGCCTTAGCTTCGATATTACTAACGCCCAATGTCCCAAAGTCGATACGTTCACAGCTGCCCTCAAGTGGTTAACCTGTTATATGAGACGATTGTTATACGATGTGTAAGTTTACTCCTAATTTATTAATTGATATGATGTTGTAGTACCTTCATATCACTATTAGCTGCTTTGTGCTTAATGTCTGTTTGATACTCATTTGTTACTTGTCTGTATTGATCATTCGTATGATGTATATATTTGCTCCTACCTGTAACGGTCCCCTTAGGGACGAACAGTATGTTGAAATAAATAAAATAAATAAATAAGTCATTGAAATTATTGATTACCAGTCAACAGACGCAAATACACATTAACCAGCGAACGACGCTTCGTGGTAGCTGGATTGGAAGGGTGCTATTCTGAGCCCGTGGTCTCTATGTAAAAGGCGCGTCATCGCTAACCACCGCCGTGCTACCATGTTGACGTTGAGAGCGAAGTGTCTGTGGAGCAAAGACAGAGCACGGGCAAGAGCAAGTGCAAACAGAGAGTTCGACTCATTTTCGACCCATTGACTATTTTTAAATAAGATATCAGTATGGTTGTTTTTCAAATGCACAAAGAAAACCAGCTTGGTATGTTGTCGTTGTGACCAACGTGATGGTGGCTGGCCCTATACTTTCTAAGAGGCTCATGTAGCTCCACACACGCATGTTGGGAGTTTATCCTGCAGCGTCGTACACACAGACGCATGCTGTAGTAAAGCTTAGATAGTTTGCTTTCGCAATGGACTGCGCAAAACGAACAGAAGAAGGAAAAAAAAACAAATGAAGAAAGCAAACTAATGGAACAACGGAAAGGGTGCAGGCTAGCTGGTATAGATACATGAAGAAGACCGAGAGACACGGACACAGAAGACCACACACGTAAGTTCTCAGAACTGAGAACTTGCGTGTGTCGTCTTCTCTGTCCACGTCTCTCGGTTTTCTTCATGGAAGAAAAGAAAATTTGAAAGACCGAAAGTCGCACAGTCGACGACATATCCATCGGTTGGTCCGCGTACTCTCATTTACATACAGGATGGCCGCGATAACTGTAAGACTGATACCTAACACATAGCGCTCTCAAAGAAACCTGACAGCTCTCCTATCACGTTTGTGTTGCGGCTGCTGACCTTACAATGCAGCAGGGCTGGGCAGTAATACTGATGTTTTGTATTATAATACAAATACATAATACTCTTGCGCCAAGGTATTATAATATAATAATAATAATACATCAATGTATTACTTGAGTAATACTAGTAATACAATTGACTGGATTGATTGCGAGCCCGTTTTCGTAGTAAAGGGTTCTCCTTCATGCTTTCTTCATACTCAAGGTGTGTAGAAGGAGTGACCCTCTGAAATGTTAAAAAAAATAAGAAGAAAAAAAGATTGATGTCGAGCAAGAATGTTCTATGGATCCCGTTCACATGCGCAGAAGAATGACGCGTCATCATTATTAGGGTGATGTTGGTTATGTCCTCACTTTTTCACACAACATAAATAAAGTCAATAGAGATTCACCTTGAGATGAACTTTCAAATTCGAGGTTGACCGCTTCGATGCGCTGAACACTTTCGAACAGAATATATATTTTGCCTTCAATGTGGCACAGTCTTCAAGTGGCTCGGCCTGAACCACAAAAAATGGCCGTCCAAAATTGTTCGATCTACAGTTCTGACCGGGAACGTACAAGCACCCTTCTACGAAGACATTGCACGTGTGATGACTAACATGAGGGGATGTTGTCGTTGACCCGAAGAAACGCCCGGAAACGAGTGTTCTCAACACTGAACTCATTGATCCAGTCCCGTGTAATTTGGGATGGGGGTCTTGCTGTGAACTTACGGTCAGCGTGGTGGTGGTGGTGGTGATAGGGCTTGCCGTTGTCGGCCTCACGTATGTGGGCAACGTCACGACTGACGCCCTGGGGGATTGTGCGTCCTGGGCCGATGGTCAGCGTGGCCGCATATCAGGCGCTTTTGTTTGTCACCAATGGGAGATGAGCTTCTGGGAAGGAAGATCACCGATTATCCTCACGTGTCGGGCTCTTGTTAGGACCAAAAGCTCCACAAAAAGTATTACGACTTCACAATTAATATAATACACCTAATACCTCAATTTCGTGTATTATTCGGTTCGGGTTCGGTTCTTACTCTCTGCCTTGCACGCCTGGCCTGGGAGGTGATGTGGGTTCGAATCCTCACACCGGCTGTGATGTCTGAGGTTTTCCCTGGATTTTCCGTCAGACTTGCCAGACGAATGCCGGCACAGTGCCTCCGAAGTCGGCCCAGGACGTATCGTAACCCCCCTGTCATTCGGATACGGAAATCGAATAGAATATACGATTACTCGCTTCGGTGTTCTAGAAATTTGAATATTCACACTGTCCTAGTAAAAAGTCAATTTTTTTTCGAGAAAATTGTTCTCCCAGGAACATTTTATTCAGGGACATTTTCTCCTAGACCTCGTGAGGTAGTGGAAGGAAACACTTTTTTTCTTCTTTAGGTATTAGCTCTCAGCAAGTGCGATGCGGTTCAGTTTTATTTCAACGCAGTTATAATGTGACCTTGTTGAAACTGTGTGCCTTTCAGGAAATACCTGCAAGACCATGCGTTCTTTGAAAATGAAACTCCTTCGAGACACCTCTTTATAGGAATACTCACGCATTCCTTTTATGCGGCATATAGGGACAAGAGTGAGAGGCAGGGAGGAGGAGGAGTGTCGTTGGGAGGAACCCGAGAGGTCTGCCTGCCTGATTAGGCGGCATGTTTCTCGGGAGGGGAAAGGTGGTGGAGAGGAGGAGAGGAAAGGGTGAAGTGGAAGACCGAGCGGAATCCGCTCGGGGGGAGGATAGCTGCGTCCATGGGCCGACTTCAGGGGAACTGTGCCGGCATACGCCTATTACACATCTGAGGGAAACCCAGGAAAAACCCCAGACGGCACAGCCGGCCCGCGGATTCGAACCGCGGACCTCCCAGTCTCCAAGCGCACGCGTTACCGCTGCGCCACCGGAGCTGGTAGTGAGAGGCAGGCAGTACGAGAATACGTATTTATGAGGACCTGGTTACGATACCGTCATTGATGTGAACGATATTTCAAGTGAAACCTGCCGTCCGACGCACATGCCTGCGTGCGGCCTTCGTCAATGCGTCCATGGCCTCATGGAAAACAGAATGAAATGACGGAAGGTCGGGCAACGTTGAGTTTACTCACAATAAACGGCAGCGGCGAAGGTGAAGACAAACGTGCAAATTGCAACAGTGCATGCTACGTGGTTAAACGAACACATTTATAGAAACACGAGCAAGGTCCATCCTGGCCGGTCTTGCTCTTGCTGCAGTCTAAACGAATTCGTTGAAGTAGGCGGTCAAACACACCCATTGAAATAAATACATGCGCAGAGACAAGTCATTCGTGGACTACGAATTCAAAACTCTTCTCTGCCATGTATAGAATTTTTGAAAAGGACCACGTAGCAGAAAAGACCCACACATGTACTACACACAATTGCAAATAGAGAGGCACTTGCCCAATATTGTGCTTAGAATGCATTCCATTGTATTTTTTTATGAAAAAAGCAAAAGCTGTTTCAGGTGGCTACCATAAGGCCGAAACTCAAAAGGCGGGAAATCAAAACACCGAACAATCAGAAGGCGGAAAATTCAGAAAGCCGTACTCTCGAAAGACCAAAAAATAAGGCACTCAAGATACGAAAACCATTGGTCATTCAATTGGGTGTTCACCCTAGGTCTTCTGTCTCTTTGGCCTTTTCACTTTCGGCCTTCTGACAGTTCGGCGTTCTGATTTTTCGGCCTCTTACTAAGTTACTCAGGTACGGCAATATTTCCCACGCGTCAGTTCCCTGGCGTCTTTTGCCGAGGCTTCAGGTATACGCTACAGTTTTTCCCAACCAGGAATTCCACGAATTTTATCATCTCACATACGCATCCAGGATGGCCTTGGACTAACTCACACCGTGCTGTTAGGTTTCATAGGAAATTCTCTGCTTATAACACGGTATAAGTATGCTATAGCCTGTAGGTCGGTACAAATGGGTAAACAAAGTTTTGCGGGTTAGATTTATTCGACTTTTTTTTTCTTTCAAGGTAACTGTAAACTAACTAAGTTACTGTAACGTGGTAACTGTAAGTTGTAACTAGTTACATTTCAAAAACAGCAACTGTAACTGCAGGTTAACTCTAACTGCAACTTACTTGCTTTTTGGGTAGTAATTTTACCTCTGACCGATATCTTCTTTTTTTCACTCAGTGTTAATTCCCTTGCTAGAAACTTTGTATTTATTAGCATATTCTACATCAGTTAGTTAAGGTAAAAGATTGTGTACGGGTTGTTGTGAGTACTGATTGTGAACCAGTATCCAGCAGATGAATAGTGCCTTAACCCGCCAAAACACCGTGCTGGGCACGAATGCAGTGTTAACACTGGCCCAACGATGATACGGCAGAACATTTTTATATACGAGCATTTTTCTGAGCAGTTGCGCGTCATAGTGCGGTGAGATTGCTTCCATCTCGGAATCATTGTTTAATTGGCTTATCTCTATGTAGATAAGAAATTACAGGCCGTAAGGCGGTGAGCCTTTGTCCGCACCCTCAAAATTCACCACGAAGTTCCGATTGTCGCCGTCATGCACCTTTTATGAAACTAAAAAAAGCGTTTTGAAATTGGCGAAGGCGGCCATCTCCGCCCTTCCTTGAAGGTTGAACTCTCACAACTACGCATCAACGAGTCAGTTATGCTGCTTTTGTCGATAATGCTAATGACTTGAGAAACTTCTTCAATTGTGTAACACCGATGCCACCCCACGAGTGAAAAAAAGGCCGCAGTATCGTGCTGCACCAAGGCCACGGCATCCTATCTAAAATCTGACTCCGATGCTGTGTACTGGCCAGGAAAAGTTTGGTCTCGAACTGCTCTAAAAGGAGTTCTCTTTCTATCAACGATTCCTGTGAGCTGCCTCCTCCACACTCAGCTTCTCGAAATGAGAACGGTGGATCAACGTACAGATTTATTTGGGTGAGGAGGATACGAACAGTGACTGAAAGTAGGCAAGTGAACAGCTAGAGTAGCTGAGAAGTGAACAGCTGCGTTATCAGTGCTTGGGGATAGCTGCGTGCGCGTGCATCTCGCTGTACTCCGAAACCGCAACAACTCTAGAGGCACGGTGTCACTCGTCAGAGCAGCCCCGCTCTTCTCATTCGGTTCGCTACGATGTGGGTACCGGCCATGGTACCGGCGGTACTACGCCTCCCGGTCGTTCTCCTGGTCGCTGCGGCTATTCCTGTATCTACAGCACAGGATCAAAGCAATTATGTGAGTTGCGTTTGCCAGTGTGAGGCTTTCCTCTTATCGAGCTGAACGACAGCTTGTGCTTGGAGATCGAAGCCAATGAGTCTCTGTGTCTCGTAAGATCGTGACATATCGAAGTGATGTGCTGATTGGCATGAAACGAGAAAGTTTGAATGACTCTGCTCTTGATGCGCTGCATATATTTATTCGTGAAAGCTGACCGTATACTTAAACCGCGCGTGTATTGTTTTTGCTTGGTTCGGAAATGTGAGATTGTGAAGAGCGTGTTCTTTGGAACTGAACCTAGTGAAGAACGCACAGGGACAAGGACGACACATATGGAAGCTTATGTCGTCCTTGTTCCTGTGCGTTCTCCACCATGTTTAGTTAGGGAATGGGCTGTTTGGGGTGTTTTCCACCGCATTGGATGCCCGCAACCGTACCGGTTACATCCCATTTCGCCTATTCCCATTTTGCCTAATCCGGATTATCGGATTAAAGAGGCCGGAGGGGTGACTGGCGTTAGGCGAAATAGGACTGCCGCGCAATCTCATTAGGCGAAACGGGACTGTCGACAAGTGGGCGTTACTTGCATGCCCCGCCCCGATAGTGACGTCTGCAAGAAATCAATGCGCTCGTCCGACCACAACCTTACGTCGTCCGAAACAAGGACCCTTTACATTTGCAAACGAAGGTGTGTGCGATACCACAAATAATAAAATGAATTGATTATTATCGAGTGTTTTACTCGATAATAATTGTAACAGTTCTTGTCTCAGAACCTTCTCCTTTATTCCATTCTACCTACTCCTCTTCTTCCTCGTCTCTCCCGTCTCTGTTCCTGTTGTCCAGACAGCCCATAAGCAGGGCATACTTAAAACGATTGGGTACACACACACCAACGGACAGTTTAGACTTGCCACTATTGCCAATGTGCTTAGATACCATCCCAGGAGGGATCAACCCGTGACCCCCCGGCCCATGAAGCCAGCCGGGAGAGACGAGGAAGAAGAGGAGTAGGTAGAATGGAATAAAGGAGAAGGTCCCGGACAAAATGTCCCCCGAAAAGGCCCCGGACAAAATGTCCCCAGCTGCCGTCACTGAAACCAGCAACCGTGGAGCAGCAGGCACGGCTGCGGAACCTTTGCAGCCAGTACGTCAACAATGAAAAAAACATTGAAGAATTTCTACGAGGTGTTGCCCGGACGATTCGCTTCTAGATCGCAAGCTGAAGTAATTCGAGACGTTCGGTATTGTAAATAACTGTAAATAATGTAAATAATTGCTAAGGTCCTACTTTTGAGAGATGCTCCATTGTATGGGTCCCTAGACCAGCATCCCCACTTTGGAGAGATTCGTCTAGCGATGTAAATAATTGTAAATAAATGCTTTGGTTAGTTCAGTTCCATACTCATTGTCGCAATAACTGGTAAGCTCCTACTTTTGACATATGCTTCATTGCTTGAGTCCCAAGACTGGCTTTAGTGGGAGCTTTAACTACATGGGCCCAACCGCACGTAGAGCAGTACGTCGTAAATAAGAAGTCAAACTGCCCTGACGGCCTATAGGATGCGCAACCTCCACATGATCAGGGTTCTAAAAAATCGTGATTAAAAAATCAAATTATTCAGATTTTTTTCATTTAAATATGATGAATATTGATTAAATCATTGAGTTGATTTTTGTCTTCTAAGACAGATCTTCACCTCATGGCTTCCGTGTGCCACCTCGTAGTAGCGAAATCACTTTTTGAGCACATACAAAGAAGGGCGTCTAGACTTCTAACAGTGCGGCTAACAGTTACTAGCTAATGCAAATGGAGATCTATTTGAAAACTATATATTATGAATTACACCGAATAGTAATAGGAAAAAGAAATAACTGGAAACGTTCTACGCTCGTGGAATGACCACCCGCCATGTGTAACCAAATTGTTTGCCAGTGTGCCGGAGAGCCACTAAAGGGGTCACGTGACGCTGTTTGCGCTAAAAGTCACTGAAGTATAATATATTTCAGGCTGTGGTTCATTTCCAGGCTCAGTCTCATCTTCCCCGGCGTCTCCAGTTTTATGTTACTATTCGAATTCAAACATAACATAAGGGAGGTGATTTAAATCTTGATTAATATTCATGACTTAAATCGCGATTAAAATCGGTGATTTATATCTGGCTGATTTAAATCAATCAACCCTGCACATGATAGCATGAAAAACATTTGTCACATTTGAGGTACCAACGGCTGTGCAACCGGACGGCATCTGGGGACATTTTGTCCGGGGACATTTTCGGGGACGTTTTGTCCGGGGACATTTTGTCCGGATCCCCCAACCATTGCCACGTATGATAGGGTTTTCGCTCCTGATTCGAAGACAGAGGGGGCGTACGCCTTTTTGCGTCAATTTGGATATATGATAATCGACAAAAAGGGCGTACGCCTCCCTCTCTTCTCGAATCAGAGGCGATAATCCTATCATTCGTCCAATGGTTGGCGCAGGACGTGCTATGCGGTGAAGTTCAGTTTTTAGAGTGTACCGCTTTGCAAAATCACTAGCAGGGACACAGGTTTTTCGTGCGGCTCAGGGAATTCGACTTGGAATGAAAAAAAAAAAAATAATAAGAGGCAGATTTTTGGATTTTGGCTCATTCCAAAAACAAAAAAGAAAAGAAAGAACGAAAGAAGGAAAACTCCACCCGTGAATAGAACGGAGGTAACACCAAGGCATGGCGAAGGGTACGCCGTGACCAACCAGGTGGTCGTGACGTGGTCCCTGTGCACGTGACCTGTGACAGACCTCATTAGTTTAGCACACAGATACGAAATATAACAGGTAAAGTGACTTTTGACAGCACGCTTGAGTAGAACTAGCAAAGAGATAAAGTTGCTATGTGGAGATGCATAACTAACTTTGACTTCCCGACAAAGAATAACAAATTTCTCGCATTTACTTTTGAGGAAGCACTAAAAAATGCACATAACGCAATGCTATGCTTGAATAAAACCAACGAGGTTGTAAGGTTGTGTGAAGATGCGAAAGTGACTTTCGGCAGCACGCTAGTGGACCGCCTTCTTTCATCACGTGACACGGATCAGTAGGCGAAGTGGGACTGTCTGCAGCATACGTTAGGCCAAATGGGACCCCCTTGAGTTGGAAGTTGGTGAACCTCCTAAGGGATTGCGAGATAATCCGCTAAAAAGCATTAGGCGAAATGGGAATAGGCGAAGTGGGAAGACACGACCGTACCTGCTTCCAATGCCTCTTTCGGCGCATGTTGTTTGCAGTTTGGACTTCTAGAACGCATTTATCGGTTTTCTAGCACCACCTTTTTCGCATCGTACACGAACCATTTTTCGGATCTATTAGGGAACGGGACCTTTTGCAAAGACAGTAGTGCTTGTTTTTGTACATGGTGTGTGCAGTAGCCGGCCCAAACTCCAGTATCCTCCTCATTTTTCCCCCTGACTAAAATTTCCATAAGTATAAGATTGAAAGGAACAGTTACAGCTATTTCCGCAATTTCTGTCATGCTTACGTCACTGGTCATAATCAAACTTGACAAAGAGATTAATTTTCTCGTTTCCGCGCGTTGTGACAAGACGTATTGGCTACGGAGCGACGGACATGGGTTTAAAGGGACGGTCTCGTACCCCCTGCCCCTTTCATAAAGTGTACCATTCGATAGCCCTTTGTTGAAAATGGAGTACTGCTAATTTACCCGACAAAACACACCACGGTTATTAAATAACCGAATTAGATTGATAAAAGATTGCAGAGCATGCCGCGATCTGTGTTGGCAACAATAAGAACGGCCACGTCGCCCTGCGGGTAAGTCCGTGATAGGATACAGAAATCGTCTGCTTTTGCGCGCGCAAGTGCATCGGCGTGAGCAGACGACTTTCAGAAGTTAGTGGGCACCGCGGCAACTCTCGTACATTTTCTTTCAGTTCTCAGGTGAAAAACGCGCATTCTAAGTAGTGGCAAGCATGGTGGTTCAGAACAACGATGTTAATCCTCAGAGACAGGTTAAAAGTCGCAGAACAACCCCATCCACAATCACAAATCTGAAGTCGCTGGCCATCGGCACGCGCGGTCGCATTACAGCTCCGACCAAAAAAATATTACCCGCGCTTCCATTACACTCCTCGTTGTACACCGATCATGCTTCGAAATGAAGTGTCGCTGACGACGTACATGGAGAAGGAGTACGTGTTTATTTAAAAAGCGCATTAAAAACTCTCGGAAAGAAAACGCGCGACTTAGCTTCCACGTATCCGATTGTGCGCCACATTATGGGAGACCCCACAGTGAATGCTCGGACTACATTCTCCGCTCGCGGAGGTATATGCCTGAGTGTCCCCATTTCGAGAGTAAAGGGTATTAACAACAAATCACAAGGCACCCTAGAAACACTTCACAAATAAAATATGCTTTCCCCTTCTATCTCCATTATCATATGTTATGTTCTGCATGGCCACTGCTTTCTGCTTTCTTTATTGCATGCCACAACTTTGTATTACTAATATTAAAAAAAAATAAAAACTTTGCTCGTTCTGGAATTTTCCCCACGTAACCACTGTCCTCCTTATCTTTCGCTATGCTTGCAAATTCTTGCCTGTTGTCCCGTTTCGTCCACGTGTCCGTGTCCATTTTTCTGTAACCGGTCTGGAGCCTAGATCACTACATTCACATAATCCCCTCCACACTCTAACAAAGCCGCCATTCACTCCGGCCGTAGAAGCCCGTACGGACCCTTTCTTCCCTCGGGGCTGTTGACCCACAATTCGCATGAACCTTTAAACACGTCACACCTAACCCTTTAAATACCATGCCAATGATGAGGACGGTGCCCAGAAGAAGAACAGTCTCTGTTCGAAATATCGGCGGCTTCTGTCCTGAGGCAACTCCCTTCCTACATCTCTACCGGTTCGCTGGATTTCTACTCATCTACATTACTCAACCCAAGGTGCTTCTGCAAGTTACAATTACCATGACAACGACGACGCACCCGCAGGCCGACGTCATACGTGACGTATGCATGAGAGAAGCGCAGCTTTCGTCGTCTGCTCTTACGGCACGTTTCGACAAATTCCTCGAAAACGACTTGGTTATTCCGAATGAAACTTTGACGGTTGTATGTGTACAGTACTTGTGAAACTAGTTTTGGCTAAGTTTCGGAATCGCCCCGGCTGTACGAGACCGTCCCTTGGTTCCGAAAGCAACACCGCGCGAAACCAAAGCCAGCCACGGCGTCTTATTGACGCTTTTTCTCGAACTCGAACAAAAGGCTCAACCGGGGACCGGTCGCCAGACGTCTGCGTAACGCGTGACTAGTAATTGCGTTACATGTCACAAACAGACCTGTAAAGTAATTAATTACAAGTGCTTGAATTACTGTAATTAATTACTTTCTTAGTAATTAATTACTTCCTGAATTACATTACGTTTTATGTAATTGTAACTGTAATTGAATTACTTTTACAAGTAACGCGTAACGCGTTTTGAATTACTTTCGGAATTACTTTGAACGCTATCGGGGAAAGCCCAATGTTTAAAGTTTGGATGAGTTCCACACCGTTTTTTTTTTTTTTTTTCGTTTTTTTTTTCACAGTGATTACCCAAAGACTCGATTCAGATCGGTACATTTTTCGGTACAGATTTTTTTTACATTTGAATGTGGACGGAGAAAAACTCTTGCGCCTTGGGAAAAGGAGTACGAATTGCGGGTATCGACCCTCACTTCAGAGTCGTTAGAGTGCTTGAAAGATCTTCCTTTTGTGCTCATGAAGGTGTTCATGAAGTACAATGTTGGGCTGCCCAGCAGTGCACCAGTGGAGCGTCTGTTTTCGGTTGGTGGTCTTGTTATGACAAGGAGACGTGGCAACCTTACAGACAAGAACTTTGAGAATACCTTACTCTTGAAAGCCAATGGACGTTACAAGCTGCACTCATGATCCGCACTTTGTTCACACACCTGAAGAAAGAAAGCCTTTTGACTGTGATGTTCGGTGTTTCTTTAACATGGCAAGAGACTTGTCCTTGCGTAAGACTTCTGTAACTTTTTTCTACCACAAGCACAACTACCACCATCTTTCAGAACATGTACAATAAATGTGTACATTGTTACGATCGCATGCAAAACAGACGACCACGTAGGCAGATTGGAAGCAGAAGATAATTTCGAGCGCCAAGGCTGGACGACCAGACCAGACACACATTGCGGGAAGCAAGCACTCAACTTCTCCTATTGTCCCTTTTGAGGGATTTGTTCTCTCCGTCGTGAGGCAACGCCTTTCCCACGGACTCCGGCCACCAAAATAGGACTCGTACGTGGAATCCGACAAGGACGTGGCCCCAATGCAGTCTACAAAAGCGGAGGCCATCGGAGCATCTTCGTCTTCCCCTGCTATCCATGCTGCTGGACGGCCGCAGCGCCGACCACTTGTATATCTTTTGTACATAATGAAATAATCACTTTCGTTATACTTTGCTCCCTGAGTCGGTTCCCCATTTCTTTCGTTGGTGTCACGCTACCAAAGATGCCAAGACGTAACAACTGGATGACAGCGCTGGGATGACGGATTCTTTGGCTTTGGACAGCGGCTTGAGTGAGTGAGTAGTTCTTTTCGTACGCACACCAAGTGTTAGTTAGGAATTGGTAGTGCTATCGAAATTTTGTTCGGCTACTGTTAGGAATTTTGTGTTTGCGTAATATTTGGCAGTAGTTGAGCAGGCATAACTGACACTCACAAATCAGTCCGCTATGGATCTAAAGAAGCTATTGAAAGCAGATTTGTTACTGCTGTGCGAAGAATTGGGGATTGATACCGAGGGTTTGCGTCTGAAGTCAGCCATCATAGCGGCTATTGTGGAATCGGGTGCCGATGATGACGAGATTACCGAGTGTTGGGAACTAATATAAGCCCAAAAGACGGAGCAGGCCAAAAAGGCAGAAAGTGAAAGTCTCGAACGTCAAAAGGACAAGGAGCTCGAAAGTAGAAAGTTAGAAATAGAGCGGGAGATTCAACTAGAGAAGATTGAACTAGAGTTGAAGCGGCTGGAGGGAAGACCGGCGTCGGAGGCAGGTTCCGGCGACCTAGATCGAGTAAAGATGACTAAACTTCTGCAACCATACAAGATGGGGGAAGATATAGGTCTTTTCCTAGTTAACTTCGAAAGGATTTGTGAAAAATTTGGTATAGCAAAGCCTTTGTGGCCACAGCGCTTGCTTACCGTTCTTCCTTGCGAGGCCGCTGACGTTATCGCTCGCCTGAGTAAAGAGGACGCTGACGATTACAGTAAAGTAAATGACAGCTTACTGCGAAAGTATCGTTTGTCAGCCGAGGCATTCAGACAGCGTTTTCGAGAATCGGTGTTCAAAAAGGGGCAGAGCTATTCAGAGTTCGCGTACGATCTCAGGGCAAACATGACAGAGTGGCTCAAAAGTGCTGAGGCTTTCGGAAACCACGATAAAGTGTTAGAATGCTTTTGCTTAGAGCAGTTTTACGTGGGTGTATCCGATGACGTGCGGTACTGGATCCAAGATAGGATGGATGTCCAGACACTTGAGAAAGGCGCAGAGCTAGCACAGGAGTATGCCACGCGTAGGGAAGCTAGAGGTCTCCCTAATTCGTACAGTGAGAGTCGCCACTCACCCCAGAAGTTTCCCGAGAAAAAGTCACGGTTTCGAAAAGTGGGGCTGCCTGAAGCAAAAGAGCCGACTCCCAGAGAAAAGAAAGTAGAGGAGACCACCCCAAAAGAGTTGCAAGAGAACCCCGGGGAAAGTGAGAATGAGGGTATGCCGCGTAACAAGGAGTTCGAACGTAAACGACCGTTAATTTGCCACAGGTGAAAAAAAAGTAGGCCATATTGCCGCACGTTGTCCGAACCCGCGAGTAGCATTTTCTTACGTTGCCGACGATGAGGAAAATTTAAGGCTACTGCGACCCTACATGTTTGAGTTGGAAGTGAACGGGAAGCCGTGCCGAGTGCTGAGAGACTGTGCCGCTACTATGGATATAGTGCACCCCGCTTATGTCAGAAAAGAGCACCTTACGGGGGAGGTGTCTTGGATAAGGCAGGTTGTGGAGGAAGAAAGTGTTTGTCTTCCGATCGCGGAGGTCACTATTAAAGGGTCGTTTGGAGAATTGCGCACTGAAGCCGCCGTGTACAGAAAACTTGTCGGTTCACTACCCCTATTTGTTCTCTAATCGCTCAGATGAACTTCTGAGACAAAAGGGTCTAAGTTTTGAAAACGGTGTGGTGGAAGCTTTAACGCGCTCGAAAGCACGACAGTTGGCCACTCAGCTTCGATATGATGAGAGCAAACAGGACAGGCACGTGCCCTTCAACAGCGAAAGTGTAGAGAGCCCAGTTAGTGCAAAATCTACCGCTAGCGAAAGTGAAACCGCTGTTAGAGAACAAGAAAGCACAGAGGCAACCCAAGTAACACGGTCAGAATCAACAAAAGATGATGACGCGGTAACAGAAATAACGGAAGAGACAGGGCTAAGGTTTGGGGACAGCTGCGAAGCGAATGAGGTTAGAGATGACCCAGCCGACAGGGACGACAATGACCAAGACCTAGAAGGTCTGGAAGGAATTCTTTTGTCGCCCGTAAGCCGAAATCTGTCTACCCTTGTTAGGCTAGAAAGGGCTAGCTTAGTGGAACAGCAAAGAAATGATCCCACATTGAAAAACCTCACCAACACTAATGGAGAGGGTGTCGCCAGGAAAAATGTAACTTTCGTCGTGAAAGATGGTTTGCAGTACCGCAATTACCAAGACAACAGTGGCAGATCATACGATCAGTTAGTAGTTCCTGAACCATACCGTGAGGACCTGTTGCATTTATGCCACACTAATGCATGGTCTGACCATCTAGGAATCACGAAAACGAAAGAAAGGCTCCTCCAGGAGTACTATTGGCCAGGGTGCACTAAAGATGTGGAGAACTACGTTAAATCATGCGACACGTGTCAACGAGTGGGGAAGCCCAATCAGAAATGTAAGGCCCCGCTAACCCGTTAATTGCAGAACCGTTTAGACGGATTGTAATTGATCTTGTCGGTCCTCTGCCGGTAACGCAATCAGGCTTCAAGTACATTCTGACGATGCTGTGCCCGTCGACGAAATTTCCAGAAGCGGTGCCATTGAAGCAGGTGAACTCGCCCGAGATTGTGAACGCACTTTTGTCAGTTTTCGCAAGGATAGGATTCCCTTCCGAAATACAATCAGACCAGGGCACGGTATTCACTAGCGCGTTGACAACTGAGTTCTTCCAAAGATGCGGCATCCGCATCATTCACAGTTCCGTCTACCATCCACAATCTAACAGCGTTGAACGGTGGCACTCCGTCTTGAAACGTGTTCTGCGCGCACTATGCTTTGAGCGAGGGACGGATTGGGAAGCGTGCTTGCCAGCTGCACTCTTTGCGCTGAGGACGGCGTCGCATGAAAGTACCGGATTTAGTCCTGCGGAGCTAGTGTACGGTAGGGCACTGCGATCGCCGCTTAGAATGTTGCGAGAAAAGTGGGAAGGCTCAGGAGAAGAGTACCGTTGTGGAATATGTACTCGAGTTACTGGAGCGCATGCACGCTACGAGAGAGATAGTAATGCGTCACATGGAAAGCGCCCAGAACCGCGGTAAAGCGTATTATGATCGCAACGCCCGGTTGCGAAGCTACAAGGAAGGTGATAAGGTACTCATCCTTAGACCGGCGAGGAAAAATAAACTACAAGTTCACTGGGAAGGTCCAGTCGAGGTCGTAAACAAACTGTCCGAAACCAACTACGTTGTCCAAATGAGAGGCCGGAAGAAGGAATTGAGGACATATCATACGAATTTAATGAAACCCTACGTGGAACGAGAGGACGTGGTCAGCTTGACGTTAAAGGTACTGTAAAGCAGCACCGATCAAATGTCATTTAGTGTGGCTATTCGATAGTCCAAGCCGCCAGGACAAAAACTGCGCAAGTTTCATTCCAATCGATGGTGCAATTAATTAGAAAATTACAATTAAAGACTACGGACAACACTGCACTAGGTATTCGAAATGATTCCGTACTCCTGACAAATACGGCGGCAACCACATTGCATGCGTATAACACTGGGCCCGACATAATATATGCACCACAATCCACCATAAACGACACAACGATCCGCATCTGAGTATAAACAAACAATGCTGAAATGAAATGCTGAGCCTTTGAAAAAAATGTGTCAGACGTTCAAGAAGCCAGACAGCGTCGAGACTTGTTAGTTCACAGGTTAACAGAGAGAGTTTGTTCGTTCGAAAGAGGCCGTGAACAGAAGGAGCGCGCAGGCGCAGTAGAGAAGTAGGGAGAGCCTCCATCGAACAGCGGCCAGCGCTGGGTTACTTCGCAAAAAACACTGTTAACAGGGGTTTCAGAATGCATAGGTAAACAGGGAAACTAATAATATGGTTACTAAAATAACGATGTTCCGATGTAATAGTGTGTAATACCAATTTTCAGTGTTGCCCGCTGTACAGGGGGTTGTTTGACACCAGGCGTCGCACCGCTCCACTACGCCGCATTTTTCATGGCAAATTAAAAATATTTATAGCGCGTTGTCGGTCGTATGGTTCCGCGTATGGTATTTAGAAGTAACAAAGTCTCTAGGCACATCACCGGCATATCATGCTTGTCTACTGCTTTACAGTACCTTTAAATGTGCAGGAGGAGATGCCGCTAGACGTTCCAGAAATTCCGAAAGAGAACAGGCAATACACTGCAGATGAGGTAATCAATATAGCAGTTAAAAGCGGCAATCTGACGGGAAAGCAGACGAAAGAGTTAGAAGCGCTGATCGGGGACTTTGGGGAACTGTTTACAGATCGCCCAGGAAGCACGGATCTAGTAACCCATGATATCGAATTGACGACAGAGCAAGTCATTCGATCGCAACCTTACAGAACCTCCCCGAGACAAAAAGAGATAATTGAAGACGAGATCACCAAGATGCTAAAGTACGGAATCATTGAGAGAGCAGAAAGCGAGTTCGCATCCCCGATATTGCTCGTTGAAGTTCCCGGGAAAACCCCGAGACCCTGCGTAGACTACAGGCGTCTAAACGTCATCACTAGAGATCTAACGTATCCTATTCCCAACATTGAGGAAAGAATCGAGCAAGTAAGCAAAGCCAAATACATCTCGACCATCGACTTAGTGCGAGGTTACTGGCAAGTGCCACTTACCGAAAGGGCGAGCCGCTACGCGACCTTCATAACACACATGGGGACGTTTCGACCATTGAAACTGACGTTTGGTCTCAAAAACGCTCCCTTTTGTTTTTCCAGACTTATGGACAATGTTTTACGGGGGTTAGAAAACTACGCAGTGCCCTACTTAGACGACGTGGCAATATTTTATAATACTTGGGACGAGCATGTTAGCCACTTGAGAAGCGTGTTTGACCGCTTGAAAGAAGCCGGTCTCACTATAAAAGCTGAGAAATGTCAGCTCGGATGTGCTGAAGTGGAATACTTGGGACACGTTGTAGGACAGGGCAAGCGGAGGCCGGTCGATTTAAAAATCGCAGCCGTCAAGGACTTCCGTAAGCCTTCCACGAAATCTGAGATCAGGTCGTTCCTATAGGCCTCACCGGCTACTATCAGAGTTATATTCCGAATTATTCGGATATTGCGAGTCCTCTGACCGATGCGCTAAGGAAAGAAGAGCCAACCGAAGTTAAATGGGACGATAAGAAGGAACTCTCCTTTCAGACGTTGAAGAAAGCGCTGACGAGTCGCCCTATTTTACAGGCACCGGATTACTCGAAACCCTTTGTCGTACAGTGCGACGCTAGCAATCGCGGGCAGGGAGCCGTTTTGTGCCAACGGGACGCACAAAACAAGGAATTCTCCATTTTGTATATAAGCAGGAAGCTTAGCGTCCGGGAGCAGGCCTACAGCGCTTCCGAAAAAGAATGCGCTTGCTTAGTGTGGGCTGCTCAGAAGCTAAATTGTTATCTGTACGGCACTAAGTTTACGTTTGAAACAGATCACTGCCCTCTGCAGTGGTTAGAACGAATGTGCTCTAGAAATGGACGCCTCCTTCGCTGGAGTCTCACTCTCCAGCAATATAATTTCAACGTCGTGTATAAAAAAAGGAAAGCTCCACGGTAACGCCGACTGTCTCAGTCGATACCATTGAGTCCAGAACGGTCCTGTCATGGTCTGGCT
Source organism: Ornithodoros turicata (assembly GCF_037126465.1). Lineage (NCBI taxonomy): Eukaryota > Metazoa > Arthropoda > Arachnida > Ixodida > Argasidae > Ornithodoros > Ornithodoros turicata. Next base: position 120,482,074 of record NC_088202.1, on the reverse strand, counting down.
TGGAACTAAATTGTGAGAACCAAATTGTTAGTTGCGTGAAAATTGTACATGGTATGAAGTATTCTTTGGTTCCAAGCGTGAAACAAGAGTGTCAGATATGATCTTTATGTGTATAATAATTCCTTTAGATATGGTAGAATTATTGTCTGTTATACTTTACTGGTATTTTCACTTGGTGTGTGTTGAAAGGGACTGGCGCTCGCTTGGGTGTTGTTCTTGGCTGGGTTATGGTGAGCTAGAAGGACTGGTGTGCTTACCGGCCTATCCAATGCATGGGAACGCTTGGTCGCGGAAATGGCACCCGGTGACGTAAGATTGTTTACATGGATGCGCTGACGCTCGCTGCGCGCCTTGCGGAACGATTTTTGTGGGGCTCCGAGAAGCTCTTCTGCTTCGAGTCACGTGCCTTCCCGTGAAACGCCGAACTTTGCACCGCGCCGACTTAAAAACCAAACAGCGTCGGTGGATGGCCTATCGCGGCATCACGAGCCGCGAGCTCTCGCGCAGTTTAACTTCGTTTTAGTTTGCTTTCGCTGTTTCATGCCTTTTGCATGATGTTCGTAACGTAACATTATGAATACAAAGGCATCATGACAGCTTCCAATGCCTAGTGAAACTCTCCATTCCTAGTCTTAAAATTAAAGTTGTTGGTGTATGGATGCGTTTCATTGCGTGACTCAGAGTAGTGGTGCAGGCAGCGCTGCTGCCACACGTCAAAGCTACACTTGCAATAATAACCCCTCTAGAGATGGGCAGGAAACAAAGGGTGCGAGTGTCACAAAACATTTGGCGGCTGTAAAGGGGGGGCTCGATCCTTATTGTATGGTACGGGTACTTGGAGGAGTCATTTGTTTCAAGTTCGCTTCGTTGTCTGCAGTTTATTTATTTATTTCAAGTGTCCTGCAATTCCACGTGAGTGGCACTATGTAGGGGAGAGGAGAACATAACAGTGCATACAAATGAACATAACATCATTTCAAGTTACAAGACTACAATAACGTTTAACGCAACAGAAATTCGTGCACTCTTTTCAAGAAAATGTCTCTGGAGGCAGAATGAATTAAGTCACGAGGGAGGCTGTTCGAATCAGGGATCGTTCTAACAAAAAAAAAAGAGTTTTGAAAAATTGTTGATCTATAACGGTAAGGTTCAATCTTGTGTACGTGATCTAGGCGTCTACAAATAAAATTAGAAGGGAACAAGTAGTTACGAGAAGGAATACCAGAAAGATGGAAATAAATATCACGGAGAAATTTCAACCGAGCTTGCGTTCTCCGAGACTCCAAAGACACCCGTCTCAGTATGGATTTTAAGTGCGCAGATCGTACGTAAGGTGAATATGAAATTGCGTTTTTCGACAGGGTTACAGGTAGTATGGGCTCCGCAATGTGTACGTTTTACTCAGGGTGTGAAGCTACACCAGGAGAGCGAAACACAGACTGAAAATAGTTACTTGAGGTGCAAGCTTTAGCGAGACCGTTATCAATAAGACCGTGAGGCGTTTTAATTGAAGGAATGCCCATGGGCGCCTTGTTCATAGATTTTATGTACTTCCACAATAGCTTTGAACTGCCCACCAAATTCCACTTAAGTCTTGTAAAATATGACCGTTTTTCTTTGCGAATTGCGTTACGAATACATTTAGATAACGTTTTTATCTGATATCATCAGAGATAAAAGATGTTTGATCGCACAAATTTCTCAAACATTCTTCGCCTGCGCTTGGCGGACGGTAAAAAGAACAGAATGCAATAGATTTCCCTTTCGACAAGAGACGACACCATACAGACTCACAGTTGTCAAAATTAATCTGAATTTCCTCAGCGTGCATAGAACTGCGTACACAAATGAATACTCCACCACCATGGCTATTTCTATCCTTTCGAAATGTCGTATAGTTCGGGGGAAACACTTCGGAATCAATCACGTAATCATCAAGCCATGATTCACATCCCATAATTACATCAGGAGTTATCTATACAAAAGCGCACAGAAATCATCAACTTTATTTTTTACGCTTCTGGCATTCAGACACAAAAGCGACAAATCACACGTCTTTCCAGTGACATTCTGATAAAGCTATGTTGAGGGTTTATCAAGTTTATCAGTTTATCAAGTTTACGATGTGTGCGCAGCGTGATGCACCAGCACGCGCACATCTTTCTTTTCCTCGAATTTGCAGCGTACTGCTTCAATTTCGCCTATCGCAGGTACTCCCGGGTTCTCCGCGGTGCTCTTTGCACATGGGGCCACGTGGCCACGAGGGCGTGCGCTGCGACAGCGAGCCGAGCCCTTCGTAGCCACCTGTCGGCAGGCCCGTCGGCGCGACCCGTTTGCAACCGCCGTTCAACACACCAGTCCTTCTAGCTCACCATAGCTGGGTATTCGGCCAAACCAGTGTTTGCTGTTTGCAATGAGAAGTGCAGCCTGCTTTGTTATGGAAAGTCTGAGCCAGGGAACTGATGTGTGAAACCAGAGGAATCAGGGACCACAGTGTAGTGTGCGGAGTGCCCGTGTCGTCACTCTTCAACAGTGCTGGTGTTAGCTGCGCATGGAGACATCGCACGTCTGCGAGACACATAGATCTCTTCAGGGAAGCCACGTGGGTCCCTTCCCTTCCAAGATGTTCCCCACCGGCGGAGGAGCTGTTACGATCGCATGCAAAACAGACGACCACGTAGACAGATTGGAAGCAGAAGATAATTTTGAGCGCCAAGGCTGGACGACCAGACCAGACACACATTGCGGGAAGCAAGCACTCAACTTCTCCTATTGTCCCTTTTGAGGGATTTGTTCTCTCCGTCGTGAGCAACGCCTTTCCCACGGACTCCGGCCACCAAAATAGGACTCGTACGTGGAATCCGACAAGGACGTGGCCCCAATGCAGTCTACAAAAGCGGAGGCCATCGGAGCATCTTCGTCTTCCCCTGCTATCCATGCTGCTATCCATGCTGCTGGACGGCCGCAGCGCCGACCACTTGTATATCTTTTGTACATAATTAAATAATCACTTTCGTTATACTTTGCTCCCTGAGTCGGTTCCCCATTTGTTTCGTTGGTGTCACGCTACCAAAGATGCCAAGACGTAACAACATCAAATCTTGCAGTTTGCACGTCGTTTGCCCGTTGCAGTCAACTTTGTGAATGTAATCCAGTGTAATGCAACTACTTTTTCAGTAATTGTAATCGTAATTGAATTACGATAGAAAATGAGCAATTGTAACTGTAATTTAATTATTTTGTGAACATGTAATTGTAATCGTAATTCAATTACGTTGGAAAAGGAATTTTTACAGGTCTGGTCGCCAATTACTTTTTCGAGAAATCAGTTACTTTACTGTCAAAGTAAGTTTTCGAATAATCAGTTATTTTTCTGGGTAATCGACTACTCCGTAATTGATTACTTTTCCGGCAAAGATTAACTTATGTTTCAGGTGTTCGGTCCCAAGCCAAGCCCCTCATCGTGCCTTCAGCCATTGTTGGGCCGTTCTACCTAGAGTCACTAAATAGGGGTACAGAGTATCGCATTCCTTTTCCGCGCCGGAGCCGCCGTTCGGTGTCCGCGATTGGGCCGATCGTGTCACGTGGTTTCTCCTTCCAAGAACGCGTCGTCATATTGAGTCCGCTCCATCCAATACCGGTGTCCTCTGTTGCGAGCTGGCTCCCCTGCGCACTGTTCTCCGGCGGAGAAGGGGGCGGTTGTCGTCCCATTGCTAGGCGACACAACCGCGCCGGACCCAAGATGACGGTCTCGCTCGCCGGCGTGGCTCAGTGTCGTTACTCTGCTCCCTATTTGGTGGCTCTAACCCTAGCAAGCGGAGGTCTTTGTAATAACGTTCTGGAATTTCTGGGTCTCTCTCCCTAATCTCCTCCTACACCAGTGAGGTGGTGGTGCTGGTACCTGAAGCTTTGGAAGTTTAGTGAGTCATGGGGAAGTTCCATGCAATGCCCTTCCACAATCGGGTCAACGTCGTCCCGTGCGATAAATACAGTAGACCTACAGATCTACTTGTCCTACAGGTTTTTTTTTTTTCGTGTTATTTCAACTGTTTCGCTGTTGAACTTGTTTTTCTTCTTTCTTTCTTGTTTGAGGCACACAGAGACTGGTATAATTTGTGGGAATGCAGTGTAACGACCGGAGTAACGCGTTACTTTTCTACTCGTTACTCAGTTACATTTGGGGTCGAGTAATTGGTAACGGTAATCATTTTTTTTTTTTTTTTAGTAACGGGCACCAGTGTGCCTGCCGCCAAAGCTGACGGCACCATTGCTGCCTGCTTTCTAGTTGTGATCTGCAGAAAACATTCCGGTATCAGGTCCATAAAGAGCTTATCTCCGGGCCTCCTCTTTGCATATGTGCTTCCGTGTAGACCTACCGGATTGCAAGTAGTAAAAGTTCCACGAAAACACCTGTACGAAAGCCGCGGTGAAGACTAACTTGACATTTGGGGAGTTCGTCGTCCCATTACAGGCACGTTACTGAGAGCACGCAAAACGAAGGACAGAAGGTCTGTTTGAAACACATTTAAGTACTGAAGCTTTTATATATGGGGACAAACACGAATTATCTACTGTTCACATACGAGTCTCGGTTTTCTCTCTTCTATCGTTTTTTTTTCTTTTTTTTTAATAACAGTCAACGAAATACCCTGTTTCTAAGCGCGCTTAGAAACAGGGTGATTCGTTGACTCTACACTCTTAAATTTATAACACCCTTTAGGGTGTAATCCGGGTGTAACTGGGGCGTAAACTAATTTTTACTCCCAAATTACACCAGCTCGAAGAAACATGCTGGGATGAGGGGTGTTAAATGGGTGTAGTAATAACGTAACACCTTATTTACAACGTCCACTGAGCTCGGGTGTAAAAGAGGCGTAATATGGGTGTACCGGGCATCGAGCTTTTACATGAACTGTATTTCTTTTGAAAGCACAATGATATGCTTCATGTTACCTACAGATGCATACAATAGGGCACCTCAGCAGAAATGTTGAGTCTATATTCCAAATCCTGTGACGAACATGTGCCGGTTAAAAAAGTTCCCTCAGAAATTACAGCCGTAACCGTCTGGAAGCAGCCGTAGCAGCTATCAAATAGCAAGCTCAACGATCCCTATCGACAAATATGTGTGCCCTGCTGAATAATATGTGTGCCTCCTGAGCCGTATACTCGTGTGCTTGTCGAATAATCCTTGTGCCGGCTGAATATGTGTGCCTTCGCTGGAGCGTACTACGTTGTTCCGCGCTCCGCCCGTGAGGAGTGACGTGGCACCGCGTATTCTACCGCAGTGCATTCGTCGCTGCGTTCGTGCCTGTTATGTGCGCTGCAACCTCGCCTTTGAAAGGACGACAACCTTGCTTTCTAATTACAAGTTTAATGTTTGCTTAAGGTAAGTCAACCTGGCTGTGATGCAACGTACGACGCCTGCGTTTTACTTGTGTTTAACAATCGTTCTGTTGCAGACGATGGACACGTTGCAAATGGCGGCAGGAGTGGATCGGCTACATCGGTGAAGCGACGATTTATATTACAAGAGAGGCTAATTGTATTCTTTCGTTACAGGTGAACGTGGGACTGTATCGACTGCAAGGACGTGAGTTACAAAAAGCTGTAATATTCTAGCATTAACGTTTGAACAATACCAGCGTGATATTCACTTCGGTTTCTTTACTGGTAGTGTCCTGTCTCAACGGTCACACATATGCTTGCAAAACTTCAACTGCTTCTCACATCGAAGAGGGGTCTGGTGCCACATGCTCGGACAATTATTCGTCGGCCATTTCGTTTGGGGAACTGTCGTGTTCGTCACTAAGGATGGCCTTGGTTGAGCTTTGCAGTGCCAGCCTGGTGCATCGGAGGGGTTGTGTCCATGCAACGTGTGCTTCATATGTGTGTGTTGGGATTAGTGAACCGTGTATGCTTTCCATTCAGCCAACGATGATGTACTGGATGAAATTTAAAGGTATGTGCACGCCAATAAAATTTGGTGTTTCAAGTTCAATGTCCTTGGTGGATTTTTTCCCCTATTTTCTTCTTCTTTTTTCTTTTTTTCCCCGAAGCCTGGAGATCATTTTCTGTTAGAGAACCTGAAAGGCATAATGTGTCTCGCGTATTAGTTGGTACAAGTATTCCTTCATTACGTCCGGTACACTGTGGCTCCCGAC